>NC_135810.1:48545425-49215785 GCF_964213995.1 Mustelus asterias
GAGTGGAGCTTGAACCCACATCCCTGCTGAGGAAAGAATGCTGCCACTGAATCAAGACTGGTGCCATATTCACTTGACACCAAAGTTCGAGAATGCTTTGTGTGTAAATTTTACTGAATCACATGATCTTTCACAAGCATGCTGTTTTTCCACATTTATTTAGTTTCATTAGTCCTTATTGGAGGGATATAGATTTCATAGCAATAGCAAAAGGCTACAAACACAGCCCCGTTAAAAACAAAAAATCATACCTGCGTCTTTGTTAGTATCGGCAACTCTGGAATATTTAAATTTTACAGATCCTTGAAAATACACTTGGGAAACCAAAAGAAACCGGTAAACAAAAATATTTGTTTTGAAGTAGAGATGCCAAGAAGACATCATATCTTTTGTTAGTTACAGTTTTAGTGAACAGCTACCAAAGAATATGTATAAGGAAGTCCAGAGTTAAATGACAAGCATGCAGCTAAGTTTCTTACACTGTTTCCCCATGAGTATTTATAAGCAGGTAATTGTAAAAATATTCAGAAACCCAAGCCATACTTTTCTTGAAGCCCAGTAGAGTTAACACAGTTCAAGTACACAAGGAAATGTAATTAGGGAAAGCTAAAAGTACTTATGCCAAAATGTCAGGGAAGCATGAATCTGCAAATATTAAAGCAGTTGAAGGAAGATGCAGTAAGAAACTTTGGACCAGACCTTCTGTAGTTCATTAAAAGTAGGGGCAGTTCCTATAAACTACAAGATAGTTAATGTGATGCCATTATTCAAGAAAGACCAGCAGCATGTGTTTTATGAACTGCAGGTCAGTTGGCTTGACTTCGATCCTATGCAAAATATTATAGGAGAAACAATTTAAGGGCCATTTATCTAAATTGAACATGATCAATGACAGGCAGCCTGGATTTAGAAAGGGGAGGTCATGCAATATGACTCACGCTTTACAAGCTCATTATGTTGTTTCTCACAGATGTCACGGTCACTGCAGGCATGCAGGTACAATTGACAAGACATTTCTGGATTCCCTAAAAGCATTTGATAAAACCCTCACAAGAGATGTTTCGAGAAGGTGATGTTCCTACGCCAAAGGAGCAAATTTCGAAATTGTGTTTAAAATAAAAAGTTTTAGATAATAGAGTGATCATAAATGATGCACTTCAATATTTTGAAGAATAAAACCTTTGGGCAAAATTCTCCCATTTTGAGATGAAGTACCATGACGGCATGGGGGGATGTGGGGGGGGGGGGGGGGGGGGGGGAGGTGGCGGGGGGAATGTGGAGTGTTTCCTGCTGTGGTTATGGGATAACACGGCAAATCTTCCAGTACCCACCTCATTAATTATGCATGTTCAGTGGCAGGGCAGGCCTGGAAAGCATGTAGTCAGCCGCTGTGTCCGTGTGCCATATTGAAAAGGTGTCCAATATCAGTGACCCACTATTAAAGAAAGAAGGTGGAACATCTGAAAATGAAGATAGATGTCCAGGATTACTTAGAGACTGGAAGTAGACCCCTTCCAAAACACCGAATCTGAAGGTTCACCTGCAGATGCACCCCACACCCACCGCTGTGGTGTTCCAGGTCCAGAGCTGTGGGCAGTCTCCGTCTGAACTCTGGAGGCAGCCGCAGGCATTGGTCAGGTGAGTTCTGACATCTGCACGAATGTGTTTCACGCCGGCATGTTTACTCGCCAGAATTTGTGGAGAATATGGGGTACAGTTTCAGGCCTTTGTCTGCATCCTATTCATGCCATTACCCTGGTGGGTTTTCCTACTTGCCATGGCAGGCACCAGTGGAAAATCCCATTGTAAATTCAAGCTAACATGAAACTGATTTCTGGCCCTGCCACCATATTCTCCCACCATGCTGACCATCAAACCCACTGGTGGGGGTTTGGGAGAATTCCACCCATTGGGTGGAATTTTCTCATTTGTGCACAGTGCTGGGTGAGGCGAGGAAACTGATGTGCAGCTCACCATGTCCACAAGGGCAACACCCCACCCCCCCCCTCCCCTACAGACAGGGGCAAGCCCCCATCCTCCCTGTGGGCATGAGGAACACCCACCCTTTCATCCCATGGAATTTCCCAGAGGGACTCCAAGGCACTGCTGCCTGCCGCTACTGCCTGGCCATCCTGGCACTGAGAGTACCTGGGGCACTGCCCAGGCATGTCCCTCTCACCCCTATGGGCTATACCTACCTGTGCACCCCTAGCTTTCGCCTGGTTCACATTTTTAAAAGCCAGTTGTAATCCTCGCTGGCCATGGTGTTGTGTTGGTGAGGGGGGAATTCCTAATGTTGGGGGATGATACAATGGGGAAGCCACTAATTATATTCAAATGTATAAAAATGAAGTTCCTGACCTTTCTGGATAAGAACCCCATTACCTACTGGCAGGGAGTGGGGAAAATCAGAAAATGCCACACTCACAGCGAATGCAGACACAAAGTCACCCCCCATCATTGTCTCTGGCCACTATCTTATCATCATTCACAGCGCCAGGATTTTCCCATCCAGCTGCAATGAATGGAGATTTGGCTGGTCACCAAATTCTCCGAGCTCACTGCAGTGGGAGCATGGCGTGAATGACCAGTAAGATCGTGCTCAATGAGTCTCCACTCCAAACTCATTAACTAGCCATCAAATCCGGCGGCACGGTAGCACAGTGGTTAGCACTGCTGCTTCACAGCTCCAGGGACCTGGGTTCGATTCCCAGCTTGGGTCACTGTCTGTGTGGAGTTTGCACATTCTCCTCGTGTCTGCGTGGGTTTCCTCCGGGTGCTCCGGTTTTCCTCCCACAGTCCAAAGATGTGCGGGTTAGGTTGATTTGGCCATGCTAAAATTGCCCTTAGTGTCCTGGGATGCGTAGGTTAGAGGGATTAGTGGATAAATATGTAGGGATATGGGGGTAGGGCCTGGGTGGGATTGTGGTCGGTGCAGACCCGATGGGCCGAATGGCCTCTTTCTGTGCTGTAGGGTTTCTTCTTTCTAAGAAATCCATTCCACCTCTGTGTTCACTTTCTGAGACTGGTCGTGATCTTGCAAAACCTATTTCTCCTGAAGCAGAGTTTTGACATCATAATCTCTCCATCATTAGCCTCTGTCCTGTCTCGTCTCAATTGCTGCTGAAAGTCTCATTCAAGCTTTTGTTACCTAAAGATGTAACTTTTCCAATGTTTTTCCTGGCTAGCCTCTCACACTGAACTCTCCATAAACTTGAATATGTCCTGAACTCTGTTGTCTGTACCCTAACTTTATCAAGTTCCATTCACTCATTACTCCTGTGGTTTTTGACATATATTTGCCCCTGATCCAGTAGATGTATTGATTTCAAGATTCTCACCCGTTTTCAAGTCACTCATGGCTTTGGGCCTCTCTTTCTGTAATCCCCTCCAGTCCCACAACAATCTGCGATATCTGTGCTCCTCTAATCCTGGCCCCTTCCACATCCCCAATTTTAATTGCTCCACCATTGGCGGTCTAACTCTTAATGACCTAGGCCAGAAGTTCTAGAACCCCCTCCCTAAACCCATCTGCCACTCAATTTCCTGGTTCCCCCTTTAAAACAGTCCTTAAGGCTATATTTTAGACCAAGTTTTTGGTCACTTGTCCCAGTATTTCCTTACATGATTCTGGTTGAACTTTGTAAGAAAATGCTTCTGTGAAGCATCTTGAGATGTCTAATTAGGTTAAGGGTTACTGTTGTTATCTTGAATTCAAATATTCAATAGTTTTGTGAAGAGCTGTAGCTCGATGTGGTGCCTTTCTTTCTCCATTTGTGGTTGCCTTTGTTACAAATACAATGTACATTTGATGATGGTACTTTAGAAAGCAGTACAGAAGTACAACAATTCAAAAAAGAAAGCTGAATGTGATACATAATACTTAACCTGGTGATGGGAGACTAGATGGTGCAATGACTGCCCTTTCAATTATCGGACATGGGTTCAAACCCAGTCCAAAATGCTAGTTTAAGGGTCCTGTGCAAAATTAGTTTGGGCAGTTTCAATCAAGTTCCCAATGGGCATACGGGATATAATTACACCACCGCCCCCCGGCTTCTTCCTTCCATGCTGAGCAGTCCCTAAAACAAGCTATTTCTTTCACTGCTTTACATCCATCAGATCTTGCCTAGAGTTTTCCTGCAATGGATACCATTTGCAGGTGGACAAGTTGTCAGTCTGAGTCACAACCCTCTACCTGGTGAACCATGATGCAATGACATGGGGAGAGTATTTCCGCTAAATCCCTGTCACTCACAAAGGCCCAATAATACCAACTCAGTATTTAGAGAGTTCTATCTCCAAATGCTGGAACTATCTAGTGTGGGACTTGAACCAATAGCTTTCTAACTCAGAGTTGGGGATGCTACAACTGAGCCACCAGTTTGATGTTAGTTGTATTAGCAAGTGGGTACATGATGTGATAATTGATAAACTTAGCAAGAGATTGCAAAAGCTCCTTAGAGGCCAGTGTCCAGTCATCAGATTCCCTTTTACAAACAAACTTATCTCCACTCCTAAGAGTGCTTCAGATACAAAGTCAGAATCCGGAGTGCCAGTAGACCTGACACCCCTCATAATATATACAGTTGAGACTCCCTGATTGGGCAGGCAATCATTACCTCAATCAGGGAGCTCATACTCCAAGAGGCTCATCTATGGGTCTTGTTGAGATCATTACATGATAATACATGTCACGCATTTCACAATTTCAGGATGTCACAAAGCATTTTATCATGGATGCAATACTTTTGAAGTACACTCATTGTTCTAAGTCAGGGAAACGCAGCAGCTATTTTGTCCACAGCAAGGTCCCACAAAGAGCAATGAGGTAATAACCTGCTGACCTGTTTTTGTCCAAAAGCAAAATACTGCGGAAATTGAAAGTCTGAAATAAAAACAGAAAGTGCTGGAAATCCTCAGTGCTGGTCAATCTGTTGTAGTGATGTTTGTTGCAAGATAAATATCAACCAGGACATGTGGAGATCTACCCAGCTCTTTTTAGAACTAATGGCAGGGACCTGTCCCCAGGAAGGCCAACTGTTTAACCTTTCATCCTAAAAAATGGCACCCCAGACAGTGCAGAACCACAGTACCAGCCTGGATTATGTGCTAAAGCCTCTGGAGTCCAACTCAAGACCCATGATGTTCTGACTCAGTGAGTCACTATCACTAAGCCAAGTCTGCCACAGGCATTGGTGTAATAAAAGGACATTTATGTAGGTCAGGCTGTTAACTCAAAATAATTGAAGCTTTATATACCATTGAATGATGCCGATGTCTGGCTTGAGAATATCCATGTCCCAGCTTGTACAACCATCACTTTGTTAAATATAAAATTCAGCCCAAAAGGAATATATTTAACAGCAGTCAGTACGGCATTTTTAATGTATCCTAAGTCTATTGAATCCTGGCAAAGAACAGTGAAATGAAATCTGATGTTGCTGTCACAGAACATTAAAACCCTTCTGTCATTACACATCAAGGACATGGTTCACTCAGCACAAACCACCAAAAAGTGGAACATAACTTCGCAAACAAAAGCATGTCTGCTACATAATGTTAGTATTGATCTGAATTGGGTTCTGCTTGTCAATTACACTTGATCAATCATTTACTTATCATCCGGTATTGTCACAAAAAAATGATTATTATAAGTCTAGGAGGCATTGTCAAGTACTGTAAAAATATATAAATGGATAGTGAGAAGCACCACAGGCATAAATTACCAAGGAATACAATGGGACTGGTCAGAGGAACTGCAGTAGTCTTTTCAAGCTTGTATCTTCCTATGTACCTGGAATCATACAATCACACAACACAAAAGGAGGGTGTTCAGGCCATCATGCCTATGGCAGCTCTTTAAAGAACTGTCCAATTAGTCTCACTCCCCAGCTCTTTCACCAGAAACCTGCATTTTCTTTTTCTTTTTTTCAACTATGCATCCAGCTTTCTTTTGTCATATAGTGAGGTTCAAAATGCATCTTGAGTTCAAAAGACATTTACAAACCAGTCCTAAATCCTCTATTAAATTACAGCTTTCCACCTCCTGTGCACTATTTTATTTGCCATAGGACTCTGCGGCTTAGCTAGTCTAGGGATTTGGAGAATGCAAGTTATCAAATCCTTGATCAGAAATCTCTTACAGAAGGTAACTGACACACGGAACAAACTGGTATCAGCTGGACGAAAAGGTAAAAGCATAGCTTCACTGAAAAAAATCATTAAAGAAGAAATGTGAAATATTCTTGACTCCTGTCTAGGTTTACAAAAAAATTCACATTGATACGGTGCTTTCCGCGAACGCCGGAAACCTCAAAGCATCGCACAGCCAATTAACCATTTTTGAAGTGTAGTCGCTCTCATTCTGTAAGAAACCCAGCAGCCAATTTGCACACAGTGGCCAAAGATTTCCCATCTCACCCACCATGGGAATCATAGCGGGCTGGTCAGAAAATGTAGGTGAAATGATAGTCTAGTGGTATTATCGCTTGTCTATTAATTGAGAAACTCAGCTACAGTTCTGGGGACCCGGATTTGAATCCCATCACGGCAGCTGATAGAATTTGAATTCAATAAAAAATATCTGGAATCTACTGATGACTGTGAAACCATTGTCAATTGTCAGAAAAACCCACCTCGTTCACTAATATCCTTCAGGGAAGCAAGCGACACCCATGTCCCATGAATGAATAAAGATTTGGCGGACCATGTAAAAGTCCGTTGAGTTCAGTTGGGAGTTTCCGGTCATGGGGCTCGCTCAGCCGGAAAATCCTTCCCAGCAGATTTGTACAACTAGAAATTGGAGAGATCCCAGATAACCCAAGTCTTGTTACATTGATTGAGGGGTAAATATTGGCTGGGACGCTAGTTCTACTCCGAATAGTGCTATAGGATCCTTAGCACCCACCTATGCAGGCAGCCAAGGAATAGCTCATTCAAAGCTTGGCACCTCCAAAAGTGCACCACTCACTGAGCACAATACTGGAGTGTCAGCATGGATCCTTGTGAGTAAGCCTTTAAGTGAGAGTTAAAAGACCATGAACCTTGTGAAACAGAGTCAAGAGTGCTACCAACTGAGCGACAACTGATACTGACAGATAAGAACAACCAGATCGATAGTTGTTTGTGTTTGAAGTGGAATTAATAGAGACTATTTATGATATTAATCACAGAAGTGTGGAACATAACAGAAACGGCTAAATTGTTAAAATGGACTTGTCCTTACTCTTAATTTCTTGCTAGTGATAACTTGAAATTACATCCACGTCAACTTCCACCTTAATACTTCAGGACCTACATGTTTGTAACTGATTTGCACTTGATAACAATTGGCTGTCTTCAATGCAATATTTTGGCAAGATGTCTTTTGCAGCCACTTTACCAAATTATTTGTCAGTAAACAGTTGCAGTGATATTCTTAATAAGATATTATCACAAGGGGTTTTAGTGACTAATTTCATAAGGAAGGCAGACCTTACCCATTTAGAGGTACATGTGCAAAGAACACAAAATCCTGAACTAATAATTACAAGGACAGTCACATTGTGAAACCTACATCAATTCCACATTAAGAACAATTTAATTTCACAACTCTGCCTGTTAGGATTGTAGACATCTGTTGTGTGCTGTAAGTATCTCCAACTATCAAGGTGTCAGATCCCAGGGTAGAAAATCCAGATTTGCACATTTAGACTTCACAGAGCTATAAATGTGTTAAACTTCCCTATGCAAATTTAGCAGAGGTATAGAACTTTCTCTGCAGATTATATAGAATAAAATATATTAATCATGATATTGTCTGGTACATAACTTTACAACACAATTTATATTCAGGTGCACATATTTCTTTAACAAATCTGTGCAATCTCTGTGTTCTTAATTCATTTAAAATTTACAAATTAAAATGTATAGAAACGTCTTGGTCCAGTTGTTCACTTGCCTAAGTGATGAAAGTGGTGAGCATTAGTCCCAAAGCTGTCTATCATTGGCACACATTTGTTTCAGTTGAGGAGTTGGAAAGCAAAGTCGCTTCTGGGATGACAAAGGACATGAATGCAAGGTCCATGTCACTTTATGAAGACTGACACAAGCAAGAGTCTAGACCAAACACTAGGGATTAATACTTGAGTGGATTTAACTGCAGTTACATTAAACATATTGCAACAACAGGGATGTTTTAGTTTGGGGTTAGAAATACTATGAAACATGAAGAACCCTAGTAACTGAAGTAGTGAAATCCCAAGCTTTCTGGAGTTTCATATGATCAAGCAAGACGCTCCCACTCACTTAATGGCTCAAATGCAGGTTTACCGATCCTTCCCAAATTGAATTCTCGGACAATGGAAAAACCCTCCACCTTGACAGAAACGTCGTGCTTCCCTCTCCCTCTGCTATTCTGCAGCACCTGTTAAACCACCTCTGTACATATCATTTGATTCTATACTTGTCCTATCATCTTGCCGCGTACCATTGTCCCTTTTAACATTGAATTATTTCTGCTTTCTCTTGGCTCTGCACTCACTTAAAAACTGTTTGTCTTTAAATCTTCCAGGTCTGATGGAAGGTCGTCGATCTGAAACTTTAACTCTGTTTCGCTCACCAAAGAGGCTCCGTTGTACATGCTGAGTGCTTTCAATGTTTTCAGTTTTTATTTCAGATTTCTAGCATCCACAGTATTTTGCTTTTGTCTGAATGGTGCACCCTGCTGGATAATTGACAAACAGCTTCAAGGAAATCCTGCTGGAACGTTGACATTGCTGGTATGGGAGAATTTTCCGCTTGAGAAACTGGCATTATCAGAGAGAAAAAATGTTGATTGAATAAAAACTGAAATACCATTTCCCTGAATCCTCTTGAAGTGTAAACTTAATATTTCACTGAAAAATAAATGTCCATCATGAATGCTTCACAAATTCTTTCTTCACTCAATGTCAATTCGAATAATCTAATAATAGCATTTCTAATGACTAATTTACAATTGTCCTGTGTCATTTACACTGCCTAAATTGAGTTATTGGATCATTTAAGTTTTTCAGTATAAAAAGTGACTTCAGTTGGGATTTTCCAGCCTTGCCAGGCAGGACTGGAAGTTTGGATGGACCAGCGAAATCTTGCCCTTTAAAATATCAGTAGAAATCCTGTATTGATTTTTCAATGCAATCTGGCTTGCATCTACATTTATGGTATTGTCACATGACAAGTAGGTTCATGGACAGAGGACAACATTATGCCAATCTCAATATTCCTGTACTCATTAGAACTTTACATTTGTCTTTCTTCTTAAGTTTTATGTGTTCTGTTCAGTTGTATAGTTTTTCAGAACCACACATACCTCAGACCCTATTTGGAATGTCTAGAAATCATATCTCTATCCTAAAATGGTCACTGACTCCAATCAAGATGGCTGCCACGTTGCCAAAATATTCCGCATTTCCAAGATCCACTGTGTCTGAAGGTGCAAGATCATAGGCCAAGCAGAAAGCCTGTATTCTGCAAGGCCTTTTCTGTCTCTTTGGTTGCTGTGCAAAGCTTACAATGCATAGCAACCAGTTTCTCCTTTCTGTCTGCATAATTTTCTGTGAACTAACCGCTGACATGATTTTCTGGCTAAGATGCACAAGAAAGCATTGAGATGCGGATCAGACTACTGCAGAACGAAGCAGGAGAGAAATTGCTGAGAAAAAATATAAATCATTTTGAAGAACAGAGAGAGAGCTTGGAAAAATAAAGGGAAAACAATGGTAATGCTAGAAAACAAGGAAACGGAAAGAAAGAAAGCAAGAAGGAAAGAAAGTTTTGCATTTATAATGTGCCTCAGGATGTTGTAAATTGGTCACTTTTGAAGTATAGCCACTGCAGTAATGTGGGAAAATGCACCAGTCAAATTACACAATTCCCCACAAACAGCAACAAAATAGACGACCAGATTATTTGTTGAGGTGTTAGTTGAGAGATAAATGTTGGCCAGAACATGGAAAAATCCCCAGCTCTTCTTTAAATACTGGTGTGTGATCTTTCATACCTCTCTGAGATGGCAGACAGGATCCCAGTTTAGTACCAGTGTCTAGAAAATGTGCTCCCATCTCTAAAATGGAGCTTGGACCTACAACCTTCTGACTGGGAGCATGGGCGTAGTCCGACTGAACCATGGATGAAAGAATATATAATACAAATATATTCCAGAAAAACCCTGCAGCAAAAAACATTGAAAATATTAAAAATATAATTGCACGTCTTCCATAACGATAAACATATATAAAAACAAACTACTGCGGATAAACGTATCTATTATATATATATATATAGATATATATATACACACACACACTATTTATTGCTGTATTTGGCTTTCTTATTTATTTAAACATCCTCTTCTAAGATCTTCCTTTGTCCCCTGGACCAAAAATTGATTTGTGCTTAATGTTTTTCCGAAGGTAGAATGTCACAGATCTGGAACTAACTAGGGGAGATCTTGAGTTTACACCACAGGCTGAAACAGTCACCTGTTTTACATCTACTTAAATTCAGTAGAAATAAAAACAGGGAGAGATGTAAAATGGTCTATCAACTTGCTATCACCCATTTTATAATATCACACAATGTTATCAATGTTAAAATAAGCAAAATGGAAACAATGGAACAATAATGCCACGAATGAGCGACAAATCCTCATACCAGCTGATTTATGTCCCAGGATTTAAATGAAATGGATGAGAACAGTACAGATGTCTTAGCTATAAACTTCTCTCAATTCAGGAATCATTCCTTTAGATGGAAAATTGCACGCCATTCTATTATTCAAGAAAGATGAGGGAAACCAAGAAATTATATATCCATTAGCTAATATGTGTTGCCAGCAAATTACTGATCCCAATAGTACACCTCCCATACCCCAGAACCCTTACAGGACTTTCCCTTACAGGATTTCCTCACGTCCACAGACTTCCCATTCTCACAGGATTCCCCTCACGGGATTTCCCACCTCAATGATATTTCCCCTTCACTAGAATTCTTTCTCCCCTCAAACTCATCCCCTTTGATACTACCTCTCCCCCCCATCAAGACTGTTGGCTAAGTTGGCTGGTGAATATATTAACTCTTTACTTTCTACAGATAGCTCATGGAAATATTAACCAGCAACCCCCTGTCAAATCTCCAAGCTGGATCCAATCGAGCAACAGTCCCCTTGGTCAGACCCCACTCCCACCAAAGACTGTCCCGACCTGACCCAGCATACCCCCCTCCAAAGCCTAACATTCCACTCCTCCATCCAGGATTTAAAGGAAGTGGATAAGAACAATACAAATGTCTTAGCTATTCACGTGATGCAATGATAACTAAGTTGTTGACTAATCACGGATTTCAATCACTTAATCTACAAGAAAACTAGATAGTAGAAAGCACTGTAGGGATTCTAAGGATTTTATGAATATTCAATACTTAATACTTCCAATATCTCTGGAAAATGGGCGGAATTTTCCCATCCTGTCCCCACGAGAATCGTAGCGGGAAGGACACGGACCATGCAAAGATCTGTTGAGCTCATGCAGGATTTTACGACCTTGGGGCAAGCGCTGATGGAAAATCCGGCCCATAAGTGTCCCATTGTTCAACCACTCACAACCACTTTAACCTGTACCACATATCAGGAAACTGACAGGATCAAGTTCAACATTCGTTTTACAACCTGCCCAATTTTACTCTCTATTGAAGTCAATAGAGAATATTGAGAGGGGTGTAAAACTGACGTTCCACCCAATCCTGTGGAATTCCTACCCAGTAAGAAGTCTCACAACACCAGGTTAAAGTCCAACAGGTTTATTAAAGTCCAACAGGCCAAATAAACCTGTTGGACTTTAACCTGGTGTTGTGAGACTTCTTACTGTGCTTACCCCAGTCCAACGCCAGCATCTCCACATCATGAGTCCCTACCCAGGCAATAAGATAAAATTATCCCGATTGTTTCTGCAGACTAGTTTTTAATATAGCTCCGGTTTCCTCCCACAGCCCAAAGATGTGTGGGTTAGGTTGATTGGCTATGCTAAAAAAAAATTGCCCTTAGTGTCCTGGGATGCGTAGGTTGGAGGGATTAGTTGGTAAATATGTATGGATATGGGGGTAGGGCCTGGGTGGGATTGTGGTCGGTGCAGACTCGATGGGCCGAATGGCCTCTTTCTGTACTGTAAGGTTTCTAAGATTCTAAGATAGCCCCTTCAAGTGCAATTTGTGCTCTCTAGTTCTGTTATTCTGATGTAGAGATGCCAGCGTTGGACTGGGGTAAGCACAGTAAGAAGTCTCACAACACCGGGTTAAAGTCCAACAGGTTTATTTGGCAGCACAAGCTTTCGGAGTCTCGCTTCTTCATCAGGTGAGTGAGGACTTGTGTTCACAAACAGGGCATATATAGACACAGACTCAATTTACAAGATAATAGTTGGAATGCAGGTAATTTACAGGTAATCAAGTCTTAAAGGTACAGACAATGTTAGTGGCGAGAGGGCCAAGCATAAGTTAAAGAGGTGTGTTTCGTCTCCAGCCAGGACAGTTAGTGAGATTTTGCAAGCCCAGGCAAGTCGTGGGGGTTACACACAGTGTGACATGAACACAAGATCCCGGTTGAGGTCGTCCTCCTGTGTGCGAAACTTGGTTATCAGTTTCTGCTGGAATTCTTCAGCTGGAGACAATACACACCTCTTTAACTTGTGCTTGGCCCTCTCTCCATTCACATTGTCTGTACATTTAAGACTGGATTACCTGTAATTTCTCGCATTCCAACCGTTATCTTGTAAATTGAGTTTGTGTCTGTATATGCCCTGTTTGTGAACACAAGTCCTCACTCACCTGATGAAGGAGCAGCGCCCCAAAAGCTTGTGCTACCAAATAAACCTGTTGGACTTTAACCTGGTGTTGTAAGACTTCTTACTCAGTTATTCTGGACAGGCTGAAGGATTATCATGATATGCATTATTTAATCTCTATAGAATCCTAAAAGCAGAATTCTACTCATCACTTAACCTTCCTTTATCCAGTGAGAAAATGAACAATTTGCATAGTCTCTACTCTTAATCCAATTCCTCGTTCCACCCAGTCATTCTGATTTCTCTATCCTTTCAACAGCTGCAAAGTTCTTTTTTCTTATCTTACCTTTATTGCACAAATATAATCAGAACACTTCTGCCAGGTTCAAAATCAATTGGAGTCATGGAAAGAGGCAAGCACGGGGTAGGGTTGATAGTTTGAATTGCAATGTTTTTGTTGTTAATCATGGAAAGTTAACTGAACACCTTAATAAAAATATTCTCATATCATGAATCACAGATGCAAACGTTTCAGTGCAATTTTAATAATCAGAAAATGGTGGAGATAATACATAAGAATTGGCAAAATATTCGGTTGGCTTCTCATCAGCAGCAGAGACTTGTAAAATGATGCCTTAAATATTAAGAGGATCGAACCTTCTTATGCTCTTACAAGCGTGCCTCAGGACACACCAACATTCTATGTACAGAATTGATCAGATTACATTTCGAGTATTGTCTACAAGAACTGGTACAAACAGAAAGACACCATTTTTGGGAAGCATTCAAATATGCAACAAAGAATAGTACATTTTAAAAGATCAATGAGCAATAGAAGAGGTTGTCTAATCCAGATCCGTTCTTATTGGTGAAAAAAGTCTTTGGCAAATATATTCCGAATTTTTAAAAGCATGAAAGGAATGGGTAAACAACCCCCCTCGGAGGGTCCCCAGTGCTGCGAGGGCAAGAAATACAGAACGCTGTAGACTTTGGCTGGACTGGAACATCCCACCATCAGCCAATGGTGAACTGCCTCCACCCCTGCTGGAAAACATGCTGGGTCGTGGGTGGGGTGGGTGGGGGGTGTGTGGGGGGGGGGGGGGGGGGCGTGGGGGGGGGGGGGCGTGGGGGGGGGGTGTGGGGGGGGGGGTGTGGGGGGGGGGGTGTGGGGTGGGTGGGGGGGGTGGGTGGGGGGTGTGGGGGGGGTGGGTGGGGTGGGGTGGGGTGGGGTGGGGTGGGGGGGTGTGGGGGGGTGTGGGGGGGTGTGGGGGGGTGTGGGGGGGTGTGGGGGGGTGTGGGGGGGGGTGGGGGGTGAACTTGGCTGAACACAAATAAACTGAAGCAACTTAGTTCATTGCTGTTCTACTCTGGGATGTAAAAGATAAACTGGTCAAATATGTGGAATCAATTGACAAAACAGTTGAATAACTGAATCGTCGTTTTTTACCCTTACCAGATTAGGCTCATAAGATAGTTGCCTATCAAATGTAAAGCACTCCCTTTAATTTAGGATTAAGATAACAGAAATAATTAGTATAAGATACATATACACACACACAACTATTTTAAACAACTTTGTCTCAGTATAGCACTTACTTCCAGTCAGTTAATGAAATTACACCCATAATCTAGCATTCTAATCATGTAAAACTACTTCTTCCCATCCTTTGATATCAAGTCACACAGCAAAATAAGGCAGTTATTAATGACATTGATAAGGAAAAAGCTGGTTTCAGTTAAACAAAGACAAGCACATGAGAGAAAAGAATACCCATGAGGAAATGGTACTACATAAAGCAGACCAAATATTGTCTGGTTTTCAAGGATATAACTAAGCTTTCCAATTCCTGCTACTTTATCTCAGGGGAAGGATGTTTATGAATAATTTTAAATAGTTTTTTGCATCCATACTAAATCTCCATCTTTCTCTATGTTTGTTTTCTTTTTAAAGTCTAAAATTGGTGCAAAAGCTCAACCTTTTTTAACTGCATGGCATTCCACAAGTGTAAGGGCTAGTGCAAGTCAAAAAATTGCTTTGGCCCAATATAAAATTTGGGAATGCAAATTGGTTGTGAAGCCATTAACTGATTCCAAAGTGAAGCAAGTAAGAGTCTTCCTTCCAGGGAGCTTCAATCCAATTGATTCCAATCTCATGTAGGTCCCTGAAGTCAGACTCAAGTCATATTTACACTATTGATGCAAAGTGAATGCAATTTGCATTGCTCTACAACTGCAGTATAAATGCACTCTTCAGTGCTACTATTGAGCAACAAAGAACAAAGAACAATACAGCACAGGAACAGGCCCTTCGGCCCTCCAAGCCCACGCCGCTCCCTGGTCCAAACTAGACCATTCTTTTGTATCCCTCCATTCCCACTCCGTTCATATGGCTGTCTAGATAAGTCTTAAACGTTCCCAGTGTGTCCGCCTCCACCACCTTGCCTGGCAGCACATTCCAGGCCCCCATCACCCTCTGTGTAAAATATGTCCTTCTGATATCTGTGTTAAACCTCCCCCCCTTCACCTTGAACCTATGACCCCTCGTGAACGTCACCACCGACCTGGGGAAAAGCTTCCCACCGTTCACCCTATCTATGCCTTTCATAATTTAATACACCTCTATTAAGTCTCCCCTCATCCTCCGTCTTTCCAGGGAGAACAACCCCAGTTTACCCAATCTCTCCTCATAACTAAGCCCCTCCATACTAGGCAACATCCTGGTAAACCTCCTCTGTACTCTCTCCAAAGCCTCCACGTCCTTCTGGTAGTGTGGCGACCAGAACTGGACGCAGTATTCCAAATGCGGCCGAACCAATGTTCTATATATCTGCAACATCAGACCCCAAGTTTTATACTCTAGGCCCCGTCCTATAAAGGCAAGCATGCCATATGCCTTCTTCACCACCTTCTCCACCTGTGGCGTCACCTTCAAGGGTCTGTGGACTTGCACACCCAGGTCCCTCTGCGTATCTACACCCTTTATGGTTCTGCCATTTATCGTATAGCTCCTCCCTACATTATTTCTACCAAAATGCATCACTTCGCATTTATCAGGATTGAACTCCATCTGCCATTTCTTTGCCCAAATTTCCAGCCTATCTATATCCTTCTGTAGCTTCTGACAATGCTCCTCACTATCTGCAAGTCCTGCCAATTTTGTGTCGTCCGCAAACTTACTGATCACCCCAGTTACACCTTCTTCCAGATCGTTTATATAAATCACAAACAGCAGAGGTCCCAATACAGAGCCCTGCGGAACACCACTAGTCACAGGCCTCCAGCCGGAAAAAGACCCTTCCACTACCACCCTCTGTCTTCTGTGACCAAGCCAGTTCTCCACCGATCTAGCCACCTCCCCCTTTATCCCATGAGATCCAACCTTTTTCACCAGCCTACCATGAGGGACTTTGTCAAACGCTTTACTAAAGTCCATATAGACGACATCCACGGCCCTTCCCTCGTCAACCATTCTGGTCACTTCTTCAAAAAACTCCACCAGGTTAGTGAGGCATGACCTCCCTCTCACAAAACCATGCTGATTATCGTTAATGAGTTTATTCCTTTCTAAATGCGCATACATCCTATCTCTAAGAATCTTCTCCAACAACTTCCCCACCACAGATGTCAAGCTCACCGGCCTATAATTACCCGGGTTATCCTTCCTTCCCTTCTTAAATAACGGGACCACATTAGCTATCCTCCAATCCTCTGGGACCTCACCTGCGTCCAGTGACGAGACAAATTGGAATGCAACTCCCTGGAATTATGCTACAAATTTGACTCTGCACATCGTCTGTAGCACGCAGCCTGGAACATCCCAGCCAACCTCCCTTCCAAAGGAGTTTGCCCTCATAGATCCCCAGGGAATCCCAAAAAATGGTCCAGAAACATGCAAACAAGGAGCAGGAGTAGGCCATTCAGCCCCATGAGCCTGCTCCACCATTCAATAAGATCGTGGCTGATATGACACCTGCATAAATATAACAATTCAAACCTCTGATTCACATCTCACTCAGTAGGTTATTTATTGGTCCATTTATCAATTAGTCTTGAAGTGGCATATTTTGCTTGCAGTAAGTGTCCAAGTTAATCAGAGAATTTAACAAGGAACTTGGATGACCTAGTTAGATTCAATGACTGGAGAGCATAATGGTTTCAGGTGCCTGTCTGTCTGCTAATTGTATCAATATCATTATATCTTTTCAAAAAAAAATCAAAGCATTATTCAGTTGGCTTCCTTTAAATAGCTCTTTTAGAGTCCTTTGGTAATTATTCATTTATAAAGTACAGTCCTTCAGCTTCAGTGGCGGTTTAATCTGTCTTCCTCTATTTGTCCCTTTTGATGACCTTCCCTCAGAGATATGTTGGTTCTTGCCTGAGTTTGCTTGACTTTAGGACTTGGCTTTCAGACTTCTGTTTTCATTACATGACTTCTTGCCTCCAACCATCCTGCCCTCCAGTGCCCACCTTTGGTCACGTGACATGGCCTGCCTCATGGTGCTCCACTTTCCCCTGCCAACTATAAAGCGAATAGATTTTTAATTACATGATTGGATGATTCTTGATTGTCAATTAGACTTTTAACCATCTCCAATATTTTTATAACTAATAAACAAGAGTGTTCCAAGGAAACTAGAATGAACAAATATTTGAATATGTTCTAATGAGTTTTCTCCAGAGTTGCTTGCAGTATTGTCCAGGAGAATCATATTTATTTACTAGAGACTTCAAAACAATCCAAGAGAGTTTGCCAACCCTATTTGGGATATGATTTAAAAATTTCACCACAGAGTCCAGGCTTTGGTTTCAAAAGTCACGCCAGTCCAGTTTATCAAGCATCATTCAATCTAAGCATATTTGCTTTGATATCTTTGTCCTAATGTTTTGTGGGATGATGACATACTTTGATCTTGGTCTCATCTTGAGCAAAAATTTCATTTCAGCAATGTTAATTGTAGAAAAGAAAAATCTTACATTTATATAGTGCCTTTCACAACATAGGGATGTCTCAAAGCCCATCTGGTCAAGTGTAGTCACTTGTACAATGTAGGAAACTCTGCAGCCAAGTGCAGCAAGTTGTCATTGGCAGCAGCCTTATAATGACTACATGATGGGCCTGAACTTTAGTGGAGTGGGAAAGAACTTCCCTCCCCTTCAAACACTACAATAGGATCTTTATCATTTAAGAGAGCATACACTGCCTTAGGAGGCCCTCAGACTTGCTCAGTAAAGTGCTAAAGTGGCAGCCTAAATTAAGCATTTAAGTTTTGGAGTCACAGCTTTCTGACGCAGAAGCAAGAATGATACCAACTGAGCCACAGTTGACACCACTTCAATCTCCCAGTGCATTTTTGCATAATTGCCATTCAAACTGCATGTTTCAACTTTTGAAGGGCTTGCCGTTTCTGACTTTTCTACTAGATTTCAGTTAGATGTTGTTCTGAGTTAGAAAGAGGCTGCTGTCAGTTGATGTTTTCAATTTCTTCAATGAATTCAGCTTCAACTCAGGAGTATTTATAATCACTGCCGTTAGCTTTACACATCTGAGTGAGTAAGAGCTACTCAAAATTTTAGTAATGTACACATCCTTTGCTTCCATTTTAAGTGTGTATTGCAAATATAACAACATTCTTTGTAGTTAATTGGTTACACAAAGGAAGCAGCAGGCCATTTCAGCCTCTCAAACATGTTCCACCACTCAGTTAGATCAATGCCGATCTGTATTTCAAGCCAATTAACCTGCCTTGATTCCATATTCCTTGAAATCCATGCCTAACAAAAATCTATCAATCTAATTTTTAGGATGTCCTGAGGTAATAAAAAGCATTATATAAATACAAGTTCTTTCTTTTCTGTTTCCTTATTCTCTTCTAATACTGCAAAGCAATTATTTAGCAAGTCTGGCATTTCCATATTTTCAATCACAATATCATCTGCATCTGTCTTCAAGGAACCTAAAATGTGCTTAACCACCCTCTTTCAAATGTTTAGTGTTGTTGTTGATTACCTTCACAAGCTTTTTGTTCATATTCCCTTTCTGCATTTCTTATCACTTACTTGTAGTCATTTGCTGATCTTTATACCTCACCAAGTACATGGATTGCCACTATTATTTGCATTTATTTTTATACTATCTCTCATCTTTTATTGGCCAAGGTTGTTTAATTGCTCTAGTAGAGCTCTTGCACTTAATAACTCTCTCCAAGAGCTTATGATCAGCCTCTGTCATAGACGTTATTCAACTGCTCAAATGTGACAGAAGACATTTCTTTCTCAATGTGTGCATTTCTGTTGCAGTGCAGTATAGATCTCGATTTCTCAAGTTGAAATGACCTGATTCGCTTGCATCATATTGTAATACACTCTCCATATCTCAGTATGTAAGAACTGAATGTTCTGTTCTTAGGTTTTTGACTTCAGTTATAGCTTGGTCCTGCTTTGCTAAGTAGTGTCATTGAACAGTTTTATCTTCTGTGCATAGAAGTAGTTGGTGGCATGCTAGTCTCTTGGGTCAAAAGGTTGTGGGTTCAACCGCCACTCCAAAGACTTGAACACAAAATCAAAGCTGATACTCCAGTACAGGACAGAGGGAGTGTTGCCCTTCTGGGTATTCTGCCTTTCGAATGAAATGACTAACATCTTCCAGTTCTGATGAAAGGTCATTGACTTGAAATGTACCTGAAATGTCAACTGCTTCTCTCTCCATGAATGCTGCCTGATCTATTGAGTGTTTACATCATTTTCTGTTATTTCACAATTTTCGTAGGTTCATGATGCATCAGTTGTCTTGTTTTTAACAATTTTTCTGTTACTATTTTCTAGTTATCACAACCTTCAGCAAATTTGATTTCAGACACCCTTTCATGTAACTTAAAACATAAAACTGTATGCTATTCCATCCCCACTCTGACTGTCTATAATTGAAATAGCCAGGAAGTGGGGCTAATTGGACAGCTGTTTCAAAGCAGTGGCCTGGGCACAATGAACGGAATGACCTCCTTCTGTTCTACCTAATTCTATGGCCAGAAGTTTATGCTTCACCACATCCCTCACTGTGCCCCCCCGCCACCCATCCCCCTCTCCCGGTGGGTTCTGTGGTGGGGGTTTGTGGAGTGGTGCAGAGTGTGAAACAGCATGGACAGGGTTCCCTCTGGGTTCCCGCCCACCCTGAGTTGGGAAGCCTGCCCTTGTCCTAATTACAGCCCTTAGGTAGTCACCTAATACCTACTTAAGGGCCTTTTCTCACTCAAGCTTTGTGCCAATCAATGCTTATTAGAGCATGATATGGCATCATGGCCGCTGGAGTTGAGGCTGCTGCAGGGGTCGCGACCCTGCCATCATGAAAATTCAGGCCTATGATTCTAAGGACCATTATAACTGAGGTTCATGTTTCTGCATCTAGAGATCACCTGGATTTCCAATAGCATTTGGATCATATTTAAGTGGATGTAAACAACACAGAGCTGCACTATTTTTTGAAACTTGACATCTACATATTGTTGACCTCGCCGCAGCTGGTGCAGAGTGCACTGATCCCATATAATAGCGTGCGGGGGGAGTGGGGGGGGGGGGGGGGAGCTATAATGGGGGAGGGGGTGTGCAGTAACTGGGGGCTATGTAGGGCAAGGCTATGACAGGAGGCTATGCAGGGGGGTTCAGATGCAGGGGGGTTCAGGCAGGTGGGGTCATGCAAGGGAGTTCATGCAGGGGTGGATCATGAAGGGAGGCATGAGGGGGCATGTTGGAGGCCATGATGGAGGGGGGGGCAAGTGTGGGGTCAGGCAGGAGAACCCATCGGGGGGGCCACATTGCCCCTATACTGCTAACCCGTGTCAGGAAGGAGGTGGGGGCTAATGCCACCGATGAGGCAGGAATGGGTAGGGGAGGGAGGGGTCCCGATGTCCGTGGTGGGAGGGAGGGAGTTTCCTGGTGCACTATGAGAACAGGGGGCCCTTGTGAAACAGCACCTGAGCATTCTGAAGCTGGGCTCACCAGTGTGTTTAGGCCCTGCCCCATCCAGTACTGCCGCACAACTCACCACTCTCCCAAAAAGTGACTGAGTGTGGGACAATTGGAGTGTGCCTGACGGACTGGCATGGAGCACTCCGGTTTTCTTGCCATTATGACACTGGGAAAATTCCACCCTTTCTTTTACAATTAAAATAAAATTAGTTTCTAAACTGTTTTCTTTTAGCCCGGTCTGAAGGCTGAACATTCATAAACTCAATTGGTTCATTAACATGCTTTAGGGAACAAACTTTGCCACCCCTATTCAAACTTGGGTTATATGTGAGTCATACTCCAGACCAATGAAGTTAATATCTGCCCCTGAAATGAAGTAGCAAGTTACTCAGTTGTATAAAACTCAGGGAAAACCAAGGATAGTAAATAACTGATGGTCTAGCCAGTCGCACTCACATGTTGGGATTAAATTATAGAAAAAATGCTCTTAGGATATTTTTTCTCATAAAATTGCTATTTAATTCACTTCCACTCAATTTGGACTTCTTCTCGCTGAATTTCATCTCAGCTAGTTTCTTTGACAATCTATTTTTGCTTAATTGTATGGACAGTTTATTCATTGCTTAGCTGCTTCATCTAAAACTATGTGGCATACTTCAGTTCAATAACCTGCCAAGTGTATGAAAGGTTCTTCAGCAGTGATATAGTGATCAGTCAGTTCCCCCACTCTGTTCATTTCTTCAGACTGAAAACATAATTCTCATGCATAAGATATTTTCTTGTCTGGCAAAGCCTCTCAAATTTCTCAATAACTTTCAATAATTGACTTCATCAGTTATTCCATCTCATGTTAACAATCAACAGATTATTTGAAAGTAAGGTAAATTGTGACCTATTCCCTGCAATACCTGCAACTGACTCATGGGTGGAATTTTCTATTTGTGAGACTAAGTGAGGAGGTGGCCAGTTCTGGTGGCCCCCTTCCCATTGGTTGAAATGGCCGCCCGCACCCAATTCCGCACTTGGAAGCTCAATAATTATGCTCAGGCGAATATCGAGCTGAATTAGCTGACAGGTCGGAAGCTGATTCGTCGCTGACAGGTTCAAAGGTCGGGACGCCATATTTAAACATATACGCCACACTCATTCCAACCCACTTGTCTTCTGGACGCTTGCAGAGATGTCTTTTAGCCACAATAATAAAGCCGAAAGCTTCAAGAAGAAGGCAGCACCCCACTTCACCCACAAGTCTCTCGAGGCCTTCATCAGAGGAGTGTGGGCACACAGCTACATCCTATATCATAGGGATGGCTTGAGGAAGCACACAAACCTCACCTCACACCTTCGGCCTGGGAGGCCATCGCACACCAATGAGGTTAATAACCGCCAGCAATTATGCCCAAGGAGTCATCCAGTGCAGGAAGATGCTGAATATCTCATCCCCTCTGCTAGGGTAAGCCATCATTCAATTCCTTCCAATATCAAACTTTCATCATGGCATCGTGTTCTCAAATCACTACTCTCTTCATGGATCTCACACATCCATTAGCAGGGGACACATATCAAAGCTCACTCTCTGACATCACCACCATCCCATCTATCATGTTATTAACAGTTAATCCTCTGGCCCTTTTGGGGAGGACTATTCACTAATCACTACACTGGACAGGAATTTAACCCAACTTCTGCTCTATCCCCTCTGATCACATGGCTTTCTTTTGTTGCATATAGGCCAAGCTGGAACACAACAGGCACCAAAGGCTGCAGGCCGGGGGAGCGATGACTGACATCATTGCCCTCAGAGTTCAAGGAGGCTGCAGCTGAGCTGGCATTTGAGGACAGGGGTTGCTCTTGTAGCGAAGAGGAGATTGGCCTCTCTCAGCAATTAAGTACAGATCACAACTCCATCATTTCAGAAAATCCTAACAATCACAGAGAGTCACATGCAGTTTTATATTGCTCATGCTCATCAGCCAAGCAGCAGTTTCAGCCTTCAGACCACATTTAAGGAGGAGGCTCAGGAAGAACCATCACAGTGCTCACCCGCACCCTCCACCAGTGCAGGGGAGAACTCAGTGGGGCACAGCCCTTGATTAAATTCGGTCTCACTTTCTGGAGAACACCTCACTAACACGTCAAGGACAGCCCAAATCTCCGGCACCCTGAAGGCTGCTGGAGACCAGGCACCTGCTCAGTCTGAGTCAGATGAGCTTAAAAGCTTTACAGAAGAGTCACACAGACTGAAAACATTAACTGTTTCTTCCTCCATTGATGCTGCCATGCCTGCTAAGTTTTTTTTCAGCATTTTCTGTTTTTATTTCAGATTTCCAGCATTTAGAGTATTTTGCTTTTTTCTGCCTACTTTTAAATCCCGTACACATTCCTACTGAAACCCTCACCCATGGCTTTTTTGCCCTTCTCATCATCCCTCATAATGTCCATAAATACACCATCTCCGTGTAACACGGCAATCCATACCGTACCAAATTCGTTGGCACTGTCTCCCTCTGTGACTAATTTGTACCTCTATAAACTGATATGATATAAATACGCTATTGTTCATTCATAGCTCCTCAGAGTGGATACTCTGCTACTTTTTGTGTCTTTCTTTCTAATTGTGACAAATATCCAGTTCACAGTACATGTTAATATTTTATGAGGTAATGTTTAGTTCTGGAAAGTTTAACTGCCGAAAATAGAATAAATGCAACTAAAGAGGCTTGAAGTCTATTACGCTTAAAAGGTTAGGCCCATGTTGTCTTAAGGAGTAACAGCTAAAAAGGTAAGATCCTAAAACGCAGACTTTTGAATGGACCTACCTTGCATTAAGTTGATCTTTCTCTCCACCCTAGCTATAACTGTAAAACTACATTCTGCACTCTCTCGTTTCTTTCTCTGTGAACAGTGTGCTTTGTCTGTACAGCGCGCAAGAAACAATACTTTTCACTGTATACTAATACATGTGACAATAATAGATCAAATCAAATAAAAAAATACAAGTAGGCTTACTTAACTGGAGACATGGGGTGGGACTTTCCATTTTGGAAACGAAGTGCAGTGGCTCCAGACAGAGTGCAGCGAACGTTTACCAGACTGATTCCTTGTATGGCAAGACTGATGTATGAGGAGAGAATGAGTTGGTTAGGATTATATTTGCTGGAATTCAGTAAAATGAGGGCGGAATCTCATAGGAACCTTTAAAATTCTAACAGGACTAGACAGGGTAGATGCAGGAAGGATGTTCCCGATGGTGGAGTTGTCCAGAACCAGGGGTCATAGTCTAAGGATACGGGCAAAGGGGATCAAAGGACATGGAGGAGAGGCAGGATCAGACTATTGAGTTGGATGATCAGCCATGATCATAATGAATCATAGAGCAGGCTCGTAGGACTGAATGGCCTACTGCTCCTATTTTCAATTTTTCTACGTGCTGGTGGGTTTCATGCCGCATTTCCCGCTAGGTGGTGGGGTGGGCACTTGAGCCTGATTTCACACTCGGAAGTTCAAGTATTATGCATCGGTGAGCTGTTCTCCAAATCACGTTTTGTGTCAGGCACTGATTCATCCACCCCACCGTCACCTATTGAGGTTGAAGGTCCGAGCGTCATACTTAAATGTGACCCAAACATACACATTACTCACAACAAGCCAGCTGTGTACAGAAAACTTCTTGATATGGCTCCATCGAAGAAATAAGCTTCTCCCAGGTTCAACAAAAACTCCTTTCAGGTTCGTAACAGTGAAGTCCACCAGTACCAAGATGTCATCTACTCATGGGATGGCTTCAGGCAGTCCACCAGCCTCATCTCGCTGGCCCGGCAGGCGGTTGAAAGAAACACCAACCAGTGCAAGGAGAGGATGAACGATCTCATCCACTCCATCAGGGTAAGTCAACCTTCAGTTCACTCCAATCTCACACTCTCATAATGGCACTCAAAGGATCTCACACAATATTAGCTGGGTAGACACCAGCAATAATTGTTTCACGGAAACTTTAACAACACCAGCATCTCATCTATCATGCTGCACAAATTCCATCCTCAGGTCTTATTCAGGAGGGCACAGCACACACACAGCAGGCATGCATGCTTCCCAACCAATCCTCCATTTCTTCTCAGCACATTCCATTCCATCTATCTTTATGCAGGTCAAACTCGCCCTCAACCACAGAGTGATATCCTAGATGGGAGGAGGGACGGCAGACGTCTCGGATTAGTCGCAGTTTGAGGAGGATGCCGAGGAGCTGCCAGATGAAGTCAAAGTTTGCTCCTCTGGGGAAGCTAAGATTAGCCTCTCCCAGCAAGCCAGTATGGATGAGCCCTCCATGCGTTGATCACATCCTTGTAATCACAGTGAGTGACATGCAATGTTGTATTCTGCCTGTTTATGAACTAAATCTATCTTCTCGCCCTTACAGGCACCAGCAGCCCCAAAGCTCCAGACCAACAAAAGCCTCAGCCCCCAGCCACCTCAGAGGAGGATGCTGAGGATGCATCAGATGAAAAACCATCAATGTATTCACCTGCACATTCCACCAGCACAGAAGGCACATACCCCGGTGGATCGAGAGTAGGCTCGGGGTCACATTCTGGGCAACACCTCATAAACACATCTCCACAGCATTCGAAAGCAATGACAGCACAAGTTTCTGGCACTCGGAGGACTGCTAAAGATCACACACCCACTGAGGCTGAGTCAGATGATGAGCCTATGGAAGTGGCTGTCTCTAACATGCTGGAGATACAATGACAGGCAGCAGAGAATAAGGTAAAGTTATGAGAGGCAGTCAACAGACGAGAGCAAAGGATGGAGTGTCCATCCCTGTTCTGTCTGATGTCATGGCTCCGACATGCAAGTGCGTCTAGGTCTCCATGGGAAGGCTGGAAGCAACCTTGGAGTCCTTGGTCCAAAAGATCCTGCAGGATTTGCACTTGGACCTACACTCCATCGCTATAGTCTTTGGTGAGATCCATCAGTGGCTAGATGAGGTGTGGAGTAGGCTATATCTTGACCTCACTCCAGGAGTCCTTTCTCCTCAAGGAGTCAAGCAGGGGTCCTCATAGGATCATCCATCAGCAGTTACGAGACTCCAGAATCATGCACCCACCCAGGTGATTCCGAGAGTGTCCAACCGATTCTAAACCCTACCGTCTGTGACCCCATCATCTCCAGCTGCACAGGCCGAGGAGGATGCAACTGCTTCTCAGCAGGACACCCAGAGCAGGCCAGGGCCCTGCAGGTCTCAGCACTCAGAGGTCACACCAGTCATCAAAGACAACAGGGCAGAGCAGTCAGAAGAGTTCCTCCACTTCTGCTGGGGGTGTTAGGGATGCACCAAGATGTGGTGGTAGAGTGAGGAAAATTCAGAAATTTTGACATCATTTCTGGTTCATGGGTGTTCATTCACTGTATAAATTATGCACCCTTGTAAATACGCTTGCTGTTCATGAGAATGATCTCACCATTTGAAAGGGTTGTGCATATGCATCTATGTGCCCCCTGATTGTGAAAGTGAACCACTCAGTGACCACCTCCCTTTGTGAACCTCACATCCATGTGATGTGTAGCTGAGATGTGCAGATAACTTCCAAGGCCATTGAGCTGGCCTAACTCCATGTTGTCTTGTAACGAGTAAAGGTTACAAATGCATTTTGCAAACACTTCCAGTAAAGAGTGAGAAGGCTGTCTTCATTTCTAGGGCCAAAGCACAAGACCTGTAGCCATGATGGTCTCTCCAACCATGTGTGCATCTCAGTGTCCATTAATCGTTTCTCATTGAGGTGGTGATGACTGCATCAATTCCTTTGACGCAGTTTTTATGTTGTTGTGCCAACTTTCACTTCCCAGAGAGTATGAATATAATGTTCACCGGTAACCTAGCCAAAGATTAGGCACAAGTCAATCATGAGGATTGAAGGTGCATCAACACTCCCTCCACCACACATAAAGGCTTTACAGCTCGATGTCCTTCCTGCCATAAACCATGCCCGACTTAACTGGACTGGACACTGGTGCCAATGCAGGCTGGCTTGCCTGCATCTGTGACTGGGTTAAAGCATTGTAGCACAGAAAACACACTATATGTTGTATTACAGGACAGAGATTGAAAATCAGGATAAAAAACTCTCCACTGCTTGAAGTCATAGCTAGAATGAAGCAAGATGATTGTGGTTGTTGGAGGTCAATTGTTTCAGCCCCAAGACATCACTGCAGGAGTTCCTCCGTATAATGTCCTCGACCCAACCATCTTTAGCTGTCTCATCACTGATGTTTCCTCCATCATAAGATCAGAGTGATTGGAAAGTGTTCAGTTCCATTTGCAGTTCCTTAAATAATGATGCAGTCCATGTCCACATGCAGCAGCACCTGGACAACACCCACCCTCGAGAAGTGGCAAATAACACTCATGTCAAACAAATGCCCTGCAAAGACCATCTCTAACAGGAGAGAATCTAACCATGTCCCCTTGACATTCAAGGCATTACCATCACTGAATTCCCCACCATCAACATCCTGGAGTCACCACAGATGAGAAACTTAACTGGGCCAGCCACATAAATGCGACAAATGCCGGGTAAAGGAAGATGTAAGCTAGGTATGTGATAGAGTACTCTCCATTTGCCCAGAGGAGTCCCAACAACACCCAAGAACTTCAACACCATACAGGACGAAGCTGTCGCCTTGACTGGTACCCTATCCATCACCTGAAACATTCACTTCCTCCACCGATGGTATGTGGCAATGTTGTTTAGCATCTATAGTATGCACTGCAATATCTCTCCAACGTCCTCTCAGCAATACCTTCTAAATCTGCAATTGCCACCAGTTCAAAGAATAAGCACAGAAGATGCAGGTGTACCTCATCACCTTCAACGTCCCCTCCAAATCACACACCATTCTGACTTAGATATATTGTGCTGTTCTTTCATCGTCACGAGGTCAAAATCCTGGAACTTCCTCTTTAGAAGCATTGTGGGAGCACGTTTATCACAATGACTGCAAGCATTTCAAGAATGCAGCTTACCACCACCTTCTTGGGGCCAATTGAGGGTGTATAGTGAATACTGGCCTTGTCAGCAATGCCCACATCCAATGACAGAATTCATTTAAAAATGGGTTTGAATTAATTCAGTATTTTTTACAAAGCATGTAACTGACAACTTCACAGATTGCTTCGGAGCACAATCACATCCCTGGTAGGTGTCTCTCAATTAATTACATCAATATCAGCCTGTATACCTCAGAAAAAAAACACTTCCCAATTTGACACAGTAGGACTCTCCCAGATAAACTAGTTATTTTGAGTTATGTGCCTTCCTTGAGAAACATAACATTCAGTTAGTACAAATGTTACACAGGGATTAGACTATCCCACACACCAGTTTTTAAACAAACCTTGCCAGACTTGTACAGCAGATATTGCTATCTCTAGGACCTACCCAGCGGTCAAACGTTCTTGGCCTGTGTTGACCCCCTGGAATTGTATGTCTATTTCCTTTGCACCTTTATCCTTTGTATTATGTTTATCAACAGATCAACAGAGACACAAACAAAAAAAAAAATCAAGGGTCTGGAAAGGATGAAGCTGCCAGATAATGGAAGAGGAAAGGAAGAGGAATATGGATGTAGGTATTTACAATTACCACAGTCAGGAGTGAGTGCCAGTTCAAGATAACACAGCGAACATCTTTCATCTATTGAATTCCATTCTCTTTGGGAAATGACTATTGGAGCATCTATAGCCAAAATAGCTTTGATGGATGTGATACATTGCTGTGCGTATTCATGTCATTCCTTGACATTGAAGCATTTTGGACAGCAGTGCAGGAAGCAACAGCAAACATGGCAGTCCTCACAATCCCCACATATCCAGACTTCCTATTAAGTTTTGCCATTCCTCCACTCAGTGATATTACTAAGGTTGATGTCTTAATACCAGCTGTTTGCGGAATATTCCACTAGAAACCGTTGAGTGGCCACAAGTGTTCTTAAACCAAGACAGTTTAAGTTGCATGCATTATGCATAGTAGAGAATACCCAAAATACAATGGATATGTTTAGTTAACATTTACCAAAATCAGAAAAAGCTTGTATACTTTACTCTTCATCTTACCATTTTACCAACAAACACATACAAATATTAAAGTGTACTTGCATGTATATTGGCAAATAAGCTCACAAATCCAATGATATTTACTATTTTTTAATTAATTGATCTAAAGTACAATTGACCATATCTGGATTCCAAAGTAGCCACTTGTGGTTACAGTGCACACTGCTGTGTTAGTAAGTAACTTCATCCAAGGTTAAGCTTGTGCAGAAAGAAATCTTGCACAACAAAAAAAACCTTTGCATTTATATACCTCACAACCTCAGAATCTCCCAAAGCAATTTACAGCCCAAGAACTACCTTTGAATTACTGCCACTATTATAAGATAGGAAACACAGCAACCAATATGAGCACAAGGTCCCACAAAAAACAAGGAATGCTCACCAGAAAATTTAGTAATGTAATTTAAATGATAAATAATGGCTGAAAAACCATGAAGATTCTATTCTTTGAATGGTGCCAAGGGATGTCTTATATACCTGAAATGGCGTCCAAGTTTAAACTCTCATAGACAGCAGTGCAGCATTCAAATGTCAGCCGAGACTTTGGGCTTATGTCTCTGGAGTGCGGCTTGAATCTACGATCTTATGAAACAGTTAACAGTTGACACTGTAAAGATCACCATGGGCTCATTCCAGTCCTAGGTGCTCTCTTCAGGCTGTCCACAACCTGTTTTATATTTGACCTCAAGATGAGCGACTGACCACATGGCATCATTTAAACTGCCTATTTCCACCTCTGCAACTTCCATTGTTCAAATCCACCTTTGCTTCAGTTTATCAGCTGCTGGAATCCTGGTCCATGTCTTTTGTTACTTGTAACCTTGATTATTCCAATAGTCTCCCACATTCTACCCAACATACACTTAAGGTCATCCAAAACTCCATGTCCATGTCTTTGCTTGCATCAAGTCCCATTCATCCATTACCCCTTTGCTTGCTACATTGGCTCCTAATTAAGCAACACTTTGATTTTACAATGCTCACTCTTGTTTTATTTGTTGTAATAAATGTTTTTATTAAGGGTTTTTCATTTTACATTTTATCACAAGACTCAACAAATCCCCAAAATCAAGTACAATACAGAGTGATCATTATTCCACGTATACATACAGAAAAGATCAGCAAATACTTATACAAATGGTTCAGAGTGTCAATCATTGTAATTGTTGTAGTCACTGTGGACAGTGTAGATGATAGCATAAAATTACAAAGCAATCTTGATAAACTAGGTGAGTGGGCAAAAATATGGCAGATGGACTTCAATCTAAGCAATTGTAAGGTTATTCATTTGGGATCGAAAATGTATAGATCAGAGTGTTCTCTAGATGGTCTGAAGTTAAATACAATAGATGGCCAAAGGGCCTTGGGGGTTCAGGTGCATAGATCTTTAAAATGCCATGAACAGGTGTAGAAAATAATAAAGAAGGCTAATGGAATGCTGGTCTTTGTCTCTAGAGAATTGGAATATAAGACCACAGCAGTTATGCTGCTGCTGTACAAAACCCTGGTCAAACTCTACTTGGACTACTGTGAGCAGATCTGGGCAGCACACCTTAGGAAGTATACATTGGCCTTGGAGGTAGTGCAGTGTAGTTTAAAAGAATAATATGTGGACTTCAGGGGTTTAATTATGAGGAGCGATTATACACATTAGACCCGTTTTTTTCTAGAAATTAGAAGGTTAAGGGGTGATCTGCTCAATGTCTTCAAGATACTAACAGGAAAAGACAGGGTAGATAAAGATGAATCAGTTCCACTGGAGATTCTAGAACTAGGGGGCATAATGTAAAAATTAGGGCCAGACCTTTCAGGAAAGATGTTAGGAAGCAATTCTGCACACAAAGGATGGTAGAGGTCTGGAACTCTCTTTTCCAAACTGCAGTTGATGCTAGGTCAGTTGCTACCTTTAAATCTGAGATAGATTTTTTTTGTTAAGTGAAGGCGGCACGGTAGCACAGTGGTTGGGCGGCACGATAGCACAGTGGTTAGGGCGGCACGGTAGCACAGAGGTTAGCACTGCTGCTTCACAGCTCCAGGGACCTGGGTTCGAATCCCGGCTCAGGTCGCTGTCTGTGTGGAGTTTGCACATTCTCCTCGTGTCTGCGTGGGTTTCCTCCGGGTGCTCCCACAGTCCAAAGATGTGCAGACTAGGTTGATTGGCCATTCTAAATTGCCCCTTAGTGTCCCGGGATGCATAGGTTAGAGGGGTTAGTGGGTAAATATGTAGGGATATGTGGATAGGGCCTGGGTGGGATTGTGGTTGGTGCAGACTCGATGGGCCGAATGGCCTCTTTCTGCACTGTAGGATTCTATGATTCATTAATGGATATGTGCCAAAGGCAGGTATATGAAACTAGGCCACAGATCAGCCATGATCTCATTAAAAGGTGGAACAACTTTGATGGGCTGAATGGCCTATTCCTGTTTCTATGTTCCCAGTGGTGTCTTCTTTTGTACAGATTATGAAAGGATACCAAAGAGAGTGGAGATCTCAGGATAACAGGATAAAGCCATGAGCACATAGCACCATTATGCACACCCTTGTCCACATGATAACCAAGACACAGCTACACAATACAGGATCCCTTATGGAGTAAAATACAACCAATTGGGACCTAACTCAGCATGCCAAGACTTCTGAGCAATGAAAGGATATCCCACAAAAAGGGGAAGATCAGGAAAGTGCCATTGGTATAAGATATGGCATGGCAGTGTATATGCTCGTATACTGGAGCCAGTTGGCTAAAGATTCTTACACCACACCAAGACTTGCAACACAACAAGCTTTGCTCCTCTCCAGCCATGTCAGTGGCGCTGTTCAGGCCTCACCATCACCGGAAAACATTAAACCCTTTTCCACCATGGAAACCCTACCAACAAGGTGATTCATCCTCAGGGTAATACGGGGGCACAGTGGTTAGCACTGCTGTCTCACAGGGTAAGGGACTAGGATTTAATTCTGGCCTTGGGTGACCGTCTGTGTGGAGTTTGCATGTTCTCCCCATGTCTGCGTGAGTTTCCTCTGGGTGCCCCAGTTTCCTCCCACAGTCCAAAAATGTGCAGGTTAGGTTGATTGGCCTTGCTAAATTGCCCCTTAGTGTCCCAAGTCAGGGGGGGGATTAGCGAGGTAAATACATGGGGGTCTGGGTGGGATGCACTGTTGGAGAGTTGGTGTAGACTTGATGGGTCAAATGGCCTGCTTTTGCGCTGTAGGAATTCTATGAATCGATGAAAGCTCCGCTTGGGAGACTCCTTCCTCAACCCATCTCCCCGAATCAACCATAATGTTCGACATACAATGCAGCACTATTTCCAAGGACTGAAGGTGAGCCCCAACAAGGAAATTGCCCTCTTGACTGACAGGGATGCTGTTCTCCACTTCATCCATTCTTTTTAGGATGTCTCACAGTTCATCAATGGGAGTACCAACAGTCTGTGCCAGGCCGCCGAGACTGTTGTCCACAGCTTCACTCACAATTGCAGCCATCATCTTGATGCCAATGGCACTGCCGAAGCATTGTCCCCCTCACCAGCAAAATCGCCACTGCAAACTAGGCCCCACCTTGACTGCCTCCGATCACCTCAATTAAACGAGGATTCTCTTGACTTAACTCAGCTCTCCGTCACCAAAGTTTAGCCACAATCTTCCAGGAACATGGCACAGATTATACACATCAAGGTCAAATAATTATGGGTTGTGCATCAGGATAAAAAAAAGATTAAAAGATGAATAACGTCAGATCTCGTGAAAAAAGCAGCTGCTCCCTTCACATGATCCCCCATTCTTGTTTTCAAATCCTTTCATGGCCTCTCCTCTATCTCTGTAAGCTCCTTCAGCCCCCGACCCTCCAAGATATCTGTTAATCTAATTCTGGCTTCTTTAGTATCCCCAATTTTGATTGCTACACCATTAATGGTATGCCTTCACTTGCCTTGACCACCAAGCTCTGGAATCTGGTCATCACATCTATTTGCCTCTGTAATTCTTTTTTATTCTTCAAGATGCTCCTTTAAATCTATTGCTTTGACCGGGTTTTTCATCACCTACTTTAATATTGCCTTATATGGCCCAGAGTCAAATTTTGCTTTGTAATGCTCCTGTGAAGCATTTTCCGACATTTTATTACAGTAACAGCACTGTATAAATACAGATTGTTGTTATTGTGAAGAATGGATCTGGAATTCAGCATTGAGGTTTAGTTGCAAGACTGCAACACATGACACAGGGGGCAGCACGGTGGCACAGTGGTTAGCACTGCTGCTTCACAGCTCCAGGGACCTGGGTTCGATTCCCGGCTTGGGTCACTGTCTGTGTGGAGTTTGCACATTCTCCTCGTGTCTGCGTGGGTGTCCTCCGGGTGCTCCGGTTTCCTCCCACAGTCCAAAGATGTGCAGGTTAGGTTGATTGGCCATGCTAAAATTGCTCTTAGTGTCCTGAGATGCGTAGGTTAGAGGGATTAGTGGGTAAATATGTAGGGATATGGGGGTAGGGCCTGGGTGGGATTGTGGTCGGTGCAGACTCGATGAGCCGAATGGCCTCTTTCTGTACTGTAGGGTTTCCATGATTCTATGACTTTCCATCCATGAACATCAGTGAACTAAATATAAGTCAAGCACCCTCCAAATGCAGCTCCTTGCTCAGAGTGCATGGAGTGAGTGCTCATCAGAAGTTAATAATACTTAAAATTAAACATTAATCCCACCACCATAGTGCATCTCACCTATCAGCATAACCCTACTATTCAATTCCCACTTATGGATTTATCTAGTTTCCCTATAAAGATAGCATTGGTGCTTCACAGCGCCAGGGACCAGGGTTTGATTTCAGCCTCGGGTCCGCGGAAATTCCTTCTGGGGTGCTCCAGTTTTCTCCCACAGTCCAAAGATGTGCTGGTTAGCTGGATTGGCCATGCTAAATTGCCCCTTAGTGTCCAAAAATGTGTAGATTAGGTGGTTTAGCCATGGTAATTATGCAGGGTTATGGGGATACTCGGTGGTGGGGGTGGGGAATAAGATCCTCTTTCGGAGGGTTGGTGTAGACTCAATGGGCCGAATGACCCCCTATTGCACTGTAGGGGTTCTGTGCTTCTAATGCACTTCAAGCACTCTGTGTGATAGCAGGATGCACATTTTCACTCTGCTCTCATTAAAAATATTTTCTGGTTTTCCTGTTGGATTTATTGATGACCGTCTTGTATTGATGGGTCCCAGTAATGGACTCCCCAACAAGTGGAAACATCTCCTCGATGTGTCAATGTTGAAACCCTCCATCATTTTCAAGGCCTCTATCAAGTTACCCCTCACTCAGTCTCTTACATTAGGGAAGAGCTGTCACCTGCTATTTCCTGATCGTTGCAATCTCTCAATGCAAGTATCAGCCTTTGCAAATCTGGTATTAATGTCATAAATCCAAAATTAATTGATTAATTATATGGTTCAACATTGTGGATTGTTAAAGTGAAAAACATCTCTACAAGGTTGCACGCTTTTTATTTTATAAAGCAAAACGGTTTAGAAAAAAAGTGAACTCTCCTGGGTCACAAGCTCCTGGAAGTATTGTGTAGGGAGAACGTTAGAAAAATCGGATCGTGGATTTATGCAGAACTTCCGCTGAGGATTTTCGCTCATATTTAATCTGTTGCTTTTATTGTTGTGTCGTTTTATCGATGTTTTCAAAATGAACCCTGGTTTCAGAATTCAGGTAACGATGTGTTGTTGGGTTCTATGAATAAAACTGGGGAATTTGAACTCTTGGCATAACACGCTGGCTGAGTTCAGTTAGTTTGTAAACAGTCAAGTCACACTCATAGCCTATCAAGATGTATCAGAAACATTACCTCAACATTTTCATCAATCTCTCACAGCCATCTGTTATTTCAGCATAATGTACGCAAGCTATTGTTATATGCAGTGGAATAAAAAAAACAATATCTCAGCAGTTCAAATTACATGGCACAATAGTCCTTCTGCTCAGAATACTGTGCGATTTAATCATAGGAGATTTGCCGCTCTCCACTGGTACCTGTCAGCGGTGAAAGGATAAGCTGTTACCACAAGTGGAATCAAATCGCTGTCTCGAAGTGAGCGTGTCATTGGAACCGCTCCACACGCTGCTGCCTTGAAGAAGGTTGGTCGGGAAACAATTTCGGATCCAGCCTTTCCTAAAAAGTTAGAACATTTCAAACGCTACAAAGGCTACATTCGGGCCATCTAATCGCCTGTAAAAACGCCTCACATGCACCCCTCACTCCGCTTTACGATCATTTTCCAGAATAGGTTGTTATTAAACATTTTCACCGACGTTTGAATGGACTTCCAAAACACGCAACTTTTCGTTCAATTTTAATATTGAAAATCGGAATGCCGGAATATGAACTAGCGACAGCTGTTAGTTTCGTTTCATTTTGATACGCTTTATGTATCATTTCGTTTGGAGAGAATTTTGTGATATTTGTTACCGTCTATTCTCCCAGTAAAACCCGTGACTGCATATGGTTTTGGAATGTGTGATGAAGCCGGGCACTCGCTGTTCAGCATCCCGAATGCACGCTGCAAACCCTTTCAACAACTCAGCTTGGTGTGCTTTGGGTTAAATTGTTAGCATTCCCAGTTGTTGACACTCAGCTCCCCCGTTAGTCACACTCGCACGAGCGAAGCGGCAATTTCCCGTGCAAAATTGACAGGGAATGCAAACTTCTGTCTTTGATCTCAATGGAGTAATCTGCCTTAATGTTGTGATACTCACACCCCCTGTAAGCTGTGTATTGACTGCGAACACTACGGACCGGTGACAGATGAGGCATTTACTTTTGCCAGTGCCTTCACCCGGCAATCTGCAGTCACACATTCTCTATCCTACCTGTTTGCATCATCCCTTTCCATCAGTATATTCATTTTTAAAAGTGAATAAATTGTGCCAGTTTTCTTGCCTGTGACGATTTTCTAGGGGGAAGAATTACAATATTTCATCGTAACCTGTATCTACCCCTCCACCCCTCGCCCAGTCGTCAGTACTGACGTACACTAAACGCTGTTGTGAGTTAAGAATCATTTATTATCGCCAGTTCTGCTGTCGTTTTCCGAAACGCTGCGTTGCAATCATTCAAAGTACTTGTCTGTTTTTGCTATCAATGCTCTGGTTATCATTTTATTTTTAAAAATCGAATAAAGCTTCTGAAAGACACTTTTTGGACCCCACTCACTAGGGACCATTTCATTCATAAAGAATTGCGGGTGTAATTGCAGGATCACATGCCCGCGGTCTGAGAGCGAGCACTCGGGGTCGCGCTTTGCAATGCTCGCTCCCTGTAGGAGACCACCCCCTCTCCCCCCCCCCTCCCCAATCCTTCCCTCTCGGATCCTGCCCCCCACCGCCAACCCCTCGCCTCCGACGCCAGCTTTGCCCGCTCCATTGGCCGAGCCCGGTGTGCTTGCATTGGGCGGTGCCAGAGGACGCGGGCACTCCATTGGCCGGAGAGGCTCTGGGTTGTGTGCAGCCCCTATATGTTTTAACGAAGCTCTTTGCAGGAGGGGGAGGCAGAGACCTGGAGCGTGTCGACGAGAGGTTCATGTCCAAAAAGGACACCGGACCGAGAGGGAGTGCAAAAAGCCACAGAACGAGAAAAGAGCCAGAGAGAGAGGAAGAGAAACACACACCAAAAAAAAGCAGAGAAAAACATCTCTGAATGTTAACCACGTCCTGCTCTCCTGCCGCACAGGCTGGACCTAAGACTGTTGCTCATCACAAGTGGTGAGAATCAACAGGGAAAGTAACGCGTGTGTCAACCGAGAGCTTGGGGGCTGCCGCAGATAGCGAGAGGAGGGCAGAGATTTGATCCCGTTTTTTTGCCTTCACCAAGTGTCACTGAAGGTTTGTGTTGCGTTTGACGGGAGGACTTTCAGGGGAATCCTCGGGGTGCCAGTGAACGCTTTTTCCCCGATGAAAACTGCTGCTCTTCGACTGTGGGGAGGAAAAGAAAAATAAGAATCGGTTTTTTTCCCTCTTCCCCCCCCCCCCCCCCCTCTTGCCGTCTTGTCCGGGTCAGAGAAGCCAGCTGCTTGCCGCTTATTTTGAGTGAGGAGAGGCTGTCTCTCACACACACACACAGATAGATTCATCCAGTCGGTGTGAGAGTGTGTGTGTGTGTAGCATGCAAAATCCTCGGCAGCTGCATCTCGTGAAATTGGAAGGAACACATCGCAAGCCTTGAAACTGGAACATCGCCGGCGCCGCATTTTGCAGAAAAGGGCTTTGGATTTCACTTGGGAAAGGAGAAGAGGGGGGAAAAAAAGGCAGATTTCGCATGTAGTGCGGGCGACCCGTGCAAAGAAACCTTTTTGGAGGGTGGTTAAGGGGGAGAAAGAAAAGTGTTTGGGCACGATTGCTAATTCTTACCCCCCTCCCACATTAAGGATTTATAATGCAAGATGGTGACGAGAGAGAGACTCCTGTCGTCAAACTCAATCACGATTTGAAATGATTACTGGAAGGTGTATCGATGCTCACACGCTGCTGCAGGCTCGTCTTGTTTGCCGAGCTGTAAATCAACAGGTTTAACATTTTTCCCCCCCTTAAAAATAAGAAAATAACAGGAAAAAGAAGGGGGGAGGAAGAGAAACGAGCAAGTTTTTGGTAATGTACCTGCACATTGTGATTTTTCTCTTACTGTGGACTGGAGCTCTGACCTTGAAGAATTTGAAATACACCATCCTGGAGGAGCAGGGACCCGGGACGGTGATCGGGAACATTGCCAAAGATGCTCGGTTGGCCAGCAGTCCCGAGCAGAGGAAGGCTAACTTTCGGGTTTTGGAGAATTCCGCGCCGCATCTGTTGGACGTGGACCGGGAGAGCGGCTTGCTTTACACCAAGCAGCGCATCGACCGGGAGACGGTGTGCAAGAGGCTGGCCAAGTGTGTGGTGTCGCTGGAGGTGTTCGCCAACGACAAGGAGCTGTGCATGATCAAAGTGGAGATCGTGGACATCAACGACAACGCGCCCGCTTTCTCCAGCGAGCAGATCGAGGTGGAGATCCCCGAGAACGCGGCGCCGGGCACGCGCATCCCGCTGACGAGCGCGCACGACCCGGACACCGGGCCGTTCGGCCTGCAGACCTACCAGCTGAGCGGCCCCAGCCGCCTCTTCGGCCTCGAGGTCAAGTCCCGGGGCGACGGCACCAAGTTCCCGGAGCTGATCATCCAGCGGCCGCTCGACCGCGAGGAGCAGGCCCGCCACGTGCTGCTGGTGACGGCGCTGGACGGCGGCGAGCCGCCCAAGTCGAGCTCGGTGCAGGTGAAGCTGGAGGTGGTGGACACCAACGACAACAGCCCGACCTTCCAGGAGGCCAGCCTGACGGTGGAGATCAGCGAGGACACGGCGCCCGGCACCCTGCTGCTGCAGGTGAACGCCACCGACCCGGACGAGGGCACCAACGGCGAGGTGGTGTACTCCTTCAGCCCGTTCGTGACGGAGCGGATCCGCCAGCTCTTCTCCATCGAGCCGCACTCCGGCCTCATCAGACTGCGCGCCAAAATCGACTACGAGGAGAGCAGCATCTACGACATCGACGTCCAGGCCAAGGACCTGGGGCCCAACTCCATCCCCGCTCACTGCAAGGTCTCCGTGCGGGTGCTGGACGTCAACGACAACGCTCCCGCCGTCAACCTGGTGTCGGTTCACCAGGGCTCGGTCAGCGAGGCGGCGCCGCCCGGCACCGTCATCGCCCTGGTCAAAGTCACCGACCGCGACTTCGGCCGCAACGGGCAGCTGCAGTGCCGGGTGCTAGGCAACGGGCCCTTCAAGCTGGAGGAGAACTACGACAACTTCTACACCGTGCTGACCGAGCGGCCGCTCGACCGCGAATTCAGCGACGAGTACAACCTGACCATCGTGGCCCGGGACAACGGCTCGCCGCCCCTCAACGCCACCCGCTCGTTCACGGTGAAGGTGGCGGACGAGAACGACAACCCGCCCCGCTTCACCAAGCCCGTGTACGTGCTGCAGGTGCCCGAGAACAACATCCCGGGCGAGTACCTGGGCTCGGTGCTGGCCCACGACCCCGACCTGGGCCAGAACGGCACCGTGTCCTACTCCATCCTGCCCTCCCGGGTGGGCGACGTCTCCATCTACACCTACGTGTCGGTCAACCCGTCCAACGGCGCCATCTACGCCCTGCGCTCCTTCAACTACGAGCAGACCAAGTGGTTCGAGTTCAAGGTGCTGGCCAAGGACTCGGGCAGCCCTCACCTGGAGAGTAACTCCACCGTCAGGGTCACCGTGCTGGACGTGAACGACAACGCGCCGGTCATCGTGCTGCCGGTGCTGCAGAACGACACGGCCGAGATCCATGTGCCCCGCAACGCCGGCCTGGGCTACATCGTGGCCACCGTGCGGGCCGTGGACAGCGACTTCGGCGACAGCGGCCGCCTCTCCTACGAGATCGCCGAGGGCAACGAGCAGCACCTCTTCGACATGGACCCGAGCAGCGGCGAGATCCGCACGGCGCAGCCCTTCTGGGAAGAGATGTCCCCCAGCGCCGAGCTGGTGGTCAGGGTGTCCGACCACGGCAAGCCGTCCCTGTCGGCCGTGGCCCGGCTGGTCATCGTGGCCTACCTGGGGGCGGCCCCCAAGGACGAGCACCGGGTCAACCAGGAGCCCCGGCACTGGGACATGTCGCTGCCCCTCATCGTCACCCTCAGCTCCATCTCGGTCATCCTGCTCACCTCCATGGTCACCATCGCCGTCAAGTGCCGGAGGGAGAACAAGGAGATCCGGACGTACAACTGCAGGATCGCCGAGTACTCGCATCCCCACCTGGGCAAGAGCAGCAAAAAGAAGAAGATCAACAAGAACGACATCATGTTGGTCCAAAGTGAAGTGGAGGAGAGAGATGTCATGAACGTGGTGAGCAGTCCCTCCCTGGCCTCTTCTCCCGTTTATTTCGATTACCAGACGCGCCTGCCGCTCAGCTCCCCCAGGTCCGAAGTCATGTACCTGAAGCCCACCTCCAACAACCTGACCGTCCCCCAGGGCCATGTGGTCTGTCACACTTTCTCCGGACAGGGTTCAAATCCGACCGACGTAACGTCGACAAGAATGTCACTGATTCAGGTAAAACACACACACACCCACGCATACACCATGGTGTCAGTAATGATTTCGTTGGTGGAACCTGTTGCTTTCAGAAAGTTATTGACAAATTGTGCCATGCGTCTTTAAGAGTTGGGTAATGTGCTCTGTGCACTTAATATCTATGATAAGTCAATATTTCTATAATATAACGTGTTCCCTCGCGTGAAGTGTATTGACTCCCTTATCGATCTGCATAGAGATTTATGACTAAAGTCGTATTGTACAGGGCATAAATTGGATCCTTGAGTACTGGGCTAGGGATCATAAGACCCCCCTCAGAAAAACACCAATGTAATGCTTAGCCAAAATGTGTCAATATTTTGCCCTGTAAAACCACTTTTTATTAGTTCCGTGTTTTCTAAATACAACCGATTATGTCAGTTTCACTGATGCTAAAAAAACACTTCCACAAGCCAGTTTGAAATTGAACAGACTTTGGATTTATTGTCTGGCTTTGAATCACATTGATTTTCAGAGGAAATGTATCTGTAGATCTAACAGTTTTATAGATCGACAGAAGACGTCATGGTTTCATTGATAGAGTGTAAGGCAACAATACATAATGATAGATGCACATATTGTAAAAGGACCTACTAAAATTCTGTCGATTCTTAATTTTATTCACGTTTAAAGAAGTGATATTTCCTTCCTTAAAATAAAAGGCATTATCTGCATTATTCAAATTTGCCTTTAAGAATGCTAAAAACATCGTCACTGGTGAGGAAATATTTTCAATTATCACAAAATCGTATTTGTAATTGGCAGGGGAAGAATGAAGACGATTTTAAAATATGGGGAAACTAATATAAATGATGTAACAATTTTTGATGTTTTACTGCATTTTGATTAATTTAACTTTATTCATTTAGAAATGTTAATAGTAAAAATAATGTTGATTCCAAGATGTATCTAATGGGATTGAAGGAAGTGTTTGAGACACTTTTGATTGAAAGCACTGCAAATAAATGAGAACAAACTTCATAATCCATGTTGCTATATTTATCATGGCATATTTTTGCTACAATAAGCACATGCATATATACTAAGTATTTCTGTTAGTCCTTTATTTCTGTATCTGGTTCATATGAGGAAGGGTAATTTCAACGGCAACCTGTAATACATAACATTTAAAAAACTTTTTTTATTACTTCTTGGGACATGGATATAACTAGCAAGGGGGTTTTTGTTGTCCGTGCCTATTTGCCCTGGTAGGCTAGTGGTACTAATAAGTGGCTTGTTTGGCACTTTACAGGGCAATTAAGAGTTAGTCTTGTTGGTTTGGGACTGGACTCCTACATGCCAGGCTGGATAAGCGGAGCTGCTTTCCTTCCTTAAACAGTTGGGTTTTTACAACAACCCAGTGGCTTTGTTGTCCCTTTTTACTGGTACCTTGGTTAAATTAATAATTTTAAAGAGTTTGCATTTGTCAACTAACAATAGAAATGTGGCTGCAAACATTTTTTGTGTAAAGGATGAAAGATACTGGCACATAAATGTAATTGTTGAAGACAGATGTCTCTTTGGAAGTACTAACTGATTAAGTTTGATGCTACTTTAGTTTGCTGAAATATTCTCATTTGATATAATAGGAATTATTATGAGTATGAATAAGGCATTACGATTATGTTAGCAGATTAATAGACCAATTTTCCAATATAATCTTAAAATGTCTTATTGTTGTACAATAAGTCTCTGATATGTTTCTGTAGGTGAATGGAGAAAATAGTCTCAAAATGCCCCTTTACTACCACATGCCAATACATTATTCCAACCACTCTGCAATACTTAAAAGAGTTGCTAGTAGCATAAATCATTATTACATGAATAAATACACATTCAAACTAATAGCTTATGGATTCACTTGTAGGACACTTGATGATGCATTGAACCTATACTTTCAACTACCCTTGTGATTGAATCGGACTGTTTTTGTAAAGTTTAAATCTCTTAATGATAATTCAGTTTGTTACTTCTGGCTTGATGCTTAAAATCTTTTCAGTAGTAACGTGAGGAATTAAAGTGGCATAGTAAGTCTTATATATAGCCACGTCTTGTCCACCCATCCCCTCCCTTCAACCTCAGGGTATTTCAAAGCACTTGAGAGCCAGTAAAGTCCTTTTGAAATGTAGTCCCATTTGTAATGTAGGGGAAGCAGCAGCCAATTTGCACAGAACCAGAGTCCCACAAGTAGTAACGAGACGATGACGAGATATATAGAAGAGTCAGCTATTTAAAGAAGCTAATAAATTCAGTGAACTGTTTTACAAATAATCATTATTTAAAAGCCACATATCCATGCAAGTAGATGATGAATATTGCCACAAGCATTTTGAGTTTACAATTAATGACTGAGGTTACAGATAGTTAATAAATATGGCAGACTGTGGGACTGTTGCAGTGTCAGTAGCTGGTTGTTAAAATTTAAAATGATGAAAAGTGACTTCCATCCACATTTATAAAATTCCTATGTGTTCATTGCTTCTCCATAAGCCCATGGTCATACAAAGTACAATTCTGCCAAATCAACATCATTTTTTTGCCGTATATTTAATATACCCACGGGTAACTAACAGTAGTCTTGTCAGGATTCATTGGAATATTTTCAATATCCGTTTGGTTATGGAGACAGCAGAATGACAGAATGGTATCTTTTTGTAACTTCTACAAGATTTTTTGAGCATATACACAGATTTTCTGTTATAGGCAAATTAAATGCAACAGAGCACCAGATAAGAAAAGCATGGGCACATGATCTCCTTCAGTCAAAAAAACAGGTTAAAACTGTTACTTCTTGTGGAAAATGTGTAATTGACAAAACTGCACACATATAGACAGCAGAACACCTGTAGTACAATAAAATCATATGTAACAAAAATAGATACCTGCAAAGTCAGGTAAATCCAGTGCAGCAGTTGTTCGGTAAACCTTTCATATTACAGTCTAAAATATAGGTGAGATACAAAAAGTTATATTTAACATTTTCAAATACAACTTCAGTGCTTAAAAACTGATAAATATTGTTAACAAAACAGCATTTATTTGTGGTGTCTTTACAGTATTTAATAAACTGCAATAATTTGTGTCTCTTTACACTATTCAATTTGCAGATATTAAAATTATGTGATTTGAATATAGACTGCTAATCCTCTCTCCTTTCTGAAACCAAGGTGATTGTATTATGTTTAACATGGCATTGCCAATCTGTGCCATAATGGTTTTGACACATCACAGACATAAATTTTATAATAATTAATCAAAAGGATTCAATTTCTTTTAACTAATCTTTACATGGGATTCCATAACCAGTGGTAGAGTGAAGTTATATTACCATGTATGAACTGACAGAAAGCATTTCCTTTGTGAAAAAAGGAAAGTGGTTGGGTTAACTCTGGAATCTTAATCCCAGTGTAGTAGAGCAAAGCAGTGTGAAGCCTTCTCCCCACTGTCAATCACTTCCATTCAAATCACTGTGAACTCCCAGTCAGTGTGAAACCTCCACAGTCGGTGACCTCCCCCCAAGTCAGTGTGAGGCTGTACCTAATCAGAATGAAGCCTCCTCAAGTCAGTTTGAGACCCTCATAGTCAGTGTGAGACTCACCCCCGTCAGTGAGACATGCTTACTCAATTTGATATTTTCCATCAGAGACGCTATGAAACCACCCCCCCCACCCCCGCAAATCATTGCGAAACCATTCCACCCCACCCCCGCCCCAAGTATTGGATCCTGCCGTTCATGTGAGATCCCACAATAAATAATGAGAGGCCCTTCAGTCAAGTGAGATCCTCGGTCAGTGTGAAACATATTGCTGAGTCAGTGTCAGATCCCTGTAAGTGAGAAGTGAGAAACTCCCTAGTAAATGTGAGACCTTTGCGCTCCCTCCCCCCCCCCCCCCCCCCCCCCCCCCCCCCCCCCACAAACTATTTCTTGTGTGTGAACCAAGAGGGGCACAATCTGAAAAAATGAAATCGGGTAGGAAAACCAGGAACTCTCTCCAACAAAAGGATGTGGATATCGGATCAGCTGGAGCTTTCAAGACTGAGGTTGATAAGATTTTTATTAGATTAGGGTATGAAAGGATATGGAACAAAAGCAGGTAAATGGTGTTAGGTATGGATCAGCCATAATCCAACTGAATTGCAGAGTAGGCTTGAGAGGCTGAATGGTCTATTCCTGCTCACACAGTGCACTTTGCAGCCAGGTATGGTCTACAGTATAATTGGAACTTGCCAGTTAAACTACATGTGCCACATTTAATGAAGTCAGATCCCATATTTTCTAGCCCTGGATGTTGTCTTGTGTATTTTCAACTTTGTACGCCCACAGTTGCTGATCTTGCCTTCAGGGGTCTAAGCCAGAAGCTGTGGAATTCCCACCCTAAACCTCTCTGCTCCCCTCACCTTTGACGCATTTCTTAAAACCTCCTTCTGCTGTCCGAATGTTTGCTTTTTTGACCAATGTTTGACCATTCTTTGTCCAATTAAGTTTTGGTGAAGTGTCATGGGATTTGTTTTACTGCATAGAGCTATATAAATATACAAGTTATTGTTGTTACATTTCCACTTACTGGTTTTATCTAATTGAAAACTATGATGTCCTTTCATGAACAGTGTACTGGGAGGTGCAGTTGCATATATATGTTTGGACATACTAACCTAACAGTTCCTTCATTTCAGTTGCCATTTAAATTGTTCTTGTTTCAGTAGCAAGTGTTCGTGGTATTAATATGTGGACTAGTTTGGTAGGATTACACAAAATATCTGGGAAGTTAAAACAATTTGTCACTGTCCTCGACAATGCTATCAAAGAGCACTTATACAGCACTAAGCTGCTCACTGATGCTTAGTTTAGGTTCAACTGGGGTCACTCGGCAGCAGATCTCATTACAATCTTGATCCAAACACGGACAAAAAAGCTGAACTGGTGAGGTGAGGGTGACTACCTTCAAGGCAGCATTTGACTTCTCGAAATTGAAGTCAATGAGAATCGGGAAAACTTGCACTGCTTGGAGACCTACCTAGTGCAAAGGAAGATAGTTGTTCTTGTTGGAAGGAAATTGGCTCAGCCCCAGGATATCACTGCAGGAGTTCTTCAGGGTAGTATCCTAGGTCCAACCATCTTCAACTGCTTCATGAATGACTCTCCTTCAGAGTAGACCAGGTCGGAGCAGTTCTGAACTTTGGCAAGATGCTTGAATAGTAGGGTACCCCCTTTGGAGAGGTGTTGGGGCTCTTTGGTAAATGCAAAAAAGTTGTTGCAAAAGCCACAGAAGTGGCAAAACAGTCATTTGCAAGTGTCTGGCTTTAACCCATAAGAATAGGAGTGAGGCAACTGCACTTGGCAGGACAAAATCTTTTTCCCTTACTGACTCAGCTACCCAGGTTGCAGGAACGAGGGAGTGCCAGTGAAGAAACAACAGGAGTATGGCACCTTTACACATTGGTGCCATAGAGGGAAGTGAATGTGATCAGCCAGAGGCAGAGCACCAGGACACGAGGTAGAGTCAGTACTGTGTGTACCAGGAAGGAGGAGGATGAGGACGACGACAACCAGGTTTTACCCTGTGGTAAGGGCGTACTGACCTTGGAGCTCACACCTCTGAAAATAATGCCAAAGGCAGTTGAGGTTAAGCTGAGAACTTGTCACCAACACGTGTGGGATGGTGCAGCAATATCTTGATCCATAGTCTGTTGATCCACATGCCCTGACAGTGTCTGTAAATGTTACTGTGGCTCTCAATTTTTATGCAACAGACTCTTTCCAGTGCTCAGCAGGAGGCCTGCCTGGAATCTCACAATCTGCTGCACAAAGCTGCATCAAAGCAGTAACTGATGCCCTGTTTGCTCATGTGGACAACTATTATTAATTTCTCCCTTGATTTGGTGACTAGTAACAGAGAGCCTTTTGCAGAATTAGCAGTCTTCCCTCAGGTGCCACCATAAATCCTCCAACTTAGCTACTGGGCACCTTCATCAATGTGTAGGCAATTTGTGACCATAGTAAAGTTTTCCTTCAGGTATGTGCAAGGTTTCCAAGTAATTGCCATGACTCCATCATGCTAAGGAATTTCAAACTCCCTTATCTTTTCATACACAAAGACAGATTTATGGTTGGACTTGGGTTGGGGGGGAGGGGGGGAGAGAGTTAAGGGGCTAGCTAATGACCACCTTTAGGTGGTCCTTCCCTACACCCAAATGTAAATACAACAGCAGCCATATGGTCACACAGAGTACAATATAGCAGGCTATTGGCATTCTCAAATTGCACTTCCAGTGTCTTAACAACTCAGGTGGAGTTCCGTCGTAACCCCCTACAAGGAGTATCCAAAATTGTAGTAGTATGCTTCATAATATTGTGCAGCGGAAGAGCCTGCAACCTGAGGAGAAAGATACTGCGGCCAGAGCTCCAACATCTAAGGAGGAGGATGCTCATAAGGAAGAGGAAGCCCCTGTCCATTCTCAGGAACATGGTATGAAGAAGGATGAGGAGGGCAGCAGTGGAAGAGCAGCTGAGAGGCATGACCTTGTAGCCAGGGCTGATTCTGTACAGGAAGGGCTCGGTGCCAGGGGTGTCCTGGTGCACAACAGATTCACACAGGTTCCTTAGATTTAACACTTCCCTGGTCAGTTACTTCCTCATAACATGGAGCCTACAGTTACTCAGGGACATTCCTGACAAGAGAGAAAAGCAACATCAATGAGTTTGACTCAGTTACATAAATAAGGCAGAAACCATCACCTTCATAACCGTTGACCACAACACATTGTAAGCACCCAGTGTAAGACATCATCACAACCTGGACCCTTCAACTCATCGCCAATGCTGTCAATGAGGTGCTCGTGCTGTCATCTTGTGCCTACTCAAACTGTGCCCTCAATGTGGAGATTGCCAGTAGGAATTACGACTTCACATCTAATACTGGTTGATATGATTGTTTTTGCCAATTTACATGCAGATAATGCAAATTGTGAAGAGTGAGGCCACAGCTGTGCTCGACCAGCTCTTTGAATTACTATGTCATCATCCATTCACCTTCATGGCCCAGTCTTAGTACTAGACAACATGCAATCCTACCACAAATCTTGGTTTCTTACACCTATGTCATTTGGAATGTAAAGGCATCCAAAGTATTGTGGATAGCAGACAAGCAATCTTCCCTGCAGTATATATGACCCCCTGACCTGTGTTACCTGCACTTAGGTACTGCATAACACTTAATGTGACGATGACTGCTTTGCACCCAGCACTCAGGTGAGATGCACCTGATTAACTCCATCTGATCATTGAGTTTGATCATTAGTCTCCTTTAAAGGCAACCCTGGGTGGACAATGGATGATGCAAGGAGCATTTCAGTCTTTGTATTTTTATTTGCTACTACCTTAAGTGAAAGACCAGAGAAAGAAGAAGCCTTCCTCTGCCTCACAAATATGGTCACACCCTTGTTCCTGTTGAAGTTAATGTGAAATGTACCTCAGCATGCTGCCTTCAGTGTTCCTAGTAAGAACATGCTTCATGATGTTTGCAATACCATTGACATTTGTATTGTACAAACACCGAGACAACTAAGAGTGTATATACATGTAATCAAAAAAACGCTTAATTGTGATATGTACAGTGTGAAACGTGTAATCATGCTGAACCCACGAGTGCTTTAGGCAAGATGGCACCCTGCACTTGTGCACATACCTACAAAGTGGCCACTGTGTTGCCTCAGAGGAACTGGAGCCAGGCTTCTTACTTCTTGGCTGGAATTTACTGGCCATTCCTGCACATCTGTGAGACCTTCTGGTCCCGCTGACGGCGAACCCCCGCCACAGGTTTCCCGGCAGCGAGAGATACCCTGTTAACAATGGTGGGCCACCTCTGCTGCTGCGGAACGCACAAAAATCCCACCTCTTGTTTTATGAGGCATTAAGGACTGTGGTGAGCTGCCTAATTATACAGCCATCTATTGGTGATCTCCTTCAGATCACGGCCTCTACATCTCTGCATAGGCAGCTGTGGTCACTGGCACTTGTGAAACAGGTGAGGGCTCTGGTGGAGGGGCTGACGAGTTGGAGGAAGAGGGTGCTGAGAAGCTCATGTTACCTTTAGACTCTTCAGTTACGTCCTTTAGCCTTGAGATGGGGTTGATGGATCTGGCTGCAGGTGTGCAGCAGTCATCCATTCTAGCAACAATTATGCCAACAGTGCGACTGTCCTGTTCAGAGTTCGCAGTGCTCCACTTATGTATTCCATATGTCAGTGCTCACACTATGATTGGACTGATCCAGGCTACTAAGGGAGTTAAGCAGTCTTTCCTGGCTGAGATGCTGCTCTTGCATCCACTCCAAGTGTTGCTACATGTGTCTCTCCATAAAATTGGCCAATCTCTCATGGTTGGAGCTCCTGCAGTTAAGCATCTGAGATAATGTGAAGCTTATCAACGCCATGGACACCTCCACCCTCAGCACATGAGCCTGCATTGCCTCAGTGAACTCCTTCAGCTGTCCACACATCTGTATCTGATTGCCTAAATATTGCGCCTCAAAAGGTGACACCTGAGACTCCATGTTCCTGCCCACTGGAGCGTCACTGTGCATGTCTTTCCTCCCTCCTCCATGGGGGACTGCACACATATGTCACTGACTCTGACTCCAAATCCTACACTCTGGTGCGGTACTGTTTACCCAGTGTCATCAACTCTACATGTGCGCTACATCTCTCCGAGACGGTGGTATCTGAGTTGGTGGAGTGTGAGCTTGTATGGTGTCACCTTATACTCAGTGAACTGACAGCTTTACCTTCACCATTACGACCAGGTTGCAAAATGCATTTAACATAGCTTATCACCTGCTGTAGGTGATTCTCTGACAGCCAACTGGACAGGCATGCTGGCTAATTCCATGGCTATCTGCTCAACTGAATGAATCATCTATAACCTTGCTGAACCACCCCCATCCAGGCCGTCTCCCTCATAGACCCCAAGACAACATGAATTTACGTTAGCCTGATATATAATGCTGCAGGGAGAATTCTCTTTAATATGTCTGTACATTGCAGTGCTTTTCACATCTGTACTAAGCGTGGCTACATGAGCAGTTTGGACATAAAAACCTCAGTGCTATAGTTGAAGCATGTGACGAGTCTCGCACCTTAGCTACAGCATGCAGATGCAACACCTTACTTAGACTTTTGTGAGGATGTGCCAGAAAACTCATCTCGCTGGAATGCAACAACCATGGAACCTTTTCTGGCATTGACCCCAGGATCTTATATATTCGCCGTATGCACTTACTGCCTTCATTTTGGTGAGAATGTTGCACTGGCCAGCAGAAAAAATAATTTACCTTCTCTTCTGTACCTCTTCTACCAAAATTCTCAGGCCCTGGTCACTGAACCTTGGTGCTGCAATAAAAATGTAAAAGGAGAAGGGGCATGACTCATGCATCTGACAATGCTTTCAATCACATTTTTATGCCTGCATGCACTAACTATTTTCTCCATATCATCACTGAGTACTGTAGAGGCTAGGGGAGCAAATAGCCCTGCACAAATGCATGATGCTATGGATATTACAGCTGTCACTCCCAGATTGCGTGCTGTGCTCCTGATCATTAACTGCCCTACTGTTTCACTCTCTGTTAGTCACACTCTTGTGCCATGCCATTTGCAGTTATGAGGGATCTAGTAAACGGTCGGCTGTGTCGGTGCTTTCTGATAGACAGGTAGCAAGAGGGCAGGTGGATAGGCTAAAGGACCTTGGCACTGCTCACCATAACTTTATTGAGGCATAATATTTAACTATGTTACCGCAGAATATATTTAGCAGGTCATGCTGCCAAGATGCTGCCATCTCCATGGCTGTATCTTGTGAAGCCACTCGATGCTTTCACTGGTTCAGTGCACTCCTTTCCTGCAATGTGAGTGGACAGCAGCAATGAGAATTTTTCCCAAGGGAGAGCCCATGATGGGCCATCTGTTCCAGGGTCAGCAACCAGTTGAACAACATTTAGAGAGTTTACATTCATTTGAGTGGTCAGTGATGTCTCCTCCAATGAACAGACAGTAAACCATCGACTTTCTTGCTCAGAACAGAGCCTTCCCCCTGGCCCAGTTTTTCTACCTGACGAGTCCCCCAACCCACACTGGTCCTGCCTCCACCTCGGCACTACTTCTGCAGAACTCCCATTACAACCCATCCTGACCTCAAAATTGTGTCTTTGTTTAAATTGTGCATTTTGAGGAACAGCAGAAAATCTTGTGCTCTTTGGAGTGAAGGATATTAGTTCAGGAATTGAACTGCTTTTTCCTCATTACTTCTGGAGCAAACATATCCCAGCTTGATACAGAACAAGAGTCTCTATACTCTGCTTCAACAATGCACCTTAACCTCAACCTCAGAAGATTTGGCCCCACTGCACCAATGTAACTTGTCTAATTCCTTACACAAACTACCCTCAGGATTTTTCTGAGTCAGCTTACCAATTTAATGCAGATTCATTGGCAGTTTTGTGCTTTTCTACCGTTCCCACTAGGAGATGAATTCTGACTGCTCAAATTGGTTTCGTGTTGGCCTGTTAAAATCAACTGAGAAAGGGATAGCTTTGATTGGCCCAGACTTCAATTCTGATCCAAATCTCAGTGGTGATCGTTGTGATAATTCACTGCACCAGGCAGCCTTTCTATGAATGTTTAAAAATATTCTGCCCCTTTTGTTAATAATATATTTGTATGTGCTAATTTTATTTAAACTTCCCACAAGTAAAATTAAGGGGGTTTATTATGGCTTCCTAGCTAATGCCAGTTGGCATGTCTGTTTTGCATGGTTTCAGCTTTCAAGAGCTTATGAGAAAGGGAATTGGGTTTTCCATCAGATTCAACATTGTAGTTTAGTGCCGGGGGAAAGATTTTAATGCCTGAATTTGAGAGAAGTTTTCATTTACTGGGCTAAATGTGGTTAATATCCAATAAAACAAATATTTATACAAGTTCTATATCAAAACAGAGATAATAAGCTTCAGGCATCAGAATAGGTTTGTAACACTTTCAAAAGCATAGGATATTGGTCCAAAGAGAGAGAGAAACATAGAGAGAGCAATAAGAAACTGCACAAAACTTTCAAATTATCACTTGTCTTTCTCTGTGCTTTTTAGGGGCAGGAGTATTTAGGAACATGAATTAAAATCAGCTCAGAAATACATTTTAAAATTTGTTTTTATTTTATGCAGCAAAATTGACTGCTCAATACTTGTGTGGAACCTCGTGTGTGTGTATAGTGAAAATAATATTTCAGCCAACACATACTTCCTAGCAACTCTTCCCAAACCATATTTATATGCCTGTGCCTGCTTTCTTCCATATATTTTGATTTACTCACTGAAGAATCTCCAAAAGCTTCTCCATCATTCAGAGGAAGGTATTTTTGAACATGGCTCATCTTTTTAATTTTTAGTAGAATATTATCAGATAGGGAAGGATTACTGTATGAATGTAGCCACATACCAGCAAATTAGTTTGCCCCGGTTATAAAAAGTGCCAGACAGCAGCCATCTTAGTGAAATAATTTTCCAACAGCAAATGTTAGTGGGATTTTGATATTTCAGTGAGATGATCACTAGTGAATATATTTCAGTATTGACAAGGCCATTACATTTAAACATAATTTAGTATCGATCAAAGGCATACTTTTTTAGACTGATGAAAGTGCATACTAGATATGTGCAAATACCGTTCTTGTCGCACGCAGGCTACTGTACATTTGAGCGAGTAAGTTATTTGAAACCTATTACTTTTATCTTCTTTTGCTCTCATGAAAATTTATTTAATGTTTAAAATTTAGTCATTCAGCTCATTCAGAAATGTAGCATTTACAATTCTTGTGCTGCATAAAGCATACTTTTCTCAAAACCATAAAGAACTGATGAAGCAGAAAATCTGTTCTTATTGAATATGATTCAGCCTTGTTTTGGCAATGTTAGGATTTAATGTTTGCTTGTAATGGGCAAGCTGGTTTGGCAGCCTAGTGTAGTGTAGTGATGCCTGGCTCTAAATGTACTGCGATCTCAGCCTCAGCTAAGTGGAGTAGCACTCTAGCCTTTGCTAGAAGATATGGCTCCCTGGTCCCAATCCATGAAACTTGAACACATAATCTAATACCATTCTGAGGGAGTGCCAAACTGTCAGAGATGTGAGATTTGATATTAAGCCAAGGTGTCTCAGGTGAATAAAAAAGATCTCATGGTACTGTATGCAAAAAAGCAAGGTACTTTTCCTCAGTGTCTTGGTCAATATTTATCTGTCAGCCTACATCATTGAAACAGATTATCAGATCATTTCATTAACTCATTGCTGGAGCCTTGCTGTGTATGCAAATTGCCATATTTTTTGCATCAAAACTTGAAAAGTATTTAATTGGCTGTAAAGTGCTTTGGGGCATTCTGAGGTTGTGAAAGATAGATACAATTTTTACCATCGCTTTCCATCTTGTATTCTAGCTTTCCGGTGTGTGCAGCCTTGAACGCATCCCTTTCTCTTTGCTGAACCATTTTGTTTGCTATCAGATCCAGATACTGGATGCATGATGTAAGCTACCATTGTGATGTTATAAAAAACACAGTTGCTCATCTCCATTGCTCCATAGTAACACTGTTACAGTATGTTTTAAAATAATCAATGTATACCAGAGTTGCCCTATTCATTACCTGCATTCAGGGTGATTCCAAAATGGTTTTTCATTTGATATGCATGTTATTTAACACTTATTACAAGCATACTCATATACACATACATGGAGAGACCCACACAGTTTAACAGTCAGATCTTAGATAAAGTATCATATTTCTGTTAAAATCTATATGCAGTGCATCAGATAGACACAGAGTAACCCTATAATCCCATTCTGTAGATACTGGAGAGGCTGAGAAATAAGAAATCAGATGATATTGACAGGTTAGCACCATTAATAGGATTCAGAACTGTTTTATTGACAAGGCAGTACTGTTAATATGACCTACTGTATTAAATTGACAGGAGAAATCTGGCAATAGAATCCTTTCTGTGCTGTAATTGACAGGGAAACCCTTTCAATAGGGTCTTAATGCGCTTTTTATTGACAATGGACCTATCACTAAGTACATATATTTGCTGAATGATGTAAATATGCTGAATGCCATAGTACAGTCAAGGCAGCAGTGTAGTTACTGGCGTTGTGGATTGTGTAATAGAAGAGTGAACTGATGTGTATGAAAAAAATCACGTCCTGTAATATGCCCATAAAAAACAAACATTAATAAAATTGCCAACAACCACTCCAGTTATCCTAATACAATGTGACATATTCCATGTTTTTTTTTAAATGGATGAAGTCAAAACAAAGTGATTTTTCAGCACCGAGGGTATTTCTTGACAACTGCTTTCTACTCTAGATTTTGCAAGCGCTTTAGACCTTCTTACGTGAAATTCATTTAACCCAGTGAGTCTTGGATTTTCTTAACTCTGTTACAAACAAAACAAAGAAACAATTGTGAGTTCTCTCAGGAATGTTGTGGTTCAAAGGTTTCGGTAATTCCAGTCCTTTCCTCAAATGTGAGTTCATATTTAGCTGGATTTTCAAATTAGCTCATACGGATTTCATTACCTGATATGCTGGATGAAGTTACTGTGTAGCACTGATCTTCATTATTCCATGGCTTTCAATAGATTGTCTAAAGCTGTGGGTGGACTTGCAGAGAATTCTGATTTCTTGATTACTACTCGCAAAGCATTTTGCCAAAATATCCATGGTTTTACTGAAAAGGGGGAATTAATGAGCAGGAGAAATGATGAACAACTAATGCGTGTTTGAAACTGGGTGGTTCATGTGCACTGTTGAGGCTTTGTTTGCAAAGCTTATAAAAGGAAAGATGAATCATTGAAGTGAGGAGAGTTACCTCTGTGTATCTGTTTGTTTGTTCTGTCACCATCTTTAAATGGGGTGTTTTAAATGGTGAACAAGATCATGACCTGACTCATTAAAGCTAGTTTAGAACAAGATCCTATTTACATGTCACAAACAAGAAACCTGAGAAACTAATATAATTTATCAGTGGAGCGGTGTTAGGAGAAATAAAAGTTGGTCAATTTGAAATGATTCATTTATGGTATCTCTGAGCACCATCTTTTTAGTCATGTTTAGAAAAATAGAAACACCAGAAATAGGAGGAAGCCATTCAGCTCCTCAACTGCTCTATGATTCAGTTAGTTTATGGCTGATCTGCACAGCAGCTGCATTTGTTCCATATCCCATGATATATTTTCCTAACAAAACGTGTATCTCAGTGTTGAAAGTTCCAATAGTCCCAGCATCCACACCATTTTGTGGAGTGTTGAGTTCCAGATTCCTGGAAAGAGAGTTCCAGATTTCAGATGCCTACTTTAAATTAATCCCAGGAAAGAGAAGACTTGGTGAAAGAATTTCTTTAATGGGTGAATGGGTCAAGCATAGACAGCTAATAATCATGACAAGATAAAGGTATGACACTGCATCATTTTATTACAGTCTAACAAAGAAATGATCAACTGCCCAGCAAAGCTGAGGCATTACTAAGCATAAAGTTTGATTGGAGCTATAATTTTACACATGGAGCCACAGATTCCATCACAAATTACCCACAATCCCTTGGCTCATCAGTAAACCTTCATTCTGGGCAGAAGAGATCGCTGTGTTATGATAAATAAAGTCTGGGGCAATTAGAAAGACTACTATTTACTAAAACTTCTGTTTGACTTTTTGTTGTCACAAGGATCTCATGGCATGAGGATCTAATGCCTGAGGAAACAATATGACATTGATGGCTAAATAGTGTCAGAAGATTGTCTTCATCTGTGATGAATATGAGGCAAAAGCTAGCTGATACTAGTGCGACCTTCATATGTATGGGCAGAGCATGACTCGTGGTATTCCTGAACTTCAGATGCACCTTAAGCTCACTAAGCCACTTGTGCACTATAAACTGACTAACCCTGCACCTGATGGTTAATTTTTGTGCACCTGCCTTCCTGGAAAGTTAGTCTAGAGAACAATATTCACAAGTGAAAAGAAAATAAGCATGATTAACAGTGGTTCTGTAGAAATAAGATCTCTTCACACTTTATTGTCCAACAGTAAGTATAACTAAGGTTTAACGATGGGCTAAAGTGTTAATTTGTGCCGACACACATTATTTGAATGTCTAATGGTTAAATTCTGCACTGTCTACAGATAGGGATTCAGTTTTTGTGGTTGTTACTGACCTGCAAATCCAAGTAGTGTTTGTATTGCACTTATACAAATGTGCAGCAGCCTGTTTATTACTCAGTGTACATAGGTTTGCATTAAAAACGAATATCCAAATGTCATAGTATTGTATGAATAATTTCTTAATACTATAAATAAAACAACTATTTGAGACATCTAATTCTAGTGTAATTACAAAACTTGTATCTTTACATTTGGTAAAAAAATGTTCCTTTGATGTTTCTGCAAAAAAGGTGCAAACACCTATTCATGTTGAGACAAATAAAATGGCACTTCATTTTGAACCTTTGTATTAGTATTTTACACTAAAAGAGATGTAACTGCTAATATTACATTGGAGGCAAGAATTTTGCATGGTTATTTAATCCCTTGCAATTCTGTTTAATAGTTTTTACTTTAAAAATTGAGAGTGGGGGATTTTACATTTGTTTAATGAAAAAAATGGTGATGTTGAAAGTTCAAAGGTCACCTAGTGTGCTTAATTTCATTTCAATAGTGCCTAATGTATCTGTACATTATTCTTTGTGTGCTATTCTAAATGCAGTCATTCACCTAATTGTGAATCCCGAAATAATTCACAGAGAAACTTGACACAAGCACCTCACATTAAGCCTCTCTGTTTAGAAGGAAAAGCTGTTGTTGCAATTCTGTGAATTATATAATTGCTTCTGAAACCAATCTAATACAACAATAAAAATAGTGATAAAAATGATGAATTGAAAATTACACCCAGAATTGCTTGATGCTGAGAGAGAATTAAAGTTCCTCCCTAGTTCCATCCATGCTCAAATTCAGATTCAACAGTTTAAAGAAATATTTTACTTTTGATAGTGGCACTGTTTAAACCAGCAAAATTCTTGCCCTATCTGTTTGTTTTGGATAAACAGTTATAGAGGTAGGGGTTTTTCGAAAGCAATTATAGTGGACAAATCTAAAGATAAAAAGGATTTTATGAATTAATCACCTTCCTCTAGGAAAATTTGTTTCTCTCTAGGAGATTTTAATATGTACCAATATACTTAAATTTCTTCATCTATTCTTCACAGACAGACAATTTTCCCACAGAGCCCAATTACATGGGCAGCAGGCAGCAGTTTGTTCAAAGGTAAGTCCTGTTAAATGTCTTGCTCAGCCATTGCATTTGCATTCCTGTCTGCTTTGCTCAGTCAGGCCAAATTACTCAAAATTGATGCGGTGATGAACAGTGGTGTCTTTTGTTTCAGTAATTCCACATTCAAAGATCCAGAGAGAGTTAGTTTGAGGGACAGCGGACACGGAGACAGTGACCAAGCCGACAGCGATCAAGACACTAATAAAGGCTCCTGCTGTGACATGTCTGCCAAGGACGCACTCAAGATAAAATCTACAACAACCAAACCCCCTGTCCCTGAACAAGGTTAGTTAAAGCTGTAATGACTCGAGCAAAAAAACTCCCAAGCTGTACTGAACATTTTTGAAGAGGATTTTTGATGTTTCATTCCTTATTAAAAACGTGGCAGAGACAGATTACTTTTATTGTGGGCAATGGAGAAAGAATCCATTGAAAATAGTAATGCTGAGCAGATGACTTTTTTATCATTCTTGCTTCAAAAATCGCTTGCGTTGTTCCATTGGAGCCCATTTTAACTTTGCAATTAAAAGAGCTGGCGGGTAGATTTTGCAAATTCACACTTTGATTGTGGAGCTGTGTGGGCGCAGAGCACAATCGGGAATTCGGACACAGAAGTCATTGAGCAGAGCAGGATTTCCCATGGGTATTGCATAGGAAATCCTGCCAGATGAGCTGATCTCTGTGGCTTGGTAACTGATGTACGCTCATTTTCCAAAGCTGTGAAGTGAGATTTTGCAAACTGTACCCTTGGATGTTGCATTGATGAATCAATTTTTGAATAAAAAACTCTTCTCCCAGGCGTGGCATATAACACAAGGTGGAGTAGAAATTAGGCAATGTTGCACCCAATGTTTGGTCACAGGGACAAAAACATTCAAATTTGCAAGGCAATGTCCCACATAACAAGAGTGCCTGTCTTACATCCAGTGCCAACTTCGCGTTGTCAATATTTAGACATCCCTGGAGGCTACCTGAAACAGGTGACATAGGCCCCTTACATATGCTCATAAGGCATATAGAAAGATGCTTGTTTCAAGATTTCGCCCAGAAGTTCCTGCATTGTTTTGAATGTGCATAAAAGGCTGCCAACAAAAGGAAATTCTCTTTTGTAACTTACGTCTCCACAGCAATACTGTAGGCTTCCAGCTGCCTGGGCTCACCCAGCTCCCTTTCATCTCTTCTCCACGCCCTCTCCCCTCCCCCATCTACTGAGGCCCGCTGCTAATGTTTCAGGCAGCCAGTATTGGCATTCAGCAGGTTTGCAAGTTGGAAAGTTTGTCCAGTTGGTATCTGTGGCTCACCAGAATTATTCAGATGAGGCCTGAGTCCCAATTTGGTGCTAGCCTTGGGTGTCCAGCCTCTACTGCTTGAATCGCCCAATTCAGGCCTGAAAACCAACTTAAATCAGCTCTGACGAAGGGTCATCCAGACTCGAAACATTAGCTCTATTCTTTCTCCACAGATGCTGTCAGACCTGCTGAGATTTCCAGCATTTTCTGTTTTTGTTCTAGATTCCAGCATCCGCAATATTTTGCTTTTATAAATCAGTTTCTACCCGGATAAAACATTAGGTAGCTATTTTATTGAAGAGAGAGTAATGTTGCTGGTATTAAATTGCTTGGACAAAACAAAAGTGCTGTTTTCCTTTTCTTCTTCTGAACTTTGCCTTGGAATTGACTTGGCATTCTTGCTTTTTCAAATATAAGCTTTTTTATGCAACTATAATTGAACATTGTTTAAAAAAAACACCTAGGGCGGTAGGACTGTTGAAAAACAACATGAAAATGTAACATTTGGAAAGAGGAATTGCATTTCCCGTCAAGTCATTTTGAGGATTTTACCCCCCACCCCGAGTAGGCAGACGTCCCAAAGGGGCAAATAGTTGGTATCCTCAAGGGGAAGTTGAACAGAATTTCTAATGATAAGCAGCTTTCATAAGAATACAGCAGGTATTCTACACAGAATAACTGAATGCAGCTAGCTCTGACTTCTGTGGAAACCCTTGGGCTGTGTAACTCAGTGAAGTTTCTTTTATCAAAGACACCACAAATGAAGGAATTGTAAGCTATTCACAAACTAAAATATATTTTCCCACTTACATATATTGAGATGTGCAGGATAAAGGCTGATGTAGTATATTTTGATACTCGATACCTGCACAATCCAGTACACGTGCTTTGTATTCTGGTTTATCATCTTTAGAGATTTGCTATAATTTTCAATATTCTGTCAGAAGCAAATTGAAGAATCTGTGTGCCTAACTACAAAATTTGGGAGTGTAGGCATAGAGATAACTATCAGGATACACAGAAGGTGCTTTTCCTATTGTGGCTTCTTTTCATTGTTGTTTATAATGTTGCTACGACCCAAGTTCAGTGTTGAGATCTTTAATTTCGTACAAGTATGTCATGCTCTCCCAACTCTCCAGAATGGGTCTTTTTTTTAAAAAGCGCATTTCTGTCCAGCCAACCAACAAAGTTGCTCAGTAAAGGTTCCCTAAAGACTTAAGAAACAGACAAAATCACCTGGTAAATGCAGTTTAAAAAAAATAAAAACGAGGTGATGAGATGGATACCTAATGTAATTTAATTGGTACAGATTAGGAATTTTCCAAACAAACTCCATTTCAAAGAAGTGACCTTGTGAAAGTTTACTTAACAAGAAAGTATATTTAAAAGCTGTGGAATGCATTCCAAAATTGTACAATAATGAAAATTTAAAAATACATTTTTCCTTTATCTGAGACAAATAAAAATACAAATATAGTGCACTTTGAATTCCCTTTTGATATATATATATATATATATAAAATCTTGAATCGCTCCATAGCTCTTCAGCTGATTTGTAATATAGTACAGTGCATTAGATATGATGGACATTTTACTGCTTGCCATACAGAAACCTAAGACCCTTAATATGATTTTAATAAAGGATTTTAATGAAGAAGCTTTTGAAATTATTTTGCTATCTCTACTTTCAAGACATTGCCTGGTATCAATCGATATTAGGGACTGTGTTACAAACTCTATTCGTTGTAAGATCTTATTGCTGTCTCATTGAGCTGGATTATACACTGAGAACAGACTCCCCGCACTCCATTGTAAATTTCAGGGACGAGCCTGCCTCTGTTTGGCTGGCTCGCCCTGCTTTAATTTTTCAGGCAACGGCCCTTTAATTAGTAAGAGGCGGGACTTCTGTCCTTCTCCAAAGAGGTGCCAGCCAATCAGAGACGAGAAGCCACCCCAGGATCGGTGGCCCCTGCCAGTATTGCAGGAGGCCAGGGAGGAAGAGGAACCATGGATGCCCCCAAACCCAGGTACGTCTGGGATCTCACCAGGTTGGGGCTGGATTGGCGGTCTCTGTCGAGGTGGCAGGAGGGCATGTTGGACAGGGCAGGGAAAGGATGGACACAGGGTGGCAAAACTGTGGGATGGGGCTTCTGTTTGGCACCCTAGGAAGGTGGCATTGCTTCCCTTCACTGAGTAACAGCCCATAGGGTTAAGCGCAGACCTCTACCACTGCATGTTGAATCGGAGCAGCGATGGGATGAGGCCCTTAATTGGGCATACTGCCAAATGGCATGGTGTCCTACTTTACAGGTCCACCTGTCTGTTTTCCTGCCTGTCAAATTTATGCCATAATGTTTGAGCATCAGAATCAGAAAGACATACAGTGACTTTACTCTATTAATAGAGCTATGAATGTCTTGATGTGTCGATTGAATTTAACTTGCTTATCCTGCTTCTAGTTTGAATTCACTTGAATCACAAATGTATTTGAAATCTAAAACTGATGTTAATTGTTGGCAATTAATGAAGGATTGAAACCAAATCACACTTCACAACTTTATGAGCCAAGCAACACTGAATAGGATTTACAAACATTTTTACACCTGTTTATTCCTACCCAATCAATTATTATTGCTGTCAGAACATAATTGTGATTGTCCAGGATGTGATCTCCATTATCACCTTGTATCTGGAGAATAGCGTCATTAACATATACTCCAGGCATCACTGATTAATAGAATAATCAAGTAAATGTTGTACTGGACAATATGAATAATGGTGAAGTGTAGATCTATTGCATCAGATCATCCCACATCACAATCACTGTCTCAACATAGAGCCCATTGTGGGATATCCTGTATGTCTGAGCTTTGATTTATCAGGATTAGCATCAATGTTCGACTGTGAAAAACCCAGAATGTCAGGGAAAACATGTACTTTTTGTCTACTATCTTAGCCCAGTATTTTTTCAATTGCTTCTCAGGATGTGGATGTGGCTGGCATTTGTTGCCTATTCCTAGTTGCCTTGGACAAGATGGAAGTGGGCTTTCTTGATTCGCTGCAGTCCATATAGTGAAGGTTTTTCCACAGTGCTATTAGGTTAGGACTTCCAGGATCTTGATCCAGTTGCAGATTGTTAGCAAGTTAATAGTTGGGGCAATCAGTGGACCTGATTTTTTTTAAAAACCTATATAACAAAGGCACTGCAGGACTATAGTATGATATATACAGCGCAAGTCTCCACCAAGTTTCTTGTCAACAACAGCATTGCAGAGCCACTTTTCACATCTGAAGAAACTTACTCCCTTCTGTGAGAGATAACATGTGAATGAATGATTGCAATTACTTTATATTGGAGTCCTTCAAAAGGTGTATGTTGCTTAACATGTATGCTTGAAGGGTTTTCTTGCCAAGCTCTTTGCTGTACCATGTTAATTGCTGTATCCGCCTGTTCTTAATAAGTTACCATCCCATCGTAATTTCTGTGATTGATCCATCCATAGATAGCAAGAACCGATATGAAGGCAAACCTTTATAAAACTCCTTAAAACATTTGAAACAGAGAGTACCAAATAATGAAGCTGGTGAAAATCGGTCGCAAATGAACAATCATTGCCTGTTCTGCAGGGTGGAAGGGGGGATGTTTAATAAGTAGCTAAGAAGGTAATTTTCAGCTTAACTGCTGAAGAATAAAATTGGCATTGCAAGATAGGCAACTGTTGCAGAAACTGCCCAATATTTCTTTGTGTTCATCAATTTGAAATTTACCTCTTGGCGTCAATAGAAAATTTGCTGAGTATGATCTTTCAAAATGTTATTTAAAATCAGGCACACACAAAAGGTGACATAACAGTCTTTTCAACAGTACTGTTTTTATGAAGCATTTAAACATGAAAAGTAAAAAAAAAATCAATAAAGGACTACAGGAGGGAGCTCTTCAAAAATAATTTAAGTCAGAGATTCAGCAACCTGCTGGGAAAAGAATAAATATAAATAAAATTGGGCTGCACAGATTTGGCACATTGTAACCTCAGCTGAAGCACCCCATGGTTCTCAACTGATGTCAGTGCCAATCTATATGAGAGAAAGGAAATCCCTTACAAATGCTTTCAGCATGCTCTCTTCACAATGACAGAGGGAAAACAGGAAAGAGATGTAGGTGAGAGGGGAGATGGTGTGGAGAAAGTGGCAGGGACCACTGATGCTGGACTGGACACAGAAAAACCCCTGTTTTCTTTTTGCAGTGATCTTTACAAAGACATTTAGGCCTAGAAATGCCTTGATTCTGCACCGTTTTACAGATGAACAGGCCAACCGTACTTGTGAACAATTTAAGCCAAAAGCACATTGCCCTCAATACTGGTGCAGGTATCAAAAGATGTGCACAGGGACCTGCCCAAAACAAATCAAGTTTGTTCACATATGCCTGGTCTACATGTGGCCTAACTGTTAAAAGAATCAATGCAGACCAGGACCAAAATAATAAGATCTTAAAACATACGTTCCTGATTGTGCAGTGGAAAGGTGCAAGAGTGCCCGCGTAGCTTCATTAAAACCTCATTGATAGCACTTGAACCCCTCCTTCCAGTTTATTATCTCCTCCTTCTGATCTCATTCTCCCTCTTCCACAGTGGCTTCATACCTCCTCCTCCCCCACATTTACTGTCCTTTTATATTCTCCACCCTCTCTCCTGTTCACCCCCTCTCATGTCAGCTTTCCTTTCTTGAAAGACCTCCCTGTCGGCCAAAGCCAGATAATGCAGTGACCCAAATTCCAAATTTTTTTCTCCTTGAACCACAGAATAATGTTCAGCACACATCTGCAGCTGGCCAATCTGTTGTGGATGAATCGCGAAGTCCAATATCAGGTGTGCCTCGTTTCTGTCATTCCAGTAGAGTAACCCCCGATCTCTCCAATACCCTTATCGATGGCGTCTTTTGATCTAATGAGACCCCCAATCTCTCACTCCTCTGCAGTTCCATCTGTGACCTGGTGCTGAGAGTTTACCCGCCCAAATGCCAACCAACTTCTGAATCCAATTAACTATGACTGTGCGATAGAGTCCTAAAGTGATAATCAGATCTGTTAAATTCATTCTTCCTGGATTCTCGACTACAAATCTGCATTGCTGCTTCATCCCTGCCTCCCCTTTAGTATTAGGACCAACATTTTAGGTCAATAAACTTTCGTGTGAACTGGATTGCCTGGATTGTACACTGTTCTGAAGAAGCATTGGAGAGCGTCCAGGAATGCTTTTTTTTACATTACGCTCCAAGCTGTATAGTCTTCTGCTTCTATCTCATGTGTTCTTATGTTCTTATAAGGCACCAGTGCTTTGGGTCATCAAATTCGAGGAAGGCAGGACCCTGGCACTTGACTTGGTAGAGTCGTACCTATAGTTGGTATAAAGTGGCAGGATCAGGGCAGACATGGATGTTGCAGATGTGTTTCGATGCAGTGTAGGTGAGGGTTCACAAGATAAGCACTGGCGAAGATGCTTTAAAAGGGAATTGAATAAATATTGGAAAAGGGAACAAGGTATTGGGGAAAGAGTGGAACTATTTAATGGCTCTTTCAAAAAGTCAGCGCAGACACAGTGGGCCGATTGTTTTCTTTCTGTGCTGCAAGATTCTATTATTCTATGAGCTAGAGCCATGGGGTTAAATTTACAAAGGAGGTAAGTAACCCCAGGTCAAGGTAAAAGGTGATCTCACAGTGAAATGTGCTTGGTAATTTTATCACAGACCTGGGTTCAATTCCCAGTTTGGGTCACTGTCTGTGTGGGATTTGCACATTCTCCTCGTGTCTGCGTGGGTTTCCTCCGGGTGCTCCGGTTTCCTCCCACAGTCCAAAGATGTGCGGGTTAGGTTGATTCGCCATGCTAAAATTTCCCTTAGTGTCCTGAGATGCATAGGTTAGAGGGATTAGCGGGTAAATATGTAGGGATAAGGGGATAGGGCCTGGGTGGGACTGTGGTCGGTGCAGACTCGATGGGCCAAATGGCCTCCTTCTGCACTGTAGGGTTTCTATTTCTATTTCAGTCGGCCTCCTAATTGGCCTTCTGCTTTTTGCACCCTCATTTTTAGCAACCTGGATTGCAAGCCACCTAGACCAAGCAACTTACCCAGTCTGGACATAACCAGCTTTTCCAGTACCTCCTGCCACCCAATTTTTATCCCATCCATTACCTCGAGCTTCTTCTGTTTCTGATATTTTGTCAGCAGCTTTTCCCTTAGTAAACACCGATTATAAAGTACTTATTAAATATTCTAGTCTTGCCCTGCACCTCTAAGCATATTTCACCCTCTTTGTCCCTTTGGACAAGGTAGGGGGAGGAAGGATGTGGGGAGGAAAAAATCTGGGGATGGGTGCTCCAATCGGCAGTGGAAGTTCAGAAGGAGGCACTCCTTTCGCCGAGCCTGTAGAATTAAATCTATCAGGCTGCATCTTTGGCGCAGACCTCTCATTCCCATATTAAGGGCCTCAGTTGGGTCACAGGTGGACAGCTTACCTGACACCTCCCATGCTGCTTGTAAATCACTAGGGGTGGACTGGCAATGGGCACAACACCATTAGCATGGCACCCTATTTTACAGGTCCACCTATCTGCATTCCCATTCACAAGTGGCCTGTAAAATCCAGCCCAATATTTGTGCAATTAAAGTCCCCCAATATCAATGTTCTATAGTTCTTACACATCTCTGTGATTTCCCTGATGCTTTGTTCCTCTATTTCTTTCTCTTTGAAAGCCTATACAAGCCTATCCCTAGTGGCATGAGCAGACTCATTTGCTTCTTAACTCTAACTAAATGAATTCTTGCCTTTGTACTTTGTCTTCCTTAATCAGTAACGCCGTCCTGTTACCACACCCCGCTATCCAATTTCCTCCCCAAACTTTTCTGAATACTTTATGTCCTTGAATACTAAGCACCCAGTCCCCACCATTTTTAAGCCACATTTTGTTTTGCTACTGCATTATATCTCATACGGCTATTTGTACTTGTAACTCACCAACCTTACTCACCTTTGTGCATTTACATACATGCATTGTAAACCTGTCCTCGTATGTCTCATAGTCCTTCTTAGTCTGCTCCTAATGTTGTGCTGATTGTTGTAAGGGGAGGCAGTGGCAAGGCTGTATTGTCACTGGACTAATAATCCAGAGACCCAGGATAATCCTCTGGGGACCTAGGTTCAAAACCCACCATGGCAAGTGGTGATATTTGAATTCAATGAACATTTGAAATCAGGAAGTAACAGTCTAATGATGACTATGAAACCATTTTTGTAAAAAGCCGTCAGGTTCTTTAGGTAAGGAAATCTTCTGTCCTTGGTCTGACCTACATGTGACTCCAGATCCATAGCAATGTGGTTGACTTTTAATTGCCCTCAGGATGGGCAACTAATGCTGGTTCAGCCAGCGATGCCCACATCCCATGAGCGAATGAAATAAAACTTTCACTTGATACACATTATTCAACTTTTCTACTTGTATACTGGTATATATCAGTGTTCTATATACTACTCATATATAATGGCCCAGTCCCCATTCATGAGAACTTTGGTCCCAGTCCTGTTGAGGTGCAACAAGAGCCTTTGGAACAGATGCCCCCTGCCCTGAACTAGCACCAATGTCCTGAGAATCTAAAAGCCTTCCTCCTGCAAAATGACTCAAGCCACAGATTGACCCACCTGATCTTAATATGTCTACTCTCTCTATCATGTAGCACTGGGAGTAATCTGGAGATTATTACCTTCGAATTCCTGCTTTTTAACTTCCTCCCTAGTTCGTGACAAGACTCCAGTACCTGACTTCTATGTTGATACTGACGTGCACCACAGCTTCAGGCTCACTCCCTTCCCCTGCAACACATTCAGACCCTCTCTATGATGCCCTTTACCTTGGCACCAGGGAGGCAACACCAGCTTGCAGGACTCACAATGACGACAGAACCTCCTATAATGACTACTTTTCTACTCTGTTGTTCCCTCCTGCCTGTTAGTGCCATGGTCTGGTTTTAGCTGATCCTCTACCTCTCATCACTACATCACTCAATTCCCTTAATATCCAAAATATATTGATCCCTATATTGAATATAAGATCTTATCTTGAATATAAGTAATGCAAATCTGTGGTTGGTATCCTGGCAACAATCATGATGCCTTTGTTTTGTGACAGTCCACTGTGCCGCCTTCATTTGAGTAACCAAACCAAAGGATGGCTAATGAAAGTTTCTGCTGACATGGTAGTGGCATGCTGACATGGCTCATGATTCCAAGGCACAACCCATGCACACATGGTAAACCATGAAAGCCATGCTGCCACACGATATGTGATAAAGCAGCCCAATGACGCACTGAAACAGCTCATCTACTGTCTGGACTGCTCTAGGGAGCCCTGCAATACTCAACTAAGTGGGTGTTGGATCTGTGGTGTTCTCTTATTGCATGCTGCATAGATAGAGGGTACCGTCCTTACCACCAGCTACATGGTGAATAGCTGAGGATCTGGAGGAGGCGAAGGAGGAAGAGGAGAAAGGAAAGAAACACCTTGGAAGTGGTTCGACTGACTTGTGCACCAGAGCTAACTGTGTCCTTAGCCAACCTCCTTCAGTATAGCTACTATATTGGTATTCACTTAACATGCGGAAAATCACCAAATATGTCCTGGCCACAAAAGCAGGACAAATCCAATCTGCCCAATTACTGCCAGACCAGTCTACTCTCGATCATTAACAAAGGTGTGATTAACATTGCATTCAAGCATCACTTACAGAGCGATAACCCGTTCACTAATGTGCAGTTTGGAGTTCTTCAGGCTACTGTTTTAGGTCCAACCAACTTCATCTGCTTCATTAATGATCTTCCTTCCACCACAAGGTCAGAAGTGGAGGTGTTCGTTGACAATTGTATAGTGTTCAGGGCCACTTAGCTCCTAACCTCATTACAGACTTGGTCTACCCGGACAAAAGAGCTGAACCCAAACAGTGAGGTAAGAGTGACTGCCTTTGACATCAAAGTAGCGTTTGTGTGGCATCAAGGAGCTCGAGTAAAACTGAAGTCAACGGGAATCGGGGGGGGGGGGAAAGTCTCCACTGGTTAGAATCATACCTGGCACAAAGGGCGATGTTTGTAGTTGTTGGAGTCCAATGTTTTCAACCCCAGGACCTCACTGCAGGAGTTTCTCAGGGCAGTGAGCTAGGTCCAAATGTCTTCAGCTGCTTTATCAATGACCTTCCCTCCATCATAATATCAGAAGTGGGGATGTTTGTTGATGCTTGTACAGTGTTCAGCACCATTCGTGACTCCTCAGATATTAACACACTCCGTATACATTTGCAACAAGACCTGGACAATGTTCAGACTTGAGGCTAATAATTGGCAGGTAACATTTGCATTACACAAATGACAGGCAATGAACATCTCCAATAAGAGAAAGGAAGAGAGAAAGAATCCTGACTATCTTGCCTGACATTCTATTATATCACCACAGCTGAAACTCACATCATCAACGTCCTGGGGTTTCCATTGGCCAGATACTGAACTGGACTAGCCATATAAATACTGTGGCTGCAAGAGCAAGTCAGACACTGGGAATTCTGTACTCACTTCCTGACCCTCCAAAGCCTATCCACCAACATCTACAAGGTACAATACAGGAGTGTGGTGGAATACTCTCTACTGGCCTGGATGAATGCAGCTCCAATAATGCTCAAGAAGTTCAATTTCATCCAGGACAAAGCAGCCTACTTGTTTGGCAGTCCATTGACCACCTTAAATACTCACTCACTCTACCGATGCACAGCGGCAGCAGTGTGTATCATTTAAAGGATGCATTGCAGCAACTGGCCAAACCTCTTTCGACAGCATTTTCCAAGCCTGCATTCTCCATCACTGAGAGGGACAAGAGCAGCAAAGCATGGGAACACCAACACCTGAAAATTCGCCTCCCAAGTCACACAGCATCCTGACTTGGAACTATATCACCATTCCTTCATAATTACTGGATCAGGATCCTGGAACTCCCTTCCAGCAGCACTGTGGGCGTACCTACTGCAGATTGCTTGAGAAGGTGGCTCATCACCACTTTCTCAAGGGCAATTAGAAATGATCAATAAATTATCACCTTGCTGACAATGCTCACATCCCATGAAAGAATAAAATAATGGTCCCTTCTGGCTGGGCTGTCTGTGAACAACCTTCAGTAATTGTAAATGCAGCACCAGTGCTCCATTCTATAAGAATTACACGTCTTACATTCTCTCTGACAATCACAGAACCCTCTTGGCCAAATTGCAAAAATAAAAGACAACAAAAAATAGATATTCTAAACCAAATTTGTAAACCAAACCATGCCATATTGTACGCAAACTTAAACCTTTCTCATTCCCTTATGTCTCTGCCTTCCAAGTGCCATTATCTGCACTCTGCTATCCGAGTGGCTGCAGGATAAATGGTGGAAGGCTAATGATTTTCAGGGTGGAGATTATAGGTAGCCTCAGAGAATGAACTAGAGCAATTCTGTTCTTAAAAATTCTGCTCCAAACTGAATCATCTTGGCCTTGTTGATAGCAGTTTGGACTGACAGATAGACTGCAAGGACAGCGGGGGAAAGGCAGAGAGGAGGGATGATGCTGCCTTCCTGGGCGAGGAGGGTTGAATGCCATCTTGAGCGAGGACAGCAGCTTCATGTTCCATGGAGCCACTGCCACTTCCCCAGGGTGGCACATTAGAAACACTATTAATGTGTTGGGGAGGACAGATTGCAGAATTGCAAATCCCTTTGAAGACTGTCAAGAGGCCAGCAATCTAAACTTGTATGGCAGCAAGCTGACCTTGTATGATAGAAGTCTGAGCTTTCATAGCAGCACCCAGATATTAGATTGCTTCTGCTTGTAGTGCAATAGAAGAAAGGACATCAGTCATCAGATATTGCATCATGGCCGGGTCTGCAAGTGTGCAAATGGAATTGGCTACCAGTTCCATACTGGAGAAAATAGACTGCAAGTTGTATGTACAGCTCGGAGGTTCAAGCTCTTTCAAGCTCGAAGGACTAAGTGGCCTGCTGCTTCTAGTTTCTATGATTCTATGTGAAAATTCAGTGCTGGGCTCCTCCATACTTCTTGGTGTGCCAGTGCACCAAACATTGAATTGTTCACATTCATCAGCTTTATTCTAGAATCCTTCCCATCATGGCAGGATCTACCGGCCCTACTGCTAGAAATAAAGCCATGCACTTCAAACCCCGCCCCCCCCTCCCCCCGCAGTGCACGTTCAGAGTGAATACTGGGGTGTTTGCACTACTGATGGCACCTGTGTAACCTGGTGTCTTTAAAGAGACAATGATTGTTTTAAAAGTATATATAAAGCTGATGGTAACCAATGCCGTGCCAGGGTTGGGAACTGAACCTTCGACATGGAAAGTGCCTGCCGGCTGAATCTTCCAGTCCTGCTGAAGTCTGCTGAAGTTTTTTGGGAGAATCACCCCCTACTTTTCCACCTAGCTTGGTATCATCAGAAAATGTAGATAACTTAGATGAAGAGACAAAGAATAATGTATCAGTATAGATTGTAAATAGCTGAGGCCCCAGCACTGATCCTTGTGGTACTCCACTATTCACTGCCTGCCAACTTGTCAAAGCCCCATTTATGCCCATTCTCTGTTTTCTTTTTGTGAACCAATCCTCTATTCGTGCTAGTTTATTAGCCCCCAACTCCATGGTCCCTTGTCGTGCCTATTAACCTTTTGTATGGCATTTATCGAATGGCTTTTGGAAATCTAGTTATACTATATATACATATATAATAGTTTTCCTTTATCTAATCTACAAGTTACATATTCAAAAACTCTAATAACTTGGTCAAACAAGGTTTCCCTGTAGTAACCATGTTGACAATGCAAAGTTAAGACTCCCTTAAAAGTAGATTCCAGCATTTTGCCAACAACTGATGTTAGGCTAACTGGTCTGTAGTTCACTGTTTACTTTCTCCCTCCATTTGTGAAAAGTGGTGTAATATTTGTCAACTTCCAATCTGATGGGACTATTCCTGGATCTAAGGAATTTGGAAATTCAATTCAAACTCACCCATTTTTGCGTTTTAAATGACCCCATTATCTGATGACATGCTGTCATGTTCCACATGTACCCTGATGACACCAGTTCTACCTATGTTAAATTACCTTTCCACTGCTTCTATCTTGATTGACTACTTGTCTGATATCCAGAACTGGATCAACCGCATTATCCTCCAGTCAAAGATTTGGCACCAACACAATCACTGCACTACCAACACAATCCTGTATCCTAGCCATTAGTTTGATCCTCCTCCACAGCCTCCACCTCAGGGTGACTTTCTGGCCCCATATCCTCTCCATCACAAAGAATGCCTGCTTCCAGAAACTGTAACATCATCTGTTACCACATCTGCCTCGTGTTGAAACTATCTTCATGCCTTTGTCATGACCAGAATTGACTATTCTTATGCTCAGCCGATGGCCTCTCAACATCCACCCTTCATAAATGAAACCATCTTTTACCTGCATCCTACCTGCATCAAGTTTCCACTCACCCATTGCCTCCTGGATTGCTAACCGACATTGACTCCTGTTCCCCTGATGCCTCATTTTGGTCTTTAAGTACATTCATGGCCTTCCCCCTTCCAATCTTTTTCCATCCAGGACTCTTTGTTGCTCCAACCCTGGCCTTACCCTCTACTCCTGTGCCATCATTAACATTTGTGGCTTCAGATATCCCATCATAAGCTCTGGAATTCTCTTCATAAACATTTGCGCTACTCCAGCTCCCACTCCTGCTGCAAGATTGTCTGAAACATACTTCTTCAGCCAAGATTTTGCTCACCTTTCTTAATATGTCCTTGTGCTCGATGTTGATATCTTTGTCTGAATACATTCCAGTAAAGTGCCTTGGGACTTTTTTCTGCATCAAAGGCAATGTAAACATTAATTAATTTTTAATTTCTTGAGGTCACTGTGTGTTCCGAGGGGTAATTTAATGAAAATCTGACCTCATTAGAATTGCTGCCAGATAAACCCTATTATAATTACAATAAAAGCACCTGGAACTTGACTTGTCTTTAAAGCTATTTTACAAAGATCATATTCAATGGCACTGCATTGTTAGGGATTTAAACGTGTAAGATTTATTTCCCTAAAATTGATTCTTGCGAATGGGTACAAATTGCCAGGAAAGTGTAACATAAATCCAGTTCATCCAGTCAATTCAATTTTTTCAACTGTGATTGCTGTTTGCGATATAACAATACAATTTTAGATTTAATAATAAATAAATTAGCTAATGCAAAGCATGGGCTCTCAGCTATTAAATGTCATGAATCTTTGCGATTGCCATGAATCTCCACGAAAACATTTACAAAACATGGGTCTCAATGTTCTGGTGTCACAGAGTACATTAAAGTATCAGTGCTTTAGAAAAACAACAACTTGTATTTATATAGTGCCTTTAATGTATAAAAATATTCTGAAGGCACTTCTTTTCTCTGGGGAAGAGAAGACTGAAGAGTGACCTAATGTTTCTATGTGAATATTCTTCTAATATTTCTTGGGAGATCATACCAAGGGGTCATCAATATAAAATAGTCACCAGTAAATCCAGTTAATTCAGGAGAAAATTGTTCACCCAGAGAGTAGTTAGAATGTGCAACTTGCTACCATGTGGAATAGTTAAGCTAAATAGCCCCACATACCTTTAAAGATAAATTGATAAGTGCATGAAGACAAAAGGAAGAGAATAATTTTCAGGAAGTATTAGATTAAGTAGAGTAGGAGGAGGCTAGTGCAGCATGCAGATCAAATGGCCAGTTTCTGTGCTGTATTTTGTGTGCCTTAAAAGCAGAGAGATGATGAGGCAAAGATCTTTTAGGAGGGAATTCTGGAGCTTAAAGCCAAGCTGTCTGAAAGCACAGCCGCCAATTGTAGAGTCAAAGAAGTGAGGGATGCACAAGAGACCAGAGTTAGATGAATGCAGAATTTATGGAGACTTGTCGGGCTGTAGGAGGTTACACAGAATTATGCAGAATTTACAGCAGAGAAAGAGGCAGTTCAGCCCAACTCGTCTACACTGCTGTTTATACCCTTCAGGTGTCTCCCACTCAGTTTCATCTCATCATATCGGAATAGTCTTCGAGTCCATAGTTGTTATGGTAAAAAGGGACTCGAGGCCAATGAAAGTGAACATGAAATGGAGGAGAGTGGTGACAATCATGACAGAAAGGAGGCTGGCAAAATGTCCTAAAATGTAATGTAACATTAACAAGAACAAGAAGGGTAGGAAGTGGCTGTGCAAATTGTTACATTACATTCACTATTTTTATGATGTACATATATTTTTATATATTTTCTCAATTGTTAGGAACAAGATGCCTTATGTATTCAAAAGTCGTATTGGCAGAAGAATAGTCTTTCCAAAAACATGTGTACATGGCTTCCGGTTCATTGTCATGCTATAATCTCTATTTAATATGTTTGAATATTTAGGGTATTGAGTGTGCAGGATTTCTCATTAAAATATGCTGTGGTAGCTTTTAAATTATTTGCTGCCTCGTCATATTGAGATGCTGGTTTTCTCTTGTTAAACGCTTTCAATATCATTATTCTCAGAACAGCTATTGACAGCAGCACTGATGTGTGTTACCAGAGTGAGCGCTGTGCCTTGATTGAACAACATTATATTTTCGTTGTTGCTTAGAATTTCTCTAGCCTGGGATAATGAAAGGATATTGAAACATTGTTAAATAGCTGCATTGTTCACTCATTTATGTAATTAAGGAAATGTGGGCTTCTCGGATTTTAACATTAATAAAATAAGAGGCTGTTTATTATCAGACATTTGACTTACCTTTTCTGTTTAATCAAGTAAAGTAATACCAACTGCCTTATGATAGCCATTGCTTCCTTGGGTTTAATATATATGACAGCTGCATTGGTTCTGTATGAAAAGGTTTGATGATATAGTTGTAGTGAGGACACTATTAGATTCCCTTTTCTTTACACACAGTTAAATTTAGCAGCTTTTTTGCAACTTGCAACTGGATTAGAGCCAGGTTCACAGTTTCCATGCATACTTGAGTGCTGATACAAAATGTACCCTCTTTGGTATTGTCTTTTTACATGTAGACACTTCTGTAATAGCTTAACAACTAACACAAATGCTTCTCTTCTGAGCAAAACAAAGCAGATATAAAAACAGGTCTGTGCTGCCTACAATATTTATGACTCGGGAATGTAAAGATTGCAAGGCAACAATGGACTCTGGCTGAGAACTAAATCCCTGTAAATTCAATCTGACAATTTTTTATTTGTGACAAAAAAATCTTCAGAAAAATGAAATGACAATTAGAAAATTAAGACAGAAGGCAAAAGTACATGATTTTGAATTATTTATCAATATGTAAACAAAATATAATAAATGGCAGTTTTAACTATGAAAGAGATAAAAAGCCAAGGAGAAGCATCAGTGAGAAAGGTCTAAATATCTTCTGCTGTCCCCTAGCAATTGACTCCAAGGATGCATTGATAAGGGCTGCAAGCAGATTGTAAGGGTGAAATTGATGTTGCCATCTATTATATGGCCTGCCTCATATTTATTCCCATCGAAATCAGTGGACTTGTATAACAGGCGACCAATGCCTGTTTTGCATCTCCACCCAAGTCCATTTTCACCCTCCCTGTTTGCCCACTATGTAAGCTGAAGGTGCCAGGCTAGAGAAAATAAAAATTAATGTGGTAAATATACTAAAAGACACAAAATAGTGCATAAATAAAAAAATTAAAATCTAACTCATGCAATTTGATAAAAAATAACATTTATAATGATCTCATCTGTATTGTAAGGAACATGTTAAAGCTTTTCATCTTGCACTCATCAGGACACTTTCGCAAGAATACCAATACAAGGGGAAAACAACAATTTGTACTGTGTGAGAAAAAAGTGCTGATTGATTGGCAAGTAATCTCTGATTGGTAGAGGCATAGCCATGTAGAATGCACCAGGTGACTGACAGTTAACTACCAAGCAGTGTTGAACATTTAAACCTAATTGATCAAGACATTGCGCTCAGGAATGAGTCAACAAATGGCTTTCACTTACTTTGTGTAGCTGAAACAGGCGCAATGTGTGTGCGTGTTCTTTCTGTCTACCACCTCAAGAGGTCACTTGTGGGAGTGATATAGAGACCATATAATTGTAGCTACATTATAGGACAGAGTACAAAGGAACAGATTATGGGAGTTTGTCAGAAAGGTACGATGATAGTCATGGGGGCTTTTACTCTATGTATAGACTGGAAAAACCAGATGGGCAAGGGTTGCATAGAAGAATGTTTTTGGGATAGTATCTCAGAATAGCTCATTCTGGAGCCAACCAGAGAGCAGGTTATGCTACACCTGATATTGCAATGCGATAGGATTAACTGACAATCTCATAGCGAAGGCACCTCTAAATAGCAACAATCATAATATGATTGAATTTTAAATTAAATTTGTGGGAGAGAAGAATGCGTCCAAGACTAGTGTTTTAAACTTAAATAAGGTACTGAGGACATGAAAACAGAAATAGCTAAAGTGAACTGGGAATTGGAAACAAAACTTGAAATCTAACAGGTGTTACAATCCCAGTTGATATAACTGGAAGGGCAGATCCCAGAATGAAACCCTGGCTCAAAAGACCATGGAGGCGATCTTACCATCTCACCTCGCTGGTCGATGGGCAGGGCAAGCCAGTAAGATTGCGAGAGATCTGAAAAATCGGGTTCGCCGCCCGATTTCTCGCCTCCAGTGATCTTACTGGCACCAGATAGACGGCGAGATCAGCCTCGCATCCGGAAATGGAGCGAGGCTGATTGTAACATTTAAATTTGATTTAAAATAGAATTTAAATACCACAAGTAAACCCAGGATGTAATCACCTGGGCTCACTTGCCTTAGCAGCCTCGTCGGTGAAGGTCCTCACCAGTGAGGATCATGTATGATGGTCCCCATCAACGGGGACCTGTTGTGACAGGGTCACTGGTAGGATTGGAGGCCATAGAGGCCCCTCAGAAGATCGGGGGCAAGGGGGTGCCCGGGGGTGCCCCTTGGGCAGTGCCAGTCTGAAGGTGACAGCCTGGTACCCTGGCGCTGCCAGCCTGGCACACTGGCAGTGGCCAGCAGGCACTGGGCAGTGCCAAGGGAATGGGGCCTAAAGGGGCGGGGCATCATGGGAGGGGGCAGGGCCTAAGTTGAAGGCAGGTGGAGAGATGCTGTGCACTCTGCAACCTGTTTGGGGCGGGGGGGAAACGGGACGCTTTGCACTCTGCAACTGGCGATCGGCTGCTCCATGCTGAGGGGGGTTCAGTCGCGGAGGGCAGCAATAGAAGTGGGAAGGTGACTGACAGATCTCTCTGTTCTGCGCAATAGCACAGAACAGAGTGTTCCACAAATGCGCAATGGCGAACTCTGCTGCAGCTTTCAGTGAGCTTTCAGTGAGTGTCCCCTCCTCCAACTGGCAGGAAACATCTTGCTTAATTTTTTCCTCAAAGTGACTTTTAACTCGCCCAAAAAAAGGCACGATTCTTTCCCGTTTTCACGCTCGTTCAGCACTTAGATTTTTTTTTGTAAGATCACCCCCCATAACTTTTACTTTTAATAAAATGGGGAGGAACAGAGTCACAGAACCGCTAATTAGTTTTAACAACAAAGAAAATATTTTTTAAACATGAAAAAAATTGATTATAATATAATATTTCTTTACTCCCCCATTAATTTAACAAATACACACAGATTTAAGATTAACATGGATTACAAAGTACATGTTACAATGGTCTCATTAACACAAAGTCCCGTTTACGCACACTGGTGACTTTGATCAAATACACATACTCCCCTCTGAATCCAAGTTAGTGTCTGAGGATTTCTCCTCAGAATCCCCCCAGATAAAAGTTTCCAAACTCAACTTCCAAAAACACGCTTTAAAATCTTCTCATAATAATGCTTTCCCCTGGCGGTTTGTATTCTGAAATACAGTCCAGGTTCTCCAAATGACACTTCAGTAAAGCCCTCACTCCACTTTTAACAGTGAACCCTGTCCAGGATTTACACAACCCTTTAGGATTTTTTTGTCTTGACTGCTGTACAAACTGTTCACATTGCTCTAACTCACAATTCCCAGACTCCAGTAAAATGGCATCAAATGTTTCAATTATCTCTGAAGTCTGCTGTCCCACTTTAAATCTGGTTACTGCAATTTTCTCTTTAACACAGAACATTTAGTTTACTCTTCCTCGATTTCTTCTGAACAATACTTTGGTCTCCATTCTCTAGTTCAGTCGTCTTAAGACATTCCTTCTGTCCCAGATCCCTGGTTATCTGGATTATACCTTGCTCCTTAGGAAGCCTGCATATTTGTAACTCCCTTGTCCTGTACAGCTTCTTCTGGCAGAGTTGAGAGATGCTCACTTCCCAGTGTCCTGTCTCCCAACTGCAACATATCCAGCTAAAACTAAAACTACAGTCCCAGGCTCACTAATCATATTGAAATTGACATTTCAATATGTAATCAGCCTCACGCCGATTTCCAGCACGAGACTGATTACATTGAGAAACATTGCCTGGCCCCCTGCTGATTTCTCCTGCCTGATGCGCTACTCGAGCAGCACAGTGGGCTGGGAGAATCTCCCCCTATACCTTATTTCTAATGTTTACCAATACAGATATAAATCCAATAAAACTACCTTCGTTTTACTCCCACAGGTTTTAAGGGCCAGTATTGGGTGTGGTGGGGGGAACGAACTAAAGGGGAGGTCTGTAATAAGGTAGGAGGCAGGAGAGATAAAATGACAAAACAAATGATGGGGCAGGGCAAAAGGAAATGGTAATGAGATAAATAAAGAAACAAAAGATGGGCCTAATGGAAATGTGAAAGCAGAATCAAAGCCACCACTGCTGTCCAAAAACAAAAGAAAATGCAAGGTGAATGATCTGAAATCAAAATGATCTGAGACTGTTGGACTCAGTATTTAATCCAGAAGAGCTAAACAAAAGATGGTGGTGCTGATCCTCGAGCTTCATGGGAACAGTGTAGGAATCTGTAAACAGAGCAGCCAGAGTGCGAGTGGAATGAAGAATTAAAATGGCAAGCAACCAGAAGCTTGAGATCATGCTTGTGAACTGAATGGAATTGTTCCACAAAGTGATCGCCCACCCTGTGTTTTGTTTCCTCAGTATATTGGGAGACTGCAATGTGAGCACTGATTGAAGTGTGATAAATTGCAGCGGTCCGAGTAAATTATTGTTACATCTGGGTGGTCTGTGTGGGTTCCTGGAAATTGGGAAGGGAGGAGGTAAAAGGGCTGACATTGCATTTACTGCACTGGCCAAGAAGGTGCCATGGGAAAGAAAGGGGAGGGGATGTTGCAGGTAAATGAGAAGTAGATCAAAGTGCCACGGAGGGAATTATTCATTTGGAATGCTAAAAGGGGAAGGGAGGAGAAGGTAAGATGTGTTTGCTGGTGGCATTGTGCTGGAAATGGTGGAAATAGCAGAGGATGATCCACTGAATATGGGGCTGTTAGGGTTGACGGTGAGGAAGCCAAGGGGAACTAACATGGTCTGGGAGGGAGAGATATTGGTAACAGCAGAAGAGTGAGAAAATGTGATCTAGGGCCTTATTAACCATAAAGGTAGAAATTCTCTGTTGAGGGAAAGAAAAGACACATAGGAAGCATTGTCAAAATAACTTCAAAGTAGTTGAAGAAACAGGGAGAATGGAAGTATAGTCAAGGTAACTGTGAGTCAGTGCGCTTATAGTGGATATTGATCAATAACCTGTCCCCAGAAATAGAAACAGAGAAGTTGAGGAAGCAAATAGAAACAAGAACATAAGAAATAGAAGCAGGAGTAGGCCATCTGGCACCTCAAGCCTGCTCCGCCATTCAATAAGATCATGGCTGATCTGATAGTGGGTTCAGTTCCACTTACCCACCCACTCCCCATAACCCTTAATTCCCTTATTGGCTAAAAACCCATCTATCTGTGACTTAAACACATTTAATGAGGTAGCCTCTACCGCTTCATTGGGCAGAGAATTCCAAAGATTCACTACCCTCTGGGAGAAGAAGTTCCTCCTCAACTCTGTTCTAAATTGACTCCCCCGTATTTTGAGGCTATGCCCCCTAGTTCTTGTTTCCATTGTAAGTGGAAACAATCTCGATGTTTCTACCCTGTCTAGCCCCTTCATTATCTTATATGTCTCTATAAGATCTCCCCTCAACCTTCTAAACTCCAAACAGCCCAGTCTGCTCAATCTCTCCTCATAAGCCAACCCCCTCATCTCCGGAATCAACCTAGTGAACCTTCTCTGCACCTCTTCCAAAGCCAATACATCCTTTCTTAAATAAGGGGACCAAAACTGTATACAGTACTCTCGGTGTGGCCTCACCAGCACCTTGTACAGTTGCAGCATGACCTCCCTGCTTCTATACTCCATCCCTCTCACGATAAACATTCCATTTGCCTTCTTGACCACCTGCTGCACCTGCAAACTCTTTTTGTGATTCATGCACAAGGACCCCCAGGTCCCTCTGCACAGTAGCATGTTGTAATTTTTCACCGTTTAAATAATAGTCCCTTTTCCTATTATTCCTTCCAAAGTGGATAACCTCACACTTACCAACGTTATACTCCATCTGCCAGATCCTCGCCCACTTACTTAACCTATCCAAATCTCTGCAGACTCTGTGTCTTCCACGCAATTTGCTTTCCCACCCATCTTAGTGTCATCCGCAAACTTTGTTACCCTACACTCGGTCCCCTCCTCCAGATCATCTATGTATATGGTAAGTAGTTGAGGCCCCAGCACCGATCCCTGCGGCACGCCACTAGTCACGGATTGCCAACCAGAAAAGCACCCATTTATACCTACTCTCTGTTTTCTGTTAGATAGACAATCTTCAATCCACGCGAACACTTTACCCCCAACTCCGTGCACCTTTATCTTTTATCTAAAAGATAGCAGTGAGCCAAGTGAAGGTGAAGGAAAGGTGGAAATTGGAAGCAAAGTTAATTAAATTTTCAGTTTTGGGTGAGAGCAGGAAACAGTATCAATATGGTTACCAATGTACTAAAGAAAAAGATGAAAAAGGGGACCTGAGTGGGATTGAAACAAAGAATAGTCCACATGTCCCACAAAAAAGCAGCATTGCTGGAACTCTTGTTGATAATATGATCCCACCTAAAATAAAGGGCCTCAATCAGGACCTTTGCTTTTCCTGACATATATTAATGATCTAGATCGTGGTGCACAGGATTCGAAGTTTGCAGATGACACAAAACTTGGAAGTATTGTAAACTGCGGAGAACAGTATAGAATTTCAAAAGGACTTGGACAAGATAGATAGGTGGCAGATGAGGTTCAATGTGGAGAAATGTGAAGTGATACATTTTGATAGGAAGAACATGGAGAGACAATATAAAACAAAGGGCACAGATCTTAAAAGGGTGTAGGAACAGAAGGACCTGAATGTAGATGTGCATAGATCATAGAAGGTGGCAGGACAGGTTGAGAGAACATTTAATAAAGAATATAGAATTCAAAATTCTCCGGCCGTTCACGCCCTGTCGCAGTAGTTAGAGAGGACAGAGAATCTGGCCCTAAGTGTCATAACGGCGAGAATAATGGAGTGCTCTGCACCAATCTCTCAGGCACGTGCCACATTGCAATCCTTCCACAATCACTTTTTTGGAGAGTTCGGAATTTCGTGCCGGGACTCGGAGAACCGGGGCCTATTCGTGCTGGTGAGTCCGGCTTCAGAGCACTCTGGTGCTGCTACACAAAGGTGACCTGATCTCTCAAGTGCAATGGGAGACCTCCTCCCTCCCTCTATGGACATCAGGACTCCCCATTCCAGCCCCCCTCTCATCAGCAGTGTCTGCCCCCACCTCCTCCCCGACGTGGATCGTCAGCATCGGGACCCTCCCGATGGAACCCCTGCCTGACTCCCACCATGCGCCCTCATGTGATCCACCCCGGCATAGACCCCCCCCCCCTTCTTCGTTACAGCCACCACTCCGGTCCCACCCCCTTGGCACTACCCTGGCACAATGATAGTGCTCAACCCACACCTCCAGAGAGTCTGGTGGGCATCACCAGTGTGCCAGGTGTTCACTGCCAGTGTTGCAGGTGTGCACTGCCAGTGTGCCAGGTGGGCACTGCCAGGTAGACACTGCCCGAGGGGCATTGGCTAGCCATGGCCCCAACCACACGGGGACTTCATTGACTTCCGATTCCCCCAGCATGACTCCACTGGTGGAGCTCAGTAGTGATTCTCACCATTATTGCACCATACCTGAAGGCCAGAGAATTCCGTGCACTGGGATTTGAACAGGCTATGCATATTTAAATGCTACTTTAAATATGATAATTGGTGTGGTGCCCTTTCAGGGCATAATCCAGTTCACGCCGTTAGAAAGGGGCTGCAGAAATCACAAACCGTTTGGCGCCAGGTGCAAAACCGATTTTTAGGCACGCGTGCTATTCCCTGGGACCAGTGTGACCTGCAGCGAGGTTGGAGAATTGCCCCCTTTCCTGTATGATTTACTTAAAGGGAGGTGCATCACTCTGTCTTGTGTGTAAGTACATAATCATCCAAATACATGAGGAACATCAGCCATGAAACTGCACACATCATTATATACCAATTGCTCGAAGCAGACACTGCAGTCTGATTAACAATGAGAAGTAAATTCTGATTGTACCTGTCTTAGTTTTTGTTTCCTGTAAGGTTTCAGGTGAATGTTCATGGGAAGCTGCAGATTCCTTTGTTAACCTTCCTTATGAAATATAGCTGAATTAAAGTACAATCCTGAGAGGAAATAACAGCTTTTCTTATTTCAATTGAAACTGTTTTGTAACTTTCCTCTGGTCATTGTGGATTCATCTCAAAATGTGTCTTTGTGAGCAGTGAATTCAGATATATTATAGAGCTGTCACTTATCTGGAACTGACAGTTGTATTAATCAGCTAATTTATTATTTATAACAGAGCTAATTAAAGTTGGGGAGTGAACTGGAATATGCCTTACAAAGCATTTGAACTCAGGATTTTAAAAATTATTCTTATTTTTCATGCCAGAAACTAAACTAATAGCTTTTTCTGTTTTGGATATGGATCTTAAAAGTGCTATCCCATCAGTGCAAGGAATGAATGCAATTGAAAGCTGAGAAAAATGCTAGCCTTGGTACTGGAGCATTTCTCTGCAGAGCTGTACAATTATTACATCTGCGGCATAAAGTGTGCGCCTCGTAATATGGTTGAAGTTTAAATTATGAATGCTATATCTCAAGCAGTGCAGCAAAGCATTTTAATGTTTATTATTACAATTATATTCAAAATTGAACCAGGTTAATGTGTTAATTGGCTTTTGAAATTCTAACAGCATTGGCACCTGATGAATATCATGCGCAATTGTACGTAGCTTTTGTAGATTAAACAGTACAAAACAATTGGGTACATTTGCATTAAATTCAGTGCCATGTCAGTCTAGTTCCAAACCCAACCAGTCATTTAATATCCCCACTGAAACCTGATTCTCTAATTGCCCAGACCATCATTTATTCAGTATTGCACAATGATGTACTTGTAGCCACCACTTGTAGCTGTCTGGTCTGTGTTATATCTGTATAATAATGTGCCTGTACAGGATTATTATACACTGCATTACAGTGACAGTCCTATTGCTTATGGCACTATTTCTGGAAGAGCAGGAGAGTTCTTCCTAGTGTCCTGGTCAATATCTATTAACTGACATCATTAAAACAGATTATCTGGTCATTATGATATTCCTGTTAAGAGGGCTTTGCTGTGGGCAGAGTGGCTGCCATCTTTTTTTGAGTTACTACAGTAACTACACTTCAAAAGTACTTTATTGGCTGTGAAGCACTTACGATGCAAAAAAGCACCATATAAGTGCAAGATCATTTCTTATATTTGGCCAGCTGGTATCCATAATTTGTATCCATTATTTAGAAATTAAAATGTTTTGGTGATTTGGGAAAGTTTCAGTTTTCTGCATTCATTTGGGGGTTATTGAGTTATTTTTACTGTACGCTATTTAAAAGAGAGAACATATTTTGTGCATTACTGACATCACAAAGTGCATCAGAGATATTGGTATGGAAAAATGACATCTCTTGGGATATAGTGTACTTTCAACAATTTTACATTTTCAGCTTTTTCTTCAGGTAAACACCCTGACTCATCCCTGATAATAACTGAAATAACAGTGCAGCAAATTTTTTCTCAGCTGATTCATGCTGCAAAATTAGCTTTTTTTCAAAAATTGTTTGCCTTTTTGCTTTTAAAACTAACACTTTGTTTTGTTTCTTTACTGAATTGAACAAAACAATAATATTTTAATTTAGAAAATTCATCTTATTCTTGAGGTGCTCACTGGCAGGTGGGAATTTGCAGCTGGGATGTTGTCGAGTTATCAGTTTCAGCTGCATACCACCTTGGGGGAGTTAAATGTTCCCTAGGAAACTCCTAGGAAGAGTTGTCTGAGTGCTTACCTCCTAGCAACAGTGTACTGGCATAGCCCTCCCTACTTGGCCTCCCATTCAAAGGGATGATGTTTGGCACCACAATGTTGAAAGTAGGAACATGGGTGAAAAGTTGTGTGAATAACTTCCAATTTGAAATCATGTTTGAAGAAAATAACACTTAAAAGGTGCCAAAGTAATCCATTATTTGCCTCACTCTGGCAATCCAGCAAGCCTGGCTGCAGATCAAGGAACATTTCACCTATTATATCCTGAACCCTCACTCCATTAGCAACATTTTAAGAAGCATCTGGATGGGTACATGAATAGGGGAGGAATAGAGGGATATGGACCCAGTAAGGACAGAAGGTTTTTTTTTAAGTTTGGTTAGGGCATCATGATCGGCACAGGCTTGGAGGGCCGAAGAGCCTGATCCTGAGCTGTACTTTTCTTTGTTCTTTGTTCTATTCTGGATTCTGCTTTTTAGTACATAAGGGCTAAATTGGCAGGGCAATATCATTATTTTTGGCAGCAGTTGTCATGGCTGACAGCACATTCCTATCACCAAACAGATTCTGTCGTGTTACATGATTTATTACATGGTAATATTAGGTTTTGTTTCACATTTGGGTTAGATTTTGACTTTCTGTAGCAGTATAAAATGGATGATCGTAAATCCGAAGCCCCTTTGGCATGTCTCCTAATTTTCTTTTGTGATTTTAAGCATCATTCAGTGGCAACACTCTTGTGTCTGAATCTGAAGCTTTGGGATTTTAGCCTCATTCCTGAGAATTGAACACATTTTCTCGGCCAACATCAGTGCAGTATTGAGTAAGTACTGCACTGTTGTAGGTGCTGTCTTTTTCACTTTTCTTTTTCTTTGCAGTGAGTGTGGTATCTCCCTCTACTCCTAAAACCTACCCCATACAGTGAAACAAAAACCTAGCATCACCACAGTTCAAATCATGTAAGACGACAGAATTTGTTTGGTCACGGGAATGTGCTGCCAGCCATGACAACTGCTGCCAAAACTAATGATATTGCCCTGCCAATTTAACCCTTATGTACTAAAAAGAGGAATGGAGTGAGGGTTCAGGACATAACAGGTGAAATGTTCCTCGACCTGCAGCCAGGCTTGCTGGAGTGCACTCACTGTAAAAAAAAAACTGAATTGTCCTTCTAACCGAACTAATAGGGGAAAGAAACGGGTGACTTCCTTCATAAACATTTTCAATAATTCTGATTTTCCACTACTGGCTGCACCCAGGCAATTAATCACAGAACCACAAACATTTCCCCTAAGATATTCTGGAGTTGAGATGTTATTGATAAACTCTTTTGCTGTTTCTCATCCAATGTGTGAACCCCTGAATGTGGTCCTGTGATGCTCAACAACTTTGTTTCATATGTAACATGACCTTGCAGGTATTTTTGTTGAGTCTTCTACAGATGTTAGTGCGTTGAACTTGTTGGATGAAAATAGACCACTCGAGTTTACTTTCTGCCATCCTGGTAGCCACATATTATAATGATAATCGACTAATTAGTTGTCGACTAATCATCGCCATCAATCTCTATCAGTTAGTCTACAACAGACCCAGACATGACAAAGAAAGTCTCAGTGTTGGAGAACTTTGGGAATCTTAGGTCCAAAGGCACCTTTTTCTTCTCAAGAATGCTACACTTACCACATGCTGTGTCTCAAATTACTTGACTGTATTCCAAATATTTTCTGAATTAAATCTATCTAATCTATATTTGTATAATAAACAAAAATGTTTTCTAATGAGCCTGTTCCTTAGATTAGTTCTTACTGAAATATATTTTTTGAAGGTTCGTTTGAAATTTACCCCTGGTCAATCACAAGCTGTGTCCCTGTGGAAAAGTCGAAGCAACTTATCATCGTCTGCATTATCAAGCCTCTTCAGAATCCGATAAACAGCAATTCTATTACCTCTCACTCTTCTCTTTTCAATGTGAACGTACCCAGTATAAATAATCATTCCTCATAATCCAATCCTTCCATGCCTATAATCGTATTGGCTGTTCTCTTCTGTGTCCTTTCAATAACTAACAGTGAAAGGTATTGCTGTTAGAATCCTGTTCAGTTGAATCACCTTATCAATACATCAGTAGAATGATTCCTTCTAAACACTCGTTTTGTTAGCTAAATAACCAGTTCCCAAATCATTGCCAACACAAATGAAAGTTTTCCCACCAAATTTTGTCTCTCTTCTCTCCTGACATGAGTTGAATCAGAGATTGCAGCCTGTTGACCATTGGTTCTTGTCCAATATCTTGCCCATTCTTTCTGTGTGAAGGGAACATTACAAGATGGAGAGTGAAGTAGTTGATTTGGAGACTAGGGTGCTGAATCTTAATAAAAGAAACTATGAGGATATGAGGCATGAGTTGGTCTTGATAGATTGGGGAGAGTTACTTAAAGGGATGACAGTGGATAGGCAATGGCAAACATTCAAGGAATGTATGGGAGAGCTGCAGCAACTGTTTATTCCTGTCTGACACAAAAACAAAATGGGTAAGAGGGCCAATCCATGGCTTACAAAGTAAATGAGAGAGAGTATCCGATCTAAGGAAGAAGCATACAGATTGGCCAAGTAAAATAATAGGTGAGGATTGGGAGCAGTTTAGAATTCAGCAAAGAAGGACCAAGGGATTGATTAAGATGGGGAAAATACAGTACAAAAGTAAGCTTGCAGGGAACATAAAGACTGACACTATAAGTTTCTATAGATGCGTGAAGAGAAAGAGGTTGGTGAAGACAAATGTGGGACCCTACAGACAGAAACGGGGGAATATATAAATGGGGGCCAAAGAAATGGTCGGGCAACTGAATACATACTTTGGTTCTGTCTTCACAAAAGAGGACACAAATCAAATGCCAGAAATATTGGAGAATGCAAGATTTAGTGAGAGGGAAGAATTGAGGGAGATCTATATTAGTAGAGAAGTGGTACTGGGAAAATTGATGGGATTGAAGGCAGATAAATCCCCAGGGCCTGATAATCTACATCCCAGTATACCTAAGGAAGTGGCTCTAGAACTGGTGGATGCATTGGTGGCCATCTTCCAGGATTCAATAGACTCTGGAACAGTTCCTGCAGATTGGAGGGTAGCTAATGTCACTCCAATATTCAAAAAGGGAGGTAGAGAGAAAACAGGGAATTATAGACCAGTAAGCTTAACATCGGTAGTGGGGGAAATTTTTGAATCCATTATTAAGGACTTTATAGCAGAGCATTTAGAAAGCAGTGGTAGGATCAGACAGAGTCAGCATGGATTTAATGAAGGGGAAATCATGCTTGACAAATCTGTTGGAATTCTTTGAAGATGTAACTAGTAGAGTTGACAAGGGGGAACCCATCGATGTGGTATATTTGGACTTTCAGAAAGCGTTTGACAAAGTCCCGCACAAGAAATTGGCGTGTAAGATTAAAGCGCATGGGATTGGGGGAAGTGCATTAAGATGGATAGAAAACTGGTTGGCAGAGAGGAAACAAAGAGTAGGAATTAATGGATGCTTTTCAAATTGGCAGGCAGTAACTAGTGGGGTGCCACGGGTCAGTGCTGGGACCCCAGCTATTCACAATATATATTAATGATTTGGATGAGGGAACAAAATGTAACATCTCAAAGTTTGCAGATGATATCAAGTTGGGTGGCAGGGTAAACTGCGACCAGGATGCAGAGATCCTTCAGAATGATCTGGTCAGGTTGGGTGAGTGGGCTAATCAATGGCAGATGCAGTATAATTTGGATAAGTGTGAGGTTATTCACTTTGGAAGCAAAAACAAGAAGGCAGATTACTACCTGAATGGTTGTAAATTGGGAGAGGGGAGTGTGCAGCAGGACCTGGGTGTCCTTGTGCACCAGTCACTGAAAGTAAGCATGCAGGTGCAGCAGGCTATAAAGAAGGCAAATGGCATGTTGGCCTTTATTGCACGAAGTTTCGAGCAGGGATGTGTTGTTGCAATTATACAGGGCCTTGGTGAAGCCACACCTAGAGTATTGTGTGCCGTTTTGGTCTCCTTTTCTAAGGAAGGATGTTCTTGTTCTCAAGGGAGTACAGCGAAGGTTTACCAGGCTGATTCCGGGGATGGCGGGACTGATGTATGAGGAGAGATTGACTAGGTTAGGAGTGTTTTCGCTGGAGTTCAGATGAATGAGGGGGGATCTCATGGAGACTTATAAAATTCTAACAGGACTAGACAGGGTAGATGCAGGAAGGATATTCCCAATGGTGGGGGAGTCCAGAGCCAGGGGGTCACAGTCTGAGGATTCAGGGTAGACCATTTAGGACGGAGGTGAGGAGACATTGCTTCATCAAAGAGTGGTGAGCCTGTGGAATTCATTATCACAAGAAGTAATTGATGCCAAAATATTGAATTTATTCAAGAGGTGGCTGGGTATAGCTCTTGGGGCGAATGGGATCAAAGGTTATGTGGAAAAAGCAGGATTAGGCTATTGAGTTGGATGATCAGCCATGATCGTGATGAATGGCGGAGCAGGCTCGAAGGGCCAGATGGCCGCCTCCTGCTCCTATCTTCTATGTTTCTATGTATGTTCCTGACTTCACCCAAGTTCCAGCAGGGATTGTGGGTCGCGATCAACACTGCAAACATTGATCGATATTTTTTACCTTGTTGTACTCAAGCCATTTGTATGAACCGCTGCTACTGCCTCATCACAGATCAGGTAATCCAACACCGACCAAGGCTCCAATCTAGGATCTCTTTGCATGATTTTCCTACATACCACCGTAACTGGTCAGGACATTATTTATTGAAATGTACTTTACATTACTGTCATACCCTGGAAAGAATTATGCCAGTCAATAGCCTAATTATGCTGGAGATTTGAAAGCATACATTCCACAAATATTCTTGTCCCATGGAAAACAAAATAAATTTGCCATTTCCTCTGGTTTCCTGAATGAAGCTTCTGATCCCAAAGACTAGAAATAACGATTCAGGAAATGATGACACCACCTTTACTGCTGTACATGCAACCTGCTGCTGTACTCAATTTTTAGTTTCCCCAACACAACATCTATACTCAAACACACTCAATAACTTAGATTATTTATACAAACATGAGAAATTAGAAGCAAGAGTAGACCATTCGGCTCCTCAAGTCTGCTCCGCCATTTAATGACATCATGGCTGACCTGAATGTGGATTCAACTTCAATTTCCTGACTGCCCCAATACAGTTGGTTCCTTTGCAAACCAGGAATCTTATCAGATTAGTGCATGCACAGTGGCTCGCTTAGCAGCCTCTCCCCCCGCCCCCATTTACTGGCATGAATCCCCCTGAGGCACTCTGTGGAGGACAGCGTGCCGGTGGTTCGTTCAACTAAATATGCCCAAAAAATGAGCAGGAAAATCTCCCGTATCACCGCCCATTGGGCACTTAGCTATTTTTTTGGGAGAAGCGCCCCCTATATGTAGATTGTGAAAGGGAAATTGTGCTCGGCTAATTTATTGGAATTCTTTAAAGAAGTATAAGTGTATGGAGGGGAAACTGTAGATGTGGTGTGCTTGGATTTCCAAAAGACGTTTGACAAGGTGTCATATCAAAGGTTACGACACAAAATAGAAGCTCATTCACATAAATCAAGGATTGGTTAGCTCACAGCAAACAGAATGAGCAGAAATTAGTCATTTTTGAGTTAGCGAAATATAAGCAGTGGAGTGCAACAGGGATCAGTGCTGGGGCCTCAACAATTTATAATCTGTATCAATGACTGGAATTTTCTTCCTCGGAACAGTGGAGGCAGTGGTCATTGAATACTTTAGAAGCTGAGTTAGCTGATTCATGACTGATAAGGGAGCCCACAGAGTATAGGGGATAGACCGCAAAGTATAGATCACAATCAGATTTGTCATGATCTTATCAAATGGTGGATCAGGCTCAAGTGGCTGAATGGCCCACTCCTGCTCCTAAATTCATAAGTTTGTAAATTAGAATTGTCCTTGGTTATTGCAGTACCTTTCTTATAAGCCCCAGTATTTATTCCTGTATACTCTGTCCTACAATGTAGCCACTGTTATTGGGCCTGTAAAATACTTACAAATGATTTCTTATCTTTGTTATTTCTTATTTTTATCCATTATTCTCCATCTTGTCATTTTGAGCTAAGGCCATCTCTCACTTCAGTACTAATGTCACTCTTAATTAACAAATTTCAATTACCCTTGAATATTCAGGTAGCAGCCGTGGTCACTTTACAACCACGGCTGGAATTGTTTGACTGTTCACACCAGTGGGATTTTCCCATCCCGCTGCAGTGAAAGAAGATTTGGCTTGTCACCAAATTCTCCGTCTTGCTGCAGCGGGAGCATGGCATAAACAGGTGGTAAAATTACGCCCCATATATCTGTAATGGCCATCAGTTCATACCTGTTTATTTCTATTTGTGCTAATAATTCATCCATTTCCATACAAATAGTAAACACATTCAGATACAGAACCTTTAATTCTGTCTTTTTTTACCAGTTTTGCAAATTTCGGCCTTATCTGCTGGTGCACTCTTTAAATTAGTAAGTTCTGTCCCTTCCTGCTATACTCTGGTTATCATCACCTATGTTGCTATGCTATACTATGATCTTGTCCTTTCCTTTAATTTACCACATCTCCCAATACTTGATCCTCCCCCCACCACTATTTAGTTTAAAGCCCTCTCTATTCAAGAAGCTTGTATTGACATGTTCCTGAAAATACATTTTTGAAAAATCAATACATCATCAACAATCGGAAAAACAGAACAGGTACTAAGCATTGAAGAAGCTATCCCAGCAGATTTCTGTCTGCAGTGTGCTTTCTGTCATGTTTACGTTAATGATTGAATTCCTGGTCTCGACTAACAAAATTACATTTTGATAAATACAGTTCCCAACATGAGGAAATAAAGAGGTGCTGTTCGCAGCTCTGAAGATAGTTTTTGGAGTGTGGTAAAGGATTTGGGTATTTCTGAGGTAGCGGCGGTATTATGATAATTATTTAGCCATAGTAATTGTTCTGCAGGGAGAAGGTAAATACATTCTCAGTGTAAAACGTTATGGAACCATGGAGTGGTGGAGGGGGCCCGGGGGGGGGGGGGGGGGGGGGGGGGGTGGCGTATGATCCCAGTGAACATGCAGCAAGATGGTTTTTCCAGCTCCATTTTTATTTGGCTTGTTTTTTGCAGTAATGTCACTTCTAAATGAACAGTTTCAGCATTCCCATTTGTTATGTGAATCCCGGTCAAATGTGGACTAGGTTGCGATTATTTATTTAGCATAGAATGCTTGCAGCTAATACAAGAACAGTCTGAGCTGTGTTGAAACCCAGGTGTCTGAGGTGAAATGGCAGTGTCTGCTCCACCGTGACCACCTGTCCTATAGGATTGATGTGCAAAATAATTTGGAGCATTTTTCCTACCAGTCTTCTTCCCCATCCTAAATTGCCTCTTTGCTGGGGAATGGTTTGACTAGCGCAGAGAACTCCTCATTTCTCACGCAAATGTCATATACTCATGCGATATAGTTCTTCAAATATTGGAGGGCATTTGCCAGTCATATCAGCAATTGCACTTCCAGTAGGAATTGCAAAGTCAGAATCCAGGATGCTAAGGCCAATTGAAGTGTCCTTACCACTGCTCAGGGTGGAGCCAAGTAAGTGGGTATACCATCACATGAGCTATGGAGGGAGGTATGTTAATTGGACTAAGTCTGTCACAAGAGTGGGGCTGTATTTTGTGTTTAACTACATCATCATTCGCCAATTTTGGACTATGCTAGATTTACATATTGTCCTCATTCCACTAATTATTTCTCCAAATATCTTTCAAAGTAGACCCACTTAACATTTTATATACAGTGTCACATTTTATTGTTAAGCTTTCTCAGTTCTTATCTACTGCCATTTTTGCTGAGACTAAACCTGTAGACACAGTTATGTGTTATAATTTTCTTGTCAACCTAGTTGGATGCAAGTGTTTAAAGTTCCCATTGAATAGAAACTGTGATCAAAAATCTGCATAAAATTTACTACTAAAAGGGAATCAACTATTTTACAGGGTTCTTATAGCTGTGTGAATACTCTTGCATGTTGTCTGAGGAAAAACACAGCACACAGGAGAGAAATGGTATTATTGTCACTTTATGCTTATTATCATTTTATAAGTGGTAATTGAGAGTGACAGTAACAAGAATCCACTGAATCCACTTATTGTTAACAACTTTTAACAATTTTCTTCACACAGTTTTCTTATTGCTGAATTTTCTTATCTTACCTCTTGCACTGCAGCAGAGGCAGAAACATCATGTTTAAAATATAATAACTTCACAACTGAGAGTGGCCACTTGGCTCATTTCATGTAGTGAATTGGTACTTCAGCCACAATCCTTTCCATCGACTTTTTTCTATCTCACTTAAAAGTGCATCTGCCCTGGACTTTTCTGCATTCATTAAACTAAGTTGGGATTTTTGATACAAAAAAATAATGACGAACAGGCCTTGTATAGATTTGTGAGAATTTGTTTTGAATTCTCAGTCCACCACCAGCTTCTAAATTGTGACTATTTGTTCCATTACTCCTGATTCATCTAAAATAGTTTTTGACTGCTTTCACTGTACCCTGTTGTCTTAAAAGAGGATCATGACTTCCTTTACATTTTGTTTTGATTCAAAGGATTGCTATTAAGCTGAAACCAGTATGAGAAACTTATTTTACGCTTCTCAACATCATTTTCAACTGCTCATCTTTCCTTTGGAGTACAGCATTCTAAAAGTGGTATCACTAGAGAAGGAATCTCTTCATTCAGTGGTGAATCTTTGGAATACTTTGTCCCTGAGAGCTGTGGAGGCTCATTGAATATGTTCAGGACAGAGATTGGTGGATTTTTAGATATCAAGGATATTAGGGACATGGGAAAATGGCAATGAGGTAGATTATCAGCCATGATCTAGTTGAATGGCGGAGCTGGCTCAAGGGGCCAAATGGCCCACTCCTATTTCCCATGCTCATATATTCCTACCCTACTTCTAGATCTTTTCTTTTGCTGTGCTCCCATCAGGAACTGTTCATTGTGTAATGGAAATTAATGTCACTTGAATTTTCCTGCATTACTTTGCATTGGTCTATTTGAAATACCATTGACCAGCTTTTCCTCCAGCTGCTCAAACCCTTGTAGTATGAACAATGTCTACTTTTCCAGTACATTTACTGAATCTTTATAAATTTTGCATTCTGGGCTAACTTAGTAATTCTATTCATTGACCCACTATTAGATTGTAATAGGCGTTTTGATAATGGAATAATGAGAATGGATGTGCGCAAAGTTTGAAAACCATGCACTCGTATAGCTTTGGATTTTGACTCTGCAATTATGTAAATCAAACCGACCATCGAGCGGTTCCCAAGCCAGTGCCTATTTTAATGCATGTACGTGCCTAAAGCTTTTCAGACGAGCCAAAATAGCCGTTTTTCTCTTTCTGTTTATTGCCTTATCCAATGCTGTCCTATCCTATGCAATTTCCTAAAAAACAATTGCCAGTTGGTGAACAACCACTCGAATTTGTTTCTATTAATAGGATGGAGGGTTATAGGTAGGCCCAAAAGGTAGGGATATGTTCGGCACAACTTGTGGGGCCGAAGAGCCTGTTTTGTGCTGTAGTTTTTCTATGTTTCTATGTTTCTAATTGAACAAAAAAATATGTGCACACAATATCTAATGTGCACACATACTATTTTGAATATGCGACATCATAAGATGGGTATGTTTTAAATTGATCTCTTTAATCTAAGGTCAAACAGAATGTCCTAGAGAGGGGGGATGGCGATCATCCTAACCCTACCCAGAAACAGGCCCAGCCAAAACCTTTTGAAAGTCAAGTGACAGATTTCATACCTGGGATAGCTGCTTTGTGAAACACAAAGGCACAGATACATGGAAAGGAAGAGATAGGAACAGTTACTGCTGTGACCCACAGGGAAAAACGTTTCTGTGTTAACAGCTGAGAAGAATGCTTTGAAAAGTTGGTTTTCTGATTGAAAGGAAGGGAACAAGATTGATGGTACTTTTTAAGATTTAAGGAACAACGAAGCAGGATGAATTAATAACCTCAGTGAAGGTGTCCCTCGGTAGCAGTGATCAAAACATGAGTGAATTTTGCATTCAGTTTGACAGAGAGAAGAGTGGGTCTGAAACAAGTATTTTAAACTTAAATAAGGGCAATTATGAGGGTATGAAGACAGGGCTAGATAAAGTGAACTGGGAAATTAGTTTAAGGAATAGTTAAGTAAAGATGCAGTGGCAGATATTTAAAAATATATTTCATACCATTCAGCAAAGATTCATTCCAGTGAGAACAAAAGGTTCTTGAACGCACCATCTATGCCTAACTAGCAAGTTAAAAGTTGTATCAAATGAAAGAAAAAGTGCACAACTCTGCAAAGATTAATGACTGATCAGAAGCTTGGACAGATATAAAAGCAGCAAAGAAGGACCACAAAAATTAATATAGAGAGAGGAATTAGAGTATGAGAGAAATCTAATTAGAAATATAGAAACATATAGTAAGTGTTTTCTATAGGTATTTAAAGAGGAAAAGAGTAACTAAAGAAACTGGGAAATTAATAATGGAAAAAAGGAAATGGCGGATGAATTGAACAGATACTTTGCATCTGTCTTCACTGTAGAGGATACAAATAACATCCTAGAAATAGGAAAGGGAGGGAAAAACTTGAAGCAATTACAATCATTTGGGAAAGAGTCTTGAGAAAATTATTAGAACAAAAAGCTGACATGTCCCCAGGTTCTGATGGACTTCATCCTCGGATCTTAAAAGAAGTGGTTGCTGTGATAGTTCTGTAGATTCTGGAAATGTGGCATTAGATTGGAAAATAGCAAATGTGAATCCTCTATTCAAGATAGCAGAAAGACAGAAAGCAGGAACCTACAGTAGAGTTAGCTTATCATCTGTCATCGAGAAAATATTGGAATATGTTTATTAAGGAGGTTGTAGCAGGATATTTAGAAAATCTCAGTGCAATCAGACAGAATCAACATGCTGTTGTTATAAGGAAAATTGTGTTTGACTAAATTATTAGAGTTCTCTATGGAAGTAACAAGCAAGGCAGATAAAGGGAACTTCAGATGTGCTTACTTAAATTTCCAGAAGGTATTTCGTCAAGGTGCCACATCAAAGGTTATTACAAAAGAAGGCATGGCGTAGGGGGTGACATATTCGCATGGATAAAGGATTGGTTAGCTGAGAGGAAACAAGAGAGGCATAAACGGGTTACTTATGTTTGGTGGGATATTACAAGTGGAGTGCTGCGGGGATTCATGCTGGGACCTCCTATTTATAATCTATATCTATGATTTGGATGAAGGGGCCAAATAATAGTTGCTGAATTTGTTGATGATACAAAGATGCATAGGGAAGTAAGTTGTGAAGTGGTCATATGGAGTTTGCAAAGGATATAGAAAAATTAAGTGAGTGGACAAAAAATTGGCAGACGGAGTATAATGTGGGAAAATGTGAACTTGTACACTTTGGCAGGAAGAATTGAAAATCAGCATGTTATTTAATTGGAGAGAGATTGCAGAACACTGAGGTACAGAGAATCTGGCTGTCCTGGTACATGAATTAACGAAAGATTAGAATGCAGGTACAGCAAGTGATTTGGAAGACAAATTATTTTTTTTGTTTATATATCCAATTCAATCGAATCAAAGTTCAATTCAGAGTCTCAGCAAGTGAGACATTCCCGATCCAAGCTGACAAGACAGAGTTCTCACCTCCTGTCTTGTGCTTAATCTACATGATCCAAACTGATTGAAGTAGGCATTGCACCTCCTCCAAGGCTTGATCTCATTTGCATCTTAGCGAAAAGGCCGAGATGCCGCTTGAAAAAATTGCTTCAAATGAAGCCACAATGTAACCTTAAGGCTTCAACCAAGTACTGCATGTCAACATTACACTTGATCTTAGCCAAAAGGATTTAGAAGACGAATAGAATGTTGTTGTTTATTGCAAGGGAAATGGAATAAAAAAGTAGGTAAGCTTTTCTACAGTTATACCAAGCATTGGTGAGACCACATTTGGAGTAGTGTGTATAGTTTTGGCCTCCTTATTTAAGAAGTGATGAGGGTGATGTTGAGCCCGAGTTTGCCGTCCGTGCGAATGCTGGTAGGGGCTCAAGATCCAAATGTAGCAGATCTCGTGGTGAGAACACGATTTTGGATTTTCCCCATCCCTCACCAGCAACATCATCAGGTTCACGCGCATAACGGGTGTGAATCTGCTTTACATGGATTTGAATAGATTTTAATATAATTAACCCATCCCCTCGGCAGATATTGCTCTTCTCAACCCCCACCCCCCGCACTGTATATTGACATCGGCGTGGTTTCCAGCAGGTTCACCTAGACATGAACCTATCATGGGGGTTGCCCTTGGAGTGCAGAGGTAAGTATAGATGCCGGGGGAGAGGGACATGACCAAACATGGAATTTAGAAGAGTGCAAGGTGATCTTATTGAAACATATAACATCCTGAGGCATTTCAACAGGGTGGAAGATGAGAGGATGTTTCCCCTTGTGGGAGAGACCAGAACTAGGAGGCACAGTTTAAAAATAAAGGGGGTCTCATTTCAAACGAAATTAAGCAGAATTCTTTTCTCTCAGTCGTGGGTGTGTGGAAATCTCTTTCCCTGCGGAGTGGTGGTCACTGAATATTTTTAAGGCAATGGTAGATAGGTTCTTGACTAACCAACAAAGCTATTGGGGATAGGCAGGAAAGTAGAGTTGAGGCCACAATCAGATTGGCTACAATCTTATCAAATGGCGGATCAAACATAAGGGGCTGAATGATCTACTCTTTCCTGTTCCTAATTTGTATGTTCAAAGAGGAGTCACCGAGGTGGACCTTGCTGGTGAAAGTCAGTGCTAAGACAATCCAGCTGGGTGGAATGATTTTCAGAGGGCATTGGCAAGTTCAAACAAGCATGACTGGTAAAAGGAGCCTGTTGAAAACTAGGAGTATCTTGGGACTTAATCTTGTATTGCTGGCCATCTGCCAGAAGCGTGGCATAAGTAAAATTGTATCATGTGGCATATTTCAATTGAGTTAATTAATACAAAAGTACCTTTTCTTTAAATTGGTGTATTAGTTGCCCGTTAGGTAGTGTTTGATATATGTTGATTTTCATTTGTTTGTCACAGTCTTGAAATATGAAATCTTGTCCCATAATTCTTTCTGTTGGTTGCTGGGAAAATCTGTTTTTTAGTTATCTGCTTACTAATGGATTGTAAAAATACCCGGTGGAGGAGATTTTAAAATCTTGCATTGCAAGAAGCACCAGTTTGGAAAAGTAATCATGTTCTAGTGCAGCCCCAAACATTATAATGGAACAGACCAACTTGTGGAGATTCACATTGCTGAACCCAGTTGAAAATGCTGGACTTCGACGTAAGCAAAGCCGAGGCAGTCCTAAGATTGGACCAAGAGAATTGTTTGGGTTGCACAGTGGCACAGTGGTTAGCACTGCTGCCTCGCAATGCCAGGGACCCGGGTTCGATTCTGGCCTTAGGTGACTATGTGGAGTTTACACATTCTCCCCACGTCTATGGGTTTCCTCCGAGTGCTCTGGTTTCCTCCCATAGTCCAAAGATGTGTAGGCTAGGTAGCTTAGCCATGGTAAATGTGCAGGGTTATGGGTATAGGGAAGAGGGGAGAGCCTGGGAGAGTCGTTGCAGACTCGATGGGCCTCTTTCTGTACTCTCAGGATTGTATTGTATGGTATGACTTCTTTCTCTCCAACTAGTCATTTCTAATCACATTATGTTTTATCCTAATAAACCAATTTTTGACAAATAGAGTGATTCTAACCCAACTCTGCTGCTGACAAACTAACAGGATTGGATCATATTTTATCACTCACCGCCTCCCACCACCAACACTGCTCTACACTCCATCTATAATTTTACTTCCCAGTGACTTTGGTTGAATGTAAAATTGGGTAGGATGTAGATTGCTGATCTTATGCCATTCGTTCCCGATTGCATGGGTTAGATTATAATTAATTCCTATATTTACTGTTCTCCTTTGGTGATGAGTTGATCCGTTGCAACAAATTCCTTCTGGAATATTTAACCTGTCACTTTAAAAGAATCAAAGTTGATTTAGCCAAACTGCAATTATTGTCAATCAATCCTTATAACCAGACCTCAATTTGGCACTTGTCACATTTATTTCTTTCTATACAATACCACTCGTTTCTTCTGTGTAGCCTTTCCCTGGCCAGGATGCATTCTATCAGTGACTAACCTTTGACATCATGACACACATGTCCTGCTCCTCTTCTTGTTACCGTACATTCCATTAAAGCATGTAGGTCATTCATTATTAACTTTGTTCCACTACTGAGCAGGTGCAGTAAATCTGTACAGCATCCATTCATACTAACTTTTGCTGATCATTTTTCTTTGACAGAATATGCTTAATTATGTTCCTATTATGTTTTTGAGTGCTTATACTTCGCTAGTATGAGGTTCACTGGACTGTAATTCTCAGTGCCATTTTTATCCCCTTGGAAATTTTACCTCATGAGTCACCCTTCCTCAAATTATATCTCACTGAAAAATTAAACCTCATTAGCCATATCCATGCTAATTATTGAGTGAACATGTCTGCCAGAAGCTCTCTCGTACTTTTCTGTTTATTTATTTTCAAAGAATTTCTGAGCTGTTGTCATCGAGTTTTGGTGTTTATCGACTCTGCGTCTCCAGTTCTTTAAATATTTCTCCCTTGCTAATGCCTGTCTTCATGAAACAGTCTTCTGACACCCTGTTCAAATCTTTCAAAAATAGATGAACCCATTTAAAAATTCATCCTTCCTCATATTTTCTGTGACTAATCTGCCAGTCTTGTCTTTCTGATGCCCAATTTATTTCTGCCCATTATGGATATAGCTGAAAAAACTCATCCCATTCATTTTTCCCGTTTGAATTCCTGAAAGCTAGTGTGGTGGAATGGAACACTTTAATATTTTGGGACGGCAAATGGCAGTATCGGATGCTGTCAGCCGGCTGGAGGTGGACAGATGTAATTTTATTGATACAAGAGGGTGTAGCTTAGCAGCAATATCATTTCTAAATGTGTTTTAAACCTACATTTGTTCCTGGCTTACTCATGCAACAACTCCATTCTTGGGAACAAATTAATTCCTGTAAAAATCTACCTTCCACAAAATACTGCTTCTGATGCTTTAAATCTAATAAAATTCATCATAGATTTAAGCTTGCAAATTACAATTCATAACACTTGACGATTGCTTAACACATTTCTTTTCCTCTGTTTGTTGTTCCAGTGCAAGTCTTCACCCCTTTGTACTAGCTGATCTCCCTTGGCAGTGAAATCAAGACTGCGTGCAGTATTAGAGAAGGGGGAGGGGAATTGATTACAAGTGGGGATGGAGAAAGAGGAGGGCCTAAAAGGAATGAGAGGATATGGTAGGCAGACATGCAGAGTGGGAAGATAGAATGGAAGTGAGAATGATAGCAGCATAAGCTGGAGGGGTTCGAGGAGAGAAAGGTACAGAGGGAGAATGTGACAGTCAGAGGAAAAAGCAGAGGGCAACACGATCACAATGGGGTGGTAGATTGCATTATTAAGAAATCTACCATACCCAACTTCTAGCTTGGCCAGTGGGGTGGGGGTCAGAGGAAATTCACCTCAGTCTCTGAACATGTTTCTTCCAAGCGTTTAGCAGGTGCTCATCATAAGGCAAGATCGCTGTACTCACAGGTCCTGAATTTCTGCTCCTTGTAGGGCATAAAGTTCGTTCTTCTCCTTGATCCTGAGTTCTTGCTCAGTTGAGCCGGGCAATCAGAATATCTTGTTGTTCTCCTCATGCTGGGCAAGTGGAAAAGCAACTCTGGGCTTTATGGGAGAATGGTAATACTGCAAGACATTCTATTTGTATAACCTGTTATGGGAAGGCTTGCTTTACACTCAGGACAGCTGCATTGATGATAAATTTTCTGGGGTTTGATTGGAACAGAATAGATTTCAAAAGTAAGAGGTGACTTGATTGAAACATATCAGAATCCTGAGGGCTCTTGACAGGGTGGATGTGGAGAGGATGTTTCCCCTTGTGGGGAATCCAGAACTAGGGGTCACTGTTTAGAAATAAAGAATCGTCCATTTAAGACAGAAATGAGGTGAATTTTGTTTCTCTCAGAGAAACATGAGTCTTTGGAAAAGGTGATGGAAGCATAGACTTTGAATAATTTTAAGGCTGAGGTGGATAGATTCTTTGTAAGCAAGGGGGTAATAGGTTATCGGAGGTAGGAGGGTTGCAGCTTTGAAATTACTATCAGATCAGCCATGATTTTATTAAATGGCATAGCTGGCTCGAGGGGCTGAATAGCCTACTCCTGCTCCTAATTCATACGTTCCTATCTTCGTGAAATGCTTTAGATGGCACAGTGTAATCTCAAGTCCAGTAACTTGGTGCTGGAGCTGAATGCCAAGTCTCAGTACCAAATCACGTCAACAGTGGAAGCTCAGCAGTTAATATTTTATCACAGACAAGGAATAGGAAGCTTCTTTGTTTCACCACTGTAACTTCACCATAAAGTGGAGATGCCAGCGTTGGACTAAAACAGTAAGAGTTTTAACAACACCAGGTTAAAGTCCAACAGGTTTATTTGGTAGCAAATGCCATTCGCTTTCGGAGCGCTGCCCCTTCGTCAGATGGAGTGGATATCTGCTCTCAAACAGGGCATACAGAGACACAAAATCAAGTTACAGAATACTGATTAGAATGCGAATCTCTACAGCCAACCAAGTCTTAAAGATACAGACAATGTGAGTGGAGGGAGCATTAAGCACAGGTTAAAGAGATGTGTATTGTCTCCAGACAGGACAGCCAGTGAGATTCTGCAAGTCCAAGAGGCAAGCTGTGGGGGTTACTGATAGTGTGCCATAAACCCAACATCCCGGTTTAGGCCGTCCTCATGTGTGCGGAACTTGGCTATCAGTTTCTGCTCAGCGACTCTGCGCTGTCGTGTGTCGTGAAGGCCGCCTTGGAGAACGCTTACCCGAAGATCAGAGGCTGAATGCCCGTGACCGCTGAAGTGCTCCCCCAAAAGAAGAGAACAGTCTTGCCTGGTGATTGTCGAGCGGTGTTCATTCATCCGTTGTCGTAGCGTCTGCATGGTTTCCCCAATGTACCATGCCTTGGGACATCCTTTCCTGCAGCGCATCAGGTAGACAACGTTGGCCGAGTTGCAAGAGTAGGTACCGTGTACCTGGCTGTAGAGATTCGCATTCTAATCAGTATTCTGTAACTTGATTTTGTGTCTCTGAATGCCCTGTTTGAGAGCAGATATCCACTCCATCTGACGAAGGGGCAGCACTCCGAGAGCTAATGGCATTTGCTACCAAATAAACCTGTTGGACTTTAACCTGGTGTTGTTAAAACTCTTACTGACTTCACCATAAATGCAGCAAAATTGGCAGCTATGTTTGTAAATGGGGTTTCCAGTGACATTACAGCAGTGGAACGCCAGCTCTTGACACCTTTAATAATGAATTTGCACATTGAGAAAGCCTGATATAGATATTTTCAATGTGTATTGAGATTAATATACTACAGATGGTTAAAACATCTCCTAAAGTATCTGTCAGAAGAATGTCATATTGGCATGTTAAACATGTGGCCAGTAATATTATCAACCATAATTTCTAGTATTTGGAATGGTTGTAGCTCAAACTAACGATGCAAAAATAAATGTATATTTAAACATGGTTAGTGCTGTTTATTTAATTCTTAGACTAATGGATATGACCAATGTGGACCATGACCCCAATCGGGTTTGCAGAACCAGTGAATGGGGCCATGAGCTCCCTCGTCTGAGACTGAATTCCACACCAAGGCCCAGGCAACATCCGGCCATGCCCTTGCCCTGTTTGTCTCTCGGTCACTCTCCCAAGTTGTTGAGGAGAGTCCTGCCTGGTGCCAACACTATGAACAACAAGTTCGTAGCATGAGTCATTGATTTTCTCCTCCCCCACTTCAACCTAGTCCCATTGAATCTTTCTACTTGATCTGATCTTGGCAGTGGGAGCCTTGATCCTCAGATTTTTTTCTGCTTTTTGAGACTATTTAAAAATGTCGCCTGCAGGGCCACAGCTGCACAACGGCTCAGGCTTGAGCTGGCACTCAAGTTGTCAGAGCTACTTTGCCTTCTCGATGGCTGCCAGTTGGCTGACTGACCTGTATGTGTTGGCGGGGGTGGGCGATGGGAGTCAGGGAGTAGTGGGGATAGGGGATGATTACTGTGTGTGTGAGTGTCAATGGTATCCACTGCTTTCTGGCCAAACTCCATGAGTTGGAAGAGCTGAGATGAAATAATGGACAAGTGAGTACATAATAGAATAACAAAGTACTTTAAAAACACAATTTTTCATATTTATATGATCTATATGTTGATTATAAGATGTCAATTTTAATAATTATATACTGAACATTACTATGTTGCTTTACTGTTGTTTTGTTTCATTGAGGCTCACATTCATTTTCAAGTGTTAAAATTGGGTTGCATTGGAAAATAATTTTGGAAGTACTGTCTTAGAAAATCCTTGGCATTTACAATAGGAATATTTGGTGAGATAGAATGTTGAATACAACCTGAACTGCAACTCGATTATCTCTATCCAGAATATTTTCTTTGATTACTGCTTTTAATTATACTTAGCCACTTGAATGTAAATAGTACCAATCTGGGACCAGCCCTCTTAATTATTTTTGAAAGAAAAACATTTACGTGGCCTATTTCAGACCTCATTATGTTCCAAAGTGTTTCACAGCTAATGGAGTACTTTTGAATGCATTATCATCCTTCCTAACTTTCAGGTGTAAGTTGTGGCTCAATGATAGCAGCCCTGCTTCTGAATTAGAAGTTTGATGGATTCAAGTTTCACTGTAGAGACTGGACCATGGAATTTAGGCCAATAATTTTCAGGGCATTGTTTTTCAAATGAAACATTAAGCCGATATAATTGCAGGTCCAGTGACTTGGTTCCAACAACAGCTTGCATTCATATATAATATAGACTAATATAAGTGATGGAATGTAAAAAAATCCCACGGTGCTATTTGAAAACCGCAACAGATTGCCAGTGTTGGGGGGGGGAGGGTGGCGGCAGCGGAGAGTGTGTTTTTATCCATTTATGGGATGTGGGTTTTGCGGGCGAGGCCAGTATTTATTGCCCATCCCTAGCTGCCTTTGAGAAGGTGGTGGTGAGCTGCCTTCTTGAATCACTGTAGTCCCTGATGTGTAGGTACACACACTGTTGTTAGGGAAGGAATTCAAGGATTTTGACCCAGTGACAGTGAAGGAACAGTGATTTATTCCCAAGTCAGGATGGTGAGTGAGTTAGTGTTGTGGTGATACATATCCCTCAGCCAGCACCTAAGTAAGATGTTCTGGTCATTATCTTGTTGCTGCTTGTGGAACCTCGCTGTGCAAATTGGCTGTAAAGCCCTTTGGGATGCAGTTGAGGCTATATAAATATGAGTTCTTTCTTTTATTGGTTACCATCATCTTATGGTCTTATGGTGGTTAAATGTTAGTTTCCATTCCAGCACTTTGCCTCTTTGGGTTCAGAATAATGATTACATTCTTGATTTGCAAATTAAGGGAAAAATTCTTCAGGATTGTGAAATAATGTCTCCTTTACTAGCTAACCATTAAAGTTTCTTATTCTCTGTTCTTACAATCTGCCGTAATCCCAAAATCGAAAAGTGCATCGACCCACTAGGCCAATATCAAATCTCCATTTGCTACACTAATTGAAATAGCCAATTTGGTGCCAATATAAATAATTAGTGCCAAATTAGGATACTTCGGGGATGTTGGCTCACACCCATTATCAATGTAGTTGACATTCACAGCCACCAGAGAAAGTAGGCTTTGATTCCGTCAGAGAAGATTTGTTTTCAACTCAGTTCCCAAAGGTAAGGAGGCTGATCCTAGTAATGTCTGTGCCATCTGCTTTTCAACTTTGCTTTTCTTATTCTATTTTCAATATGGTTTTTTTATGGCTAATTTCACAATTTACCAATGGTGAAACCTTAGGGAAAAAACAGGAAATCTGAGATGCATTGCTCACTTTTTTGCACTATTAGTTTCCCAGTGTGCAAAGCTGACAAGCTACGTTCAGTGAGAACAAAGAACAGTCCAGTACAGGAACAGGCCCTTCGGCCCTCCAAGCCTGCACCGCTCATGTGCCCACTGGACCATTCTTTTGTATCCCTCTATTCCCAGTCTGTTCATGTGGTTATCTAGATAAGTCTTAAACGATCCCACCGTGTCCGCCTTGTAACAAGTATGTGTAAAGTGGTCCTCTTATGTTTTTAGTGCCCTTGATTCTGTGGTAGTCCTCATGCCTGTGTCACGGGGTCATGGGTTCAAACCCCACCAGAAAATTCAGCAAAAAACTGAGTAATGATACTTCAGTGCAATACTGAGAGAGCACTCCACTTTAAGAAGTGCCACCTTTCAGATGAGATAGTAAACCAAGGTCCCATCTGCCCACTCTGGTGGATGTCAAAAATTCCATGGTCTATTTGGGAAAAAGCAAGGAGCTCCCCTGTGTCCTGACCAACAATTAACCCCCAAATAACACCAGCAGAAACAGATTATCCTCGTATTTATCTGATTGCTGTTTGTGAGAGATTGCTGTACGCAAATTGGCTGCCACATTTCCTATGTTACAACAGCAATTACACTTCAAAGCACTTGCGGAATTGTGAAATGCTCTGTGTTGATTGTAAAGTATTTGTATTTAATAGTATACAGGGTAGGCATTAACTTAGTGTTCACTTATGCTCCAAAATATGGAAACAGACTGAAATTGTGGTAGTTGGAATTAGGAGTTACATGTTTGCAATGTGTATCTCCATAAAACAACTTTATAAACGTGTATAAAGAATGGCTCCAGTTCTATCCTTTAACAACTGGCTTGCCGGTTTACAACACACTGGGGTATCTTGAGGCCACGAAAGGTTATATAAATACAGTCAAAGAACAGTACAGCACAGGAAACAGGCCCTTCGGCCCTCCAAGCCTGTGCTGCTCCTTGGTCCAACTAGACCAATCGTTTGTATCCCTCCATTCCCAGGCTGCTCATGTGACTATCCAGGTAAGTCTTAAACGATGTCAGCGTGTCTGCCTCCACCACCCTACTTGGCAGCGCATTCCAGGCCCCCACCACCCTCTGTGTAAAAAACATCCCTCTAATATCTGATTTATACTTCGCCCCTCTCACCTTGAGCCCATGACCCCTCGTGATCGCCACTTCTGATCTGGGAAAAAGCTTCCCACCGTTCACCCTATCTATCCCCTTCATAATCTTGTACACCTCTATTAGATCTCCCCTCATTCTCCGTCTTTCCAGGGAGAACAAGCCCAGTTTACCCAATCTCTCCTCATAGCTAAGACCCTCCATACCAGGCAACATCCTGGTAAACCTTCTCTGCACCCTCTCTAACACCTCCACGTCCTTCTGGTACTGCAGCGACCAGAACTGGACGCAGTACTCCAAATGTGGCCTAACCAGCGTTCTATACAGCTGCATCATCAGACTCCAGCTTTTATACTCTATACCCCCTCCTATAAAGGCAAGCATACCATATGCCTTCTTCACCACCTTCTCCACCGGTGTTGCCACCTTCAAGGATTTGTGGACTTGCACACCTCGGTCCCTCTGTGTTTCTATACTCTTGATGGCTCTGCCATTTATTGTATAACTCCTCCCTACATTATTTCTTCCAAAATGCATCACTTTGCATTCATGTCTTTATTTCTTTTATGTCTTTCTTATGCCAGTTTTCTGTATTTATGATCATGTGTTATGTCTTTTAAGAGCCCTTCTTAATTGCACACCCTCACTGTCAGGTACTTTTAATGTTGCTGATTTCCATTACAGTTCATTATTTCTTTTGTAATTTTTATGTGGCATCTGCCCTCATACCCGAATACACACAGTGGATCAAAAACAGTTGGACACTACCCTAGTTCATGGATTTCTCATTCCCAGATGTAACCTCTATTTTTCCCAGTCAATGGAAATTATTCATAATCATAGCCTTAATTGGATCTTAGATTCCCTTCTGGTCCACTCTGGTCCATATTGACTTCGACATAAACATTACCCAGAATAAGTTTTTGATGCTTGTCATCTCTTGACTTGCACCCAAACTGAATGCAACAGTTTCCCTACCAAGACAAGTCTTTTCTCAAGCACATTTAAATCCTCCCTAACTAGTAGTGGCTCCTTTCCTCTTTTCTATTACACCTCTTTTCTAAACTTTCTAACTATATCTGCAATTTTCTTGAAAACCTTGATCAAATTATCCCTTAATCTTCTAATTCCAGCAAGTACAACCCTAGTATGTGTAATCTTCCCTCATAAATTAACAATTGGAGTCCAGGTATTACTCTAGTAAATCTACACTGCACTCCCATCCAGGTCCAGTGTATCCCTTCTAAGGTGTGGTGCCCAGAATTACTCACAGTATCCCAGGTGTAACCAGGGCTCTGTATAGCTGAAACGTGACATTTACCCCTTTAAATTCTATTCCTCTCAATAGGAAGGCCAGCATACCATTTGCCTTTTAATTATTTTCTGTACCTGTTCATGAAATTTTATTCATCTCTATACCTGGGCTCCCAAGTGCCTGTTAGGCCTTTACTTTTGCTCGCCTCCAGGTCCAGCAGTTTACTCCTGATGTTTCTGGTTTTCTCATGGACCCTTCTTCTGTTTCAGATCTTTAACCATGTCTTCTGATAGTTTTAGTGTATTTGACCTCAATTCCTTTTCCCTCCTATTCTGCATTACTCTGACAGCAAATGACAGGTCTGAAAAGTATAACAATCATATTGCAAACCCGTGTTTCACTCCACTACTTATGACCAATGCTCACTAACGGCTTCCCAGTTTTAAATATATATATTAACTGAAGCAAATACTGTCAAATAGGGGATGCAGTTTACATGTGAGGGGTCTCCCATTTAAGATGTAAGTGAGGAGAAATGTTTTTTCTCAGAGAGTCATTAGTATATGGAATTCTCTTCCCCAGAAAGTAAGAAAAGAGGTGTAATAGAATAGAGGAAAGGGGCCACTAGATAGGGCTTGAGAAAAGGCTTGTCGAGGGAGGGAAACTGTTGCATTCAGTTTGGGTGCAAGTCGAGAGGTAGCAATTTTGGAGCAGAAGTGAATGCCAAGTTAATGCCCACCACCTGTATACAATTAAATACAATCAACACAGAACACTTCTTTTAAAGTTTATTTATTAGTCACAAATAGGCTTACATTAACACTGCAATGAAGTTCCTGTGAAAATCCCCTAGTTGTCACACTCCGGCACTTGTTCAGATACACTGAGGTAGAATTTAGCATGGCCAATACACCTAACCAGCACGTCTTTTGGACTGAGGGAGGAAACCAGAGCACAGGGAGAACATGCAGACTCCACACAGACAGTGACCCAAGCTGGGAATTAAACCCGGGTCCCTGGCGCTGTGAGGCAGCAGTGCTAACCACTGTGCCACCGTGCCACCCCAATTCACAATTCCATAGAATCATGGAATATTTTTGAGGCTAAGTTAGATGAATTCTTGATTAACAAGGAAGTCAAAAGTTTCAGAAGGTGGAGAGGAAAGTAGAGTTCAGGCCATAATCAGATCATCAAATGACAGGGCAAGCTCAAGGGGCTGAATGGTCTACTCCTGCTCCTAGTTTGCATGGTTGTGCCTATGGATGAAGTATACGTCATGAAGTTGATCTAATTTTTCATTTTCACTTGAGGTTGACCACCACTTAAGAGGAAAGAATTCAGGTTGTTGCAGATATTTTCTCGCATTGAATAATATCAGTCACAGCCTTAAGTGAGCTAAGCAGTCTGACGACATTCAGAAATGAAATCAGGAAGCGCTTTCTCATTCAGTGGACAATGGAAAGCTGAAACTCTGCTCCGAGTAGGCAGCGGATGCCAGTTCAGTTGAAATTTTTAAGACTAAGACTAATAGATTTTTAAAAATAATGATGTCAAGAGATGAGAGCAAATTTGAGTAAGCGAAGTCAAGGTACAGATCAGTGATAATCTACTGAATGTTGAAATGTATTCAAGAGTCTGAACAGCCAACTCCTGTTTCTATAAATTTATTTTATGGGAGTAGATTCATACTGTCCTATATCTACTTTGTTCATTCTTTCCGAAGGAGGAGCGAGTTGACACTAGATGGGGCCATACCTTGTTCAAAGCGTTTAACTACTTTATTCTACAGCAAGGTAAACATACAGTGCAATAGTTAAGATTAGATTCTTTTAGCTCATTCGATATGACTTGCCTCTGTGTAAGAACATGAAAATAATGTGCATGTTATGCTGATCCACTTCAGTAGGTTGTCTTGCCTGGTTTCAAACAGAATAACTCCTCTACAGTCTATTTTTCTAAGACTGCCTATCTCTTGCCTTTCTGTGTAAGCTGCAGCTTCTGTTATAGACGGATTTTTGATACCTGTGTTTTATAATCCCCATTTGACAGATAGGCACCATAGATTTCTTCAACATAGTAAGTGAAAGATGTTTTATGAAATACCTAATAAGAACATGTTGTTAATTGCTGGGGAAAGCAAGTTCTGCATAACATATTACCACTTTTGTCAGGGTGCCTTTTTTTAAGCGTGAGAATTATTTTTTAAAAAACAGCATTAAAAATAAATCCAGTAATAGTATTTATTTTGCCAAAACCTTTGGGTGAAGAAAATGGTTAAAGCATTGATATATGATTAAAAATTCAAGGATGATAAAGACCATTAGACCCATTGAAGTCTTTGGCCGGAATCTTATCACCATTCGCACCAGTGGGATTTTCCCATCCCGCTGCAGTGAACGGAGATTTGGCTGGTCACCAAATTCTCCGACTTGGCTGCAGCGGGAACCTGGCGTGAACGGCAGGTAAGATCGTGCCCTTTGAGTACATTTGCTCTCCTATTATGGTATTTAATTATATTTTAGATTGGCTCAGTGTTATCTGCCCATATTACTTTGCTTGTCAGAATATTCTAAACATTAGCAGCAAGGCTATTCTCATACTGCCAAACCTTGCTTCACGGAGTCAGGAACTGCAGAATTAAGTATGAAGACCTAGGGCACTCAATTCACAGTTTGTCACATTTTCAGAAAAACACTGATCTCCATGTTTGATTCTCCATTTCACTATTTGTTGAATTGAGACTTCAACAAGAAGAACAAATCGCACTTACAGTAGTACCTTCAACATTCAAAAGTGACGCAAGGCGCTGCACAGGAGCAAAATATGATTTTTTTTAAAAATGACACCAAGCTAAAGAAGGTGTTGTTGAGACAGGCAACCAGGCCGGGATTTTCTGCTCCTGTTCTTCTTGGGCAGGTTTAGTGAAAGAAGACTTCTCGTGAGAGAAGTCTTGTCACAATTGTCTCAACTGATGTAACGGAATGTCAGGAACTCTATTGTAATAAATTTACATGTCATTATTAGGCCTCTAATCCTGCTTTAATGTGGCACATTGTGGACATGTCCATGATCTGGTGGCTGCTGCCTCAGTTCCCACTGAAGCGCAAGTGGTAGGCACTTGTTGCAATCTAAGTTTAGACAGAGGTCATGTAAGCAACTTGCTGCCATGCAGAGTTAGACTGAGGACATTGTAGGTGTGGGTCTCAGTGTTCAAAGACGAATGCAGGCTGTCACAATTTTCAGCAATCTGTCTGCCAGCAGATTACTAGGATTCCTGAAATACAGTTCAAAGGAGTGACAATGACTCTGCGGAAAACAAACCGGCTATTCTCTGTCAGGACATTATTCCTCCTCCCCCCATGCCACTCCACCATTGCCCTTGTTGGTGTCTCTCAACCAACCAGCCCAGACTGCTGCCACCCATGCCAAGGTGGTACAGTACACAGCCTGGCCCAGAAGGGCCAGAGTTGCTCGAGGCGATCTGAAATCTGCCTAGTGAAAATCAGCAGCCTTCCACCAGCCATGTTGCAACTTCTGGCAGCACTGTGTACGAGTACTGGAGCAGGCAGAGGCACCCGCAAGACTAAGAGAATGCACGAGGGCTAATTTTTGTTTGTAGAATTAGATGGGTTGACAAATTACATTGCTGTTTCTGGAAAGCACTTCTGGACTTTGGAATAATGTTAAAATCCCTAACTATAAGTGTGTGAACCAGATGTAACATGTACCTGAGACATAAAATAATGACAAAACATTTTATTATTTTCATTATAATGTTGATGCACCAATGCTGAAAATGCAGCAACCTTGTTACAAAGCTCCTTGACGCCTCTTTTATCTTTCAGTGCACAACTGTACAACTGGGAATAACTATTATACTGTCTGTTCCCATTGCTAAGATATAACATTATAGAACCCCTACAGTGCAGAAAGAGGCCATTTGGCATCTTGTCAAGACCCATCCCCATTCTATCCTAATGACCCCATGCATTTACCCTGCTAATCCCCCTAACCTACACAAGATGTGACACTAAAGGGCAATGTAGCGTTGCCAGTCCACCTAACCTGCACATCTTTAGGTTGTGGGAAGAAATTGAAACCTCCAGAGGAAACCCATGCAGACTTGAGGAGAACGTGCAAATTCCACACAGTCACCCAAGGCTGGAATCAAACCAGGGTCCCGGGTGCTGTGATGCAGCAGTGCTAACCATTGTGCCACCTTGCCACTCAGAGAGCTCCAGAGAATGTTCACCGAAATACTGGTACAGAGCTGTACTTATTATCCACTGGATGGAGGAAATTTCTTGTTTAACAAAACTGGAAAAAACTTGCTATCAGTTAAAAAAAATAAAACTGCATTTATTTTGTATAACCTCAAGTTGTCAAAAAATGCCTCACAGCCAAAGTACTGATTTTTTGTGACAGAGGAAAACATGGATGGCAGTTTATACACAGCAAAGATCGACTGGCAGCAATGAGTTAAATGACCAGATAATCCCATATAACAGCACTAAAATGACTTTCTAGCTTACAGCAGGTTTTATGAGGCAGGGTTAAACCCACCAACCTTCGAACTCTGGGATGAACATGCTCTCTGTGTGTTATATGAACGAAAGCTGACATCTTTGCTGTGAGGCAGTGCTTTTGCAGTGGAAAGCTGCTGCATTGCCTGCATGTAAAAATAATGAATAAATTATTTTGGCAATGTCGCCTGCATTTATATATCACTTTTCAAGAAGTAAAGGCCCCATGGTGCTTTATGCACAAATAGTGCTGCTGTTGTTAAGTAGAAAGCCACATTAAATATAGGTCCTTTTTGAATGAAAGATTAAAGATTTGTGTGAAAGCCAGGACATCACAAAAAAAAATTAAACCAATTAAGTACTTTTGAAATGCAGTTACTATTGTAATATAAGAATCACAGCAACCAAATTGTACCCAGGGTCCCACAAACAACAATATGATAATGATCAGATAATCTTCTGGTGATGTTGTTTGAGGAACAAGTATTGGCCAAGACACTGTGACTAACTGCCTTACTGTTTTTTGAAATAATGCCCTGGGATCTATTCCATCTGCCTGAGGAATAGACATGCATTTCGGTTTAATATCTCATCTGAACAAATTTTCCTACTGCATTTCAGGAAATTAAGAGCATGATCAATTTTCCATCAATTTACAAGAAAAAAAACGTGAAAATCTGAAGAGTGCATCTATTTGCTGACAAAGCATATCTGTAAAACTGACCCTTGCATCTTAAAGTTGCACGTAGCCCTCCTCCGCCTACATCAGCAAATACTCTTGCAGTTCTGACACCAGAATATAAATGCAGGGGCAGAAAAGAGAAGAAGCTCAGAACATGGCATATGTGCGCACAGTACTCTGCTTTTCCAGCCGCTTCTCAATATCATTAGCAAATGATTAAGAGAATCAAACAGTTGAAATCGATTCCACCTGATGTTAATTGACATCGACTTTGTCTGCAAGCTGTTGAGACTGCCAGGTGTTTCACACCTGTTTAGCCCCAAATTTATTGAATTGCCAGCTGATTCAGACTTAATTCAGCATGAAGTAGGTTCATGTGTGTATTGAGAACAAAGTACAGCAACCACTCACTCCTCCTCAGACATCTGGAGTCAGATTCTATCTTAGTTCACCAATGCATTGCATGGAAATAAGTGACAGCTGGGATGCAGCAATTTTTATCAATTCAAATATTCATGTGAAGGGAATGTGAGAACTTGCTTCTTAAAGGGGCAGCATTGTTGTTTTTTAACTCTCTAACTTCAGTTCTCTTTTCCTGAGGGTAATGACTTCTGGCTGGGTTATATTTTCAATTATCTTAACCATTCTGGAGAAAGAGCAAGGACAAGCATCTATAGCTTTTCAATCTCTGAGATGTTCCAAACTGTGTATAGTTACTTAAACAGTTTTGAAGTGTAGTCACTGTTGTAGGGAACTGTGACATCCAATTTCTACACAGCAAATTCCCAAAGAAGTGTAATAATGACTGAATATTCGGCTGTAGTGATGTTGGTTGAAGGATAAACAGTGACCAGAATACCAGTGGCAAGCACCTGCTCTTCTGAAAAATAAAACCATGAGATTTTTTAGGCCCACCTGAGAGGATTGACAGGAAATCAGTTTAACATCTCATTTCAAAGATATCTTGCATGCAGTACTGCACTGAAGTGTCAACTTTGATTATGCGCACAAGTCTCAAAACTGAGACTTGAGTCCACATCCTGATGGTGGAGTGTTAGAACTGACTCACTGCTGATACCTGTGTGTTCTACATGTGTGAATCCAGAAAGTCATTGTCAGCAGGCAATTGTAGCACAGGAATTAGCATGCCTAAGCTCACCTCATCCAACGTCCATATCTCTGCAGTTTCCCACAAAAGCAACTGCATTGCAATTATCCATAGAATTAGGAGTGGGATCCCTCACTGATTTTTGTCCTCCCCACCCATGGGATGAAAAATCCAATTCTAGCATCCGAATTGCTGTCCCAGCTCAGCTCAGATCAGTTAACTCAGTGCAAAAAAAAGAATTGAACATGGGGTCATCTGTGGTCTATGTAACCCAGTAACATTCTTGGTTTTACCAAGTGTCAGCCGTGGCTGAGTAACAGCCCTTCTTGCCTCCCAAGTCAGAAAGGCCTGGGTTCATGTCCCACACAGTAAGAAGTCTCACAACACCAGGTTAAAGTCCAACAGGTTTATTTGGTAGCAAAAGCCACTAGCTTTCGGAGTACTGCTCCTTCGTCAGGTGAGTGGGAGTTCTGTTCACAAACAGGGCACATAGAGACACAAACTCAATTTACAAAATAATGATTGGAATGCGAGTCTTTACAGGTAATCAAGTCTTAAAGGTACAGACAATGTGAGTGGAGAGAGCGTTAAGCACAGGTTAAAGAGATGTGTATTGTCTCCAGACAGGACAGTTAGTGAGATTTTGCAAGTCCAGGCAAGTCGTGGGGGTTACAGATAGTGTGGCATGAACCCAAGATCCCGGTTGAGACACTTCATGTCCCACTGCAGCGACTTGTGCACAGAATCTAATCTGGCAGTGGTACATCATTGCAACACTAAAGGAGTGCTGCACTATTGGAAGTGCTGTCTTCTGGATGATACATTGAACCAAAACCCTCTCATGTGGATGTAAAAGATCTTGTGGCATTATTTTAAAGAAGAGCAACAAAGTTTTCCCTGTTGCCATGACTAATAATTATTCCTCAATAAATCCCTAAAAAGGTTATTATTGCTCTGCTGCTTGTGGAACCTTGCTCTGAGCAAATTGCCTGTTCCATTCCTTATATTAAAACAGTGACCACACTCCCAAATTACTTTGGAATGACCAGAAACTGATCCAAAACTCTGCTGCACGTGTCTTAACTCACTCCACGTCCCATTCCACTAACACCCCTATGCTCACTGACCTACATTGACTTCTGGCCAAACAATGTCATGATTTTCAAATTCTTGTCTTTATTTTCAAATCCCTCATGGCCTTGCCCTCCTTATCTCTTATCATCAGCCCCACAATCCTTCAAGATATCTGTGCTTCTCTAATTCTGGTTTCTTGGGCATCTAAGATTATAATTGCTCCCCCATTGCCTTCAGTTGCCTAGACCTCCATCTTTATGATGGCTTCCCTCCATTTTTATACCCCTCTAATTCACTTCCTCCTTTAAGACATGCCTTAAAGCCTACCTCTTTGATCAAGCTTTTAGTCAGCTGACCTAAATCCCCTTTTCCGTGGCTCAGTTTGATACTGGGAGCGATTCTCCACTCCGAGCTGCAGGTGGATTTGGTGCAGGCCCATTGAATCGGGAGTAAGGGCCAAAAAGGAAACGGTGCCAGGCATCAAACCTGTTGTGATTTTCCCAGCTCACCCCTCCCCACCCACCACCTTCTCCTCCCTCTCCATCTCTGCGGCGATCAGGTTCCCATCCAGAGTGAGCAGGAACCTCATGAATACACTTAAAATCAAATTAACATCTTATTGCCGGGTTTGAGACCGGATTCTCCGGCATCCCAGTATGTTGCCACCCACCCCCCCTAGTGGGAAGTCCAATGGGTGCCAAACAGTATAGGTCCTAACAAGCATGGACCCGGTGCCTTGGACTTCGAGGGGTTAAGGAGTTAAGTTCTGAGCCCATGTGCCCCTCTGCCACTGCCAGGCTGCAGAGGGAGGATCCCCCAAGGAACTTAGGGTTGATGGGCTCAGGTTGTGGAGAAGGGGTTGATCTCAGGACACACCCACAGGATGGGGATTTCGTGGCAGGACTGCCCCTTCTAGATATGGGAAAAGGGAGGTCACTCTTAGCATGGTGATCTCGGGCAGTTTTCTGTTATAAATCTTCTTTCTTGTCTGTGCGCTGTGAAACTTTTGAAGTGACCTGGTCACTTTGATATCCATGCTCCCAGACACCTGGAAGCCATCACTATGACTGCAACACTCCATTCTACAGAAGGAATTTCCTTGCTCTCAGAAGCCCCACGCGTGAGCAGACCCTTTTGTAATCCTCTGACTAACAGGTTTCACTAGGGGGATTCCCTTTTGGATGAGCCACGGGTGTGCATGGCCACTTTAATCTGCTCTGATTGACAGGTCCAGAGCAGGTCAAGCAGTTCATTTTGATATAATCCACTAAGACTCAAGTACTTCCTCTTTTCACCACAGTTACTCACTCAACCCTGTTCTTTTAACGCTATTTTATCCTGGTCTCTGAGCCTTCTTAGAAGTTCAGATGCTTTGAAAAGCTTTGTTTACATTCAACTTCACATCCCAGTACCTTTAATTAGCCTCTTGATTGACAGATTCAGGCTATTACACAGCAGGCAGAAGCTTTGTTTCTGTTTCCCTTCATAGTTGAATACATCTCAAGTATCTCCTCTTTTGTTCAAACAGGCTTGTTCTGATTGACAGGTCCAGACTATTTCACAGCAGAAAGGAGCATTCGTTTCGTCTTTTCCAAGTGCAGTGTTTATAAACATGCTTGTTCTTAACTGCAGTATTTATAAACAACTGGTTCTTCGATCTGAAGACCTTGACTGACTGTTTTTTTCCACAACCTGAGCCCACCCAACCCTAGGTTCCTTGGGGGATCCTCCCTCTGCAGCCTGGCAGTGGCAGAGGGTAATCATGATGTGGAGATGCTGGCGTTGGACTGGGGTAAACACAGTAAGAAGTTTAACAACAACAGGTTAAAGTCCAACAGGTTTATTTGGTAGCAAAAGCCACAAGCTTTCGGAGCCTTAAGCTCCTTCTTCAGGTCAGTGGGAATTCTGTTAGTACTCTCTCCACTCACATTGTTTGTACCTTTAAGACTTGATTAGCTGTAAGTATTCGCATTCTAACGATTATTCTGTAAATTGAGTTTGTGTCTTTATATGCCCTGTTTGTGAACAGAATTCCCACTCACCTGAAGAAGGAGCTTAAGGCTCCGAAAGCTTGTGGCTTTTGCTACCAAATAAACCTGTTGGACTTTAACCTGGTGTTGTTAAACTTCTTACTGTGGCAGAGGGGCACATGGGTTCAGAACTTAACTCCTTAACCCCCTCGAAGTCCAAGGCACCGGGTCCACGCTTGTTAGGACCTATACTGTTTGGCACCCATTGGACTTCCCACTAGGGAGGGTGGGTGGCAACATACTGGGATGCCGGAGAATCCGGTCTCAAACCCGGCAATAAGATGTTAATTTGATTTTAAGCGTATTCATGAGTCTTTAACCACTAATGGAGGAGTAGCATGAGTGCACTGGTAACTTCCAGTGGCAACACTCTCCCTGGCAGCGACACTCTGGCAGTCATTGCAATGATGTGGAGATGCTGGCATTGGACTGGGGTAAGCACAGTAAGAAGTCTCACAACACCAGGTTAAAGTCCAACAGGACATGTCTGTATATGCCTTGTTTGTGAACACAAGTCCTCACTCACCTGATAGAGCGAGACTCCGAAAGCTTGTGCTGCCAAATAAACCTGCTGGACTTTAACCTGGTGTTGTGAGACTTCTTACAGTCACTGCAATGCCAGGGTATCACTGCCAGGGTGTCAGGGGGCAGTGCAAGGTTGGCACTGCCAGTGGGGGCAGGGGCTCTTGAAGGCATGCCTGAGGGGGATGGGGTCTGAGGGGACTGCATTTTGAATGTCGCTCTTGCGGGGGGGGGGGGGGAGTGCGCGGGGGGAGGCCTCTGACTTGGAGGGGGGTTGGGGGATGAGGTCAGGTTACCCTCATGCCTACGTGCTGTAAGGGAGTGGCCCATTCTTTTAGTGGTGGGAGGGGAGGATGTCCCTCTGTGCTGAGGAGCTGGGGGTGCTCACTATGTCAGCAGCGGTCACCATATCTGTTGTGGGGGGGAGGGGGTGTCTGTTGAGGGACATTGAGATTGGGGGCCCCGACTTCTGTGATGCCAGAGGTTCTGGCGTGTTTTCCGCTGAGATTCCCCCTCCTTCCCCCCCCAAAGTCGTTGAATCCCACCTGGAAGGCGCTGCTAACAACCAATGGGAAACATTCTGATTTTCCCACTGCCAGGAAACAAGAACAAAAATGAGAGAATCGTGTCCACTGTGTTTGATCATACTGCTGTGAAGCAACATGGAACATTTTACTATATTAAATGTGCTACATGAATATTGATTGTTATCGTTGCTGTTGTATTTGCAGTCTGCTGACCATCTGTAAAGCAGGTAGAATATAAATGTATTAAAATATCCTATCTTTACAAATTTTCTAATGCTTTCAAATATAAAATTTACATGCCTCAGTGATTTGGCATACGTTGGTCCCACTCAAACCATTGACTGCATGATGGGATGGTGGATTGATGGTGTGTGTAGTTTGCCATGTTGTGGTATGGTTAGTTGGTCTTCTCGACCTTTTATAAATGTTCACATAATATATAACAATTTTTCTTTTTAGTGTGTGACGAATGAGGAAGAAGTGCTGTGTGTTCCTTCAGTGTGCCAGAATAGGAACAACAATTTAGCTGATTTGAAGGTGGAAGTGTAATTTTAGGAACCACATGAAGGAGGATGAAATTAAGCATCTGATTGAAATACTACTTTTATGGGAACTACAAATAATTTTGCTGTTTTTAAAAGGTGATAATAGAGAGAACCGCATCGATGAAAGGCTTTTTAGTGCAGGTGAGATGAGACAGCCACAGCAAGAACAGTCAGAAAGTGAGAATTTAGTGGGAAGCGTTAAGAAAAAAGCTGTGAAAATCATGGAAGTTGCTGCAGGCAGTAGCACAGGTGAAGATCACAGCATGTAGGGTGATATAGACAGTAAGTGTTGTGCAGACAAGCAGTCAGTATTGACAATGCTAAACCAGGTTCTATAATACAAGGGCACCTTTAGTGGTTACAATTTAACCATTAACAGCACCTCAGCTATTCAAAGAAGGGTTGGGGAATTCTCCTGGCCAATAATTATTCCTCAATAAAAACATATTAATTGTTCAATTGTCAATAACAGTGCCCCTGGAATGTTTTAGAATGTTAAAGGCATTACAGATATGCAAGTTGGTCCTTAGTTGCAGCATTTGTCAATATAACAGACATGACTGTATTCAAAATATTTAATTGGCTGTGAAGTATTTAAAGGAGTGAATGGTACTAAATAAATTCAGGCTTCTTTTGTTTAAAAAGAGCGTGTGTTTCCTGAATTGATGGTTTAGCAGAAGGAAAACACATTTAACTGTCATTTCTGTGGAAGTCCACAATGAAAGCTATATAAGATTAAAGGTAATTTCCTCCTGCCTTTAATCCTATTCATTGCTTACACTGCTACAACAATGAATGTACTTTCTTGAACCGTTTTGATACGGGGGGGCGATTCTCCCATTGCGACCCGCAAATTTTCTGGCGAGTCAGGTCCAGAGATGTGCGTGTCGGCCATTTTGCAGGTTCCCCGCGAATGTTTATGACCCGCCGCATCTCCCAACCGGAAAAAATGGCGCCACCGGGACCGTGCAGAAAACCAGTCTGCCGCTGATTTACATTACTTTCCATACCTTAGCATGCGATTATCGGGATCGACACGGCAATCTCCGCTAATGTTTGCATCTCCCATCTGTTTGGCATGATGTCACTTGGCGCGAATCAGAGTCGGTATATAAAAGTCTCAACCTGGCGTGACAGCCTTGAACGGGCGTGAGGAGGTAAGTGCTGCTAGCAGAGCGTGGGGAATGTTGCCGGTAGGCTTCTTCATGCTGTCTTCAAGTGCTGGCCCAACCAGTGATATTTGGACTGTGGGGGGAGCTTCTATTTTCTCAGAGCTCTCTGGGTGAGGTTCCGTGAAGGAGTCCTGCTCAGCCCTCCCTTCCAGGCAGCACTGTAGCTCAGTGTGGGAGGCACTCTCAAGGAATTGTGCTCAGCCTTCCCCTTCAGGGCACTTCGCAGTTGCATTGTCTTTCTGCGGGGTGTGGTCAGGGATTCTACTAAGTGCTGGTGTTCCGGGATGGGGGAAGAGTGTACCATGTGCTGACTGAGGCCTAACCAGATGAAGCAGCTGCTGCTCCAAGCCGGGCTGCAGAGGTTCAGATATGGACTGCATGGAATCTGCTGTCACTGGGCACACATCTGATGCTGCTTTGCAGTCTATCCCTGCCCTGTGACACGGACCAGCAACACATGCCTGTAACGGATGCTGTAGTTGCACACATAGCAATGGCTCAAGGGTGCGCATTGCCCACATCTGCACACCGACCTGCATAATCTGTGCCAGCATTTGTCATGATAGGAATCTCACACAGCCCTAATCGGGTCACGCATGACACCATGGATTGCGTGGTGCTGCCAGCTCCATAAGTGGGGGTACTGGCCCAAGTGAGGGATTGGGGTGGTGCTGGGCCTATGCAGCCAATGATAATAATCCGTCACTCTATGCTCTTTCCAAACCCCACTGTGTAGATGGATCTCGGTTTGCTCGATCTGGAGCTGGGCGGAGGAGGAGGCAGCTCCGGTTGTGGCAGGCTTGGAGAGAACACCGCAGGACCAGCCATTACCAGTCCTTCAGCAAAGAGGGAAGAGGGCTGCTGCTGAGGGCCTGGAGATGGGTAAGCAGGCTCCCGAGAGGGTGCACAGAAGGCGGAGGGTGCCGAGGCCAAGGGGGTACAGGCCCTGCAATACATTCGAGGCCCTCTCGGAGGAGATGTGCAGTCGCCGGCTACGGCTCTCCAAGACCACGGTGCAACACCTTAGTGAGGTGCTCGCACACCTGGCACCTCAGGAGAAGGGCGGACACCCGCTCGCTCCCTGTTGACGTGAAGGTTACGGCTTCCCTGAATTTTTATGCCTCCGGCTCATTTCGGGCACCCAGTGGCAACCTAGTTGGGATCTCCCAGGCCTCCGTGCACAGATGTGTGCAGCAGGTCACAGATGCCCTGTATGTCCAGGCAGGGCAGTACATAAATTTTGATGTGGGCCGTGCACGGCAGGAGGCCTAGGCTCTTGGCTTCACTTCCATTGCTGGGATTCTCAATGTCCAGGAAGCAGTGGATGGGACACACATCGCCTTGTGGGCCCCACATGCAGGACTGCAGCAATTTGTGAACAGGAAGGGTTCCACTTCCTGAACGTTCAAATTGTCTGCGACCATCAAATGAGGATCATGCAAATCGATGCACGCCATCCAGGGAGTATCCGTGACAGCTTTGCACTTAGGCAGTCGGACGTCCCTGGGCTCTATGAAGACTAGTCCAGGCTCCCGGGATGGCTACTGGGTGACGAAGGATACGGTCATGGCTGATGACACCTGTGCAGAGGCCCGAGACCGAGGCAGAGACCCACTATGACGAGGCCCATGCAGCCACCCGGTCCATCGCTGAGTGGTGCATCGGCCTGCTGAAGATGCGGTCCCGCTGCTTGGACCGCTCTGGAGGGGCCTTCCAGTAGGCCCTGTGCATGCTTCACGCATCATCATCATTTGCTACGCTCTTTACAACATCGCCCAGCAGCGGGGAGGCCAGCTGGAGGAGGAGGATGAGGAGAGGGAGCGGCAAGGGAGTAAGGTGGGAGTCCCGCCATATGAAGAGCCGGAGGAAAGAGGGCGGGCAGTGATGGCAGGTGTCCGGCAAGGAAGGGCAGCGAGCGACACCTTGATTGCAACCCACTTCACCCAGCTGGTGCTGTGCAGTGAGGGGGCTGCAACCACCACACATCCACCACATCCCCAGGAGCAAGTGTAGCCGCTATTTCTCCTCCAAATCGACCTGGGCCCTCAAACCACCACATCACCCTTCCCCAGCCTCTGTCATCCCACCACCCTCTCCCCCAGAAGCATCCGAACCTGTTAATGTGCCTGGCTGGCAATAGTTGCGGGTTTTGGTTGAAGGCTGGAGGATGATGATGACTCGCTGTTGTGCACACTGGGATCCTGCCCCTGGTGCCACTTAAGTCTGACTCCTACCTGTACTCCGAATGCACGCTGCCACCCTGGCCCACATTGCTGCAAGGGTTGGGGACACATGTTTTTTGGCCAGTGGTGGGGGGGGATACTTGTACCAAGGGCCTGGTGGATGTTGGGGAAAGTAGGACAGGCACTCTGTAAAATGTAGCTGAGTCTCGCAAGGCACAACAGACAGCACCTCTATGCATGGGAACGGGGACCACTCAGCCCTGTGGGAGAGGGGAGTAGAATCAGAGACACATTAGTCACAGCTATGAGGTGCAATTAACAGTTTATTGTGTTCTAACATTATTGATGAATAAACCCTGACTACTGGTGATCTTCATCCGTGCTGTGCCCTCTTAATAAACTACAACTTTCTTACTTTGTGCGGTCTATTGCTTCTTCTGGGTGCTACCCCAGGATGCATATCAGAGGTGGAGGTGACCAGCTGTGATGCACGCCCCGTTGCCTATGATGCCCTTGGCGGACGTTCCCTGGGTGACCAGGACCTGGGGGACCCCAACTGACTTGCGGATGGCACTGTTTCGGTGCCACCCTGTTCATCTCACCCGAGATGCCCCGGTGAGAGGAAGGGGGGAATCGGAAGGTCCCGGGACGTCCAGGATCTCCTGAGTGGAAGGCCCCAGCATAGGCTCAAGCCCTTTCTCCTTCCTTGGGATGCCCAGAGGCCCCAGGGACACTCCATGGGACACTAGAGTAGCTGGACTGAGCTCCAGAAGCTGCGGCGTCACCTGGCTCTGCCACTCCTGGAGGCCTAGATGCATCTGCCCCATGATCTGTGATCCCTCAGCCCTGGCTCTCTGAGACTGTGCCAAACTCTGGAGCCCCTCTGCTACTGCATTCTGTGAGGGATTCAAGCTCTGGAGCACCTCAGCAGTAGCCCTCTGAGCCTGGGCTAAGTTGTTGAGGCTCACAGCCACGGCCTGCTATGTCTCCAGAATGCCAGCGAGAGTCCCAGCCATGGCCAGCAATGTCTGCCCTACCCCCCCCCCAACCCATCCACAACTCCCCGGATTTCCTGATGCATCTCCACCAGCCTTGGAGGAACGAACCCAGAGGGCCAGCAGCTGGCTTGGGGACAGCTGAATCCTGGCCTCCGGCAGACCTCGTGTGCCCGAGCCCTCGGATGTGCCCGCCTCCACCTGATGTGCATCAGTGTCTGTGATGTGCTCACCAGTTCGTGACCCAGAAGTCTCAACACTAAAGGTACCCACCGTGGTGATAGTCTCTGTGTTGATGGGTTGTGTGGTACATGCCGGTGGTGCTGTCCTCGGAGGATTCTTCAATGCTTCCCTCCGAGGTGTCATCCAGGCGCTCATGGGCAGTTTGCTCCAGAGCAGCAGGGGCGGTGGCAACACCGGAAGATCCGGGTTCCTCTGGGTCCAGAGCTGCAATAAAAAACACACATTAGGGGAAGGGAGGCAAAACATTCTATGCAGCATCGCACTTACTTCAAGAAGGACCTAGGTTGAGGGTGCCCTTCTGCTCACTTGCATGCTGGACGCTGACCTGGCTGTCGGTGACCGATCAGGAAGGCCCATCACCCCTTGCCAGCTCCATGGCACGTTCCTCGATGTTGGTCAGCTGCCGCAGGTTAGGCACACCACCACCAGTCTATGTCGTCTCACATACATTGTGAATGTTCTTTTCCTGTGGGAACATAAGGTAGATAGCAAGCATTAATACATTGCAGTGCATGGTGCGCAATGCATGCCTATGTCTCGGGCGTTGTGCTGGCAGTTTCGGGGAAAGCGGTCACCACTGAAGGATGCTCGTTGAGGAGTGAGGGGAAGGGGTTCGATTCTGTTCCTCGGGGAAGGGTAACTTGTTGCATGCCCTTAAGGTATCTTAGCAGGGTTTGAGATCCGTGCCTAGCATGTGTACGGTTCCAAGTGGGATACTCACTCACCGTTGCTGCTCGAAGAAGGTCATACAGTTTTTTCCGACACTGCCGGCCAGAGCGGAGTGTCAGGCTCCTGGAATTCACCACTTCTGCCATCTCCTCCCACAATGCCATTGCAGATGTACTCCTTGGGTGAGGGCCCTGGCCGGGGAAGTTCCGCTCACGCCTCTCCTCCACAGCCTCTAGCAGGTGCTCCTGGTCGGCTTCTGTAAATCTGGGTGCAGGTTTGTGCGCAGACATTTTTGTGGCGTGACTGGCTGTGTGTCCATTCCTGAAGCTTATATACAGCTGTGGCTTATTAGGGGAATGCAGTGAGTGCGGCCAGTCAAGGGCCCGTTGGCGACAAATACTTGTGAGAGATTTTGAAGGCTGCATTCAGTTGAGTGTCATGCATCTCTCGGGGTGCTGATTGGCTGCCATTCAATAGGCTGCTGTGTCCAGGAGGGTGCAATATGCAAGGCTCCCATTCAAGAGAGGGAATGTTCGCAAGCTGGGGTTGTGCATGTCAGCACAACATAAGTTCTCTGCAGGGCAGCAGTGAGGACAGTATGTTCAGGGATGGAGGGATTGGGTACCCGCATTATCCAGATCCATGGGCTGAGCAGACAGCCATGTCTGTGTGTGGGGGAAGACGGGCGGGGTGGAGGGTAGGGCAGCAATGTCTGTATGGGGGAGGGGAGCCAGCAATGTCTGTATGGGGGAGGGGGGCCAGCGATATCTGCGGGGGGGTTGTGGGGGCCAGCAATGTCTGTGGGGGGGTTATGGGGGCCAGCAATGAGGCCAGCGATGTCTTTGGTGGTTGAAGGGCAGTGATCTGGATGCTGGGAGGTCTTTTCAGCGAACTCCCAGCAATGTGCGCATGCGCGGGTGCCCGCTCATCTTGCTGATTTCAGGCTCGTTGGCGTGGATAGGCCCCACCCCCTGAGCTTTTAATGATATTCACGATTGCGACCTCTGCAATGCACAGAATGGGAAGATTCGGGTCTGAAGTTACACTGAAAAAACAGTCGTGATCCAGACTAGTTTTTCTGCCAATTGAGCACTTTTGGGAGAATAGCCCCCATTGTTACTAATGTCTGCGCATCCTTTTAAAGTAAAATCAGTTGTTACAACGAGCAATGATTAATAGCCTAAAACAATGTAGATTGAGGTTATCACTAGTTTAGTTTCACTTGACGTACTGCTGAACCACTTAGATCACGGATATAAGTTTCAATGCCTAGTCTGTGTTGAATTAGCTGAACTCAATTGAGACAACAAAACCAATGACAGTACCTGCAAAAACACTTAATCAGTGCTGTTCGAGAAAGTCAAGGGCTTGAAATCATGGTGTTTTCAAAAACTATTCTTTGTGGAAATGTATTGGCAGCACAAAGGGGAATGCCATTAATTATAATTTTAAAGGTTTTTAGTATTCAACATGCATTGTGATAAACTTCGTAATTTGGAGAGGGCATACAGGAGTGCTACTAATATGGTTTTCTATCCATTCACTTTAATAGATAGAGAAACATGGGAGAATGCACTATATTCCCAACATGTGCTTCAGGCACACAAAGATATGCACTGAAAGCGTTGAAGATGCCAATACAAATAATGTATTTCGAAAGGTTTATTTATTTATTATTCCAAACACTTACTCATTTCAATGCTGCCCCAGCCCTATTACCTAAAAATACAGACCTCCTATCTCCTCCTGATCAATGTTAAAGTCTTCATGTGTCTGAAGTAGCTCCTCTTTTACCTTGACCTGGGCAGCATCGTCTTTCTTGATAAAGATAGATGTGAAGTATTCATTTAATAGCTCAGCCAGTCCCCATGCCTCCCAGGTGTAAATCCCCTTTTTGGTCCCTAATCGGCTCCACTCCTCCAACCAAACTTTTACTATTTATATGCCTATAAATGTCTTGGATTTCATTTTGTTGGCTGCCAGTCTTTTCTCCTACTTTTTCTTTCTCTCTTCTGTTTTCTCATTTATCCTCTAAATCTTCTCTAAATCTTCTATTAGTTCTCAATTCTATTATCCACCAGGCTTAAGCACACTTTTTCTTATTTATTTTAATCTCTATTTCTTTCATCTTCCAAGGAGCTCTAGATTTGTTTGTCATGCCTTGTCTCTTTGTGGGAATACACCTTGAGAGTACTCGAATTATCTCTTCGAGTTGCAGTTTGGCATCCTAATCTTTGATGCCAATTTATCTGGGCTCGATCCATTCTTACCCCTTTGAAGTTGACTTTGCCCCACTTAATTATTTTTCCTCTGGGTTGTTCCATGTCCTTTTCCATAGCCAACTTAAATCTTATGATGCAATGATCACCGTACGCTAAATGTTCTTCCACTGATACTTGATCCACTTGGCCTACCTCTTTCCTAAGAACCAAGACCAGCAATGCCTCCTTTCTTGTTGGACTGGAAATATACTGCTGTAGAAAATTTTCCTGAACACACTCTACAAAGGTTTGCCCCTCTCTGCACTTTACACTATTACTATCACAGCCTGTATTCAGACAATTAATTAAATTCTCCTAATTTTTGTTTCATTATCTCTAGCCAAATAAATTCTGTACTTGACCCCTCTGACACACCTTCTCTCTCCAGTGTTGTGAAGTTTGCTTTAATCATGTCTTCCTGTTTCCTTGCTTTCCTACCATTCCTGAACACGCGTCCTGGAAATTTAGTATGCAGTCCTGCTGTTTTTTGAGCCAGGTCTCTCACTATAACTTCCATGTGGCTAGCTACTTCTGCAACTCACCAATCTTATTTAACACACACTGGGCATTCACATACACGCACTGTAATCCTAACTTAGACTTTATTAATTTCCCTCTTACGGTGGCACAGTGGCGCCAGGGACCCAGGTTCAATTCCAGCCCCGGTCACTGTCTGTGTGGAGTTTGCGTGTTCTCCCTGTGTCTGCGTGAGTTTCCTCCGGGTACTCCGGTTTCCTCCCACAGTCCAAAGACGTGCGGGTTAGGTGAATTGGCCATGCTAAATTGCCCCTAATGTGTGGGGGATTAGCAGGGTAAATGTGCGCTGTTACGGGAATAGGGCCTGGGTGGGATTGTAGTCAGTACAGGCTTGATGGGCCGAATGGCCTCCTCCTCTGTACTGTAGGATTCTATAACCGAATACTTTGTTATTTCCTACTCAAGGGCTATCTGGCTTTGCCAATATCCTTTGCACCTTGGTATTCCTCCCTAGTATTACCAATTGGTTTCCACATCTCTGCCCAATTTGTTTACATCATCCCCAATAGCACTTGCAAGGAAATTGGTTTCATGCTCTGTTTACCCATCTAGCCTGTACAGGTCCTATCTCCCTCAAAACTGATGTTCCTGTCAAAAGGCCACCTTCCTGGGCCATCTCTCCAGTCACACATTCATCCGCCTATCCTCCTATTTCTATCCTCACTTTCATGTGACACAGAATAATCTAGAGGTTCAACTTTTGAGGTCCTAGATGCTAATTTCCTATGTAAGGGACTGAGGAAAATTTGTGGGGAAGACATTTACCAGTGTTTTTTGCCCCTTGTGGGTTTCAGTGTCCTGTTTGCCGGGCGGGTGCTGTGAAGAGGATGCTGTTGGTTGAGTGATGTGGGCTGGGCCAATGGGATTGCTCTGGGGGCGGGAGGAAAAAAAAGGGCGCCAGGAAGTGAAGCAGCTGTGGAGTAAGGCAGGGGGTGTGCAGAGCTGAAGAGAGGAGAAAAGCAGAGAGAGAGCTTTTCCCAGGCAGTGAGAATTCAGTTTGGAGTGAGAGGCAGCCAGGCGTTCCCCTGCCTGTTCTTTTCATTACTGCCGAGGCGGACAGCCTTCAGCGCACTCGACCTACGTTGCTGCACGGATAGCTCGCGGCACCTCTGCCTCCTGCGGCATCATCTTCCACACGTGTGTCTCTTCTGGACTGTGTGTGTGTGTCGTGAGTAACTGGTGGGGACTATACAATCCAACTGGAACAGTATCTACAAATGTGTTACTGAAGATGAGTTTCCCCATGTGTGCACCAACGGATGGCCCCCAACAGTTATAGATCAGAGCTCACTGTTTTATGTCTGTTAATTCTATTTGTTATTTAAATTTATTTTTGATATTCCGATTACAGTACTGACATTTATGGGTAAACAGGGAATTAGCCAAATCAACATCAACCGCTAGGAATTCGGGATCCTGTTGATTGAATATTTAAATAGTAGCCCCATATAGTGGTCAGCAGGGGGTTACACCTATCTAGCTCCCTAAATTCTGACTGGAGTACCACATCCCTCTTTCTACCTATGTCATTGGTATCAATATGGACATGACCTCCCAAGGGCATTCTGCAATTATTCAGTCTCATTCCTTGACCCTAGCATTAGGGAGACTACAGGCCTGATTTTACCATTTTCATTCTAAGTTCTGAATCTGGGCGCAATTCAGATCTGACTTGGAAATCTGCTTTCAGGCGCCCTCATACGCACTTCGTCTGAAAAAAAAATCGCGGGTCCAAATCGTGCTGTGGGTGGGGCTTAGCACACCCGAAACGATCGGAGCCCTGAACTGCGCATGCGCAGTTAGAAAAAAATTTGAAAAAGTGCGCCCGTGTCAGATCGCTCCCAGGCCGCAGAAAGTGGAGAAAGCGGCCTGGGAGCGATGGCCCCCACAGACATCCACTGTCCCCCTTATCCACCCACCCATCCCCCCCCTCCCCCCCCCCCCCCCCACCGATCGCACGCAGAGTGGCAGCGGACCACCAGAGATCCATCTGCCTCCCCCCCCCCCCCAGTGAGCGATCGGGCCTCCCCCCTCCCCCAAGATACATCTTACCCCCCTCCCCCAGAACGATGGGGCCTCACACCCCCCCCCCCCCCCCCCCCCGCCCTCCCAAACCCCAAGAGAAATATCTGACCCGTCTCCTCCTCCCTCACCAGAGAATGATCTGGCCCGCCTCTGTCCTCCAACCAGACAACGATCGGCCCTCCACCCCCTTAAGTGGGTATTAATTGCCTACTTAAGGGCCTCAACTGACTGACAGACCAGCTGACACCAGCTCAACCACTGGTCAAATTGCCATGGGGTCAGGTTAAGAGGTGAGCAGGTCACCGATTAGAATTTTATTGCCGCTATATTTTCAAACCCACCCGCAGAGACTTTGAGATCCAACTCATTGTTCCCAATACTGTTCTATAATTTGCCCTAGGGTGTTTCACACCATTAGATAAATAGACATCATTGTTATTTCTCGGAAACTGCTAAAAGCAACCACTTACTGTTTCTGGACATACTAATAAGAAAATGTTTTCCACATTTTGCTCAGGTAAGTGTGTATCATTCTCAGCATAATCTTTCGCATCATCTCATACCTTGTAGCAGCACACCAGAAGTAATATCTGATGGTTTATTTTTGTTAAAAAGGTGTAATGAAAAATATTTAACTAGATTGATGAGCAAAAATGTTTAAATAAATTTTTGGTGTCGCTAGCAAAGTCAGCATTTATTATCACAAGTTGCCTTTGCGAAGGCGATGGTGAGCTGCTTTCTTGAACCCCTGCAGTCCATGTGGTGAAAGTACTCCCATAATATGGTTAAATGAGGAATTCCAGGATTTTGACACAGCAAAATGAAGAAACAGCCTTATAGTTCCAAATCAGGATAGTGTGTGACTTAGAGGGGATCTTGCAGGAGGTGGTGTTCCCATGTGCCTACTGTCCTTATCCTTATAGACAGTAGAGATCACAGGTTTGAAAGGTACTGTTGAAGTCTTGGCAAGTAGCTGTAGTGCATCCCCAAATCAGGCACACTGCCTTGCCCTAGATGATGTCAAGCCTCTTGAGTGTTATTGCAGCTGTACTCATCCAAAGTATGATAGATATTCCATCACACTTGTGATTTCTGCTTTAAGGTAGTGGGCAGGCTTTGAGATATCAAGAGAGGTGTCACGGCGAAATGCCCAGATTCTGATGTTTCTACTCCAATATTTGGCAAAGAAAACAAAAATATTTGTTAGTGCAAATGTGTCATAATCCCAACGACCCCGTCAGGACAATGGGTCATCTTGGCTTTTGATATCCAACAAGTGGAATAGTTCCAGCACGACAAGAGACTAATTAATCCTTTCTTTAAATCAGTTACATTGCAACGATACAATACTTTTCTCTCAACTGTATAAAGAGTCCCAATAGGAATTGTTAGCGGAAAACAACTGTAAACATGTCAGTTATAGAAAGCATACACCTCTTACCAGTGTTCTCTGTGTATATGGTTAGTCTGTACAGTTGGACAAATCAATAAATTTTGAGGAGAAATAACTTGCACGGCTTGTGGCAGACCCCTGATGGATTTGTGTGATTGGAAACAAACTGAAATGCTCAATTCTAACTTATTTTAACTGAGAGAGGTCATGTTGTCCACATCCCCTAGCAATGGATTTGCCTCATGTATTTGAAATATATAAGCTTAGAGATCGTGTTGATCCTTGTTTCAGGATTTGGGTAAGTAGGCTTTAAGGATTATTAAGTAACTCCAACTGCCTGGCTACTGCCACTTTAGTACAAAGGCAAAAAGGCAGTACTATTTCATATTTAAGAGGTTTACTTTCCCGTGTCCTAATTTTCCCAAGGATGATTTTGTTAATTGCCTATGGGTGTATCTTGAGTAACAGCAGGATTAGACTCAGCTGTGCCAGTACTCACTGTCTCATACCAGAAATGAATAACAGCCAACAATTGATCAATATATATCAAGATGCTTGTAACGTTTTATCCTCAACACATTCAGGAGAGCCGGAGATGGAATTGAAAAAGATAAATTTGCATGGGGTAGCAGAATAAAACATTAAAAGAGATGGGGCCAATTCATAAAGCAGAGGTAAAATTCGAATGGGAAATCTCTGTTTTGAACTTAATAGTGTTTTACAAATGACTTGGAGTCATCTGATTGTCAATCTCAATTTTTAAGTTAATCTTAATACTCATAAGGCTTAATGTGAAGCAGGCTTGCACAGATTTCAAGCATTCTGGGTTCATATCTCAAGAGAATTGAGCAAAAAGTCATAAATTACATTTTTAAAAAACTGTTGTTCTACCATTTTCCATTATAAGCAAAATTTCACCCCTTGGTTAATTTATGCCACGGCTCGGTGTGAATAGATTTAGGTATGCATGCACATGAAGTGTGACATTGATGTTTTACGCCTTGGAAAGGGGCTTGGTAATTGAGACCTAAAATAGAGTAAAATATATGACACGGATTAGAAATAAGATATGATCAGATTACAATTGGAATGGCTCAATGATAATTAGGTTCTGCTGTATTTTGTAAAGTGTACTTCTGAAATTGAAATTACGTATGTATGTCTTTAAGGAGTAAGAAGCATTAGCAATTGTATCACCCTTCAGTTTCTTCAGCAGTATTGTAGCAAGCCCAAATAATCAAAATACCCATGCTGAACAGGTAAAAATGATAAAAATTATTGAGGACTTTGGTGTGAATGGATAGTTTATATGTTATGTGCCTATTCATTGGTCAGATCTCGTGATCATAATTTGTATCAGTTGTGGCTGAGTTTGTAGTTCTCTCTCCTCTGAGTCACAAGATTCAGGGTTTGAAGTTCTTGGGCGTCAAAAGAATCAAAGCTAAGACTTCAGTGAACTACTAACGGACTGCTGCACTGTCAGAGGCGCTGTTTCTTCGGATGTGATGTTAAAACTGAGGCTTTCTCAGGTAAAGATAAAAGATTCCACTGTACCACTATGAAGAAGAATCAGGGGAATTATCCCTTAGTCAAGATCACATGAACAGATTATCTGGTCATGGCTGTCACAATTAAAAAGTACTTATTTGGTTCCAAAACACTTTGAGAGAGGCTGGGATATTTCTCCTTAAAACAGAAGAAAATTGGGAGATTTGACAGAGGTGCTCAAAGAAAGGAGTGAGACATTTTAGCTTTTTCAGAGAGCTGCGATAGTGTTAACCTTAGACTTTCATTGTTAGTTACTTCAACAGGTTGTAGCATTTATAAAAAGAAACGATGGTGCAATTTCTTTCTATAGTAGAATGGACAAAAGAGCTTTTTTAAAAATATTGCTTCTAGCAGTAGTTGAGAATGAGTTTGTTGGACTGTGTGTCAAGTTGATTGAGCGTAATCTAGATTCTTCAATAGCAATTATTTTTCACCGTAAACTAGTTAAGAGTGTGTCCCTGTCTTGTGTGTGGCCACAAGTGTTTTACTGAAGAGACTTATTTTGAAAAATTGCTTTCTTGTTAAAGAGGGAAGGGGAGATACCTTCTTTGGCTTTAGATCATATAAGGCCTGAATTAACTGCAGGCACTTTTTCCCTCAGCGAAGGTAGGTTAACTCCATGCAGTTAACTTCAGAAATAAAAAGTGCCAAGTTCCCCGAGCAACTGAAGTTTATGAGACATCAATTGCTTTATAGTCTGAAAGCTTTTAATTCTGCTTTTGCATGACCTACTGATACATTTTAGAGTGCAATATCCAATTGAGTTGACAAATTGACTTAACAATAGAAACGGAAACTGCTAGAAATCTGAAACAAGCATAAGAAGATGCTGGGAGCAGTCAGCAGATTGAGTAGCAACAGTGAAGAGAATAGATTATAACCACACTCGACACATTAACTTGTCCAATTTGTCCACTGATGATGCCCAAGTGGTTGAATATTTTCAACTTCTCCTGTATATGTTCCATAAACTGACCAATTTCCTTTACAATCAAAAAATTAAATTGTTCTCTTGATACAAATGTTCAATAAGATGCGATTTTGTTTAATATGTTAATAGAGATATTAAGCAGTCTATTTTAAGCATACTTACGTTAATATTTCACCAGCTATCAGAAATCCTTATGGACAAGCATAATTCCTTTAATGAGAGGAGGTGGAAATTATATTTTATTCTTTACTATAATGTCTCTCTGATTAATACATATTAGGAAGAGCCACACATTTTATAGCTACGGGGAAGGTAGCATGGTGTATAGATCATATTCTGAAAGTAAATTAGTTTTATTCATAGTTTAATTCATAAAACCTGGGAGGCAATCTTTTTACCTGTTTTACTTAAATGTAATAAACTGTTGAGGGGGTAACTAGTAAATTATCACTCATTAAAACTGACTTAAACCTGTGGAATGTTACAGATTATCCACAAAATCTTCAAAAACAGTTTTCAAAAACATCAGTGCGCACATTTTGCTTTAGCATTCATCAGTCTTCAGCAGCAAGATTTTCGCAGAGGACGTGTTATGAAAATTGACCTGACAAGAAATCTAAAGCAGCAATATTAATAGTGAAAAAAAACACGATAATGCTTACATTTGAAAAGCAGCCTTGGCACACATACAGACATCAACTAGAATGGTGAGATACTACACGTGCCAAGATGTCATTATACCTAGATGTTCCAAATGCACATAATCTGCTAATCCATGTTGAGCTAATCCTGCTTTTATCGCATTACTATGCTAAAACTCATGTTTAGATATGTGCACCATGTATACGCTTTTTTTTCCTCAAAGGGATTGTTTCCGGTTGATTTAATCACCAGTTGATTCTGAAACAAATGTGTCTTTAGGCAAATAGATAGCACTTTAAATTTTATTGGAGGACCTAGCCAAATAATTGATTTGGGTACAGTTTTAAATAGATAACTCCTGTTTAGACATTGCGTTAATGTATTCAAACTAAGTCACCTTGTTTTAAATAGAGTCATTATTCAAAGCTTTACCGTCACAATGAAATTATTCGGGGCTGGATTTTTGCCATGGGGGCATGGGTTTGATCAAGTCAGGCCTGCTGCCTCCAGAGGCAGTCTGGAGTCAGCCATGGAGGCAGATGAGTGCTGAGGTAGTCTGGTGAGAAGACCTGCCTCAGTGCTCTGAGACTTGCATTCTGTTTTATATAGGTTGTAAGACCCTCAACCCTCGCCCTTCTCACTCACCACCACCAAAATCCCCCCACCCATGCTCTCATATATCCCCATGCCATCATGCCACTTTCTTGGCCATTCATATACCCTCATGCCACCTCCATGCTTCCTCCATAGCAACTCAACCAGTATCCACTATGGGCAGACCTCAGGAGCCATATGGAGGTGAAAGAATAAACAAACATCTAACAAACTAAGAGAGCTCTCACTCGAGCACATTTAATACTGAACAAATATCTATTTCATGAAACCCATTCAAAAATTTTAAATCCTCTTGGTCAATCTCTTTTCAAATCAAACAAATGTTTATTCACTAACAACGTCAAAGGCATCTAAATCTTTATTATCCTCTTAAACCTATCAGTCGAAATGTGAAAACAGCCTCCCCACTTAGATAAGTGGTTTTGGAGATTTTGAAAATATTGTAGGCCAGATGGAATAGCCATAACCTTTGTTTCCCTAGCCTTACAAGAATCTATCTACCTCTGTCTTAAGATTTGTCTGTCTGGAGATTTTGAAACTTAGTGTAGCTTCATAATGAGCCCAGCTATAATAACAGCACCTCTGAGATGTCACTGCAGCGGGACAGGAGAATCCCAGCTGCAGGTGAGGTCGGAGAATCCGGCCCACAAACGACTAGTTTGCTCTGAGGTTCTCCCCAGGATTGCCCTGGCCCACCATCACTGTCAAGTTGCTCCCTGGCCTTTGTTTCCCTTCTTGGTTTCTCTTCATCAGTTGCCTGTTCAAAGCACGTCAGCAGTGAAATGAGGCCAAATGCCCAATATCAGCAGCAACTTGGAACTGATCACACAGGCCTAGGCTAGGTCCAAAAGAAATGTTCCTGAATTTCTATTCATTGTATTGAATAATGTAAGGACTATCTCCCTTTAGGAACTGGCGTTATGTTGAAGTTTTCTTCAGTCATTCTATACCATAAACTTTCCCAATGCTGCTGAACAAGTAGACAGCAACCTGAAACTGTCCAGTGTTATCTCAGTTAGAATGCTGTTGTGATAATTTCATGTAATATGCCAGAGAATGCCTAAGCCCTTCAATGAGCAAGAAGAGGATAACCCTCTGGAACATCAGGTTAGCAAGCCTAAGGACAAGGGAATTGCATCTATTTTTGAAATCTCACAAAAGAAAACCCTGAAACTCAATGATTGAAAGAATGTATTGGAATGTAGCTTGCAAAAAGTGTTTTTCTTTCTCCTTCCAAGAAGGAGGATCTACAAAGTTTGGTCTGGTAGTAATGTAGATCATAAGAAAATTACATAGCTTAATGTGATCTGACTATTCAGGCAATAACCGTCAACAGGCCTTGTGTCATTCCTGTTTAGTGAAGAAAAGTGATCAGTCGTTGGGGTGAATTGAGGATAGGAAGGTCCTGAAGGTTTCATCTACTGAATGATTTAGAGTGTTCTCACTTCATGACAGCAACACGGGTCCAGCTTAATGGGAAAGGACAGAGTTGGGGCAGAAAAAATAAAGCAAGGGATAATTTAATTTGAATTGTCCACTTTTTTAAGAAAGCAACATCTCTTTTGTTCCCCCCACCCCCTGCCCACTTCAGGAGGAGAAATCATTTATATTTGGATTTTCTATCAATTGGCTTTTATTTTAGACAGTGCGTTGGGAACAGCTGGGTATGTCCATGATTTCTCCTCTTGTTATTCCTGTCCTCACTGTTGTGCAAGGCACAGCAGACCATTACTATTGTCAAAACCCTGCCTGGTAATGCTGAAGGATATCTCCTAATCTGTACAAGCACCCTATCACGTATCCAGCATCCTGATAGCTTGCTCAGTTAAAACTCTTGTGCTCATGTAGTTTCTGTTATACTTTCCTTAAGTATCCTTGGTTAAGCTTCTCAAAGGTGTCAGCAGCCACATTCTTAGTTATCCGCTAAATCTGCTTTGAAGTGTGATTACTGGCATGAGACATGAACACATCATAACAGCTTCCTGGATACCTTGCACCAATCTGATGGCCTTTCAGCAGTTGCAGACTAGACCATTGATCAAGTGGAATCCCTTTCATTGGATGGGAATGCCTGAGTGACTTGGCGATTCCTTGACTACTACATGTGTGCAATCTCTGACTTCCCTGGACCTGCGGGAATGCAGTCAGTGCAGCAAATGCACGCATCCTCTCATTCTGATTGGCTTCATCATGAAGGAAGTACTGGCATCCATCATCTATGAGATGGCCTAGAATGCAGCAAATTGTGAGATTTATCACCAGCAAACTATTGGAAAGAACTGAAAGCAAAAATTTCAGATGCCAACGCATCCCCACCTGGTAGACCTCGTAGGAGACTTTCCTCCAGGAGGCTGAAAATGTCAGTGACTAGCTGACGGAAACATCTGAGCCTCCTGAGGCATTGGTGCTCACATATATCCAGGAAGCTAAAGCTTTGCCTCTCAACCATGTTCTGGTGTTGGATCTCCTGTGACATGGAGCTCTGTGCTCATCCCCTTTGTCTTGTGGTGATAAAAAAACTGAGAGTTTTAGATAAGGAATTCCAGAAGTTAAAGGCAGTGCAGCTGAAGACACAGCCACTGTGATTAACATTAAGGTTACTCAAGTACATAATTTGAGGATTGCAGACATTTGGGAGGGTCATGAAGCTGGAGACGATTACAGAGGTCGGGAGAGATTTTCCGCTCCTGTTTTTGGCAGAATTGCAGAGGAATGGAAAACCAACTGGTGGGATTCCATGGTGGTCGGGGCAAAGATTCTGTGGTGGGGGGCAGGGGTTTCTGTATTTATGGAGGTCTTGTTTTTTTCTATATTTATTTTGTACATTCTCACTAGCGTGATGTCATGGGACCTGCCTCCTGGCTTTTTTTTCCCAAAGCGTCCAGAGATTCGATGGGAAAAGCTGGTGGGCCACACATTTTCCCCACCCGAGTTGACACTCTTTTTAAATTCCACCCAGGGTTAGGGAGGGACAAGGCTACAAAGGGATTTGAAAACAAGGTTGAGAATTTTAAAATTGAGGCATTGCTGAGCCTGAAACCATGGTAGGATAGCAGGTATCAGGATGTTGGATGAGCAGAGTTGGTGCGTGTTAGGACATGGATAGTCGAGGTTTAGGTAATCTCAAATTTATCAAGAGTTGAATGAGGGAGCTCAGCTCGGAGTTTGTTGCAATAGCCAAATTTAGAAGTAATGGAGGGTTTCAGCAGCAGATCAGCTAAAGCAGTGGAATAGTCTGACAAACAGTTGCTGGTGATCTGAGATCCACTTTACACGGTAAGGTTTTGTGCCATTTTCCCACACTTGTCTCAGAGAACCACAAGGATAACTCTGCAGAACACAGATGAAATCTCAGGAACCACACAGATTATTGAGAAGCCTATGACTAATTATCATCAAAACCATGGTAGAAAGCAGCTAAAAGTGGACCATGGTAAAAAGAGATTGTTTCTAGAGAGTCAGCTGTCAACAAGATATTGATGAGTGGAGGTGGAAACTGGATCTTTGCAAGAGTACATCCATTTACAGCTCTCAGGAACATGATAAAGAAGTTGAAGGCCATTAACAATGTCCACTTATCCAAAACTCTTCACATCAAGTAGAAAAATATCTTGAATTCCTAAAAAGAAATTGAGAAAAAAAATTCAAGTACACTCAAGCAGCCAGAAAATGTTTACAATCAAACATGGAGGAATTCATTTTAAAAGGATTGTATCGTTAAATACCAGCATCAAGAGCTGACATGTTGAGAACGGACATTACCCCATCTGAAAGTTGGGCGGCATGAGGTCGTAAGATTACACCCGAAGTCTCCAATGCAAAGGAGGGACAGAAATTGCAGTTCCTACATCCCACATTTTTGTGGAGGTTAGGTGGATTGGCCATGCTAAATTGTCCCTTAGTGTCCAAAGACATGTAGATTAGGTGGATTGGTTGTGGGAAATGCACGGGGTTACGAGCAGGTGGAGCATGTGATTGGATACGTTGCTCTTTTAGAGAGTCGGTGCAGACTCGATGAACTGAATGGCCTCCTTCTGCACTGTAGGGATTCTATGGTTTGCTTCCTGAGTCCTTGCATATCAGCTCATGCAAAAGATCTTGTGCTGTATTCCATTGAAAAGTCCATTAAGTGGCATTTTTGATTAACTTGCTGCACCTGTTCCCCACTTGTGCCCAGTAGTAAAGATTTTACAGCAATTTTATTTTTGTCATTGTAACTGATGCGGTGGATTTGTCTTAAAGAGCAACTGGATAGGTGGTTCTGTCTTTAAATTATCCAATAATGTTCTCCTTAGTAGAGTGGAGAGCTAATGTGAATGTTTTAGTCAGGATGTCAAAAGAACTAAATAATATTGACTGACAAGCTAGTTCACTCTTCAGTTCATTTTGCCACATTTGAAGGGGGACAAATTCAAAACGAATCTGTGGGAACATTGTCAGTGAGTGGATGGTCAATCTGTGGAACAGACAGTGGAAGCAGTTAATATTCATTCATTCATTCATGTGCAAATTAGATCAATTTCTTTCAGGGTTTTTGGATATAGAACAAGTGTACCATGCTCTTTATCGTAATCGTACTGTGGCATCCTTTACTTTTCAAGTGAGAGTGCAGACAAGATCCTGGTTTAACATCTTATCTGAAAGACTAGATCTTTGACTGCTGTACTGTACTTTAGTATCAACCTAGAGTTTTGTGCTCAAGCCTCAGGAGGGGAATCCAATGTGCTGCATGAAAGATATGGATGTCGCATCACCTGGTCTGTTATTTCCATTATGAACAGCTCCTGCTTAATAGCACTGAGTGAATTTATCCCACCTTGAGCGACCATTTCTCTGTTAGTGTTTAAGAAGGATGGAACGGGTAGCTGATGGTGGAACTTCTCAAGGGCAGCCCCTTCTCTTGTGCAGAAGGTGGAAAATCATGAGATGGATCTGAAAACAGAAAAGAGGGATGAGAGTCAGCCAATAGTGGAAAACTTAGAGTTGCTGACTGACTGCCAGGTTGCAGAGCTAACTATTTGTGTGATTGCTTGAGAAGAGAAAAAAGATGTTTAAGCAGTTATCACAACTGCACTTGCCTCACCACCAGATTTTCCATTAGTGCTCCCACCACTGCCTGTCCCAGTAATCTCCAAGGCTCCTCCATCCAGCTGAGTGAGGACTTGTACATCGGCTGGGCTTCTTCCAGCCTGGGCCTCGCCCAATTGTTCCTTACCAGTTTGTTCTGTGGGTAGAGCGGAGTGCCAGAGGGTGTGGTTCTTAGGGAAGAGATACACAGATGTTGTGAGGCAACTTCTGAGAGTGCATTGAAAGAAGCAGGAAGTTGTAAGCTGGAGGTGGGAAAGTGCAAGAAAGTGTGGCCCATGTGAAAGGTGAAAGTAGTTAGTGGGGCAATGAAATGTTGTTACTGACCCCACCACTTCAGCCATCAGTCTTTACATTGGGCAATCGTTTTAAATCCAGTGAATTGTGCAAACTATTTTCCATTATGATTATTGTTAATTACAAAGTTAGCATTTCTAGCGTGTTAAGCTTGCCAGCTGTTTCGGATAGAAACAGGTGTTTAGTGAGTAGTTTGCACCTTGTTAAGGTGCAATTATCAATTATAATGAATCACCTCTAAATGGTGTTGGATATAAGTTAGCACCTTAGCAGTATTCTCTCTGTATATTGGGTAGTGAATTAGGAGTTGCCTGATAAATAAAACAGCAGCATTTCTACAAATATCTTTTACACATGCTGCCAATTCCACCAATACTTCATTGCAGTGATTTAGTGCCCATTCAGACACATCTTTGACTTAGAGCAGGGTTTCCCAAACGTCTCAAGCCACAGAACCCCTAGTGACCTCCCGAGAGTACTGGAGAACCCCAAGCATTCGCAGAATGTCAATGCCCCTATTTTGCCACGAAATAGGCATGATCACAGAAATTGAATATAAACAAATCTTTTCCCGCTCTATCTATGCATATTTTAGGAATTAGGAAGAGGCACACAGTCACAAATCCATTCACCAATGACATGGCTCCCTCACATTAACCCCTGGCCATGCCACCCTCCCATTACCCCTTAACATGAACCCTTGGAAGTAGTACCCACTTGGAGTGGTAATCTAAAAGGTTCTCTTATTTTTAAAAAAATCTTACATTTAGAAAGCTGATACCTATGTCGAACAAACACACCACACACACACACACACACACACACACACACACGACCCTCCCTCACATTCAATCCCCCTCTCATACACACTCCTATCTTTCTCCCTCACACACCCACGTCTCCCACTCATATGCACCCAGACCCCGCTCATAGACACACACACACACCACTCCATCACAGGAACGTCCCTTTTTCACACACACCCCTCTTCTCACACACACCCCTCTTCTCACACACACACCTCCCACAAGTCCGAAAGATGTAATGGTTATTGGCCATGCTAAATTCTCCCTCACTGTACCCAAAGAGGCGCCGGAGTGTGGTGATTAGGGGATTTTCACAGTCACTTTATTGCAGTGTTAATGTAAGCTTGCTTGTGACACTAATAAATAAACTTTCTTCTCATACACCAACCCCTCTCTCATACATTCAGCCCATCTCTCTCACACAAACACCCTTTCCTCACACAAACACAACACTCTCCGAAGCACAGATCCCTCTCACACACCCGCACACCCCTCTGTCACACGCACACCCCTCTATCTCACACGCAAACCCCTCTCTCTCTCTCACATGCACACCCCTCTCTCTCACACGCACCCCTCTCTCACACGCACACCCCTCTCTCACACGCACACCCCGCTCTCTCTCACACACCCCTCTCTCTCACATGCACACCCCTCTCACTCTCACACCCTTCTCTCTCACACGCACACCCCTCTCTCACACGCATACCCCTCTCTCTCTCACACGCACACCCCTCTCTCACACGCACACCCTCTCTCTCACGCACACCCCTCTCTCTCTCTCACGCACACCCCTCTCTCTCTCTCACTCACACCCCTCTCTCTCTCACACACGCACACCCCTCTCTCTCTCACACACGCACACCCCTCTCTCACACGCACACCCCTCTCTCTCTCACACGCACACCCCTCTCTCTCTCACACGCACACCCCTCTCTCTCTCACATGCACACCCCTCTCTCTCACACGCACACCCCTCTCTCTCTCACACGCACACCCCTCTCTCTCTCACACGCACACCCCTCTCTCTCTCACACGCACACCCCTCTCTCACATGCACACCCCTCTCACTCTCACACCCTTCTCTCTCACACGCACACCCCTCTCTCACACGCATACCCCTCTCTCACACGCACACCCCTCTCTCACACGCACACCCTCTCTCTCTCTCACGCACACCCCTCTCTCTCTCACGCACACCCCTCTCTCTCTCTCACTCACACCCCTCTCTCTCTCACACACGCACACCCCTCTCTCTCACACACGCACACCCCTCTCTCTCTCACACGCACACCCCTCTCTCTCTCACACGCACACCCCTCTCTCTCTCACACGCACACCCCTCTCTCTCTCACACGCACACCCCTCTCTCTCTCACACGCACACCCCTCTCTCTCTCTCGCTCACACACGCACACCCCTCTCTCTGTCTCTCTCTCACACGCACACCCCTCTCTCTCTCACACGCACACCCCTCCCTCTCTCTCTCTCTCTCTCTCACACACGCACACCCCACTCTCTCTCTCTCTCTCACACGCACACCCCTCTCTCTCTCTCACGCACACCCCTCCCTCTCTCTCTCTCTCTCTCTCTCACACGCACAGCTCTCTCTCTCTCACACGCACACCCCTCTCTCTCTCGCTCACACACGCACACCCCTCTCTGAATTAGGGGATGTTTAGGGGAGTAGGTGGGTGGAATGGATGACCACAGGCATGGGTAATCCTGTGGCCTGGTCACATTCGGTCGGACAACAGATAGCAAGTCCTAATTCTCACATTTACTGTTCATATAAAAGCATTGAATTTCTTCTGATACTTCATCTATGTCTTGGGTCCAATGCTTCCGGTGTTAACATTCTCAGCCATCTCCTGCTGTTACCTTGGCACTACCTGCCACTCAAAAAGACAGAATAGGCATGCTGGGCTGAATGGCCTCCCTGCGTGTTGTAAGATATAATTCTGTGAAATTGACAAATCCGTAATCATTAACAAACTGTCGATCCCTGGTCTGACAATACCAAACTTCAGCCATTCAAAATCAGAATTCAGAAGTATTTACTATTAAAATGTTATCATCAGCAAAACAGAATTTGTCCTGCAGCAGTAACAGGATTGTAAGTTGTCTGTTTTAATAGTAGATGCCGCTGTTGTGCTTGTCAGTGGAATAGTACTAGTTGTGCTTTAAATTCCTATTGCTTGCATGCCTGAAGCGATGCAAATTACCTATACCATTGCATAACAATAATTCCCCAAGAGCCTTGGGGCATGTATTAGAGAGAAAAAGGCCGTTGCTTCTGTCTGGCAAGATTTCCATTTGATCTCTGGTTTATTCAGCGAGATAGCTGTTGGAATATAGTTGGAAAAAGGCAAAAAAAAATTTGCAGCTAAAAAAGGTGCCAAAATATAGATACAGTTAAGAACACCTCAGTGTTTCAGCAAATCCTCACCAAGAACACCAACATAGGAAAGGTTCTATCATTGAGGCTTACTTCAACAAAGTGCAGGGCATGGAGTATTGCCAATCTCTGCAAAAGAAGCTTCCCGCAGAGAAGTGGAAGTTTTTGTTCTCATGCGTTGAGCAATACTGGCAGATGTCTGGAAGAAGGTAACCGGCTCACTTCCTTCAGCATAACAATAATGTGTTGTATGCAAGTGGAAAAGATATCTTTCAAAATGGAGAACAAACAATCAAAAGAGGCTGGGAATTTCCTCAAGAGTTGTTTTCACTTCACTGCGATAACTTTCCAGGAGTGCATAGGAAAATCCTGGTGAAATCATCGTTACAGAGCAGGGACAGCTCTGAGCGAATCCTCAGCTTTGATTGAAAGAGTAATTAGATCTCCCACTGACAGAAGAGAGGCTATCATCACTGCTGTAAAAGTATATTTTATGCAGTTCTTTTTTATACAATTGCTATACTTTGATTTAAGTGAGAAACATCAAAATAAGGTTCAGTTAGGGCCAGTGAAATAAGGAAATAAAGTAAAATAATGTTAATGTAAGGGAAGTAAAATTAGGACATGGCAGGGCAGCTTGGTCATGTGGTATGTGTGACCTGTAATATGTGGGAAGTCATGGACACTCAGTGTTCTAGACGACCAAATGTGTAGAAAGTGCTGCCAGTGACAGCAACTTATGATCAAAGTTTCAGGGCTCAAGTGGTGGCACTGTGGCACAGCTGTGAAATGGTTCAGGCACAATCAAGGTATATTCCCTCAAAAGGGAAAGGTAGAGAAACAAATCCAGAGATTTATGGATGAAGAAGATAGAAATGAAGATAAAGTGTACTTGAGACAGTGTTGAGTAGAAAATACATTTGAGGACGAAGCGGAATACTCAAAGGAGGCGAAAAAGCATATCAGAAAGAGGAATCCCAAAATCATCTATCGGCAGATAGATAGTAAAAGGGTGGCAGAAGGAGGAATAGGGCTGAATAAGGACCTAAAAGGGAATTTACACATGGAGGCAGGGGGCATGGCTGAGGTATTAAATGAATACTAGATACTACCCAGGACATGGTGACAGGCGAGGTAACTCTATCACTACAGAGGTTCAAAATTGATAAAGAGGAAGTGTTGGGTAAACAGTCGGTATTTAAAGTAGACAAGGCACCGGGACTGGATGAGATGCATCCAAGGATATTGAAGAAAGTGAGAGTGGAAATTGCAGGGGCACTGACCATAATCTTCCAGTCTTCCCTAGACTCAGCAGAGGTGCCAGAGGACTGGAGGAATGCAAATGTTACAGCCTTGTTCAAAAAAGGTTGCAAGGATAATCTTCTAGAAGCAATAATTCAAGATATAATTAGTGGTCACATGGAAAAATATGGGTTGATTGGGAAGAACCAGCATGGATTTCTAAAAGGGAAGTTATGGTAAATTAACTTGCTGTAGTTTTTTGAAAAGGTAACAGAAGGGGTCGATGAGGGTAATGCAGTGATGTGATGTGCATGGATTTTCAAAAGGCATTCCATACAGTGCCACACAACAGACTTGTGAGAAAAGTTATAGCTCATAGAATAAAAGGAGCAGTAGCAACATGAATACATAATTGACTAAGTAATAGGAAACGGAGAGTAATGGTAAATGGATATGTTTTGGGTTGGACGCAGGTTTATAATGGTGTTCCCCAGGATCGGTATTGGGACCCTTCGATTTCTTGACATATATTAATGATCGAGATCTTGAAATGCGGGGGACAATTTCAAAGTTTGTGAATGATACAAAATTTGGAAGCATTATAAATTCTGAGGAGGAAGGTCATAGACGAGTTGGTGGAGTGGCAGGTAGGTGGCAGATGAAATTTAATGCGGAAAACCGTGAGTTGATGCATTTTCGTAGGAAGAACATGGAGAGACAATATATAATGAGGGGTACAATGATTGGTGCCAACTCTGATCAGGGGTGAGGAGGGGAGCTCCTGAGACCTCCGCGGTGGGCTTGGGGGGAAATTAATTGCTGTTCTGATCGGGGCGCCATTTAAAAATGGTGCCCCAATCCAGTGCAGTCAGGTTTTGCCGACGTGTTGAGGCCCCACCCCCTGCATGACAGCATGAAACATGCCCCTTGATCTTTTTTAGGCAGAGTGTTCTCAAATCTAGAGAGATAACTGCCTGTTTCTCTGGAGAGAAACACGACAGTTTTCTTGCTGGAAACAAAACTCTGCCATTTTTTGACAAACACGGGACACAGCGGACAGAGTACCCTTAGTCATCCAGTACTTCCCCGGAGCAGAGAAGTTGCAACATCTTCTCCGGAGCCTTCAACATGTCATCAATGAAGACGAACATCACGCCAAAGCCATCCCCACACCCCCACTACTTGCCTTCAAACAACCGTACAACCTCAAACAGACCATTGTCCGCAGCAAACTACCCAGCCTTCAGGAGAACAGTGACCACGACACCACACAACCCTGCCACAGCAACGTCTGCAAGTCATGCCAGATCATCGATACGAATGCCATCATCTCACGTGAGAACACCATCCACCAGGTACACGGTACATACTCTTGCGACTCAGTCAACATTGTCTACCTGATACGCTGCAGGAAAGGACGTCCCGAGGCATGGTACATTGGGGAGACCATGCAGACGCTACAACAACGGATGAATGGACACCACTCAACAATCACCAGGCAGGAATGTTCCCTTCCTGTCGGGGAATACTTTAGCAGTCAAGGGCATTCAGGTTCTGACCTTCGGGTAAGCGTTCTCCAAGGCAGCCTTCACGACACACGACAACACAGAATCGCTGAGCAGAAACTGATAGCCAAGTTCCGCACACGAGGACGGCCTCAGCCAGGATCTTGGGTTCATGTCACACTATCTATAACCCCCCCACGACTTACCTGGGTTTGCAAAATCTCACTGGCTGTCCTGGCTGGAGACAATTCACACCTCTTTAACCTGTGCTTAACCCTCTCTCCATTTACATTGTCTGCACCTGTAAAGACTTGATTACCTGTTAAGACTCGCATTCCAACCATTATCTTGGAATTGAGTTTATGTCTATATATGCCCTGTTTGTGAACTGTCCTCTTACTCACCTGATGAAGGGGCAACGCTCCGAAAGCTCGTGCTTCCAAATAAACCCGTTGGACATTAACCTGGTGTTGTGAGACTACTTACTGTGCCTACCCTAGTCCAACGCCGGCAACTCCACATTGTGCTCTGTGGAATGTGTTTGGTGCAAAATTTAAAGGACTTTTAATACCATAACCAATAAACTGGCATTTACTCACTGTGGCAGCCTCTGTCTCATGAGATGATGGTTTGCGTCATGGTGGTCAGTTGCGTGTTAAACATCACCTGGTGTGATGAAGGATCCCACTCTAGCATGGCAGTCTCTACCGATTGCTGCAGATGAAGAGTGTAGGCTGAGAAGTTACAACATTTACCAGCTTTTGTTTTCTCTGGGCCCTCTTCTCTGCTAGCGGAGCTTTAGATTTCTGCTCCCCTCTTCCAATTCCCTCCAAGTCACCTCCAAAGATAACTACTACTATCAGTGACTGTCCCTCAGATTCAGTGTCATTATCCATATCTGTTGCTGTCTCTGACATGCCCTGAGCATCTCTTGGCAGGACAAGACGTCCTGGAGCATGCTAATTTCATCACTCATTACTAAGCTAATGTTGTCTATTCTGGCTTGGCCGTGTTCATTGGGTGGATGATGGCTGTATACCCAAAGAACTTCTGTATGGTGAATGGGCCACAGGGTCATGTTTTGCTATAAGTCCATACCTCCGCTTCAATGACACCTATGAGTGAGAATTGCAGATGCTGGACATTGAAACTGACAACCAGTAAATTGTTGCACTTCACAGTTGCTTGATGGGATGGTCGAAGCCTGGTACCTGTCTTGTTTGTACCACAAAGTTGCAGGACATTTATTTATATGAAAAGAAGCAAATTAAGTGAATTGAGGAAAGTGCATGAAATCGGACCAGTTGGCCTATTACTGTGCCAGCAGTTTCAGATATGCAATTTGTTATAGATCAGTGGGACATCAGATCTCAGTCCGTGCTTATGCAGCCAGATGCTAACATTGCTGGAAACAGATATTGTCATTTCAGAGATGGTGAATGCAAGAAGGTTTGAAAAACTGAGAAAGTATGTGAGATACAAACCCCGAGACAGACTGGGAAGAAATTAGCAAGTCAGAACAAGACGCAGTACAGTTGCTATGGGATCAGCTTGAATATATTATGATTTCATTTCCATAACAGCACTTGTTGCGAGGATAAATAACATATTTCACAGCTTGAGTATTGCACTGCATGATCCCAGGGATGAGGGACTTGAGTTATGTGGAGAGACTAGAAAAGCTGGGATTGTTCTCCCTGGTCAGAGAAGATTAAGAGAATGTTTAATAGAAGTGTTTAGAATTCTGAGGGGTTTTGATGGAGTAAATAAGGAGAAATTGTTTAAAGTGACAATAGGATAAGTAATCAGAGGACACCAATTCAAGACAGAAGAACCAGAGGGAAGATGGGAATTTTTTGATGCAGCAAGTTATCGTGTATCATGTACTGCCTGAGAGGATTGTGAAGGTAGATTCAGTAATAACCTTCAAAAGGAATTTGAATACCTACTTGAAAAGAAGAGCTTTTACAGTTTATGGGGGAGGAGTGGGACCAATTAGCCAGCACAGTCACAATGCATCCAATGGCCCTCTGTGCTCATTGCAGAGAGAAGCAAACAGAGTAAGCATATGGCTCCCCCAAGAATAATAGAGTTTGTGGTCATGCAAGATGCCGCTAGTGACATACAAATTGTTTTGTTGGCACTGCGTCTAAATTCACAGTGATCAGCTGACGGGACCGTAGTCAGAGCATCATGCAGGTCAGTTATCAGTATTCTTTCAGCGGCCATAATGCCTTTATTTGGTGTCCGTCCGTTGTACTATCGGCATTTGAGCCACCCTGAGAAACCAGAAGATGGCTACTGGGTGACAAGAGCCAACAACTGACCACCTGGGTTATAACTTTGGTCAGAATCCATATGCACATGGACAGCATGTATATAACGAAAGCTGTGCTACCACGCAAAACTGTGATGAACAGACTATTGAAATACTTAAGACATGCTTCCACTGCCTGGCCATGGGGCGAATCCAGTTGTACTTCAGAGTTTGTTTCAGAATTTGTCTTGGTCCACTGCATCCTGCACACGCTCACTATCATGAGAGCACAGTAGTTGCCACCTGATATATAGCAAGCAGACAATGAGGAAGAAAGAAGGTAACCAACATAGCCACTTTCTGTAATATAAGGGTCTGGCACATATTGGAATACAGTGCTGCCCACAGAGAGATATAAGCAAATCCATGACCCACACCTAGGGGTCAGTCGAGTGTTTGACAGTGCCACCTGCACAAGCCCTTAGCCCTTTACCCTATAAGTTAATAGGTACATATAGTTAACCTAATTAAGACTATGGAAACTTCATTAAAAGCTATTGAACAGTATCCAACACCTTACAACATGGTGGTAAGCAAATTGAAAGATTCAGATCTGCACAAAAATGCAGAGAAAAACTAAAATCCTGTTGGACTAAAGAAAAATTTGATGACACATTCTGACCTGAACAAAAGCTCGAGGAGCAGACTTGCAGAGGAAAATTGGCAGGAAAAAGTTCCAAAATTGTAGCTGAAGGCAGAAATTTAAAATTCCTCACTGCAACAGGAGACTCCATGGGATCTCTTGGAAGTCCAGCTTCAATTCCCAGGGTTCAGACCTAGCGAGGTGAGCTAGAACTTTTAAATTCCAGGATAAAGCAAAAGTCCTGAGAAACGTCTTAATACTTCAGAAATTGCCGTTTAAAATCTCTGGCAGAGAAACTAGATTTCCAAGTCAGCACCTGAACATGTAGCATCCAACCTCACTCCAAGAAGGAAAAACAATTAAGTTTTTTGGAAGAATTGTGCCTTAAAGACCAGCAAAGACCAAAGTGCGAAGCTTTCATGACCATCAAGCACAGCACTGAAATGGAGAATTCTGCAGCCAGTCAATCAGAAACTCTGCTGAAAAAGCCAATCCCAGGGTTTATAACCAAAGATTATCAGAACATCCCATCAACAGAGCAGTCCTGCAGGCAGAAACTGGCTTCCACCTAGAGCAAGAAGTACTGCACCAGACACTTGCTACATCTACAAAAGGTTGACAAGATCTGGATTAAAGACCGAGAGAGAGAAGATACTATCTTAAGGAGGGACAATGAAAAACTTTGGTCCTATCTGTTTGTCACCCCCAAGGGTACAGGCAGGAGAAACAGGAGGAATCTCCTCCTCATCCCTGGACAGCCCATTCCTTCAGTACAGTGGAGAGATATTGAGGAAAATAAACAGATGCCAGAAGAACCTCCAAATCAACAGAGTTCACCTGCAATGACTGAGCCTATCACTCCTCCAGAAGTAGTGTGAATAAGGTATAGAAGATAAGGCCTCCAGACCACCTGAATTCATGAACTCAGTCTTGAAGAGAGGAGATATTAGTTATAATGACATAAATACACAGGGTAAACAATAACTTGAAATATATTGAGGAGGTGGGAGGTGTAGTATAAGCATCTGGCAAATATAGGGTTAATGTGGGACTACATAGAGTAGCATCCACTGAGTGATATATACATGACCCACAAAAGGAGTCGGTCTAATGTTGGACAGAGCCGTGTGTGCAAAAAATGCATGCAGACAGCTCCTAGCCTGACTCCTTTCCTGTATATATGTACATAGAAATATAGATATTTTGCAGTCCTATATGCCCTACCCAGTTCTTGTAGTTAATAAATACATACAGTTAACCTACTTAAGACTAACTTCATTAAAACCTATCAAACAGTATCCAACATCTTGCAGCACTTTCTGACTGGAGTATCAGTGTTTGAACATTCAGCTGTGGTTTCAGTGAATGCAAACCCAATTTCCCCATGCACCATAAGTCCCAACCCCTTTACCTTCCCTCTGCTACTGACCTTCTCCTCTTGGTTGCAATGCTGAAATGAAACAAAAGTTACCACAAAATAAATATGTCAAACCAACTTTACCAATCAAACCATTCAAAATTCCATCTAGACATCAACCAATCACTACTATACATTCCCTTGATGCCTGTCATCCATGCGCCTTTGCCTGTTCCTGCACAATACTATCCCAATGGCTATAGACTGCTGAGCAGAACACTGACATTCAGTGGGGACACTGCAGATGGCCCTTGAGTAGTTCCATCTTGAGAAAGCCGGAGTTCGGACTGCACACATCTCGACATGGGAAACTGCAGTCTGCACTGGCTAGCTGCCAGGCAACAGCAAGGACACTGTTGGAGGGGTAGTGGTGGGAGGATAAATGTTGTTATGAAAGTACAACAGGTTTGTCACTCCCCTGGTATGGCACTCGGCAATTCTGGTAATCTGTAGAGGCGGTGAGTGGAATGAATGAACATTTGTGGCAGAAAGCTGAGCTGTACTGACTGCAGTCTGAACTCCCACTGCAGCACTCAGGTGCTTTCTGCTTGTGCTGAAAAATAAGTTGTAATGTCAGCCATCAGATGTTGTTTCAGGGTTGAGTCTACAAGTATGGGTACTGTAATGGAGTTGCTCACTCATTCCAGGTTGGACCTAATGGATCCCATACTCTGTGAAAATCCCTGTGCAATGTTGGTACTGAGCTCCACAATGCTCCTTGACAGTGAGCACAGCTTTCTGGCAGGTCTGGATGTGTAGGTCTGTATAAGAAAAGAGAAAAAATTGCATCAGGCCAGTTTGTTCCTGTCTCCAGCTGATTTTCCCAGAACCAGCTTGGTGGAGAGGTCGGAAATCCCCGCAGCTTAGTCAGAAAAGCAATTGAAGTCATTAAAGAGGCAGTTAAGAGGAATTATCCCAGTGGAATCCCGTTTTCCCAACAGCAAAGCAGTCACACACTGTCTGCAGCCTGGCAAGCTGGATAGGACAGCAGGAGGAATTTCCTCAGTGAAACTAACAAGCTGTGAAGGCTTTGATCAGTTACACTGAAGAGCTACAGAAATGGACAGGCTGAGAGGCTGCTTTTCTGTCAGAACACTGCTGTCAGGGAGTGCTATCACTGCTTGGCAGGTGTTTGCCAACTGCTTGGAAGATTCTTTACCTGACCAGTGCATCACTCACGTTCAACTTCACTTCCTCCCTGCCAGCCTTCAGATCAGCGCTGGAGCAGAATATACAACTAGGCCATCCCCTTCTACTGAGGTTCTGGGGCAGGGGGCTTTTCACTGCTACATGCTTCAGCTGCAGCACCGCCAGCTGCCTTCTCTACAGCCACAGGGCACAGAGAATGGCCACCAAGGTACAGGTGGAAAGAGACGAAACCCACATCATCAAGTCCACAAGCAGAGGATCATTTATCCTGACACATGGGAGCAGCATTGTCCCAGCTTATCATAGCAGGTCACTGCCAACACCTCCATCCTCATAGTGCAGGAACAGCTTCCCAGTGACTGACAAGGTGCTCGTCACTGGAGGTCCTCCCTCCCCCACCCACCCTGCAACCACAAGCCCGTGTCCCTGACTCTTGTTAGCTTGTTCAGTCTGCCTACTTGGGTTGATGACACTGTTTTTTGTTTCTTGCCTTCGGAGAGCTCACCTCACTGTAACGCCTCAGCTCCCTCTGCTGGAACTCCAGGTAAAAGACCTGGAAGAAAAAGTGGGTGGCGGTGGGTATTTAAATTTTATTAAAAGTTTATTTATTAGTGTCACAAGTAGGCTTACATTAACGCTGCAATGAAGTTACTGTGAAAATCCCCTAGTCGCCACACTCCGGCGTCTGTTTAGGCACACTGAGGGAGAATTTAGGATGGCCAATGCACCTAACCAGCACATCTTTTGGACTGTGGGAAGAAACCGGAGCACCCGGAGGAAACCGGAGCACCTGGAGGAATCCCACGCAGACACAGGGAGAACGTGCAGTCTCCGCACAGTGTGTGGGCGGCACAGTGCACAGTGGTTAGCACTGCTGCCTCACAGTGCCAGGGACCTGGGTTCGATTCCTGGCTTGGGTCACTATCTGTGCGGAGTCTACATGTTCTCCCCGTGTCTGCGTAGGTTTTCTCCCACAGTCTGAAAGACGTGCTGGTTAGGTGCATTGGCCATGCTAAATGCTTCCTCAGTTTACCCAAACAGGCGGCAAGTGTGGCGACTAGGGGATTTTCACAGTAACTTCATTGCAGTGTTAATGTAAGCCTACTTGTGACACTGATAAATAAACTTTTTTTTAACTTTACTTGCAAGAGTGACCCAAACCAGGAATCGAACCTGGGTCTCTGATACTGTGAGGCAGCAGTGCTAACCACTGTGCCACCGTGCCACACTGAGGTATGGTAACCTCCGAGGTCTGCTCACCATTCCTGTGGTTTGCTGCAGCCTCAAAATTCAAGGGCAGAATTTTACAGACCTTCCCACTGAAGTCAATGGACTTTTGAAAGACTGGCCACATTTTCTGACCCTCACTGTGTCAGGGCTGAAAAATTCAGCCCCAATGTTGGTGAACCAATCTGCAATATCCTGTGTCCCTTTGAAATCTTTCCTCTAACAAATGGCTATGCCCTAATTGGTTGCGAAGCCCTGAGCTGGGCTCTTAATTGATTTCCTTTGACACAGAGCAAGCAGAAGACCTGCAATTCCAGAGATCAGATTGACAACCTGAACATGGTCCCAGGGGTTTGCAACCTTAAAAGTGTCCCAACCTCCAAAAAACACTAAATCAGAATAATTCAGCTGCAAGTGTCACCCTGAGGAGTGAGCAAAGTGTTTTTTTTATCATCAGTCTCTTCTTCCTCTTCCACATATTGCTGCTGCAGTATAGCCTGGATATCTGAAAGATGTAGGTCATAAGGATTGAATTGCAGTAAGGGGTGGGGGGAGCAGTGATAGGGGAGACCAAGAGATACAAGCTTCCACCATCGACAGATTATATATCAGAACAGGTTGTAGGATAAGGGTGAATTTGGGTACAAGAAGGTGAACTAGTTCTGAGCATATCCTCAACTACTGTGCTTGCAGCCCTGCTGTTCCCCATGGTCTCAATCACAGCTGTTTCAGTGATGACGAAGACCATCTCCTGCATCAGAGTGAGGAAATGCAGCCATGCCTGTCCCCCCGCCGGTTAGATGCTGCTGCACCACCTCAACTTGAACGGGATAGGGAGGTGTGTCAGTGAGTGTGGTGCATTGTGTTGGGGTGATGTGAATATCATGATTGAATAACTGGCAGTGTGTTCAAGCTGTGAGATATGGATGTAATGTTTGCAGCAGTTCTACTGTGTGAGGGTGATGTAAAACAATTAATGTGAGGTGTGAATTGTAGTTGAGAGAGTTTGTTGTTTGGTAAACGATAGAGATTGTGATAAGGGTGGTTCATTAAGCAGTGGTATAATCGTAAGAATGCAGCATTTAAGTGCATTCACTCACCTTGACCACTTGTGTAAGAGCTTCAACTTCTCATGGCACCACATCCAGGTCCTTGAGGTTAGATTGGTCGTGACATCTATTTGATCCCATTGTCTTTGCGATGTCTGTCTGGAGGGCTGTCTGGTCTCCTGAGGATTGAGGATCTCTCTCCTCCTGTCCACAAGCATTAATGCCTCCAGTGTTGTACCAGAGAACCATTAAATTTGCTTTTTGCCATGTTGTGCCATTGTTCCGTCTTTTTCAGGGGAAACTGACTGCTAAAATAACTTGCAGCATCTGCCCAAACCAAAATGCACCTCCCCTTTAAGAGGAGCAGGCTTTCTTTAAGACACCCATATTAGCTTAAATTCACGTTAGTCCATCATGCATACAACTGTATACTTCGTGCCTGTGTGCTGCCTGCATCAGAGGAAACACAGTAAGAAGTTTAACAACACCAGGTTAAAGTCCAACAGGTTTATTTGGTAGCAAAAGCCACTAGCTTTCGGAGCCTTAAGCTGCTCCTTCAGGTGAGTGGGAATTCTGTTCACAAACAGGGCATATAAAGACACAAACTCAATTTGTTTGTGAACAGAATTCCCACTCACCTGAAGAAGGAGCTTAAGGCTCCGAAAGCTTGTGGCTTTTGCTACCAAATAAACCTGTTGGACTTTAACCTGGTGTTGTTAAACTTCATACTGTGTTTACCCCAGTCCAACGCCGGCATCTCCACATCAGAGGAAACAAACAGGGATTGATCATGAATCATGCACCCATTTTTGAACATTAATTGAATTCTATGGCCCTAAAGTTTTACCTGCTATAAAAAAAAGGCCAAAACCATGTTGAATTTTATATATCCACTAACAAGGTCACATTGTTGAAGTACTAAAAATGAATTGTTTTAAATACCCAGTTACCTTCTATTTCTATGATGTAAAAGTTTCTACTATTCTGCTGGGGGAAAATCGACACAAATCTAGTATCAGTGACATTGGTGCATATGCCATCAGTAATGTGTCTCTTATCCTTTTATCCTGTCATCCAAAAATACCACCTCTGCTGCACTTAGCATAGATTCCACTTATCAGTTTAAAATGAAAAGCACTGTTCCACACAAAAAGGAAAATCTAGCCTATAAATATATATCAAATAATTAATGCCAGACAGATGACAACAAGGTTAAATAGTAACCCAGTTTTGGGGTTCTTGTCAAACTTTGCTCCTGCAGTTTTATGGCATTATCAGAAGGGCTTCATTGAATTACTGCCTTGTAATTCCTGACCAGGTTTCCAGTCATCTGTTATGCCATTTCATTCTTTACAGCACATAATACATTTGATAAATGCATCTATGAAACACAGATACCTCTGGGATCAGGGGTTTACATGAGGTGAAAATTGACTAATGCTTTCTGCACTACGAATTACTGTTTCCCAGACGTGATGTCACTTTATTGACCTCAATACTTTTCTGTGATAAAGGTCTCCCTCTTCCAGAATCATTGCAGCTTTTTACAAAAATCCTAAAAATCCCCAAAGTCATGGGGTCCAACTCGGCTACCAGCAATATGGCAGAACAGGAACTCCTGGCTACCTACAATGGAGAAAGTGTACCTCCAGCTTAAATCATGGGGTTTTTGGGGGGAGGTCATGTACTGCTGGGAGCCTTACATTCTGCCACTGATCCACCATGAGTAGAATCTTCCGGTCCCGCTGCTGCAAACAGATTTACCTGTTTTCCTCGTTATTTGCAACCTCCACCGTTAGGCTATCAGGGGTGGGGGGGCGGGTGGGGGTTGCCGTCAGCAGGACCAAAAGATCCCGTTAGGAATGGCTGGAAAATTTCAGCCTAGTTTAAATTTTCAAAAACAAACACAACCTGAAAATTGGAAGTCAAGATGGATGTTTGAAACATGGGACAAAATCAAAAACTAGAATACCGTAATAAATGTTAAAAAACAAAAATTGTATTTTTGTCTGCACATAGTTCCTGGTGGGTTTTCCAATTTCTTCACCTCTTACCCATGGGTGTAAGAAGCCACCATCAAGGCCTGGAGAAGAAACTATTATATGTTTCTGTCAAAGCATGTAATTATTTATAATGCCCCGCAAACTGAATATCCTCAGGCAAAGCATCACAATTTTTCTTTTACCTCAGCCATATCCATGGTAGTATTTTGCCTTTGTATTAAATAGTTGTAGGCTCAAAGATTTGAGCACAAAATCTCGGTTGACATTTCAGTCTAGTACATGGGGAGCTCTGCACTTTTAAAAGTAATGTTTCCAAATGAATGTAAATGATCCCATTGCATCATTTGTTTCCTACATCACAGTAGTGACTATCTTCAAAATGACTTAATTGGTTCACTTACCTCAGTGGAGGAATGGTATTGACTTTGGGAAGTTTTGTTGGATCCTGTGGTAAACCCAGAGATTAGTGATAATGGGAGGAGTGTTTGTGTTAATCATATCACCTCTAATATACTGCCTCTGTCAGGCAAGATAGAGGGATTTACATTTATCAGGATATCAAAAAAGTACAGATAACGCAATACTTTTCAAAATGTAATAACCGTTGCAATGAAAGAAGTGCCATAACCAATTTGCACACATTAAAGTCCCACAGACAGCACTGGGATAATGACCAGGTAGTTTGTTCTTAGTGACATTAGTTGAGGGATAAATATTGGCCAGAACTTCACTGCTGTTCTTCCCAATAATGCCAGCAGGATTTTTTTTACATCTTCCCTCGAAGTTTTATGTCTCATCTGAAAGAAAGCACCTCTAACAGTGCAGCACTGATTCAGTACTGCACTGTAATGTCAGCCTAGATTTGATGCTCAAGTCTCTGAGGCAGGATCTGAACCCACAACACTCAACTCAGAAATGAGAGCGTTGCCACTGAGCCAAGGTTGATACTGAGCCCCATTATGTTGCAACAACAAATCATGGAACAAATTAAAGGCCCACACTTACCACATAGATCGTATGAAATTGGTCCACGCAACATGTAGGATGTTCTGAACTGATGTTTATGTTTCTAAATTCTCTGGTCATTGTGAATGAAGAAAATAAAAAAACATGGGTGGGAGTAAAATTTCATTTCATTGTTGTTGATTATGCAGCTACCAAGAATTAATCTATGTAAGCCCCCACCACTTGCACCGGCCACACTTCTCAAGGGCAGGTATCCATTTCAACAGAAAGCATTAACCATTTGCATTGTTTTAAATTAATTCAGAAGGTCAGAATTTATTGCTCATCCTTAATTGCTTTTGAGGTTGTAGTGATGAGACATCTTCTTGAATACAGCTGAGTGGTTTGCAAAGAGTTAGCCACACTGTATGGTGCTGGATCACATGTAGGCCAAGCCAGGTAAAGACAGCAGATTTCCTTCCCCACAGGAGATTCGTACAAATTAATGACAATCCAGTAGTCACCATTACTGTTACCAGCTATTTAATTCCAGATTTTATTTAATTAATTGAATTTAATTCTCCCAACTACCAACATTTAGACTTGCTATTTTGAGTTTAGGCATCATTTCATCTCTCCTTCAGGCTTTCTTCTTTCTGTGTGGACTGTCTGTGTCGAGTTTGCACGTTTTCCCCGTGTCTGCGTGGGTTTCCTCCCATTTCTCCAGTTTCCTCCCACAGTCCAAAGATGTGCAGGTTAGGTAGATTGACTATGGTAAATTGCCCCTTAATGTTAAAAACATGCTAATGCACGGGGTACGTGGATAAGACGAGAAGGTGGACCAAGGCAAGATATTCTTTCAGAGGGTCGGTGCTGACGCGATGGGCCAAATGGTCTCTTTCTGCACTGTAGGGAATCTATGGTTCTTTAGTCATCCTTGTCCATTAGATGTTAACCCATGTCTTTTCCTCAGAATTTGGGCAGAGATCCTGCGTGTGTCTGCAGGGTCAGCCCTAACATGGGTGCCATTTCCATTTATATCAACTATCATTTGGATGTGGTGGGTGGTTTTACAGCCAGGTACCTTTTCTGCCGCAAACCCTTCCCATTTATCCAGGCTCGGGATAGGCATTGTTACACAGCTGTCTTGCCTGCACCAATGATTAGAAGAATCTACAAGTCTTTTGGGAGATTGGCCTTGTTATTGAATACAGAAACCTGGGCACCGAAGTGAAGAATGTTGAGATTGACGTGTGAAGTAACAAGAAAGGACAAAATCATGAACCAACACATCAGGGGTCAGTGAAGATTGTGGGAGCATCAAAAAAATTAGCCGTGAAGAGATTGAAATGGTACAGTCATCTGTTGCAGCTAGAGAGAGGATATGTGGTGAGGTGAATAATGGCAGTGAGACTGTCAGAAATAAAAGAGAAAGGTCTAAAGTTAGATAGAAAGATGTGGTTGAGCGAGAGACTTAAACACAACAAGATTGGAAGAGGAATGGGTGACTGACAGGTGGAAATGGAGAAGGGTGGTCAACTAGCTTTGTGGTGACCCCGAGTAAAATGGGAGAAGCACAAAGAAGAAATCCTTCAACTGCCATGGTGAGATTTGAACTCATGTTTCTAGATAATTTACCCAGACTACTAGAACCATAGAAAATTACAGCTCAGAAACAGGCCTTTTGGCCCTTCTTGTCTGTGCCGAACCATTTTATGCCTAGTCCCACTGACCTGCACTTGGACCATATCCCTCCACACCCCTCTCATCCATGAACCCGTCCAAGTTTTTCTTAAATGTTAAAAGCGTTTACCACTTTATCCGGCAGCTCATTCCATACTCCCACCACTCTCTGCGTGAAGAATCCCCCCCCTAATATTCCCTTTAAACTTTTCTCCTTTCACCCTTAACCCATGCCCTCTGGTTTTTTTCTCCCCTAGCCTCAGCGGAAAAAGCCTGCTTGCATTCACTCTATCTATACCCATCAAAATCTTATACACCTCTATCAAATCTCCCCTCAATCTTCTACGCTCCAGGGAATAAAGTCCCAACCTATTCAATCTCTCTCTGTAACTCAGCTTCTCAAGTCCCGGCAACATCCTTGTGAACCTTCTCTGCACTCTTTCAATCTTATTTACATCCTTCTTGTAACTAGGTGACCAAAACTGTACACAATACTCCAAATTCGGCCTCACCAATGTCTTATATAACCTTACCATAACACTCCAACTTTTATACTCGATACTCCGATTTATAAAGGCCAATGTACCAAAGGTACTCTTTACGACCCTATCCACCTGTGACGTCACTTTTAGGGAATTCTGTACCTGTATTCCCAGATCCCTCTGTTCAACTGCACTCTTCAGAGTCCTACCATTTACCCTGTACGTTCTTCTCAATTACTATACAATCCAGTCTGTAGTCCAGTAACATTATCATGACGCTGCTGATAAGCACCAATTACAAAGCCACTACTAAAAACATATTGAACCCATTAGTTTAGACAGTTCAATCTGCTGTTCACACCTCATTGCAGCAAGAGTACAGTAATATCTATCTATTAGTAATTCTTTTCATCATTCATATAGAGTTTTTTTCTGCAAATTGGATCATCCACCACCTAAAACATTCAATCCCTCCACCACCAATGTACAATGACAGCAGTGTGTACTGTCTGCAAGATGCACTGTAGCAACTCACCAAGGCTCCTTTAACAGCAGATTCCAAACCTGTGATCTGTAACACCTCGAAGAATAAGAACAACAGACACATATGAACACCAGCAAGTTCCCCTCCAAGTCACACACCACCTTGACTTGGAATTGCATCACTGTCTTTTCGGTTCACATCCTATAAATAAAAACACTTTTGGGCCCCATACATATAATGTACTCTTGTTACATTTTTGGTTATACCATACACAGAATAATTGCACTGAGGTCAACGCGCCTGATATATGTTGACATTGCACTCAATAATTTCAGACTGTATAGAGACAACGGATTGTCTGTACATTACAATCTATTGATACACAACAAAAGCATTAAATGATACATTGCTTCCTGGTTTGCAGTCAACAAATGACAAACGGTGATTACAGAAACAGCCATTCTCACTTTTTCAGCACACAGGTAAGGCATTTAGCCAGGATCAGTAAATAGCTTGTTCCTATTTCAAAAAAATAACCAGTGAAACAGACTTCTCACTGGATGATAATTAATTAAAGGTGACTGTCCTCAATTATTCACAACAAACATTGACATTTAAAGAAGAATATAATTCTGAGGTGCATATTATGAACATAATTGTCTTTCAATTATTTTCAAGTTATTTATTTTTTCCTGCTTCCAAATAATCCTACTACCCTCCATTTTCTAAGTGAGCAGTGGTATCAGGCAAGTAGGAACCATTTGGAGAGTTCATGCTTCTTGCTGCTGGAACCCAGTTAGTTTTCAGAGATAAACCTTTATTTTATTGTTTACTTTTTAACTGCATATTTTCTGCATGGTTAAATCACTAAAGCTTATTTGATATGATTCACTGAGGGAATGGGAGATACAGGGCCCGATTTTACCATTTTGATTCTAAGTGCCGAATCTGGGCGTAGTACAGATCCGACCTTGGAATCGGCGTTCAGACGCATCCAAATGCTTTCAGCCAGCTCTAGTCCGATCCGCGCTGTGGACGGGGCTTAGCGCTGCCGGAACGATCGGAGCTCTGAACTGTGCATGCGCAGTTCAAAAAAAATCTGAAAAAGCGCACCCGTGTCGGGAAAAAAAAAAGCAGAAAGCAGAGAGAGCGGCTCTATTACACAGATCATCCTCTGGCGGGGGGGGAGGGGGGTCAGATGTATCTCTGGGGGAGGGGGGGGAGGAGGAGGCAGGTCAGATGTATCTCTGGTGAGGGGGCAGGGGTGTCCGCTGCCACTCTGCGGGCGATCCCTCCTCCCCACCGGAGGAACGAATCCTTCCTCCCAGAGTGATTCAAGTCCATGATCTTTCATCTGAAACATTAGCTCAGTTTCTCTTTCCGTACATGCTGCCTGAGTACGAATCAGTAAGTAAATGACCTGCTACATGAGGCGCAGAGATCATAAAATCCCTGTATTTGATCCCTAGTCCAAGCTCCAGCTGATGCCAGACAGGGCTTCAGTCTCTCTATTCTAAACTGAACAAAAACCGTTCAATTACTCCTGCTTCTGATCAATATCCAGTGACCTTAACTTGTTAATTTTAAACATGTAAAATACTCAGAGAGCACTGTTAAGCTCAGTTACAATGCTGTGTTGGATAAAAAGCTTGGCAGTGGTCACCGTCTAGACACACACATGAAAACGTTTGGATGAGGCATCAAAAGGATTCCAGAATATTTGGAGCCATATTCCTCCAAATAGCACGACACAGAACATAACAGGCACTAACTTCCAGATAGAAGAGCAAAATGCTGCACATTGGAAGTTAAAACAGAAAATTCTGGAAATACTCAGGCAGCACGTAGGGAGCGAGAAACTGAGTTCATGTTTCAGATGAAAGATCATGGACTTGAATCACTCCAGCAGGAGGGATTCGATCCTCCGGTGGGGAGGAGGGATCGCCCGCAGAGTGGCAGCGGACACCCCTGCTCTCCCACCCCCCCCACCAGTGAGCGATCGGGCCTCCCCCCCCCACCACCACCAGACAACGATCAGCCCTCTCGCCGCCCCCCCCCCCCCCAGAGATACATCTGACCAGCCTCCTCCCCCCCCCCCCCCCGAGGACGATCTGACCCACCTCCTCTTCCCCCCCCCCCCCCCCCCCCCAAAGAGGATGCTCTGACCCGCCTCCTCCTCCACTCCCCCCACCCCCCCCCCCCCCCTTCCCAGAGGATGATCTGGGCCAGAGAGCGTTGCAGGCTCTGACCCGCTTTTGCAGGTTGCTAATAGCGCAGATCCGGAATGGAATGGAAAAAAGTAAAGTGGGAATTGATGGTAGAGTTGGGCGGGCAGGTAATTAGGGTTACCTGCGCGGAACGGATCCGCGCCACTCACAGGTGTCGGTAAAGTCACGATTTGCTCGGACGTGGGTGCAGGTCACGATAAAGGCCTCACACCCGACTTTACCACGATTTCGCGCCCGAAAATGGGTGCAAATTGTTGGTAAAATCGGGCCCACAGTGTACAAATTCTTTAATATGATTTTCAAAATGAATTTTTTAAAAAACGGGTTGAGTATTTATCCATAAGTGTTGCTTTCCTTTCTTAATACATTAAAATGATATGAATTAAGGGGTAAGTTTCATAAATTCGCACCCCCACCTTGCAGCAGTACACTCCAGAAGCCAACATAGGGATGTAAATGCTAAGCTTAGCAGCTGCTGTGGAATTTACTGCCATTCCCACTGGATGTGCAACATCATAAAATCTAACTTGAAATTCTTTTCTTACTTTTTGGAGCCACAAATTAATAGGAGGCTGAGATTTCTGAGTGTTAATGAGGGAGGCAGTGAACCCAGTGACTCCAACCCAGATGATGAGGCTCGTTTATCACTCACGGATAGTAGGCATTTGTGCTTAAACAGATGCCTTTCATTAAGTACCAGAGATACTTATGTTGTTAAACGGGGAAGTTAAGTGAAACCATGTCAAGGGTCTGTGAGTAAAGGAACTCGGCTGCTTGAATGAAAGAGCCAATTGTACTGCCTAGTTATCAGCAGAGAAGAGTGAATAAATTGTTTGAGAATCTTTAGACATCCTGCTGTAAATTTCTATCGAATTGCATTATTGTGTCCTTTCTGTAAATGTGATGTTCTTCCCTTTCTTCCTCTAACCTTGCACCTGCTGCTGTTCCCCAGCTGATTAGTGAGCTGTAGACCTCTGCCCTTTCTAACTAAATATTTCCAGATTCATGTCACAAAGAACCTGGCATAAATCACTCCCAGATTGTTACTTTCCTTCCAGTAGCGAAGCAGCTGGCCTCTGCTCAGCATCACCACTTGGCAAATTAAATAAGACTTTCAAACAAATCTATGGTGAACAGAAGTGCACAGGAGAGACTGCATCCAACCACAGCACTGTAGCAAGAACCTGCTGATATTGTTGTTAATTTGATAAATTAGTACAGATTAATGTTAAGATTTATGAAGAAGAAAACTTGCATTTATATAGCACCTTTCATGACCTCGGGAGATCCCAATGCACTTTACACCCAAAGAACTACTTGATTTGATTTATTATTGTCACAGGTATTGGGATACAGTGAAAAGTATTGTTTCTTGCGCGTTATACAGACAAAACACACCATTCATAGAGTGCATAGGGAAGAAGGAAAGGAGAGGGTGTAGAATATAGTGTTAAGTCATAACTAGGGTGTAGCGAATGATCAGTTTATAGAACATTATTAGAGAGTTTAAAAGAGTTAAAGTACAATTTTAAAAGTATAGACCAAGAGGAAAAGATAGAATTAGAGGGTATGCTGGGGGCAGCTCGCAAGAAGTTGCCTCACTCCGGCACCATCTTGAAAAGGGTTCTTTTGATGTGTATTAACTATTGTAATGTAGGAAACACAGTAGCCAATTTATACACATTAAAGTCCCACAAACAATAATGCTATCAGGACCAGATAATCTGTTTTAACAGCATTGGTTCAATGAAATATATTTTATGGACAATGGGAAAATGTCTCTGTTCTTTGAATAGTGCAGTTGCTTTTTTACGCTTCATTTTAGCAGTTTTGTTCTAAAGAATGCATCTCTGACTGTGGAGCAATCCCTTTGCACTGCATTAAAATGTCAGTATGGGTTTTGTGTTCAGGTCTTTTGAGTTGGATCAAGATCACAGCCTACCGACGTCAGGCTGAGTGAGGCCACCACCGAGCCACAAATATGTTAACAACTTGATATATACTCTGTTCTTTTAAGATGCCCGTCGTGATTTACCTATCAGACTGAGCTTTCTATCATCGAATCTAATATCTCCTCTGACTAAGTATAAAGATTTGATGGCTAACCTTCTTGTAAAGTGCTTTGGAGAGTTTTGCTATATTAAAGGCACTATGTAAACGCTAGTTGTTGTTGTACTGACTGCGAAGTTGCCAGATCAGCTCATCCCTGATTTCATGCATGCAGCTCTGCAAGTTTCTTTCATTCCAGCTTCTGCTCCATTCCCTGCCAAAGGGGTGCTGTTTGGCAAGGTCAGCTATCATCAATCCACATCTCAACCCACTCGGGGCCAGAAAATATGGTGGTCTCTGCCTTTGGCAGTAGTGTCTATGCTTGTTCTGCCAGCAGAGTTACCACTTTTTTTCAGTGGTTCTCAGCATCCTTGAAGAATAGTGCTGTCCAATTCACCCCACAACATTGCAGGCAGTGTCATAGCTTCCATGAAGCAATGTGAAGACAGTGCATCCCTGGAAATAGTGACATACTGACTGGAGGAAGACTTCTCCATTGGCTATTTAATGTCTATTTATCTGGTCACGTGTCCCCTTACTGTTTTTGGAACCTTATGCAAAATAGCTGCTGAATTTTCCTACATTACATCAGTAACTACACTTCAGAAGTACGGCACTGATTGTAAAACATTTTGCAATGTTGTAATGTGATGAAAGGTGCTATATAAATGCAAATCAGTTCTTATTATGAGGTAGGTCATAATAACACCAGGGTATAATGGTGATACATTAGCCCCCAACAATTCAAAGGATATTCTTCTCAGAGTGTCAGCTGTGCCTCAGTTGGTAGTACTCTTGCCTTTGAGTTGTAAGGTTCCATTACAGAGCTTCAGCACAAAATGAAGATCCAGTGCAGGAGGTACTCTTGAACCACATTGCTCAAAACTCAAGGCCAGACTTTATGGCTAAAATTCTCCTGTCTCACCCACCACAAGAATCATAGGCAGGACAAAAGAAATTCAGCAAACCATTCAAAGGTCTGTTGAGCTCAGGCGGGAGTTTCCGGTCTTCGGGCGCATGCTGCCGGCGAGTCCCACCCAGACTCTCCAAGTTCAAAGCTTAGCAAAGGGCAAATGACTGCACAGAAACCAGTTCTTGATAAGTAGGTGTGAATAATCCATCCATTTCCCCATTGTAAAGCAATGGCTTCAGACTTCTAAATCATTCTCAGTAGAAAATAGAAGTATTGATCAGTGATCATGTGATCAGTCATCTGCAGATAACAACACTTTTAGTCAAGAACTAGAGGTATAACAGTATGGAAACCATCAGAATAAGAAGGAGCATTTCTCCAGTTGAAAAATAGAACCATGCCTAACAACAAGTTAACCTGGGCAGTCCAAGGGGAATTAATTTGTCTTCACCTGCAAAGATACACGTCTACAGAAAATCGACCATAACTTTGGAAATTCCAAGTTCCATTCATCTCTATTCTGTTATTGGTCCAACTGCATGCTTCATTCTCTAGAATCCTGTTTTACTTGTATATGTTCTTTTCTGCATGATGGAATGAGTATTTACACTCTGGGGTGTTCTGTGAATAAACAGTATATTTTCTTCTGATTTAAACTTATCCAAAAATCTGTTTTATGTCTATTACTAAAAGTCACGACTCTGAAAAGGTAAAATATGCCCTCTAAATACACATCTTGTTGCAGACACCCAAGAGGTGAGGACAAAGGGGAAAGTTATCCATCCTTTGTTCCATCCATACACCAGGTCTAAGAAAAAGATAACAAAATGCTCCAATTTACACACGCACATGGGAGGTCAGATTAAACAATCTGTAGTCCAATAAAGCTAAACGGTATACCCTCATGAAGGTTGGTTACTTGCCTCAGTGGTCCTTCTGTGTTCAACTCCAAGCTGGTTGGAAGATGTAGATTGGTGATTTATCTGTTCTTCTAAGGATAGCAGATGCAAGATTGAGTTTATTTTAAAATCTCTACCTGCGGCATATGGAGGCTCAGAAAACAGTAGGCAGAGTTTGAAATATGCAAGTTGTATAGAGAGAGAGAGACCAACACTAGCATCTTGCCACTTTGGTATCTTTTCTGCTTCTGTTGGTCTGCAATGAAAACAAGTGCTCAAAACACATAAAGGCTTGACACATGGCCCTCTCTCTCCTATGCCCAGTAACACAGAAGGTCATGTCTTGTGAATTCCTATTGCCTGGTTTATATGATTAGATTATATCTTGGCACATTCCTTTCATAGCCAAGTCCCATTGTCCAGATGATTGACTGAATGCTTTGTTGATAGGGAATTTTTCATGATGAACCCTTGTAGACAGGTTTCCTCCATTTTAATGGCTTTAAGAGCATAACAACTAGGAGCAGGGGTAGGCCATCTGGCCCCTCGAGCCTGCTCCGCCATTCAATAAGATCATGGCTGATCTTCTTGTGGACTCAGCTCCACTTACCCGCCTGCTCACCATAACCCTTAATTCCTTTACTGTTCAAAAATGTATCTATCCATGCCTTAAAAACATTCAATGAGGTAGCCTCAAATGCTTCACCGGGCAGGGAATTCCGCAGATTCACAACCCTTTGTGTGAAGAAGTTCCTCCTCAACTCAGTCCTAAATCTGCTTCCCCTTATTTTGAGGCTATGCCCCGTAGTTCTAGTTTCACCCGCCAGTGGAAACAACTTCGCTGCTTCTATCTTATCTATTCCCTTCATAATCTTATATGTTTATGTTTCTATATGTCCCCTCATTCTTCTGAATTCCAATGAGTATAGCCCCAGTCTACTCAGTCTCTCCTCTTAAGCCAAATCTCTCAACTCCGGAATCAACCTAGTGAATCTCCTCTGCACCCCCTCCAGTGCCAGTATATCCTTTCCCTTTGGAATGTGGATGTTACAGTGATGCAAATGTGCAGCCGTCTTTGACAGTAGTTTTAGGTCATTTGAATGTGGGTTTAGTCTTTTTCAAAATTCATTTAGTGGTTTCCAGCCTGTAAATTCATGAAGTATTTTTATATAAAGCATAGCTTCATAACAATATAAGCAAATAAATGAAAATGCGGTCTCCAATATGTTTCAGAATTTGCTTTATCTCAGTGTTTTTAGTTGCAGAAAGAATATTGTAAAGTAATTTTAACTGGGAGTTACTCTCATAATCCACTCATTCTGAGGGTAATTTTAATGCATTTTAATAGTTGTATTTATAACATGACATTTAAATTGACCTTTACTCAGCCAAGATACACATTGAGCATGAGGTATATGTTGAGTATAGATGCCAGATGTAACTATTAAGGAAAATGTCACTTCTTGTTATTTAATATTGTTTACATTTGAGTTATTTTACTTTTTGATATCTTACTGCTTGAAATGACACTTGTCCCAATGCTGCCAACTTCTGATTTTGGCTAGCCAGGACAGTTGATTAAACTGCTTTATTTAGTATGAATATTCCATTGCATTAAGCAATTTGTTTTCTGAGGCATGATAAGTTTTACTTTTTTTCTGCAGAGAAGGAGGACTGTGTCAACTGTACAGATGAATGCCGTGTCTTGGGTCATTCTGATAAGTGTTGGATGCCTCAGTTCCCTGTCTCGAACCAAGCTGAATGTTCGGATTATCGCCGGAATCTTTTTGTACCAGCAGTAGAGGCCACAGTTGAATCTGAAACTCAAGAAAACACGGCTCCTGCTGGGAAAAAAACTTTCTGTACTTTTGGGAAGGACAAACGAGAGCACACCATCCTCGTTGCAAATGTAAAACCCTATTTAAAAGCTAAGCGCGCTCTGAGTCCTCTCTTGCAAGAGGTCTCATCAGCAGCAAGCAGTCCAGAGAAGACTTCAATTGCAGGCAGTAACAGCTCAAGTAAGCGACCTCTGGTTGCATTTGAGGTGAAGCAGAAAATGGCTGACAAATCAACAGAGTCAACCGCCCAATATTTGACATCTGATGCCCACTACCCATCACCTGATAAACAACGTGATAGCCACTTTATTACACCCGAAGCAGTGGCAACGGTCTTTGCAGATGTACACTCCAGAGTTGGCCGGGAGTTCAATGAGGTGGACACCGTCCTGGACCAGTACGAACCTTCTAGCCGGGAGCTAGGACGGGAAGGTGTGGACGCTGAGCAAGTAGTTCGTGAAATTGACAAGCTTTTACAAGATTGTCGAGGAAATGACCCTTCAACTGTGAGAAAGTGAACACTGTGTAATTCGTGACAGTTGACTACCTTACTTCTAAAGGACGACTCACTCAAAAGTCTCAAGGCAGCATTTTTTTTCAGGTGGTAAAGCACCGATGGCAGAATTCAAGGAAAGACGATGTTGGTTGATGTCTGTGAGTTAGAATTCAAAGTGCCCATTTGTGCACTTCTCACTGGTTTTTTTGTTGTGTCTAAGGAAACAGAAAATACTTGCGTTTTCACCAGAATAGTTATGAAAAGTGTCTGTGTTTCATTCACTGAATTGAAATGACAATCTCAATATATGCCCTTCCTTGGAATGAAAAAGTGGAGAATGCAGGTGCTGTCAAGCTGACCAGTGAATACAGCTCTGCATATAAAAAAATACATTGTTTAGCAGAAAACAATGAGAGGCAGAATTGATAAGAAGCAGGTATCAGCTTCCCAGTAAACATTGCAAATCTTTAATTCAGAGTGTACAGTTATTGTCAGCTGATGTAGGTGTCCTTATGAACTAGGCTTATCTGCAGTGAACATTGCATCATTGATTGCCACCTCATGGGATATTTCATTCTGGATCATTATGCAATGATGCACATCTAGATATTTTGTATAAACCCACTTTAAAATATTTCTGTAAAATGTGTTGTTCAAACAAAAGACATATGCCCCATGCTCAGACCTGATACAAAACAAGTACAAAATGGTTATTCTGGTTATTCTCTAAGCTGTACTACCAAAGAGTGACATTTTAGTGTCCAGTTGTTTAAATTCCTCCTCTGCATTTTAGTCATCAAAATGTTGTCACCATATTATTGTCCAATGGTATAATATATTGTGTCCCAGATAAAGAAATACTGTTCCATATTTGTAGATGGACACTAAAATGACTCGTTAAGGGGAATACCTATTAAGTACTAGCAAAGCAAAACATATTGATGTGCAAATGTAAGAATCATGGAGTGTTTACACTGAATCTAGCTTTTTTATTGATTTATTGCAATATCAGTGCATTTGAGCCAAACTTGTTAATTGTACTAAGAGCTATATTGTGTATTTTATTAAATTAATATATAGTTGTGTTGCAAAATATTTGGGCTTATATTGTATTTGGCAAATGTTGCCTTAGTAGCTGTCGAACTCTATGAGTTTAATTTCACTATTTTCCCCTTTTCCCCTTTGAAATGTGGGAAGCAGTGTACACAAGCAGATTCTGTTTAACAAGCCAGTAATGTATGCTTCAAAGTAACCCTTCAAGTATATCAACCATTCAAAGTATGGTGACTGAATTAGAAATGTGTATTTGTCAGTAATATCTTGGAATTGTCTCCATATTTTGAAACGTTTCTATATTGTTGAGTTTTTTTTTGTGTGCGCTGCAGTTTATGTAGAATCGACTGATGTCAGGTTAACTCAACTTGATAGCTAAAAAGAACAACACCCTGACTTAATAATTGCTCATACAAGAGGTGAAATCTATGAAAAGCAACTTGAGCTGAAAATTCATCTGTGATACTATTTAGTCACTTCATTGCCTCTGCATTACTTAGTCACGTTACTGTCCATTTTCTGTGAAGTGTTTTCCATTAAGTCCCTATCAGCTTAATAAAAACATGACCTCAACATTTTAATTAACAACAAAATAAAAAAAAGTAATGCTGAATATCAATGAGGTATTTGCACAGCCTTATTAAGCTGTACTTTCAGGCTATTTATTTTCTAATTTGAGTAGAAGTCACCAAGGTCAACAGCTAGTCTTGATAGCCAACATAATATACACCCACTCATTATTGCCTAATTACATTATTTTGGCATCAAGCATCATTAATCAGAGCAGTATTCGGGAGAGATTTGCTATCAAGGTTTGTTGACGTGAAATGTAATTGAATGAAGCCTGATTGAGGTCCTGACTTCCCCAGCCCCCCTTGGTCCTTGGGTCGATGCTCTGCATTTATCAGTCCCTGTCACCCCATAGGGCTCAGAGCTACACTGGGCAACTGGTGAGAACAGCATATGTTGTATGGAATAACTCAACTGCTATTGTTAAATGGCTGTGTTTTAAATGTGATCTATCTGGAAAATGAGGACAAAGAATTAAAGCAATTACTAACATCAGTGATATATGCCTTTGCATTCATTAAATCCCCGGAAGTATTCTGGGTTGTCTGTGCCACAGGACACCTCTCTGTGATTACTGATGTGTAGCTCCAATGAGCAATGCAAGATGTTGTAACTGTCAAAACCAGTTATCTGACTGCCAACAAATTGCATTCCTGGTTTAGCAGGTTGGACAAAAATATAATCTTACTAAAAAAGTGTCTTAGCTGAAGAAAACTACTGACACTGTGATTAGATATTAAAATAGTGTCACTGTCCTGATAAAAACTAACCATTTAAAATACCTTTTCCAAAAGTATTATCATGGAGGGGGGAATCAATTTATTCTGCCCTGATTTCCCTGCTCTTTATCTATCCATAAACACAAAGGCATTTTTCTCATTCTGATTTCCCCCTTCATAAATAGTGGGGTATTCTCCCCAAGCTTTAAATTTGGAATGTCCCTTTACTAATAACTTGTACAGCAAACTCGAGGTAAAATGAAATAAAAAGGGTTTTTTTTTTTACAAACGTGCACACACACGTGAGAGTGGTTTCGTAACATCCACTGCTTTTCATTCACTTCGGACCCTAGGGGCCTTCTCTGGACCGGGTTTAATTTGTCCTGGCCTTAAATTGGCTGTGCTACCTTCAAGCAGCTCTCGCCCAAGTCTGTGGGCCAACCGACCCTTTTGGGCTTCTTGACCAGTGCCTGCTTTCTGCCCTTCTGCAGATTTCTGCTGCTTGGTCTCAGCTTCTTTCAGTTTGTCTGGCTGAATCACAGTCTTTTTAAATCCAGATAGCGTTTCTGGAACGATCTTATTCCTGATGGGTTCTTTTGCTCCCTGCAGGGTCTCAGGATTTCCTGCTCTGCCACACAGCAAAGTTTTGCTGAACTTGTAGATGTTGCCCAGCCTCTCTGGACTCTGCTGACTTCTCAGGGCATAGTGCTTGGGAGCTCACCAGAGTTTCCCCACAGTTCAGCTATTTCCCTCATCTCTTTTTTGGAATTCCCTCTCTGCTTCTTGAGATTTTAGTCTCATCTCCAGCATCTTTTGCTGATTGGCCTGTTCCCTCTCCTGATCCTCTTTCTCAAGCCTCCTCTTTCCAGTTCTACCAGCTGTTTTGTGTCCAGGGTAGCCATCTTGAATATAGGTCTCCAATCATTGCTCAGTTCTGATTCCTCTGCCTGTTCTGGATAGGGACTGAGATCTAACTTCTCCAAAAGAATTTGGAGTCCCTCAAGCTTTTGGGCCTGATGAAAAAGATTGATGAGTAGTTTTCTAGCTAAAACTCTTAATTCTTCCAGACCTAGGGACGCTAGGGTTTCACTGGTTAGTGTTTTCACAGCCATCTTTGTAATATAATTTACCAGGTTGCTCTCAATGAGTTTACTTTTCTTAAAATCAGTTTCGGCCACTGAGCTTCCCTCTTTGGCTTCCAATTTGGTCTTCCCTTTAATTTGGCCCATCTCTTAATTTGAACTCTGATCAAATTCAAATTAATTAAATCTCAGATGAGCTCCCCCGATTTCTGTCACAGTTGGGAGGGGGTCAGTTTAAACTGCCCTGATTTCCCTGCTCTCTACCTGTCCGTAAACAGAAACATGCTTTTTTATTCTGATTCACCTCCCTTTATAAATAGTCACGTATTTTCTCCAACCCTTAAATATGGAATATTCCAATCCTCCAGTAATTACTTGCACAGTAAATTCGAGGTAAAATGAAATAAAAAAAGATTAGCTTATTTTTACACACGTGCATGAGAGGGTTTTTGCAACATCTGCCACTTTTTCACTCACACAATAAATAGGGGATAAGGAAAAAGAAAGGTTTCAAGGCACGACTACAATAAAATATAAGGTGAGGCTTTACATATGCCCAAGAGTCCAGAATCAGAAGCCAACTGAAATGTTGCTTCCTAGGGGAGGTTGACTGATAGTACAATAATCTGTCTTTCCGGAGCAGGACAGGAGAAGCACGTAGATTGAGTTAGTTGGAGGCATGAGTTCCAAGGTTCCAGTAGTTGGCAGGTTTGATGAGAGCCAGAGTTCTTTCTGCTGCCACCGCTTTGATGATAGACAACACAGGCTGTTGCCTGGAGCTCTGTTAAGAGTTCTGTTAAACAATACTTTTCACTATGTTAATACATGTGACAATGAATCAAATCAGGTCAAACGGTAACTGCCTGACTTCACTACCTGACAATATTACAGTGCACCCGGAGGGAGGTCATATGATATACCTCCTCGATGTTGGACAAAGGGTGGCTGAAACTTTGAGGTATTCAATCAGAGTCAAAATTCCCCATGTCCTTGGAGACGCTGGTTCCGGATTATCTAAACAAAGCTCTCTTGTCAAAACCATTGCATCAACAATAGTTAATGTTTAGGCCATTTGAACAATTATGGGAGATTGAGACCTGCAAAAGATTACCTTTGTTCAAAGTTGACTGGAGCTGACTTATTGTCCATGGGGCCATTGTTGCGTTGAAGCTGCTGTAAGGCAACATGTGACTAGCTGGAGACGATTCGTCAGTTCATCAATTGTCCATTCTGAAAAACACAAAAGAAATGACTTTATAAATAGCCCAGCTGATTAATATATATTTGTTTTATCTTTCACGTCTTGATCATAACAATATGAAATTCTACACTTACTGAGTCCATTGCGTATATTGCTGAGTACGAGATGTTCCTCTGTATGTTCTAAATTGATGAATAAACCCACATCTCAGATAAAATGAAGAATTTTGTAATGTCAGTCATACAGCCCATATTACAGAACACGAGGATTAACACTTTGCATTTGTTAATGTCAGTTTGATCGCAGAACAGCATAAAAGTCCAATCAATAGAACTGAACAATTATTTTTCCAACCTTTGAAAAGCAAAAAAGTTAACAAGTCATGATTAATTCAAATAAGTCAATCAAGAGAATATAGTGTGAGCTAGTGAATACCCAATGTTAACATAACAACAGTTCATAGAATCCCGACAGTGCCGAAGGGGACATTTGACCCATCAGGTCTGCACCGATTTTCCAAAAGGACATTTTACCCTATCCCCGTAACCCACACATTTACCCCACTAATCCACTAACCCATACATCTTGGGACACTAAGGGGTAATTTAGCATGGCCAATCCACCTAACATCTTTGGGGTATGGGAGGAAACTGGAGCACCCAGAGGAAACCCACACAGACACAGGGAGAACGCACGAACACAGACAGTCACCCAAAGCAGGAATTGAATCCAGGTCCCTAGAGCTATGAAGCAGCAGTGCTAACCACTGTGCTACCGTGCTGCCCCCATTTTAAAAGATATCCATAAATTTAACTTTACAATAAATTAATAAAGTTGTTGTTCCATCTTTCATAGAAAAGTCTAACCAGTGTCCAGCATTATAGAACAAGCTTTCAATGTAGATATTATTGTGTCGGAGATTTCAACGTATCTGATCATATGATGTTTTACTTACCAGTCAGAAGAACAACCAACCAGATGGCATTCTTTTAGATCAATGTTCATGACACAGGAACCTACAACAAGAGTACCCAAAAGCCCTGTTAAAAGTAAGCACAAATAATGTACTCTATGAAACTAGTAACCAAAATGTAACAAGAAAGGAACATAAATATGGATTCATGGGTTACATTCTGTTGAGCACCTATGAGCATAGAGACCTTGTTAGGCACAAGAAGAAAAAGAATCAGATGATTGTTAATTTGTCTAGAAAAAAGAGACAATCGGTCTTTATAACAGAATGCGAATACATCAATCAAGAATGTATAAAGCACCATAAAGCAAGCAAAGAACCAAACAGAAAAAAACTCCTTTAGCATAAATGTAGCAGAGCAGAGAATCAAAACATTTTGAAGAATAAATGGATTTGAAATTGAAGATGGTAAGAAAGAATCACTTTATTTTGTATGTGTGGGAGGAGGGAGAAGTCAGAGTATCCCTGCAGAAGTGCCAAACAGCAGTTCAAATCAATTTAACTTGGTTAGTTTGTTGAAATAGTCAAAGACAAAAGATGGTCCACTAGAAAACAAAGGAACAGCAAATCTATTTCATAGTATCTGAATCTCAAAAAAGGAATGTGGCCGATGAAAATGAAGGAAGCAAAGTGCGGCACATTTGAAAGGTAGTTTCTTCCCAGAGGGTTTGAGATGTTAGAAGCTCAACCGAGCTAATCAAGAAATATGGCCAAAGATGTGCTTCGTAACCTAAGTGATGTAGCATTTTAAACTCCACAATCTAAACTAAATTAGAAGAAGGCAGCTAAAGGAATCCATATAAAGTTGTGAAAGGAAGCAGGAGAGAAATTTTGTATCAGAAAGACACGAAATTCATCATTTGCCTGTCAGGAAATGATCAAGGAAAAACAAACAGTAAAGGAGCAACAATGTATAAAATAAACCTGGAGAGTATGTTTGGGATCTAAATGATCTACAGTATCTGCCTGTTTTAAGAGACTTGAAGATAATGGAACATTAAAACTAAAAGCAAGAGTTCAGACAAGCAACCTCACTAATACACAATAGCACTCACCCACTAACATCACATAATTAGTTAAGGCATAACTAAAACCTCAAGTGGGCGCTGAATAAGCTGTTAAGGATATTAAAGATCAAAAGGCGCTAGAGGCCAGTGACTGAGCTGCTTTTTAGAATTATGCTATTTCTCTATGAAAAGCCTATTATAACAAGCTTCCCAAAAACTCCCATTTAAAAAAAAGTCAGCTTGGCATCACTCATAATCTCCAAATAAAACTGAGAATTCAACAAGTTTCTGGTTCACTAATATGAAACATACGCTGATTTCTCAACACCCAAAGAACTTAAGCATAGGTTAGCAAGAGTCAGGACTTAAGAACCCGAACTTGGACCTAAACAAATCTACAAACACAGAACATGAAGTATAGTAACACTGCCTTGTCAAATGAGGGCGAATCAACCAGTTTGAGCAGCACTAGATTGGAGTGTCAAGAAGGAATCCTAACCCTTAGTGGTTTCAAGAACCTTTCAAGGTTCCCATCAATGAGCAGCATAAGTTTGAGCCTTTAATATTGGGCAGTAGCCAAGAGAAGTTCATCATGAACAGGCATGAGGAATTCATCTCAAGCCACAGTGAGAACTTTAATCCAAGCGGGCATGAGGTCTTCATTCCAAGCCTGAATGAGGATTTCATCCCAAACTGGAGGGAGAAAGTCATTCAAAGCAAATGTGAAGGCTTCCTTCTGATGCCAAGTGGTCATGAAGGACTTCATCCTGAACCGGAGTGAGGATTTCTTTCCGGGCAGAGTGAGAACTTCATCCTCAGCAATATAATGAGCAGAGTGACATACCATCAACAATAAAATTGCATTGGCATTGTCACCTGACCACATCATGCACCCGCCCTATATCGCAGTGAATGGTAGTGAGTCCATCAGTTGGAAGTGCTGAACTTTAGCAGTAACTGCCTCTCTGAACCAGCCAAGATTAGACACAGTCCTTAATCATGTCTCTATTTAATTGTCCTCCAAGTTTTGTCGTCAATTGGAATTTCCTCATTACATTTCTAATAGGCATATACCTTCACCTTTCTGGAGGACGCTGTGCAGAATGTAACATCCATCTTCATGTTGTAGATTTCTAAGTTGAATGTAAAAGGTAATGATAAATCCACGGGAAAATGAACTAGACATGGGCCTTTTCAAACATGCCAACTGTGTCTCATCAACAGTGCTCAGACACTGGTGGAAATAAAATATTCCCTCTTTAAAAAAATCTTGAAACATCAAATCATTGTTAGTTAAAATACTTACAAGGACGTATGCCTGACGTGTTTGAAAAATAGTATCAGCACCTTTGTTGATTCTGGGGTGCACATCACTTGGGAACAAGGTGTACAAGATCATGAGAGGCATGGATAGGGTGAATGCACTCAGTCTTTTTCCCAGAATTGGGTAATCGAGAACTAGAGGGCATAGGTTTAAGTTAGGGGAAAGAATTAATGGGAACCTGAGGAGCAACTTTTTTACACAGAGGGTGGTACATATGTGAATGAGCTGCCGGAGGAAGTGACTGGGGCAGGGACATTGACAACGTTTAAAAGACATTTGGACAGATACATGAATGGGAAAGGTTTAGAGGGATATGGGCCAAATGCAAACAAATGGGGTTAGCTTAGATGGGATTTTTGGTCAGCATGGACCAGTTTGGGCCAAAGGGCTTGTCTCCATGCCACAGATTCTATGAAGAGGGCTGGATTTTCAAAAGCCTCTGAAGACAAGGTTAGGTGCCCTATTGAGATTCCCTCAGATCCTAGGGGTTGTTGACTGTACCCACATATCCATTATGTCAGCAGCCAGCCAGATTACTGAACTAAAAAGACTTCCACTCAATGAATATACAGCAGGTATTATATATATCAGATCACAGGGGCACATCTTGTAGGTGTGTGCTCAGTTTCTAGGCTGCTGTCATTTCCTTATCCTGGAGTTCCAGTTGCCATATCTATTGTTGTCAACATCCAGATTCTCCAAAGAGCTCTTCACACCCATCCAGTACCCAAGTACAGATGGAGAGAGCACAACCATCGACTAAAAGAATGTGAAATTAACAGATCATTGACATCATGAAGATGCGCTTTTCTTGCTTTGATCAGTTGGTTGGTGCCCTCTAATATAAGCTGGCCGGAATGTCTCATATTGTGGTCATTTGCTGCACAACATGACTATACAAAAAGCATGAAGCTGGCTGAAAAGAAGGACATGGAATGTCACTCTTCCACAGTGGAGGACAAGAAGGAGGATGAAGGTGACGCACCAAAGGAGTCCAGCAACCTGGCTTGAAGGAAGACTGCTGAGATCATCCTATGCGGCCAAATTCCCCTCCAACTCAATTTTCAAGTTTGCTGACGACACCAGCATAGTGGGTCAGATCTCAAACAATGACGGGACAGAGTACAGGAATGAGATAGAGAATCTCGTGAACTGGTGTAGCGAAAATAATCTCTCCCTCAAATGTCAACAAAACGAAGGAGATTGTCATCGACTTCTGGAAGTGGAGAACATGCCCCTGTCTACATCAACGGGGACGAAATGGAAATGGTCGAAAGCTTCAAGTTTTTAAGTGTCCGGATCACCAACAACCTGTCCTAGTCCCCCCATGCCGACACTATAGTTAAAAAAGCCCACCTTCCCCTCCACTTTCTCAGAAGACTAAGGAAATTTGGCATGTCAGCTACAACTCTCACCAACCTTTACAGATGCACCATAGAAAGCATTCTTTCTGGTTGTATCACAGATTGGTATGGCTCCTGTTCTGCCCAAGACCGCAAGAAACTATAAAATGTCATGAATGTAACCAAATCCATCACGCAAACCAGCCTCCTATCCAATGACTCTGTCGACACTTCCCACTGCCTCAGCAAAGCAGCCAGCATAATTAAGGACCCCACGCATCCCGGACATTCTCTCTTCCATCTTCTTCCGTCAGGAAAAAGATACAAAGTCTGAGGTCACGTACCAACTGACTCAAGAACAGCTTCTTCCCTACTGCCATCAGACTTTTGAATGGATCTACCTTGCATTAAGTTGCTCTTTACACCCTAGCTATGACTGTAACACTACATTCTGCACTCTCTTGTTTCCTTCTCTGTGATCGACATGCTTTGTCTGTATGGTGCGCAAGAAACAATACTTTTCACTGTATACTAATACATTTGACAATAATAAATCAAATCAAATCCTTGGGCTAATGGCGATCACAGTAAGAAGTTTAACAACACCAGGTTAAAGTCCAACAGGTTTATTTGGTAGCAAAAGCCACACAAGCTTTCGAGGCTCTGAGCCCCTTCTTCAGGTGAGTGGGAATTCTGTTCACAAACAGAACTTATAAAGACACAGACTCAATTTACATGAATAATGGTTGGAATGCGAATACTTACAACTAATCCAGTCTTTAAGAAACAAAACAATGGGAGTGGAGAGAGCATCAAGACAGGCTAAAAAGATGTGTATTGTCTCCAGACAAGACAGCCAGTGAAACTCTGCAGGTCCACGCAACTGTGGGAGTTACAAATAGTGTGACATAAACCCAATATCCCGGTTGAGGCCGTCCTTGTGTGTGCGGAACTTGGCTATCAGTTTCTGCTCAGCGACTCTGCGCTGTCGTGTGTCGCGAAGGCCGCCTTGGAGAACGCTTACCCGAATATCAGAGGCCAAATGCCCGTGACCGCTGAAGTGCTCCCCAACAGGAAGAGAACAGTCTTGCCTGGTGATTGTCGAGCGGTGTTCATTCATCCGTTGTCGCAGCGTCTGCATAGTTTCCCCAATGTACCATGCCTCGGGACATCCTTTCTTGCAGCGTATCAGGTAGACAACGTTGGCCGAGTTGCAAGAGTATGTACCGTGTACCTGGTGGATGGTGTTCTCACGTGAGATGATGGCATCTGTGTCGATGATCCGGCACGTCTTGCAGAGGTTGCTGTGGCAGGGTTGTGTGGTGTCTTGGTCACTGTTCTCCTGAAGGCTGGGTAGTTTGCTGCGGACAATGGTCTGTTTGAGGTTGTGCGGTTGTTTGAAGGCAAGAAGTGGGGGTGTGGGGATGGCCTTGGCGAGATGTTCGTCTTCATCAATGACATGTTGAAGGCTCCGGAGGAGATGCCGTAGCTTCTCCGCTCCGGGGAAGTACTGGACAACGAAGGGTACTCTGTCCACTGTGTCCCGTGTTTGTCTTCTGAGGAGGTCGGTGCGGTTTTTCGCTGTGGCGCGTTGGAACTGTTGATCAATGAGTCTAGCGCCATATCCTGTTCTTATGAGGAGCAGTTGAACCAGGAGCGCTCCTCGTCACAATGGATGTCTCAGCACTCTACACCAGCATCCCCCATGACGATGGCATTGCTGCAACGGCCTCAGTGCTCAGCGCCAACAACTGCCAGCTTCCAGATGCAATTTTACATCTCATCCGCTTCATCCTGGACCACAATATCTTCACCTTCAACAACCAGTTCTTCATCCAGACACACGGAACAGCCATGGGGACCAAATTTGCACCTCAATATGCCAACATCTTCATGCACAGGTTCGAACAAGACTTCTTCACCGCACGGGACCTTCAACCGATGCTATACACTAGGTACATCGATGACATTTTCTTCCTTTGGACTCATGGTGAACAATCACTGAAACAACTCTATGATGACATCAACAAGTTCCATCCCACCATCAGGCTCACCATAGACTACTCTCCGGAATCGGTTGCATTCTTGGACACGCGCATCTCCATTAAGGACGGTCACCTCAGCACCTCACTGTACCGCAAGCCCACGGATAACCTCACGATGCTCCACTTCTCCAGCTTCCACCCTAAACACGTTAAAGAAGCCATCCCCTACGGACAAGCCCTCCGTATACACAGGATCTGCTCGGATGAGGAGGATCGCAACAGACACCTCCAGACGCTGAAAGATGCCCTCATAAGAACAGGATATGGCGCTAGACTCATTGATCAACAGTTCCAACGCGCCACAGCGAAAAACCGCACCGACCTCCTCAGAAGACAAACACGGGACACAGTGGACAGAGTACCCTTCGTTGTCCAGTACTTCCCCGGAGCGGAGAAGCTACGGCATCTCCTCCGGAGCCTTCAACATGTCATTGATGAAGACGAACATCTCGCCAAGGCCATCCCCACACCCCCACTTCTTGCCTTCAAACAACCGCACAACCTCAAACAGACCATTGTCCGCAGCAAACTACCCAGCCTTCAGGAGAACAGTGACCAAGACACCACACAACCCTGCCACAGCAACCTCTGCAAGACGTGCCGGATCATCGACACAGATGCCATCATCTCACGTGAGAACACCATCCACCAGGTACACGGTACATACTCTTGCAACTCGGCCAACGTTGTCTACCTGATACGCTGCAAGAAAGGATGTCCCGAGGCATGGTACATTGGGGAAACTATGCAGACGCTGCGACAACGGATGAATGAACACCGCTCGACAATCACCAGGCAAGACTGTTCTCTTCCTGTTGGGGAGCACTTCAGCGGTCACGGGCATTTGGCCTCTGATATTCGGGTAAGCGTTCTCCAAGGCGGCCTTCGCGACACACGACAGCACAGAGTCGCTGAGCAGAAACTGATAGCCAAGTTCCGCACACACAAGGACGGCCTCAACCGGGATATTGGGTTTATGTCACACTATTTGTAACTCCCACAGTTGCGTGGACCTGCAGAGTTTCACTGGCTGTCTTGTCTGGAGACAATACACATCTTTTTAGCCTGTCTTGATGCTCTCTCCACTCCCATTGTTTTGTTTCTTAAAGACTGGATTAGTTGTAAGTATTCGCATTCCAACCATTATTCATGTAAATTGAGTCTGTGTCTTTATAAGTTCTGTTTGTGAACAGAATTCCCACTCACCTGAAGAAGGGGCTCAGAGCCTCGAAAGCTTGTGTGGCTTTTGCTACCAAATAAACCTGTTGGACTTTAACCTGGTGTTGTTAAACTTCTTACTGTGTTTACCCCAGTCCAACGCCGGCATCTCCACATCATGACTAATGGCGATCAGCAGGCTGGCAAGGCTACCAGGGCCATGCTAATTCAACAATGTTACACTTGAGTGGTTCCCAGTCTTTATGACAGATGTCTCTACAACTCATCTTCCATCAGAGAGAGAAATTATCCAGTGACAGTAACATCTGAAACATCCCATTGTCCCCATATTGATGGAGAATGGGGTCTCCATAGCCAACAGTCTCCCCCAGCACCATGCATAGCATCACATGAAATTCAGCTGCCCTCCTGCCCCGTAACTCCAACTGCTTGGCATTAAGCAGTGCTAACACACGTCAGCTAATTGTCATAATCAATAATATAACAAAGGAAAAATCAATGACCAAAAATCAATGAGAAAACATAACTCAAATGATTCCTAAAGTGCATCTAAAGATGGATGCCTTGCAGTTTTATCCACTTCTATCGGGTACACCTCCTGTAGTTGAGGATAAGGTGAAGCCAGTCCGTGCTCTTGTCTCTACCCTTGGCTTAGAGGCTTCTCTGTAGGCTGTTGCACCTGTCTCATTGCGGGACAGTCACAGAGCCTTGCTGCACGGATGGTTCTTCAGTCAGAGAGGCCGAGGAGGCAAGGGATGAGACTAGCGTCCCCTGAGGGCTGGTCCTTTCATCAGTGTCTCTGACTGCCTGCAGCACTTGCATGTTGAATGAGGCCACAGCTGGCATAAACTACAAGCATCTCCTCACCATACGCCATACAGTGGTTAATGATATAGAGAATCTGACTCTTGTTTCTCATTTCAGTGCACTGCTCGTACATTCACTCAGAATGCTGCTGCAAATGGCTCGCCAAGAGGTTGGCCCCTTAGTGGAGGAGTTCATGTGCTCAAAGCCAAGTCATCATAGAGTAGCTGTACTACATAGAATTCTCCATTATCTCCCCATGGTTTAGCAATGCCTCAGAGATATCTAACATTCAGAAACTCATCTGCATCTAATGTTCCAGAAGGACTCTTCTCTGTCTTGGCTGAAGCCCTGTATTTTTACTCAGTGGAACTTGCCTTTGTCTGTCCACCTTCCTCCAAAGGGGACTGCCTACAGCTGACTCTGCCTCACCCTCACCCTCCTTGCTTATTCATAATTTATACGGTTCACTCAGTGGTCCCTGTTCTAAGGTAGATTGAGGCCCAACTGAGGTAGGTGTGTCTGTGCTGGTAGAAGGTGGAGAGGAATGATGTGCTGACACTGTCTCACACAGAGGCGATCTCTCCCCAGCAATGACTGGGTTGCAGCATCTTGCACCATCTCTGTAAATGGACTTGTGGGGAATGGAAGAAATGGATACTGAGAACACAAACTACTCAACAGATGCATCAGCACAACCAACCCAATAGATGACAGTGGTTTTATAGTCACAGCAGGATTGGACAGCAGTGACCTCCATGCCCTTCATCTTTCAATTGAGCTATCAAATGACCCTGCTCTGGACAACCTCCTGCCCATAGCCCAACACGGTGACATCCTTGCGATCTCTAGCAGTGCTTCTCCAGAGGCGGGGCTGCAACTGCAACACAACACCACAAATCATAAGATCATAGAATCCCTACAGTGTTGAAGGAGGCCACTCAGCCCATCAAGTCTGCACCAACCACAATCCCACCCAGGCCCTACATCCATAACCCCACATATTCACCCTGCTAATCCCCTGACACTAGGGTCAATTTAGCATGGCCAATCAACCTAACCCACACATCTTTGGACCGGAGCACCCGGAGGAAACCCACGCAGACACAGGAGAATATGCAAACTTCCACGCAGACAGCAACCTGAGGCCAGAATTGAACCTGGGTCACTGGCGCTGTGAGGCAGCAGTGCTAACCACCGTGCCGCCCCAATCTGAGATATCTCTCCAGATATGTGCATTCTCCTACAGCCTGAAGAGAGATAGATGTGTGGGAAATCTGTCCTTCACCTGTTCCAGCAGGATATTGACTTGATGTTGCGGTCCTCAGTGATGCCCCTACTCAGTTGCATTCTAAGAATGAAGGGAGGGAGGTGGGGGGCGGGGTGCTGCCATCTCAGTGATGCAGCTGGCCACGTAGTTTGACAATGTTAAGGAGAACTGTGGGGAATTGGTCTCCTCAGCTTGCATGCATGTTGGTATCCACAGAGTTAGAGACCTGTAACCCAGTGTTGCTTGCCAAACATTAGCAGATCATTGAGCTACTTCCTGAATTGCACCCCATCTTCTAAATTATTCCCCAGCTGCTAATCTCCGCAGCCAACTCCATCCATGCCCGCTTGACCTGGTTTGGAGGATTTATTTTCCCGAAATGAGGGAAGAGCTCATCTTTCCTTTCCGACATGAGGGTGGAATTTTCCCATCCCGCCCACCACAGGAATTGTAGCAGGCAGAACACGGACCATGCAAAGATTTGTTGACCTCGGGCAGGATTTTCTGGTCTTGGGGCGAGTGCAGCCGGAAAATCCCACCTAAGATCCACCAAAGCCTCAAGGAAAGAGAATCATGTGGCTACATTGGCTCAGCCAGTATTGACCCACCGAAAATCCTCCTGCTCCAGAACTTGAGGCAATGGCGAGCCCAGTCATGGCTACCATTTGCCTTTTTACATTGGCCTCCATAACTCAATCCCACCTCCTGATCGCTCCCAGGTCACTAACTGAGCATCAAACAGGCCTCCAGGCCAACTAGGGCCTTTGAATTTGAAAACACTGACACAACTGCCATTGGCAAGCTGGGGACATGGAAATGATTTGACCCTCAGGTTTCCAACCCCTGATTGAAAGTCTAGTCCAAAATATTGGCCACAGCGAGATAAAGTGGTCATGAGTACTTGGATGTCTTTTGGATCAAGATATTCAGAAAACTAATTAATTTGCTGGACAGCAGAATTTTAAAGCATAAGTTGTGATGATTTCCTTTGAGGCAAATATGCAAATGGGTCAATAATTCTGCCTGGAACATCTACAGAACGAGTATAATGTTGATGAAGCAATGCTGGTGACTCATAACTTGGATAGAACAGGAGACAGTGCTCCATTTTGAGTGAAAAAACATGTGAAGGAGAATTGTGATATGAGAGAGTTGTGAGAGAGATGGATAGAAATCATAGAATCATAGAAACCCTACAGTGCAGAAGGAGGCCATTCGGCCCATCGAGTCTGCACCGACCACAATCCCACCCAGGCCCTACCCCCACATATTTTACCCGCTAATTCCTCTAACCTACGCATCCCAGGACTCTAAGGGGCAATTTTTAACCTGGCCAATCAACCTAACCCACACATCTTTGGACTGACACGAGGGTCAATTTATTATATTTATATTTTGATAACAGGCTGGATGTAGCATATAGCGTATGTGCCATGAAAGCAGAAGCATTTATGAACAAGGTACTAACTGTAAATCACAAAACAAAGCAGTTGGCTGCACCTGAAGGGAGCAGTGAGGGGGATACCTTGCGGCAACGTGTAATGATGGAAGTGTATATGGTAGAGTTGGTGCTGTTGCTAGTAAACTAGAATTAGAGCAAAACCACAAAACTCTCAGCAAATTTATCAACAATGCAGTCCCAATTTTAATTTATGGTCAGGCCTCATAGTAATTTTCACTGAATTGGTTAACCCGACTGTCAACACATTCACTTCCAGAACTCAATTTCCAACAGATCAGCTAGAGGCCTATTCAAGTGGGAATACATCTTTTGCATTGAAGCAGTCCTTTGTGTCTTCTTCCGTTTGCAGGATGCTAGAAGGTAAATCATCTGAGATAAAATATACAGGCAAGGCCCAATGAGCAATTTGTGAATGTGGTAAGGGCGAGAAGGAAAGTCCAGTGCCGGGAGGGTTGGCCGTCAGACTGTCCACTAGGTATTGAGATTTCAGAGGCCGTGTGATCAGGAGTGTGATCCCCAGGATCTGGTTACCATGCAGAAGCTCCCAATTACCACATTGGAGTATAAAGGGTGAGTACTGTATTTTCTTCCTTTTCTCTAGAACACCATGAATCATGTGAAAAGCAAGAGCTAACTTCAAGACCCTCAACAAGCTACAGTAGCAAGACCAAACTCATGGTCTGCCAGAGCTATACATATTGGGCATCTTGAGAAGCCTTCAATAAAGAGGTACAGTGGCACAGTGGTTCGCACTGCTGCCTCACAGCGCCAGGGGGACCCGGGTTTGATTCCCGGCTTGGGTCACTGTGTGGAGTTTGCACATTCTCCCAGTGTCTGCATGGGTTTCCTCTGGGTGCTCCGGTTTCCTCCCACAGTCACAAGACTGTGCTGGTTAGGTGCATTGACCCGAACAGACGCTGTAGTGTGGCGACTAGGGGAATTTCACAGTAACTTCATTGCTGTGTTAACATAAGCCTTACTTTGACTAATAAATAAACTTTAAACAGGGGTCTTTTTTAATTGAGCACTGGATAACACTCATCATGCATGCTTTCTGCAACTGCTTCTCTCACCCATCCTAACTACTGTCCCTTTTGTTTTTCCTCTAGGTCCTCCTCAATAGCCGAAACCCTTTGAAGAAGACAGCCTATGGGTAGAGAATACTTGTAAGGAGGTTCCATCACTCCCAAGCCTGAAAACAGACAGGCAACTCAACTGGTTAGAAAGTGAGATAAATCAGTCCACACATTGTGAGCCACAGCAGGTACTGGTGGCAGGGACAAGCCAGGGGACACTTCACCAAAGAACAAGATCCTTCTTCCAGCTCTGCTGAAAAGGGCAGAGATGCAGCCTTCAGAGGCAAGGATGCTGTTGTCAGACCCTCGCTGGAGTCCATGTTTCCAAGATTTCAGCTTTGGTGGAAGCTCTAATGGCTGCCTTTCTCAAACCCATGCTTCTCCTTAGATAGATTGGTGGAGAAAATAGATTGGGGCTATGAAGGAGGCAATCGTGTGAAATTAATGAGATCCAAACTCATCAGAATGGTAACGACACACCATGAGTGGCACATGTTGCCTCAGGATCTCAGCATGTTTGTTCCCTCATCACCCCTTAGCTAATACCCAGTATGGTGCCAATTCACCAGCTAAGCCAGACTGCCCAGGCGGCAGCCAGGTTGCACTGACCAGCAAGCAAACTCTATCGGGCTCAACACTCAGAGGTCACTGGACAAGGCCATCTCTAGAATTCCCTTTCAGACCACAGCAGTCTTTCACCAGCTCTGCTGAAACTACTGTTGGAGCACTCACAGGTGTAATAGAATAAGGAAGCCTCTGTCAAGATGGCGAAAAGCTTAAGACAGGAGGTTGAGCTTCTAGACATCAAAAGAGGCACTGGAAAAGCCTAGACCCCCGGTCCAGCCGGCGATACATATTCATAACAGCCGGAGTGAGGAAGTACTACCTCCTGATGCATTGCTACTCAGTGATTTGATCGGTAAGGGAATTAGGGGTTATAGGGATCAGGCGGGTAAGTGGAACTGATCCACTTCAGATCAGCCATGATCTTATTGAATGGCGGGGCAGGCTCGAGGGGCTAGATGGTCTACTCCTGCTCCTATTTCTTATGTTCTTATATTCTTGTTTCCAGGACGTTTCTCCTAGTCTATCGCACAACCTACCATGAGCAGGCCCAGGTGAAAACCTGCTGTATTCCATCAGGTCCAGATGTTTCTGGTCCTCGTTTCAGAGGGTATTACTGCAGCTTTTTCTCTCATTGTTCATACACCTAGAATTAAAAAAGCAAATATAGCACATAAAATAACCTGAAAATGCTTTGTGAGTGTAAGCCAATAAATAAAAAATCTCTGAAATGCATTGGGAATCCAATAATCAGCAAAATACAGTGGGATCCTTCCTAATAATCCAAATGGCTACAGGCGAGTTCCACATTACATAATTGTACCATTTAGTTCATATTGACGATAACAATGTCAGGATCAGACTGATTCGGGGATTTACCCACTGAAAGTGAAAGGACACATTTGATAAAGCTGTTAAAAAACCATGTTTTATGAATAGAGACATGGGGTTGCATTTTATAGGAGGGCAGGTTGCTCATCCCTCTCAAGAAGAAAAGGCAGCCAGAAGCTAACTCACTCCATGCCAGCCCATACCGCAGCCCTAACACACTTTGGGCAAGTTAAATTGGGAGGAAGCTGCTCCCCTCTGGAAGTCATGATGTGGAGATGCCGGCGTTGGACTGGGGTAAGCACAGTAAGAAGTCTCACAACACCAGGTTAAAGTCCAACAGGTTTTTTTGGTAGCAAATACCATAAGCTTTCAGAGCTTGCTGCTCCTTCGTCAGATGGAGTGGTCTCAGACCACTCCATCTGACGAAGGAGCAGCGCTCCGAAAGCTTATGGTATTTGCTACCAAATAAACCTGTTGGACTTTAACCTAGTGTTGTGAGACTTCTTACCCTCTGGAACTGCCAGCCAATCCGATTGACCAGTCAGTGCTGGGAGCTAAGTAGTGGGAGCTACCAGGACGACAGGAAAAAGGCCAGAAAGGAAATAGCTGCCCCAAGAAAGTAAATCCTAGGGCTTTAGGGCAGGGAGAGATCCCAGAGCCGAGGAAGTGGGGAGAGGGGGTGGTGTGCAATGTTCTGACAGATACGCAGCACAAAGGAAGGGGTGGATGACATCTTGTGTGTTGGATACACCCATGAATGAGGTGCCCTCCCCACTTATTTATGCTAGCCTTTAAAGATGGCTACTTCCCTCTGCCTGCCAGCAACAACTGTGTTTTACCAGAATGATGCCAGGGAAGAAGGCTTTTATTTAGGTGGGACTGGAGAAACTGGGATGTCTTCCTTAAAGCACATAAGGTGGTTACAAAATCCAACTTGCCTTCTTACAGAGCGATGGCCAGGAAGTCCCAACAGGCACCAGGCGTTTTGCACATACATGGATCGGGCGTGGGAAACAAAGACGCAATCCAGTGTTTATGTAGTTCGTCAGGCCAAGGATAGGCCCAATGTGCCTGCACACATGTGACCTAGGAGCAGAGAGCCATAGTTGAGAAGAGTCCCAGGCAGGGACACAGAGAGCGAGATAAGAAAAAGAGGGGAGTAAAGAAAAAGGTTCCAAGCAGAAGTGGGGCAGCATGGTGGCACAGTGGTTAGCACTGCTGCCTCACGGCTCCAAGAACCTGGGAATTCCCGGCTTGGGTGACTGTCGGTGTGGAGTTTGCACATTCTCCCCATGTCTGCGTGAGTTTCCTCCGGATGCTGCGGTTTCCTCCCACAGTCCAAAGATATGCAGGTTAGGTTGATTGGCCAGCAAAATTGCCCCTTAGTGTCCTGGGATGTGTAGGTTACAGGGATTAGGGGGGTAAATGTGTGGGGCTATGGGGATAAGGTCTAGGTGGGATTGTTATCGGTGCAGACTCGATGGGCCAAATGGCCTCCTTCTGCACTGTAGGGTTTCCATGATTCTATGATGATTCAGAAAAAGGTCTGCAGTTGGCAGACTTTAAACAATGGGTGCACAGGAGAAGCCATGAGGATCCACTGAAGCTGGAATGTAGACTTGGGAACCCAGGGGAATGGAGTGTCAGGAGATGGAATTGTAACTGTGCAAAATGGGCCAGTGTTGAGGCAAGTTGGAGCAATTTTTGGAGAGATTTCCAAGGCTGGGGATGGTTTTTCAGCCTCACCGCACCTGACTCTGATTGTGCCAATCTCAAGAAATATCACGCAGTCCCTTTCTACCACCGCACACTGGATTGCACCCAGAAAGGGCATGAGGCCAATTAGCATATATAAAGTAGCATTTAAATTATGTCTAGTCCGTTCGCCGTCAGATTCTCCCAGCTCCCAGAAGTTTCAAACTTTAGGGCATGTCACAAGTCCGGCAAAAATCACCACTGATCTCCACTAGTGGAGACCAGGCACAATTGGGGACTCAGAGGCCATTGAAGCCCTGGGTGGTCAGGGACATGGCTCGGTAGTGCCTATCGACATTTTCTAACATTTCCTATAATCCAGACAGATATCCAGCTAAAATCATAACTGCCTAAGACAGAGATATTTTAAAAAATGCAAAGTAGTGGATATTGAAACAATGGCTCTGACACCCAAAAATGGCACCCAAAACCTCCTGCAAATACATGATGGGTGAAAGTATTTCAAGGCAAGGCTGCCTAGCCCCTAGATAGACATTGCATGTTACACAGGTTATGTCATGAAAGCCTTCAATAGAGTAAACAGGCTGAAAGCCACTCTATTTCTCTCTTTTGGAATAAGTGTGATTTCTGGTTCAAGGAGCCAACCTATAGAAACCGAGCAGTGAACCGAGATCTCAATAATTGGAACAGCTTTTACATCTGACTGCATCCAAGAACTCAGTAAACCAAATCATCTGCTGTGTTTAAAATCTACACCTCAAGGACAAACAAAGGAACAAAGGACATTTAATCGTACATACTTTTAACTTTTCTTATTGAACTCTAATTCCCCTTATTTCTGATACCCAAAAGACCATAAGATGTAGTAGCAGAGGTAAACCATTCAATCCATCGTGTCTGCTCCGTCATTCAATGAGAATCATGACTGATCTGATGTGATAATCCTCAACTCCACTTTTCCACCTTATCCCCATAACCCTTGACTCCCTTACTAATTAGAAATCTGTCTATCTCAGCCTTGAATATACTTAATGACCCAACCTCTACAGCTCTCTCAAAGAATTCTACAGATTCACTACCCTCTGAGAAAAGAAATTCCTCCTCATTTCCGTGACCCCTAACTCTTGAGATTATCCCCTTTGGTCCTAAACTCCCCCACAGGGGAAACAGCCTTTCAGCATCCAACCTGTCAAGCCCCTCAGAATCCTCTATGTCTCAATAAGATCACCTCTCACCCACCTAAATTCCAATGAGCACAGGCCCAACCTACTCAACCTCTCATAAGAAAATCCTCCATACTGAAATTAACCTAATGAACCTTCTCTGCACTGTCTCCAATGCCAGTATATCTTTCCTTAAATAAGGGGACCAAAACTGTTCGCAGTATTCCAGGTGTGATCCAACTAGTGCCTTGTATATTTTAAGCAAGACTTCCCTATTTTTATATTCCATTCTGCTTGAAATAAAAGCCAACATTCCATTTGCCTTCCCTGCGACCTTCTGAACTTGCATGCTAGCTTTCTGTGATTTATGCAAGAGCACCCCCAAATCCCTCTGTGCTGCAGCTTTCTGCAGTCTTTCTCCATTTAAATAATATTCCACTCCTTTATTCTTCCTACCAAAGTGCATAACTTCCATCTGCCAAGTTTTTGCCCATTCAGCCTGTCTATATCTCTCAGTGGACTCTGTGTCACACTCATCATTTGTCTTCTCACCTATTTTTGTGCAAACTTGCCAATAGTACATTCACTTCCCTCGTCCAAGTTATTAATATATATTATAAATAATTGTGGCCCAGCACTGATCCCTGTGGCACTCCAAAAATTGAAATTTTGTGAAATTCTGAAAATCCCCCTCTTACTTTATTAGCAACATTTAAGAGACATCTGGATGGGTACATGAATAGGGAGGGAATAGAGGAATATGGACCGAGTAAGGGCAGGTCTTTTTTTTTAGTTTGGTTAGGGCATCATGAGCAGCACAGGCTTGGAGGGGCAAAGGGCCTGATCCTGTGCTGTACTTTTCTTTGTTCTTTGTACTCCAACTCTTTGTCTTCTTTTAGTTAGCCAATCCTCTAGTCATGCTAATATAGAAGCCCGAACACCAAGAGCTCTTACCTTATTAAATAGCCTTTTGTACGGTACCTTATCAAATGCTTTTTGGAAATCCAAGAATATGACATCTACCCTACTGTTACTACCTCAAAGGGGTAGGAAGGGAGAAGGGGTCATGAAAAGGAAGTACAGGGAATTAGGGAGACAGCTGAGAAAGAGGAAAGCAAAGGTAGTAATCTCAGGATTACTGCCTGTGCCACGGGAAGGTGAGGGCAGGAATGGAGTGAGGTGGAAGATGAATGTGTGGCTGAGGGACTGGTGCAGGGGGCAGGGATTCAGGTTCCTGGACCATTGGGACCTCTTTAGGGGCAGGGGTGATCTGTATACAAAAAACGGGTGGAACTTGAATCACAGGGGGACCAATATCCTGGCCGGTAGGTTGGCTAAGGCTACTGGGGAGAATTTAAACTAGATAGGTTGGGGGGAGGGGAGCTAGAAGAGTTGACTAGGATCAAGGAACTAATTGATGGGGGGGAGGATGCAGGGGTAAAGGGAATTACAAAATTAATGGTAGAGGAGAGGGTGCAAGTGAATGAAGGCGGTAATTTAGATAAGGGAGTAGAGGGAGAGGGTGTTCGCGACTCATCAAAGCGGGTCCAGATAAAAGCTGGAATAAGGACACTTTGCCTGAATGCACGAAGCATTCGGAACAAGGTAAATGAGTTGATGGTGCAAATCAGCACAAGTGGGTACGATCTAGTGGCCATTACAGAAACGTGGCTGAAAGGTGACCAGGACTGGGAGATGAATATCCAGGGGTATCAGGCGTTTAGGAAGAATAGACAGGAAGGAAAAGGTGGTGGGGTCGCGCTATTAATAAGAGATAATATCAGGGTAGTACTGAGGGATGACATAGGCTCTGAGGAACAAAACGTGGAATCATTATGGGTAGAGATGAGGAATAGTAGAGGGAGAAAGACACTAGTAGGTGTGGTATATAGGCCCCCAAATAATAATGTTGAGGTAGGGAGGGCTATAAACAAGCAGATAAGGGATGCGTGTAAAAACGGAACGGCAATAATCATGGGGGACTTCAACATGCACATTGACTGGCAGACTCAAGTCGGTAAGGGTGGAATGGAGGAAGAGTTCTTAGAATGCTGTCGGGATAGTTTCCTTGAACAGCATGTTACGGAACCGACGAGGGAACGAGCTATTTTGGATCTGGTATTGTGTAACGAGGTAGGTAGAATTAAGGATCTTATTGTGAAGGACCCTCTTGGGTCTAGTGACCACAATATGGTCGAATTTCTGATTCAGATGGAAGAGGAGAAAGTTTGGTCCCAAACCAGTGTCCTCTGTTTGAACAGAGGGAAATATGATAGGATGAGGGATGAATTGGCTAAGGTAGACTGGGAGAGCAGGCTGGCAGGTAGGATAGCTGAGGAACAGTGGAGGATTTTTAAGGAGATCCTTTTCAGTTCTCAGCAAAAATATATTCCAGCAAAAAACAAGGATTGTAAGAAAAGGGAGAACCAGCCGTGGATAACGAAGGAAATAAAGGAGAGTATTAAAATAAAAACAGCTGCGTACAGAGTGGCCAAAAATAGTGGAGAAACAAGTGATTGGGAAAAATTTAAGAAACAACAAAGAGAGACTAAGAAAGCGATAAAGAAAGGAAGGATAGACTATGAAGCTAGGCTAGCAATTAATATAAAAAATGATAGTAAAAGTTTTTATAAATATATAAAAAGGAATAGAGTGGCTAGAGTGAATGTTGGACCCTTGGAGGACGAGAGGGGGAGTTAATAGTGGGAAATGAGGATATGGCTGAGTCTTTAAATAAGTTTTTTGTGTCGGTCTTCACGGTGGAGGACACAAATAGTTTGCCAAATATTAACGATAGAGGGTTGGCAGCAGGAGAAATACTTAATACAATTAATGTTACCAGAGAGGCAGTGCTGGGTAGACTAATGGGACTGAAGGTGGACAAGTCCCCGGGTCCGGATGGAATGCATCCCAGGGTATTGAAAGAAATGTCAGAGGTAATAGTGGATGCGTTAGTGATTATTTATCAAAACTCGTTGCATTCTGGGGTAGTGCCGGTTGATTGGAAAACGGCTAATGTTACGCCGCTGTTTAAAAAAGGAAGGAGACAAAAGGCGGGTAACTATAGGCCGGTCAGCTTAACGTCTGTAGTAGGGAAAATGCTGGAATCCATTATTAAAGAGGAGATAGCAGGGCATCTGGATAGAAATGGTTCGATCAATCAGACGCAGCATGGATTCATGAGGGGAAAGTCGTGCTTGACGAACATGTTGGATTTTTATGAAGATGTGACTAGGGCGGTTGATGGAGGAGAACCGGTGGATGCGGTGTTTTTGGATTTCCAAAAGGCGTTTGATAAGGTGCCCCATAAAAGGCTGCTGAAGAAGATTAGGGCACACGGAGTTGGGGGTAGTGTGTTAAAGTGGATTGGGGACTGGCCATCCGACAGGAAGCAAAGAGTCGGAATAAATGGGTGTTTTTCCGGTTGGAGGAAGGTAACTAGTGGCGTGCCGCAGGGATCGGTACTCGGGCCACAACTATTTACCATTTATATAGATGATCTGGAGGAGGGGATGGAGTGTAGGGTAACAAAGTTTGCAGACGACACAAAGATAAGTGGAAAAGTGAATCGTGTGGAGGACGGAGAAGATCTGCAGAGAGATTTGGACAGGCTGAGTGAGTGGGCGAGGATATGGCAAATGGAGTATAACGTTGATAAATGCGAGGTTATACACTTTGGAGGAAATAATAACAAATGGGATTACTATCTCAATGGAAACAAATTAAAACATGCTACCGTGCAAAGGGACCTGGGGGTCCTTGTGCATGAGACGCAAAAGCCCAGTCTGCAGGTACAACAGGTGATCAAGAAGGCAAATGGGATGTTGGCCTATATTGCGAGGGGGATAGAATATAAAAGCAGGGATGTCTTGATGCACCTGTACAGGGCATTGGTGAGGCCGCAGCTGGAATACTGTGTGCAGTATTGGTCCCCTTATATGAGGAAGGATATATTGGCATTGGAGGGAGTGCAGAGAAGGTTCACCAGGTTGATACCGGAGATGAGGGGTTTGGATTATGAGGAGAGGCTGAGGAGATTGGGTTTGTACTCGTTGGAGTTTAGAAGGATGAGAGGGGATCTTATGGAGACTTATAAGATAATGCGGGGGCTGGATAGGGTGGAGGCGGAGAGATTCTTTCCACTTAGTAAGGAAGTTAAAACTAGAGGACACAGCCTCAAAATAAAGGGGGGTCGGTTTAAGACAGAGTTGAGGAGGAACTTCTTCTCCCAGAGGGTGGTGAATCTCTGGAATTCTCTGCCCACTGAGGTGGTGGAGGCTACCTCGCTGAATATGTTTAAAGCGCGGATGGATGGATTCCTGAGCGGTAAGGGAATTAAGGGTTATGGGGATCAGGCGGGTAAGTGGTACTGATCCACGTCAGATCAGCCATGATCTTATTGAATGGCGGGGCAGGCTCGAGGGGCTAGATGGCCTACTCCTGCTCCTATTTCTTATGTTCTTATGTTCTAATTCCAATAAATCCGTGGAACATGATTTCCCCTTCATGAAGCCATGCTGACACTTCTTGATTATACTATTTTTAAATGGACTCTAATGTTTTCTCAGTGACTGATGCGAACTGGCCTATAGTTTCCTGTTTTTGTCTCCTCCCTTTTTGAATGAGGATGCTACACTGGCAATTTTCTAATCCTCTGGCACTTTTCCAGAATTTTAGGATTCTTGGAAGATTACTACCAGTGCATCCACTATCTCTGCAGCTACTTCTTATAATACCCTAAGGATGGAACACATCAGGTTCAGGGGACTCATCTGCCTTTAGTCCCATTAATTTCCCTAGTATTTTTTCAGAAGGTATCAATTTAAGATATTAGAAAAAGAACGAGAGCGGATTTGGGACAAATTAATTTTCACAGCAGATTGTTGTGATCTGAACCATAGAATCCCTACAGTGCAGAAAGAGACCTTTCGGCCTATCAAGTGTGCACCAACTCTTCGAAAGAGTATCCCACCCAGGACCTCCTCCCACCCTACATCTAACCCACACATCTTTTGACTGTGGGAGGAAACCGGAGGACCCAAAAGAAACTCAGGCGGACAACATGCAAACTCCACACAAAGTCACCCAAAATTGAACCCAGGTCCCTAATGCTGTGAGGCAGCAGTGCTAACCACTGTGCCACCCTGGATTAACTGAAATGCATTAAAAGCAGATTCAGTAGGAATTTCCAGAAAATAATTAGAACTATGTTTGGGAAGCAAGAATGTACATGACTATATGTGAAGAGCAGGAGTGGAACCAATTGCATAGCTCCTTCCATAAGCAGCACAGCCACAATGGCTCAATAACTGCCTTGTGTATGATTCTATGAATTATGTCAGTCAGTTCTTGAAGCCAATCCACAAGGTTATTTCTTCCCTGTCACGTGAAAACATTACTGGGATCACAGTGACAGAATGGAAGCCCAAGTTCAATATATTTATCATCACATGTGATTTCCAACTAAGTCCATTAAAATTGCACATTAAGGAACCTTCAGCAGTAATGAGTGGATTCCCATCATTATAACCACCCACACATTCCATTATTCCATTCCTACTGGAGTTATTTTGCCAATCCCCTGTTAAATAGACTGCTAGTCAGGAATAATTCCATGTTACAAAGAGGTTGCATTTGAAAACAGGACTGTTTCCAGAATATAAATCATTGATTGTCACGTAACTCAAAAGCACTGCATGCCCAAGTTAGTTGTCACAGTGGTTAATTTACGATAAATTACTATGTTTTCCTGAGTCCTGTTTATTCTTGTTTGTAGTTTAAAGTTTATTTATTAATCAAAAATATGCATACATTAACATTGCAATGTAGTTACTGTGAAAATCCCCACACTCCGGCACCTGTTCGGGTAAACTGAGGGAGAAATTAGCATGGCCAATTCACCTAACCTGCACATCTTTGGACGGTGAGAGGAAACTAGAGCACCCGGAGGAAACCCGTGCAGACACGGGGAGAATGTGCAAACTCCACACAGACAGTGACCAAGCCGGCAATCGAACCTGGGTCCCTGGCGCTGTGAAGCAGCAGTGCTAACCACTGTGCCAACGTGCAGCCATTTTAGCCAGAAATGTTACTGTCGGAGTTCACTGTTGGCTGAGGGAGCGGGGAAAGAGATGGGTGGGGCATCGAATCAGATGGGAATTGAAGTTCCAGCTTCCTAACATCAGGATAGAGGCATCAAGTTTCCCAGTGGTGGGGCAGGTTGGAAGCAGGAGAGCAGTGTTGACAACACACAATGGGAAGCTAATTGTAATGGATTATAATGCAATGAATACTCACTAAAAAACACTTTGTTGCAATTAAGTGCTACCTTTACGATTAAGTTGGAGATACATGGGAAACACAGGCCTTCACTTTCAGGACTAGCTAAAGTAGGTGTGGAGCCTGGTGGCAGGTGAGCCACTTTGAGCTGTCATTACTGGAAGAGTTTGCTGAAACGAAGGAAAAGGCTGAGAAGCATCATGGGGCAGGCCAAGGGTGACCATGGGAAGGTAAAGAGTGAATAGGAAAGGTCAAAAGTGACCATGAAAAGGTTAAGGGTGACTGAGGGAAGGTCAATGTTTTCCATAGTTCCACAAACGATACAACAGATGATTGGAATGTTGAAAATGAGGTTCTATTGCCTAGGTCTTTGTGGAGTTCTCCAATATGCACCTTAAACGATCTTGAGGATTGTAGTAGTCTGCTGCGTACTGCACAAACTCTTGCAGCAGAATGGATTTACCAGCCACGGACAAAGTGGAGCCTCACTCCTTATTGGAAGAGGATGATGGGGAGGTTGTATCTGGGCAGCAGGACAAGCCTGCTGAAATTTCAGGATCAAGTGCAAGGCCACGGAAAGATGCACGAGGGAGACCCATGTTAGTCATTCTGAATGGGTTTTAGAAAGCATGATGCTTTTGAAAATGAATCATCTTTAGGCTTTACATTCATGTGACCTCTGCATGTCCATCTGGTCAAATCACCAATAAACACAAACAAACCACTTCATCCACGTCACCCAAATTGTTGCGATGTCAATATTCCCTTCCACACATACAGGATTGTTATCATGATGCTCTGCTAACCAGACTCCAACAAAACTATCCAGCAAATATGATTAAACCCACCTGCCATTCTACCATCACACGCACCTGCCCCTACCCACCTGCCACCTTAACCTCCTGCTACCCTACCAATCTATCATCCTACCTATCTCTCACCCTACCTACATGTCATCCTATTGCCATACACACCTGCCACCTTACCAATCTACCACACAAACAACATACCACCATACCCAACTGCCACTTTACCAATCTACCACCCTGACCACCTGTCATCCTACCTGTCATGCTGCCACCTTAGTCACCTACCACCCTCCCACTTCACCCACCTACCACCTTCCTCACTTGCCACCCCATCTACCTGCCAGTCTACCAACTTACCAGCAGACTGAGAGGCTGGCTAGTTGTCACGTGAATGGACATGTGGCACCAGCCAAAGAGCAGAGAGCAGGAGAGGTCAGTGGGAGTGTGAGGATGTAAATGCAGGGACTGAAGAGATGGGGACATTAAGGGTGATTCATGAGGAGGGGAACCTTCAAAGATTGTGTTTGGGGAAACAGCGGGCAAGGTTAGAGTGTTAGAAGGAGTTACAGTAGCATCGTGGTGATGTTACTGGAATAATAATCCAGAGGTCTGGACAAATGATCCAGAGTTATGAATTTAAAACCCATCATGACAGCTGGTGAACTTAAATTGGGTTAATTCAATAAATCTAGAATAATATAAAAATCTAATGAACACAGTGGTGACATTGAAACTACAGATTGTCATAAAAACCCATCTGGTTCACTAATGTCCTTCAGGAATGAAACCTATCATTCTTCCCAAGTAAGCCCTAAATATGAGTTCAGAGTTCCAGTGTTATGGTAGATTTTTAAATGTTGTCTGCCATTTAGTTATATCAAATTGCTACTAAAAACCCAAATAAGGTTAAAAGTGGATGGACCATTGATCAATTTACCAGACACAGCAAAGGCACACCCACCCCAGTTGACCCTGCAAAGGCCCCCTCACTAACCTCTGGAGAAATATAACCTTGGGGAAGCTATGCAATGAATTGTTGAGCCAAGTAGTCATACTCATGGAATCATACCTTTCAGACAATGTCCCATACTCCTCCATAACCATCATTGGATAGGTCCTGTCCCAAACACAGGACAGTCCCTAGAAGCTGCAGTACCCATGGTATACAGTCAGACCGAGTCGCCCTGAGGGTCCTCAACACAGACTCAAGACCCAATGGAGTTTCGTGACCTCAGGTCAAACAGGGGCTATGAAACCTCCAAATGATTATCATCTACTGTCCTCCCTCAGCTGGTGAATCAGTACTCCTCCATGTTGAACAGCACTAGAAAGAAGGATTGAGGGTGGCAACGTAACAGAATGTCCTGTGATGGAGGACATCCCCAAATCATGCTTATTAGCCTCACTCCCGAACTAGCTTTTCAAGTGCTGAAGGACTTAGTGTTCAGACTGGGCATCAGGTGTGTCGGTGGTGGTCAGCTGGTGGAGGCTAGTCAGGTCAGGTTGGAGGGTCGGTGGCTGCTGGGAGCTGGTTAGGTCTAGTTGGGGCTTAGTTAGAACATAGATACATAGAAAAACTACAGCACAAACAGGCCCTTCGGCCCACAAGTTGTGCCGAACACATCCCTACCTTCTAGACCTACCTATAACCCTCCATCCTATTAAGCTCCATGTACTCATCCAGGAGTCTCTTAAAAGACCCTATTGAGTTTGCCTCCACCACCACTGACGGCAGCCGATTCCACTCGCCCACCACCCTCTGTGTGAAAAACTTACCCCTAACATCTCCCCTGTACCTACCCCCCAGCACCTTAAACCTGTGTCCTCTCGTAGCAGACATTTCCACCCTGGGAAAAAGCCTCTGAGAGTCCACCCGATCTATGCCTCTCAACATCTTATACACCTCTATTGGGTCTCCTCTCATCCTTCGTCTCTCCAAGGAGAAAAGACCGAGCTCCCTCAGCCTATCCTCATAAGGCATGCCACTCAATCCAGGCAATATCCTTGTAAATCTCCTCTGCACCCTTTCAATCTTTTCCACATCCTTCCTATAGTGAGGCGACCAGAACTGAGCACAGTACTCCAAGTGGGGTCTGACGAGGGTCCTATATAGCTGCATCATTATCCCCGGACTCCTAAACTCAATGCCTCGATTGATAAAGGCCAGCACACCATACGCCTTCTTAACCACCTCCTCCACCTGCGGGGCCGATTTCAGAGTCCTATGGACCCAGACCCCAAGGTCCTTCTGATCCTCGACAGTACGAAGAGTCTTTCCCTTTATATTGTACTCCTTCATCCCATTTGACCTACCAAAATGGACCATGACACATTTATCTGGGTTGAATTCCATCTGCCACTTGTCCGCCCAGTCTTGCATCCTATCTATGTCCCTCTGTAACTTCTGACATCCCTCTAGACTATCCACAACCCCACCAACCTTTGTATCGTCGGCAAACTTACCAACCCATCCCTCTGCTTCCTCATCCAGGTCATTTATGAAAATGACAAACAGCAAGGGTCCCAGAACAGATCCCTGGGGCACACCACTGGTGACCGACCTCCATTTAGAAAAAGACCCATCTATACCCACTCTCTGCCTCCTTTGGGCAAGCCAGTTCTGGATCCACCGGGCAGCAGCCCCTTGGATCCCATGCCCTCTCACTTTTTCTGGAAGCCTTGCATGGGGGACCTTATCGAACGCCTTGCTAAAATCCATATAAACCACATCTACCGCTTTCCCTTCGTCAATGTGTTTAGTCACATTTTCGAAGCACTCCACCAGGCTCATAAGGCACGATCTGCCCTTGACAAAGCCATGCTGAGTATTCTTGAGCATACTAAACCTCTCTAAATGCTCATATATCCTGTCCCTCAGGATCTTCTCCATCAGTTTACCAACCACTGAGGTTAGACTCACCGGTCGGTAATTACCTGAGCTATCCATATTCCCCTTCTTGAAAATAGGAACCACATCCGCAATCCTCCAATCCTCCGGCACCTCTCCCGTCTCCATCGACGACGCAAAGATCATCGCCAGAGGCTCTGCAATCTCTTCCCTCGCCTCCCACAGTAACCTGGGGTACATCCCATCCGGACCTGGCGACTTATCTATCTTGATGCCATTCAAAGATTCCAGCACAACCTCTTTCTTAAAGTCCACATACTCAATCCTTTCAGTCCACCGCACACCCGCAGTACATCCACCCAGGTCTTTCTCCTCTGTGAAAACCGAGGCAAAATACTCATTGAGCACCTCTGCCATTACTCAATACTCATTGAGCACCTCTACTGGTTCCGTCCAGACTTTCCCGCCTTCACCTTTGATAGGCCCTATTCTGTCACGTGTCATCCTTTTACTCTTCACATATTTATAGAACGCCTTAGGGTTCTCCTTAATCCTACCTGCCAGGGCCTTCTCGTGACCCCTTCTGGTTCTCCTAATTTCCTTCTTTAGTCCCTTCCTACAAGCCGTATACTCTTCTAAATCCCTATCTTCGCTAAGCTCTCTGAGCCTTTTGTACGCTTTCCTTTTCTTCTCGACTAGGTCCCGCACAGCTTTGGTGCACCACGGTTCCTTTAACCGACCAACACCTCCCTGTCTGCCCGGAACGTTGTCCTGTAGAACTCTAGACAGACATTCCTTGAAAAACTGCCACCTCTCTTCAGTACATTTCCCCGAGAATGCCTCCTTCCAATTTACTCCTCTAATTTGCTGTCTAATGTCTTCATATTTCCCCTTACTCCATATAAACCCTTTCCTAGCATGCCTGATCCTCTCTTTTTCCAATGCAAGCCTAAAGGAGATAGAGTTATGATCGCTATCCCCAAGATGCTCTCCCACTGAGAGATCTGGCACCTGTCCAGGTTCATTGGTCAGTATCAGATCAAGTACAGCCTGTCCTCTTGTAGGCTTGTCCACATGCTGTGTCAGGAAACCCTCCTAGTTGGATGGTAAGGCTACTCAGTTTGGGCCGGGGTATAGTTGGGTCCGGAGGGATTTCCATTTTGGGTCAAGTCAGTGGGGGGAGGGGGGGTGGCGGGGAAGGGAGGTTATGAGGAGGTTATTGGTGGTGGGAGGTAGATTAGGGAGTGTAATCTGTGGGGGGGGGGGGATGGTAACGGGGGAGTCGGGGGAATCAGTGTGAATTTTTGGGGAACACTATATAGTTACCTTGGAGTTAGACTAGGATTTTTCTAACATAAGAGGAGGAAGTCAGCTGCGCTGATTCTCTTGGCTGCTCTCCGTGGATTCCTGTGCTGAGGGAATTATTCTGCATCATGGATCAGAACTCTGGCCAGAAAAATTATAGTAAGAAGTCTCACAACACCAGGTATTTGCTACCAAATAAACCTGTTGGACTTTAACCTGGTGTTGTGAGACTTCTTACTGTGCTTACCCCAGTCCAACGCCGGCACCTCCACATCAGAAAAATTATAACCAGATAAGTGGGCAGTTTTATGTCTGAACAGCATCAAACAAAACTTCCAACACTGATCAGAGGTTTTGGGCCAAAGCCCTGACTTCACACTTAGAACACCCTCTATAGTGTTGTGTGGCAGTACCGCCATGCAAAATGGCATTGATTCAAAACAGATCTTGCAGCTCAAAACTGAACATACATGAGGTGCTGTGGGCATCAGCAGAATTGCATTCCTCCACAATGCTTAACCTCATAGCCCAGTACATTCCTCATTCTACCATTACCATCAAGCCAGGAGATCAGCCATGGTTCAATAAGGACTGTGGAAGAGCATGGAGGAGAGGTACTAGCCATACCAAAACACTAGGTGCCAATCCGGCAAAGCTGCAACACAGGACCAGATTGATGCTAATCACCCAGAAGAAGCATGCTAAGGACAAAGCAAAGTGATCCCACAAATAACAGATCAGAACAAAGCTCTGCATTCTTTCCAAATCCAGTCATGATTGGCTGTGGACAATTAAACAACCAACCAAGAGGAGGAGGCTCCATAAATATCCCCATCCTTAAGGATTGAGGAGCCCAGTACATCTGTGCAAAAGACAAGACTAAAGCATCTGCAAACATCTTCAGCCAGGTGTGCCTAGTGGATGATCCAACTCAACCTCCCCCTGAGATCTCCACCATCACACGCCAATTTCATTCCATTAGATTCATATCACATCGAATCAGGAAATAGCTAATCATGCAGCAATCGCTTTTTAAAAATTCATTCATGGGTCATGCGCATCACTGGCTGGCCAGCATTTATTGCCCATCCATAGCTGCCCTTAGAGGACAGTTGAGAGTCAACCACATTGCTGTGGCTTTGGAGTCACATGTAGGCCAGGTATGGACAATAGATTTCTTTCCCTAAAGGACATTAGTGAACCAGATGGGTTTCCCCAACAATCGACAATGGTTTCATGGTCATCAGTATTCTTAATTCCAAATATTTTTTGTTGAATTCAAATTCCATGTGGCGGGATTCAAACCGAGTCCCCAGAACATTCACTGAGTTTCTGGATTAATAGCCTCGCACGAATACCACTAGGCCATCGCACCCCCCTGTGGTCCTCAGTAACAACCTGGCTGTAGTGCTTACCATTTATATGCCACTTTCTTGTCAAGTTGGTCCAGTACATTGCAACTTTGGCATTTACCAGTAAAGTGGAAAATTGCCTGGGTACGCCCTGTCCACAAAAAGCAATGCAAATTGAATCTAGCTAATTACCACCCCATCAGTCTATCGTCAATCAGCAGTAAAGTGATGGCAGGTATCTTTGACAGTGCTATCATCCAGCATCTATTCCATCAACAACCTACTCACTGATACTCAGTTTGGGTTCTGCCAGGGCCACTCAGCTCCTGATCTACAGCATTGGTCCAGACATGGACAAAAGAGCCGAACTCAAGAAGAAAATTCAGAATGACCGTTCTTGACAAGAAGGGACCTTTTGTCCATGTGTGACATTGAAGTGCTATTACAGAATTGAAGTCAATGGAAATCAGGGGAAACAATTCCATGAGTTGGAGTCATATACCTTCAATAAAGGAAGATAGTTGTGGTTGTTGGAGGTCAATAGCCTCAGAACACCACTGCAAAAGTTCCTCAGTGCTACAATCTAGGCCCAGTGATCTTCAGCTGCTTCACCGTCTCTCTATCCTAAAGTCAGAAGTGATGATGTTCACTGATGATTGAATAGCATTCATTTCCATTTACAATTCCTCAGATAACCATGTAATCAATGCCTGCTCTCAGCAAGGCTTGGCTGAGTGGTCTCACCTCCTGAATGATGATGAGGAATTTCTTCAGGCAGAGGGTGGTGAATCTATGGAATTCATTGCCACAAAAGGCTGTGGAGGCCAGGTCATTGACTGTGTTTAAGGCGGAGGTAGATGGATTCTTGATTGGTCAGGGGATCAAAGGTTACAGGGAAAAGGCAGGAGAATGGGGTTGAGAAACTTATCAGCTATGATTGAATGGCAGAGCGGACACGATGGGCCGAATGGCCTAACTCTGCTCCTATACCTTATGATCTTATGAATTCCCAAAGTCCGTCCACCATCTACAAGTGAAGAGTGTGATGGAATACTCACCACTTTCCCAGACAACACCCACAAATATTCAACACCACCAAGGACAAAGCAACCTGCTTAATTGGTACTCCATCTACCATCTCAAGAATTCACTCCCTTAACCAGCGATGCAGTTTGGTTGCAGTGGGCTGCAGATGCATTGTGGCTGCAGTGTGCACCATCTACAAAATGCATTGCAGCAACCATCCAAGACCCTCCCCCATCATGATTCAAGCCTGGAACCTCAGCCACCCAGAAGGACAAGAACAAGAGATGCTTGGGAACATCACCATCAGCAAGATCCCCCCACAAGCCATGCACGATTCTAACTTAAATATAATGTTATTCCTTTATTGTCACTGGGTCAGAATCCTGGAACTTCCGAAGTGTACAATACTCGTTAAAATATTAAAATATGTCATCTACCTCCTGGGAGAAGGTTGGTCACCTTCCACCTTTTCTAACACTCTTACAACTGGAAGTGGGCAGGTTCGAGATAGGTTGGGTTGGAATTTAAGATTTTTTATAGGTTTGCTTTGCACTTGTCCCAAACCCGTGGGTGTTGAAGGGTATATTTCTTCTAGTGTGACTCCTGTGGTCTAAGAGGCAATCACATAGATTCCCACATAGATCAAAGGCTACAGTCAATTTTTATTTCATTGTAGCCTTACAGTTAGTTAATTACAAAATTAGGAAACACTTCCATCCCAGTAATTTTCTAGCAGCTGGTTCAATTTCATCTATTATTTTTAAACAATTACAGCCCCAAATTAATAGTCAGAAAATTATCCCTTTATTTAATTGTACAATAGCTGCTTAGAAGGCATGCACAGAATGTAACTAAAGCAACTGATGATGTAATAGTCAAGGAGATGATAGCTATATAGAATAACTGATCATAGACAAAGTTGAGTTACAGGTGTATATATGAACATTTAAAAAAATTAATTCATGGATGTAGACATCGCTGGCTAGGTCAGCATTTAATGCCCACACCTAAGTGCCCTTGCAAAGGTGGTGGCGTGCTGCCTTCATGAACCAAAGGCATGTACATGTAGTATAGGTACAATTCAGGATGGCAACAAATGTTGGGCCCAACCACTGACATGTACATCCCATGAATGAATAAAAAATAAATTAGGATCACATACACATCTGTAATTCATCTTTGACTATGATCATCAGTTATTCTATACACTTATCATCTCTTTGACCGTTTCACCAACTGTGACTAACAAAAGCTTCTTCCAATTTCCATTTTGTTATTTTGAATTTCATGTAGTTTTAGAATTACTCCCCTTTTCATCCTCTGGTTTCAACTAAGTTTCACTGAAGTCTAATGATAGACATTTTTTCAGTGGATTACTCATTCCTCATGCCTTATTCTTCAGTCCGTATGTTCGAATTAATGTTTATATTTGTTCATTTTGCTCATCAATTCTTAGCTCTCCTCATTCCCCTGCTTACAATTTTCCCTTCTCATGTGCATTGCTTTTTCAAATTGTTTGTCCAGTCGCCGACTTCTGATCTCCCTTCCCTGTTCCTCATCTAATTTAAATATAACTCCACAGCAGCCTTCATATTCGGGATCAATAATTTAACTTCAAATTGAGTTAAGACAGCCTATTTTTCTGAAAACAGTATTTTAAAAGTATGCCAACACTTTACTTCTACTCATTGCTGAAGGAGTAGGTTTGGACTTTAAAATGGATATTGCAATGTATTAACCAATGAAAAGGTGACGCTCTTTTTAATTCTGTGGCTTTGTGGTTTGTGCATCTCAGCCACCTGGAAATGTGGATATCATCGAACCTCCAGGGGCCAATCACCTTCATCAAGAAATGTAAATATTCTGTTTGGTAGCGTTAGACACCAAAGGGAAAGTTGTGCTGTGTTGCAGTTCACTTCAAAGAGCCGTTCTGAAATGTAAATATTGCAGCTGTTTCACCGGTGCCGCATCTCATTTTCTTATTGTCCACACTGAATATCATAAACAGAGCTGTTTGGGTGAAATTGGGGTGGCTTCTCCGTGACTGTCAGGCATCTTACATATATTTACCTTTTTTGTGAAAAGCTGTTGCACTCAAATCAGATTTTAAATTTATGAATATGCAGGAGACCAAATATTTTCAAGGAATTTAGCTTTGGTAATGCTGAAAAAAAGATTCAAGGGCCTAGCCAGTGAGGATTGATAGGTTAACCAGGACAAGTCATTACAATGTGCCCAATCTAGTCCTCTAGTCAACAATGACACCATGTATTTTGCTGAAGGAGTTTCTAGCTAGTAATCTGGAGCACAAAACCAGGTTAATTTTTCCTCTCCCTATCGACTGAGGTTGATGCTGTGATGCCAACTCAGTGGAGACTGAGTTTAAGCCTATCTCCCTGTTCTGCGTACCTCAGTTCCACAGTAAATAATGTACATGTTAACTAAGCCACTGCAGATGTGGAGAAAGACACCGTTTTTATCTGTGCAAATAAAATATTATTTTCCGTGTTTATTGCTATTGCATGTGGCCATTTTACATATCGCAATATTGCACTATAATAAGCTATTAGAGCGAGGATTTTTAAAGTAATTTTTCTCTATTAATTTTTCCCCGCTACAGAGGTGCTAAGTGAACATTATTTGATAGTACTTTTATATTTAATTAGTACCCAAGTTTTACTTTTTAATTTTCTTTCTTTTCTATAATAATGAATGAGCAAATTTCTGAAAACTTGCAAATTTCATCAGGATTTACTTCCTCTGTGTTCCTCATTACTTTCCTCTATTTGAAACGAATGGGAAAGCCAGCAAAGTGAACAGAATACGAGCCCTGGGCCGAAACTCTCCCATCTCACCCGCCACAATAATTGTTGTGGGCGAGACAGATCATTTAAAGGTCCAGCGAGTTTGGGCGGGAATTTCCAGTCTTGGGTCACGCACGGCTGGAGAACCCGCCCGTGGTACAGAAAAAATATGGCAGATCATTCCATTGAAAACATCAGCATGCACAAAGCATGAAGTGTGTCAGTAATGGATATTCTGAATCCTGACCCAGGAACTTTAGTGCAAATATAGGCTGACACTGTAGTGCTGAGAAAGTGTTTCATCGATGTGCTGTTTTTTGAAGAAAAACAGCAGCACTCTGCTAAATTTATCCTTCAAACAACATCACTGAGAAATGATTATCTGCTCATTGTCACATTGCTCTTTGTGATAGCTTGTAGTGTTGTTTCCAACATTACAATAGTGGTGATACTTAAAAACTGCTTCTGAAGCACAGTGAGCTACCTTGATGTCATAAAAGGTGTGGCAGAAATACAAATTTCTCTCAACACCTCAGGGAAGAGGAGAAGCTGGAACAATACAATAGTCATGATGTGGAGATGCCGGTGTTGGACTGGGGTGAACACGGTAAGAAGTCTCACAACACCAGGTTAAAGTCCAACAGGTTTATTTGGTAGCAAATACCATAAGCTTTCGGAGCACTGCTCCTTCGTCAGATCTGACGAAGGAGCAGTGCTCCGAAAGCTTATGGTATTTGCTACCAAATAAACCTGTTGGACTTTAACCTGGTGTTGCCCGACTTCTTACAATACAATAGGTCAGGGCGACAAGTCTTTTGAGAGCTTAACAGATGGACCATCAAAACTATCCATCACTGAATGGAGCTTGAGTACTGCAATATCTATGTCCCTTGGCCTCTGAGAGGGAAGGTGTGTATGGAAGCTGCACCTCACCCATACCACAATTAATCATCTGTGTCATCTTCTGGAATCAAACACACATAGAGTCACACAGCACAGAAAGAGGCCCTTCGGCCCATTGTGTCAGTGATGCGCGATTGATTCATTCGGGAGACAAGGTTGTACCCAGGAATAAAGGCTTTTATTCACAACAAGAATAGAGCACACTGCTTAACAATACTATCCCAGACTAAGGGCTACTAGGAAGTAGCAGTGACCTTTATACTCCTGTAAGAAGGCGGAGCCAAACGGAGCGTACCACAGAACAATGCTAACAGGTGGAACACCCCAACCCTAACCCCAACAGCAACAAGAGTAACATATGTACAAGTATCCATAGTGGTAACCATCTATGGTTCACCACAGTCAGTGCCAGACATCAAGCACCTATCTATTCTAATCCCATTTTCCAGCACTTGGTCTGTAGTTTTGGATGCTATGGCGTTTTTGTTTTTCATTGGCATTGGTTAAGGTTTGTTTTGAGACTGATTGACAAGCAAAAATATCCTGCCACCTCTCCAAGATACTGCAAAATATGACTTCAGATTATCCCAAAGTGCTTTGCAGCCCATGACACACCCTGAGGGTGAGACACTATTCTAATTGGGTCAATTTGGGTGAGACGGGCCCGATTTTATCATCAAGTTGCGCCCATTTTCAGGCACAAAGAATTGGTAAAGTCGGGTGTGAGGCGAGTAGCGCAATCCCCACCCACCTCAGCACTGATTCCCCCGTTACCAAGGCCTGAAAATGGCCGTGATCAGGGCCGCGCCCGAAACAGAAACAACAGCCATTTAAATATATTTGCATGCATTTAAATTGACTTAATGGGCTGCACGGCCAACTTTACCGGCACTTCCCCCTTTACAACCACATTCGCCCATCCAGATTCGGCTCAAAACAAACATACTCTACAAAAGTCCGATTCGGGCACTCCAGCTAGTGAGGTAAATGCAGAACATCCGATGGCTCTCTGCTTGAGATCGATGGTGGGAGCGCGGGGGGGCTCACCGCTTGAGATCGATGGTGGGAGCGTGGGATGGGGCAGGGGGGAGTGGTGGAGGGGAGGGGAAGGTGAGCCCGACGGCTCTCTGCTTGAGATCGGTGGGGGGGGGGGGGGGGCAGCGGGTGGAAGGGGTAGGGGTTCGCTGCCACTCTGCCTGTGATCAGTGAGTGGGAAGGGGGGGTTCGCTGCCACTCTGCCTGTGATAGTTAAGGGGAAGGGGGGTCTGCTGCCACTCTGCCTGAGATTGGTGGGGGGAAATGGGGGGAGGGCGCCACGATCGGTCTGGGTGGCGGGTGGGTGAGGGGTTAAGGGGGTCAGTAATGTTGTGGGGGTGGGGCAATGTCTGTGGGGGTCAGGGGGAGGCATTATCCAGCCCAGGAGCAATGTGGCAGGGGAGCCACATTCTATTTTTGTTACTGCGCATGCCAATCGGAACTGCAGGATTTCGGGAGCGTTAAGCCCAGGACACAGGCTTCTGCAGCGCGATTCTGAATCACTGATATTTTCTCAGGCAGAGAGCGTATGGAGGCGCCTGAGAGCAGATCTAAAAGTTGGATCTAAAACACTCCCAGTTTCAGGTCCGCCCAGCACTTATAATCAAAATGGTGAAATAGGGCTCAAAGTCTCACAATGAGATAAAAAGGCAGATAATCTGTTTCTGTGATGTTGATTGAGGGGTCAAGGAGCCCCGCATTCAAATGGTAGCAGCGAGCATCCTTCTGTACATAGCGATATGGAGTAAAATGAATCCATAAATAGAAGTATATGGGTTAATACGTACAAATAATGTGAATTAGTAAGCTTCTGTGATTCAGTGCAGCTTCTTTCTAAGAGGAACGGGCTGTCTGCACCCTGTATTCTTCAAATGCTGCTTAGCCCCCTGCTCAGTGTTCAAGCAGTCAGCAGCATGGACCCTGTCTGGCCAATGTTGCAATCAGGCAAATGTGGAGGCAACACCAAATTTGCAACATCCACAGGCAGGTTGCGAATTGCGACCCCCGCAACCAAAAGATGGCATGGACCAACTTCTAACCCCCAAACATTTAAGACCTTCACCAAAGGACCAATTTCAGAGATTTTTTTTTGATATACAGAATTGTTAGAATGTGGAATCGCTACAATACTCAGCGACTCAAGGAGAATGAATGATGGATTTTAAAGGGGGTTTTTAAAAGCACAATAATAATGTCAAGGATGAAACGAAGTGGATATCCCTTTTTAGCGAGCACAGCCAGCTTAATAGACTCCTCTTGCACTTGTACAAATCTGGAATTCTACAAAATCTTGATATTTCTGCACCATTGAGTGACTCTAGACACCAGCCAGGAGACATCTCAAGAGTTAGTATCAATTTCAACACTGCACAACAGATGTAACAGATGTTCCATTTCTTCCAGTATTAATTCTTTCACATCTGTACATACGACCTCATCACTAGGGTGAAGCAGCACCTAAAAAGACAGATTTTTTTTTGATATTGATTCCACCTGTGTTAACACTCATTCACCTCTGGTTAATGCTATTCCTTTATTTTACATTTGGAATTAATATGGTCTAATACCTCAGTACTTATTCTGCATAGGTTTAGAATGGTTCTGGAAAGAGATCAGGAAAATCAAAGGTGAGTATGCACAACTGGAAGAGTGCTAATTCTAGTAAACTAGAAAAAGATCTCGCCGTGAAGGAATATGAATAGATTGACAGATAAAACAGTAAATGAACAATGGAATATCTTCAAAGAGGAGGTAGTTCCGGTACAGACCAGACACATTTCCATGAGGGGAAAATAAATGATATCCAAAGCTAGAGTTCCAAGGAAAGCTAAAGGTAGGAAACAGTAAAAGGAAACAGATGAATTCATAGAATCCCTACAGTACAGAAGGAGGCCATTTGGCTCATCAAGCCTGCACCGTCAACAATTCCACCCAGGCCCTATCCCCTTAACCTCACATATTTACCTTGTAATCCCCCTGACACTAAGGGGAAATTTAGAATGGCCAATCAACCTAACCCGCACATCTTTGTACTGTGGGATGAAACCGGAGCACCCGGAGGAAACCTGTGCAAACACGGGGAGAACGTGCAAGCTCCGCACAGACAGTGACCCAAGGCCGGAATTGAATTTGGGTCTCTGGTGTTGTGAAGCAGCAGAGTAAACCACTGCACCACTGTGCCACCAATGGGATTTCCAAGTCCTGCCTAAATCAACCCCCACTAGGGGTTACCCATCAGCGGTGTGGGCGAGCCGTGCAAATTACCATTGACTTCAGCCGGAGGGAACCAGAAGACCCCAATGGTGAACTGCCTCTTCCAGCATTTGTGATTTGGAAAAGGTGAATTAACAAATGGCAGCCAGCACTGATTTGATTCAGTATCTGACAAATGTGACTGAATCCTCTGATGAAGAAACAGAGAGGGTTCAGTATGGTTGATATGGTGCATATGGCATTTCAAAAGCTGCTTGATAAAGTACCACATCAGACTTGTTCACAAAATTGAAGCCCGTGGCTTAACAGGGGCAATGGCAGCATGGATTCAAAATTATTCTAGAGTCAGAGCACAGAGGATAGCAGTGAAGATTTGCCTATGAAAGCGTAAGGAAATTTACAGTAGTGTTCCCAAGAGGGCAGTATTAGAACTGCTGCTCTTTTTGATATATATTAACCATCTGGGCTTGGGTAGACCGGGAATTTTTCAAAGTTTGCTGATGAAACAAAACTCAGAAATATTGTATACAGTGAGGAAGATAGTGCTTGACTTCAGGAGGACATATGCAGACTGGTGAAATGAGCAGACACATTTGACTGACTGAAATTAAAGCAGAGAAGTTAATAAGCAATGGATTTGGAAGGAAGGAGGAGGAGAAACAATATAAACAAAGTGGTACAATTTTAAAGGGAATGTAGGAACAGAGATATCTGCAGGTTTACGTATCCAAATCCTTGAAAGGTTTAAAGGCCCAAGTTGGGAATGTGTTGAAAAGCATACGGGTTCCTTGGTTTTATAAACAGAGACAATGGCTGTATTTTCATGGTTCCAATCAGGACCAATTGGAAATTCCGGGCCATAGAATACAAAACAAAGAAATTATGCTAAAATTTGATGTATCAACATTTAGACCAGTCAGAAAATTCCAAAAATTCTGTGCTCTACAATTTGGAAATCCAGGCTTTAGAGAGCGTATAAATGTGGGGCAAGGATGGTACCATAGAGGGACACTTCAGAAGGAGAAATGAGAGAATCTGGATTGTTCTCCTCAAAGCAACCAAATTTATGAAGAGATTTAACAGAAATTATGAGCAGTTTTGAGGCAGCACACAGGACAAACTATTCACGCTGGCAGGAAGGCTGTTACCTCGAGGGAACTATTTGAAGCTAATTGTCAACAGAGTCAGACTGGTGTTCAGATTCAAAAAAATGTACAATGAGATTTTATGAGCAGAAAAGCTACACCAGAAAGGATAATAAAAGTAGATTCAATCGTCTGCTAACAGATCCTATTCCCAGCAACCAGGAATTTAAATATTTGAATGGGACTAGCAGACTCAGACTTAATCTGCTCTGCAGGATTAACCCTGGCAGGTCAGGTTGCTTTGACCTTGGGGAAACCCAAGCTCAAGGGAGGAGATGACTGCTTTTTAAAAATTCATTTGTAGGACGCAGGCGCATTGGTTGGCCAGCATTTATTGCCCATCCCTAGTTACCCTTGAGAAGGTGTTGGTGAGCTGCCATCTTGAATCACTGCAGTCCATGTCCTGTGGGTTGACTCACAATGCCGTTAGGGAGGGAATCCCAGGATTTTGACCCAGCAACTGCAAAGGTACAGCGATATATTTCCAAGTCAGGATGGTGAGTGGCTTGGAGGGGAACTTACAAGTGGTGGTGCTCCCATTTATCTGCTGCCCTTGTCCATCTAGATAGAAGTGGTCGTGGGTTCGGATTGTGCTGTCTAAGGATCTTTGGTGATTTGCTGCAGTGCCTCTTGTAGATAGTACACACTGCTGCTACTGAGCGTCGGTGGTGGAGGGATTGAACGTTTGTGGATGTGGCTGCTTTGTCCTGGATGTTGTCAAGCTTCTTGGGTGTTGTTGGAGCTGCACCCATCCAGGCAAGTGGAGGGTATTCCATCACACTCCTGACCTGTGCCTTGAAGATGATAGATAGGCTTTGGGGAATCAGGAGGTGAGTTACTCGCCGCAGTATTCCTAGCCTCTGAACTGCTCTTGTAGCCACTGTGTTTATGTGGTGAGTCCAGTTGAGTTTCCGGTCAATGGTAACCCCAAGGATGTTGACCGTGGGGGATTCAGTGATGGTAACACCATTGAATGTCAAGGGGGGGTGGTTATTGGTGATGGTCATTGCCTGGCATTTGTTTGGCGTGAATGTTACCTGCCACTTGTCAGCCCAAGCCTGGATATTGTCCAGATCTTGTTGCATTTGAACATGGACTGCTTCAGTATCTGAGGAGTTGTAAATGGTACTGAACATTGTGCAATCATTGGCGAAAATCCCCCACTTCTGACCTTAAGACGGAGGGATGGTCATTGACAAATCAGCTGAAGATGGTTGGCCCTAGGTCACTACCCTGAGGGACTCCTGCAAAGATGCAAATTTGATGAAATGAGAAGGGATCTGGGAAGTGTGGATTGGCACAGGCTGTTCTCTGGTAAGGATGTAAATGGAAAGTGGGAGGCCTTCAAAGAAGAAATTTTGAGAGTGCAAAGTTTGTATGTTCCTGTCAGGATTAAAGGCAAAGTAAATAGGAATAAGGAACCTTGGTTCTCGGGGGAGATTGTAACACTGATTAAGAGGAAGAGAGAGTTGTATGAAATGCACAGGCAGCAAGGAACAGATCAGATGATCGAGGAGTATAAAAAGTGCAAGAAGCTACTTAAGAGGGAAATCAGGAGGGCTAAAAGAAGACATGAGGTTGCTTTGGCAGACAGAGTGAAGGAAAATCCAAAGAGCTTCTATAGGTATGTTAGGAGCAAAAGGATAGTGAGGGATAAAATTGGTCCTCTTGAAGACCAGAGTGGTAGACTGTGTATGGAACCAAAAGAGATGGGGGAGATACGAAATGGTTTTTTTGCATCCATATTTACTGAGGAAACGGGCATGGAGTCTACGGAAATGGGGCAAACAAGTAGGGAGGTCATGGAACCTTTACAGATTAAAGGGGAGGAGGTGCTTGCTGTCTTGAGGCAAATCAGAGTGGATAAATCCCCAGGACCGGACAGGGTATTCCCACGGACCTTGAGGGAAGCTAGTGATGAACCTGCAGGGGCCCTGGCAGACATATTTAAAATGTCAGTATTCACGGGGGAGGTGCTGGATGATTGGAGGGTGGCTCATGTTGTTCCGTTGTTTAAAAAAGGTTCCAAAAGAAATCCGGGAAATTATAGGCCAGTAAGTTTGAGGTCGGTGGTGGGCAAGTTATTGGAAGGTGTGATAAGGGATAGGATCTACAAATATTTGGATAGACAGGGACTTATTAGGGAGAGTCAACATGGCTTTGTGCGTGGTAGGTCATGTTTGACCAATCTATTAGAGTTTTTCGAGGAGGTTACCAGGAAAGTGGATGAAGGGAAGGCGGTGGATGTTGTCTACCTGGATTTCAGCAAGGCCTTTGACAAGGTCCCTCATGGGAGGTTAGTTAGGAAGGTTCAGTCGCTGGGTATACATGGGGAGGTAGTAAATTGGATAAGACACTGGCTCAATGGAAGAAGCCAGAGAGTGGTTGTGGAGGATTGCTTCTCTGAGTGGAGGCCTGTGACTATTGGTGTGCCGCAGGGATCGGTGTTGGGTCCATTGTTGTTTGTCATCTATATCAATGATCTGGATGATAATGTGGTAAATTGGATCAGCAAATTTGCTGATGATACAAAGATTGGAGGTGTAGTGGACAGTGAGGAAGGTTTTCAAAGCTTGCAGGGGGATTTGGACCAACTAGAAAAATGGGCTGAAAAATGGCAAATGGAATTTAACGCAGACAACTGTGAGATATTGCACTTTGGAAGGACAAACCAAAGTAGAACGTACAGGGTAAATGGTAGGACTCTGAAGAGTGCAGTTGAACAGAGGGATCTGGGAATACAGGTACAGAATTCCCTAAAAGAGACGTCACAGGTGGATAGGGTCGTAAAGAGTGCCTTTGATACATTGGCCTTTATAAATCGGAGTATTGAATCTAAAAGTTGGAGTGTTATGGTAAGATTATATAAGGCATTGGTGAGGCCGAATTTAGAGTATTGTGTACAGTTTTGGTCACCTAGTTACAGGAAGGATGTAAATAAGGTTGAAAGAGTGCAGAGAAGGTTCACAAGGATGTTGCCAGGACTTGAGAAGCTGAGTTACAGAGAGAGATTGAATAGGTTGGGACTTTATTCCCTGGAGCGTAGAAGAATGAGGGGAGATTTGATAGAGGTGTATAAGATTTTGATGGGCATAGATAGAGTGAATGCAAGCAGGCTTTTTCCACTGAGGCTAGGGGAGAAAAAAACCAGAGGGCATGGGTTAAGGGTGAAAGGAGAAAAGTTTAAAGGGAATATTAGGGGGGGCTTCTTCACGCAGAGAGTGGTGGGAGTGTGGAATGAGCTGCCGGATAAAGTGGTAAATGCTTTTAACATTTAAGAAAAACTTGGACGGGTTCATAGATGAGAGGGGTGTGGAGGGATATGGTCCAAGTGCAGGTCAGTGGGACTAGGCAAAAAATGGTTCAGCACAGACAAGGAGGGCAAAAAGGCCTGTTTCTGAGCTGTAATTTACTACGGTTTCTATGTTCTCAAGCTGGAATGACTGACCCTCCACAACCAAACCATCTTCCTATGTACCAGGTATGATTCCAACCAGCAGAGTGTTTGCTCCCTTATACCCATTGATTCCAATTTGGCCGGGGCTCCTTAATGCTTCACTCAGTCAAATGCAGCCTTGATGTCAAGGGCTATCACTCTCACCTCACCTCTGGAATGCAGCTCTTTCATCCATGTTTGATCCAAGGCTGTAATGAGGTCAGGAGCTGAGTGACCCTGGCAAAACCCAAACTGGGCGTCACTAAGCAGGTTATTGCTGAGCAAGTGCTGCTTGATAGTGCTGTCGATGCTCTTGAGAGAAGGTAAGTTTATAGCACAGCTTATGGGTCACAAGGAGCAGCAGAGTTTCCACCAACTCCCCACCTCATGCCCCATTAGATCCCTTTCTGTACAAAGATTGCTTCCTGGGTCAGGGATTAGACAATCCCCTCTCGTCAAGGGTTCACTCCCAAGTACAAGGTTGTGGATTGGACTCCCAGGATCAGGGATCAAACCTCCCCATCCTCTCACCCCAGCTTCAGTGATCAGCACCCTGTCCAACCATGTAGTCAATGATCCAATCCACATCCTCACCTCCCAGCAGGCGCTGCATGTTCCCTTCCTGTTGTCTACTCTGGGGTGTTTCGGGCCCAACTGAAAGCCAGGCCTGTCAAGCAGCCTGACTTCTGCATGGAGTGCCGAGGGGGCAACACGGTGGCACAGTGATTATCACTGCTGCCTCACAGCTCTAGGGATCTGGGTTCAATTCTGGTCCTGGGTGACTGTGGATTTTGCACAGTTCCCCCGTGTCTGTGTGGGTTTCAATCCAGATGCTCCGGTTTCCTCCCACAGTCAAAAGATGTGTAGGTTAAGTGGATTGACCATGCTAAATTGTCCCTTTGTGTCACAAGATGTGTAGGTTAGGTAAAGATTAGATACATTCTCGAGTCAAAAGCATGTGGGGAAACAGAAACTTCCACTCTACCTGACTGAGACTTTGCTCTCCTCAAACCCTCAACTCTCCTGATGCAACTCAACCCTATGGGGGTATATGATTGCATTCTTTGTTGTGACTTCCTTTTATCTTTGCAAAAGCAATTGCTTTGTCAAAGAACTGGTAACAAGTTGAGAACCACCAATCAGTTCCTCTCGTTCTGCATGGATGTGACTGTGGAGGCAAAGACATGAAGGTGACCACTGGTCTCAATGAACAGAAAGCACTACACATCTCTCTACAGCTCTTCCTAATGATAGTCAAAATTATTTCCAAATGTGCTAAAGCTGGCCTTAATTGGATTTTGTTCTTTGGATCCCAGCATTTCAGCATACTTCGTGACAACATTTCAGACAGATGCTCCAACTGCTCATTACCTGTGTGCCTTAGGTCTGTTGTACAGATGCCATTAATGTTGCTTGGTGTTTATGACAGTTTGCACCACTGGATGACTGTATTCAAAACTCAGTCCAAACCAACTTGCATCAAAGTTAGTTCCACAGGGTTCGAATTACTAAGAAGGTCAACAGGCCAATGGCCAGGCTAAGCCTCCACTCAGCAAGTGTATGTGCTTTCTGAAATCTCAGTTCTGTCCTCTTCTTGATATATGAGGTAAGACTTATTTATACAAGCAACATCTTAAGTAGTGCCTATTTTGTGTATCTTGAATCGTCTGGTTGGATTTTATGGCCCACTCATGGGTGGGACAGCAGGCAGGTGGTCTAGGAAAATTAGGTACCATGCCATCGGTGGTGTGCCCACTGCCGGGCACCTACTCCCACCATCCTGTTCAAATTTAATGGGTAACAGGAGAGAGTTGTGCCCAATGTGCAGCCCTGGCAAGTTTGACCCTTTGGCTGCTGGTTAGTGAAAGGAGGATGTCACCATTCTGGGTCCACCAGTGCAAATTCAAAGTCCCCTGCCCTGCTCAATTTTCCCTCCCTACATCTATTGCCCCCCCCCCCCCTCTCCCCTGTTCAATCTGCTTACCACCTCTCCACCTCTACATCATTCCCCCTCCCCCCTACCCTCCCCCCTTCACCCACCACCCTTGCCAGTGCCTGCTAGCCTGCCCTGGCTAAACATAGAGCTTGTTTGGGAGTCCAGGTGCTGGTACTGCAGAGTTGCCGGACTCTGATTGGCAACTGTTCGAAAAGGTGGGACTTTCTCCTGGAATGGAACAGATGTTTCACCATATAATAAATAAAGGCCCGCAGGCCTTAAGCTTAAAGGAGAGTGAACCAGCCGAGCTGAGGCAGTCTCACCCTCAACATATCTGCTGCTATGCAGGAAGACACCCCCCACCTCCCCAAAAGAGTATAATCCACCTATAGAGAGGAGGGAGTAAGTATCGTAATCCCATGGGACCAGCTTATTCCTTCTCATCCAATGGCCTTTCTGTAGAAAGCTCCAGGAACCTGGGTTCAATTCTTGGCTTGGGCACTGTCTGCGTGGAGTTTGCAAGTTCTTCCTGTGTCTGCGTGCGTTTCCTCCGGGTGCTCTGGTTTCCTCCCACAGTCCAAAGATATGCGGGTTAGATGCATTGGCCATACTAAATAGCCCCTTAGTGTCCCGGGATGCGTAGGTTAGAGGGATTAGCGGGTAAATATGTGGGGTTACAAGGATAGGGCCTTGGTTGGATTGTTGTCAGTGCAGACTCGATGTGCCGAATGGCCTCCTTCTGCTGTAGGCATTCTATGATTCTATTCTATAACATATGATAAGCCAACTGCACTGACAGTATGGTTTGCAGAGGAATACTAACATTTCTTTTAACTTGATTAACATTAAATTATTGTCACAATGCATGTATAATTTTATCATTGGACACAACAGGAGCATCGCCATCCCTACAAATGCTCACATCCTGCTAACCATGTCCAACCTTATAGACTAACGTTTCCAATACGGACAACAATGTTAGCTGTGGAATGCCAACACCTGCCACCATACGTTGTCTCCTGTTCAAGGAAACATTATTCTACAAGAAGAACAGGATGTTTTATATCAGAGAAGTGAAAGTTTTTTAATTTGATTTGATTTTTCACATGTATTGGGATACAGTGAAAAGTATAGTTTCTTGTATGCTATACAGACAAAGCATGCCGTTCATAGAGTACATAAGGGTGAAGGAAAGGAGAGGGTGCAGAATATAGTGTTAGAGTCATACCTACGTGTAGAGAAAGATCAATTTAATATATGGTAGGTCCATTCAAGCTGTAACACATTGTGCAACCACATTTCAAATTGTTGAAATTCAAAAAACATTCTGGGGGCATTTGTATTTTAAATCCAAGCTGTGCGAAATCAATCATTAATCTTTTTTCACCTGCAACTTTACGGCTGGAATTCTCCTGCTGTTCACCCCCTGCTATCGCTGCCAACGAGAATGGGGAATTTGGCGCAAAGCCAAATCTCCATTCACTGCTGCAGGACTGGAGAATCCCTGCTGTGCAACGGGACTGGAGAATCCCTGCTGTGCAGCGGGATCGGAGAATCCCTGCTGTGGGCGAGGTCGGAGAATCCCTGCTGTGGGCGAGGTCGGAGAATCCCGGCCTACATGTTTCAATCTGAATACTTCCAAAATCTCCTATTTGTTTTTCTTTTGTGCTCCAGTTCAAGCAGGTTATGAGGTAAATTTAAATTCCCAATGATCTCTGATGAAGCTATTACGTGGCTAATACTTTTCACTTTCTTGGCTACCCAGAGCACCTCAGCATCTTTTTTCAAGTTGAACACTTTCTTCTGCACAGTCTTCCTGTATCGGGAGGTGTCATGTTCACCCAATGCACAGTAAGATCCCATGACATTTAGGGCCTTGTGTGGGCTTTCCTATCAGCTCAGAAAAATACATTTCATTGTTGTCAGTTATCCACAGAGCATTGCTGCTGAAATGGCTGTTTACATTCCCGTTCTTTGCTCCATTAGTGCTTATTTTTGCACAATTCACAGCTGGATTTACTCTTTACATATTATTTAGAGCATTACATGACAATTTGAATGCCTGATTTATGATTAAACGGCATGACGGAAACTATTTCACATCCCTGCATTCGTTGTCATAACATATCTGAGCTCAAATAGAGTGCACTAAGTGAAGTCATTTGTAACTCTGTTCAACCTTGATTGGCTTCCTATCCACGAGTTTAAAAATCCACCTTCCGGCCTTCCAGTGTGCACTATCCACAGGATGCAATGCAGTATCACCAAGATTTCTTTGGGAATGCCACCAAAACTCACAACATTCATCAATTAGAAAAACATAGGAAGCAGGTGAATGGGAAAACACTGGCCTGCAATTTTTCCTCTCTGTCACACAAAATGCAGACGTGAACATACATTGCCACTCTTTCTCATTGTGTCTGGGTCAAAACCCTGGAACTCTCTACCTAACAGAACTGGAGCACATTGACCACATGAGCTGAGGTGGCGGCCACCTTCCGAAGGGCAACGAGTGAGAGCCAATAAATTTTGGTCACATTTTAGAAATTGTTTGACAAAAAAGGAAGAAAAATTAATGTAATTTCAGAAACTCTCTGTATACTAAAAGAAAACTGACGAATCCAGATATTCTTTCTTTCTCTCCCACAGGCAGAGCGTAGGCAAAAAATAATGTCTCATCAATGGTATTCTTATATTTCAGGTGGGTGTTTCTAAGATAAATCTAATATTTCAGGCAAATGAAGCCATGCCAACAGCACAAGGTTTAAAAGCAAATCACTCACAAAAGACATTCAAACTTCAAACAGATCCCTATCTAAGTGACAATGTCCTGTCATTTATAGTGGAGTGGCAATCGAGTTGCTTATCGTAAAATGAAGCTGCTCCAATCTCACCCGACTTTCCGACTCAGGCCAGGCGAGATCACTCCAGTCCACTGGGATTCCGAGACCTACAATCAAGGGCAGCCCAGCTGAGGGTAAGTAGGCCACGCATTCTTTGTTATGGCATCAGCTAAATGTTGGGGAGGAGGTGTGGGGGTCAAAGGGTGGTGGGGCCTGAGGGGGACTGGGTTGTGAATGGTTGGAGGGGGAGGGGAGGTCTGGCATGGTGAGGTGGTCAGTTCAGGCTTAGGGTGAGGGGGTGGGGGAATCGGGTCAGGCTTGGGGGTGTTGGTCGGATTAGGCTTGTGGGGGTGATGTCAGGTCAGGTCTGGTCGGCCCATAGGGGAGGAGGCATTGGTGAGGGTTGTGTTGGGCCTGAGGCGGGGAAGAGGGAGGGTTGGGTCTGAGGCTAGGGATCTGGGGGAAGGGTCCTGTCAGAGTGTGGGAAGGAGTGGGGTTGGGCCTGGGGGAGAGTCGGCTCAGCTCAGGCTGAGCAGGGGGGGCGGTCTGGCTGGGTTGCGTTGGACAGGGGATGGGGACGGAGCGGCTGGGTCAGGCCAGCAAAGTATATTCGGGGGTGAGGGATGGATCAAGCCAAGAGTGGTTGGTGTTGGGTCGAACTGGCAGATGGACGGCAGGTCAGATGAGGGGGTATCACCTGGGTTCAGGGGCAAGACTGTAGGGTTGGTCTGGTAAGTCTGACAAGGAGGAGGTGGTGCCTTTTGGAGGGAGGGATGATTGGGTGAGGTTGAGGGGGGGAGATAGTCAGCAGGTGGATAGTGAAGGTTGGGGGAATCCCATTGTGGAGGCGACAGGGTCGTTCAGGGTTACTGCTATAGTTACCCAAAATCTAGAAGCTCTTTTAATCCCACTAACATTTTATGGGCTAACCCTTGCTGTACGGCAGTCAACACCATCGAAATTTTGCAATTTAACTCACATTTTCAGATCATTCTCAGCACAAGGCAATTGTCCAAAGGAAGTTTGTACTTCTTGGGTAATTGCTGGGTAATCTTATATGGGAATGTGCAGTGTTTGCAGTGTGGGGATGTAAGGGGTGGGTTTCCCCAATGAATCTTTGGGTACTCCCCAGATACACTGCCCTGGAGTTCGGACATTGTGGGGCATAGTGGGATTGCAAAATACAAGTTGGAGAGGGTGGAGATGTTGTTTGACATTATAGAAATATAGTTTTGCACCGTAATTAAGAATTCAAGCTAGTTCTACTCACAAAATCCACTGCTGCTACAGCAGATCTCAGAGACAAAGGACGGCACGGTGGCTCAGTGGTTAGCACTGCTACCTCACAGCGCCAGGGACCAGGATCAATTCCGGCCTTGGATCACTGTCTGTGTGTAATTTGCTCATTCTTCCCATGTCTGTGTGTAATTTGCTCATTCTTCCCATGTCTGCGTGGGTTTCCTCCGGGTGCTCTAGTTTCCTCCCACACTACAAAGATGTGCAGGTTAGGTTGATTGGCCAAGCTAAATTGACCCTTGTGTCAGGGGATTAGCAGGGTAAATATGTGGGATTATATGGATAGGGGCTGGGTGGGATTGTGGTCAGTGCAGACTCGATGGGCCCAATGACCTTCTGCACTGTAGGGATTCTATGAAGCTGGCATGCCAGCTTCCATCAACTAGCCAGAGATAATGCAAGCAGAGAGCTATTTATTTTTCCTTCGTATGAGCAAAGCAATTTTTCCCCAATTCAAATAGAAAATTCTGCAATTTGGAGTGAGCAATATTCTGCTATTTCAGTTTTGTCATTGCAGGGAAGAGTTTAGAGCCTTGTAACCCATTTATGCTGCAAAGCACTTCATTCCATAAAATAAATCAGCTGCCTGCATTCCAAATGCACCTCATCTATATTGGATTGTGATCTTATCCCTTTCCTATGGTAGTAAATCATAGCTTTGCAGAGTTGCTTGGCATTCTTTCTGACAATATTTTTGCAACTGATGGCCTCCACAGAATTTCTCCCTGATATTTTTCAGTGTTATTAATTTTCTGGATTATTCGTGCAGGCCTTTGAATGACTACAATAAAGCCAGACATACTGCCGATGTTGGAAATCAGAAATAAAAGCAGAAAATGCTCGGAACAACTAGCAGTTCAGGCAGCATCTGTGGAGAGGAAAACAGTCTGGATTCTGGTGTAGAAACAATGGTGAGGCTTTCAACACTAAACATTACTTTGAAATAAATCAGACAGCAAAATGTGGCTATTGCACATGTGCAGTTATATGCAGCAACCAGGAAGCTGCGGTTTGAGTTGCAATGCTCCTTCACAACCTTCAATGGTACCTCACCAATTGTTCCAACATGAAAAAATAATATCATGAAGTTACCATACTTATCTACGAAACCTGCCACATGAAGGTAGGGCAGGTGCATTCAAGTGTATGTGAAATTTTAATGGTGTGATAAGTCTTTATTATAACCAAACAAGCTCTGTCACTGAAATTTTACTTACCATGGAATCCCTACAATGCAGAAGGAGGCCATTCGGCCCATCAAGCCTGTACCAATAGCAATTCCATCCAGACCCTATCCCCGTAACCCCACGTATTTACCCTGCTAATCCCACTGACACTAAAGGTCAATTTACATGGCCAATCCACCAAATCTGCATACCTTGTACAAGTATTGAGTCTCAGTCCTTCAATTTTTAGTTATTATTGGAAATTTATAAAATATATTTTTTTCCATCAACTCTCTCTTACTCTCATCTTTCTTTTCCACTGTTAGTTCACCTCCTGTGAATGATTTTACATTGATTTAAATATTCCAACTTCCATTTTATGATTTGGATCCTGCAGCCTCGATTTTTACTAACGAGAGATGTCCAAGCAGAGGGGTGTAAGGTTTAGGGTTTTGAGGTATAAAACCCTTATCATTAAAAAAACTCAAAGGGGTCGATGTTACCAAAAAATTCTAAGTGCTGAACGAGTATGAAAATGGAAGAAAATCGTGCCCATTATTTTGGGCAAGCTCCCAGACGCAATTGTAAAGCACTTAGAAAAAAAATCCCAATTGTGATTCTTGCCAGCAAGGGGAGGGGCAGAGCGTATTCATTCCGGGAAGCCAGCTGCTGAGCTTTAGGGGTGCCATTGTGCTGGCATCTAGATCTCCCCATGCACAGTGTACAGGATGTATACAGTGCACTGGGAGATCTGTCACTCACGCCGCCCCCGCCTCCCCCCCCACCACCCCACCACACCACCCCCTGGACATCACCTCCACCCCAACTGCCCCCCTGGACAATCACCACCGCCAATCCCCCCTGGGCTGATTGCCACCCTGGCCAATCCCCACCCCCTCCAATGCAGAGTACCCCCCTATGCAGCTCCGCCCTGCCTCCCTGTCATGGATTTGTCCCCATCATGGACCTGCCCCTTCATGCTCCACCCCATTCATGCCTCCACCCTCTCCCTTTAGACCCTGCCCCCAGTGGACAGTGCCAGGATTCCTGGTGGGCACTATCAGGATGCCAGGGTGGCAGTGCCAGGATGGCAGGCTGACAGTGCTACAAAGGGGCACCGCCTGGCCCTACTACTGACCACCCAGGGGCTTCAATAGCCTCCTGTCCCAAGAACAAGACCATCACATCAGGTCCCCATTGCTGGGGACATCTGTGATCCCCATCAGTGAGGACCTCGCTGGCAAGCAGTTAAAGACAAGTGAGCTTGGACCATTGCATCCGGGACTCACTTACAACATTTAAATTCCTGATGAGTATTTAAATCAGCCTCGCGCACTTTCCAATCGACTGATGTGACAAGCCAGCATAATCGCCCCCTAAGGTCCAAATTCTTTATTTCTGACACTCAGTTGTGCTTCACTTACATGGCAGGAATAACTAGCATTTATGAATCAAGTAGGATTTATTAAGCAAAATGTAACATATGTTTAAGCAGTGAAGACAAATTAAAAGTTTCTCATCTTAAGATCCTTGGAGTTCTTTGTGTTGCCAGCACAGCGAATGTCTTTTTTACATTTGAAGTGATGTTGAACTGTGTCCAGGAGAGTTATTCCCAGAAGTCATGGTATCACTGTGCCAACAAAGACTGATTTCTCAACTTTTATTCCTCAGTTTCTCATTATTCGGCATGTCATCTTTTGGAAAGAGTCCAAATTCACCTCTCCCATTGGCTATAATGTGTAAATCATCTTGTATCACCCACTTCTCTAACCAGAGCCATATAGACTAAAGACAAACATGCATCCCTTTCCCTTGTTTCATGGGTAGTAAACAGAGACACAGCTCTGTACCTGACTTCCCTGGTCCCAGTCATTTGCATTCCATTACAAACAAATAATACATTTATTTTAGATACAGAACAGTAATAAATAAAGTCACATTCTCTTGTCAACATATTTGATCCCAAGCCCCTCACTAAAGCTATTAAGATCACCAGTTAAGAATGCTTCCTATTATAATAACAGAAAATAAAGGTTTCCTTTTGGTACAGATCAATTAAAGCAATTAATGAGAAATTTAAAAAAATTAATGAGATCAAGTGTGATCTCAAGATGGCGAAGATCAAGTGTAGTATTGACATGCTGTACTTGGTTGAAGTCATTAGGTTACATTTTAGCTTCATTTGAAGCAATTTTTAGAAGCAGCATCTCAGCCTTTTGGCTAAGATGCAAATGAGATCAAGCCTTGGAGGAGGTGCAATGCCTACTCCAATCAGCTTGGATCATGTAGATCAAGTCCAAGACAGGAGGTGAGAGCCCTGTCTTGTCAGCTTGGATCGGGAATGTCTCACTTGTTGAGACTCTGAATTGGACTTGATTTGATTGAATTGGATTTTTTTAAAAGTTGATGAAATCAAGTGTCATTCTAAGTTCAGAATGCTTTTAGCCATTCCTTCAATCTGAATTTAAAAACACTTAATTGTATTGTGGGCATTAAGACAGCATACTGTTTCTCCAACTTGAGATTCAAAGGAACAATAAAGCAATTTTGTTTCTCAAAAACAACAACCTTTCTGTAAAGAATTCCAACTAGCAGAAAGCACTGATGAGCACAGAGAGTTCCTGGCCTATGATTGGCCGGTAGCTCTCTAAGACATCACCTTTGCCCATCAGGGTCCTTTGTTCCTGTTAAGGTCTGGGGCTTTCCAGTTAAGTGCCTGATTGGGACTTAATTCGTGTGTATAGACTAAAATGCAGGGCTTTCGCTGGCTCCACAAGTAGCAGACAAGATCCCCGTTACCTCCATTAACTATAGCCCATAATCTTCAAATTATAGCCGGCATTCAAGTATGAAATCAGGAAACAGACCAAGGGTAGTGGAAATCTGGAACACTCTCTCCTTAATCAGTATGGATGTTGGGCTCACTGAAGCTTTTAAGACTGATATGAATAATTTTTGTCAGATGAACATAACAAGAGGTATGGATCATAGGAAGTTAAATGAGGTTGAGGTACAGATTGCATGTGATGCAGCTGAATAACAGAACCAGCTCAAGGGGATGATCTGTTTGGTCCTATGTAGAAGTGATAGACTCGTGTCTCAATAACTGCAGTCATAGTGTTTATGTGGAGGAATGTTTCTTCTGCCCATGGACTTTTAATCCATGGAGTTGCCCCCAGCTTTTTGACGAACCATAAGTTTCCCATTTCCTTTCACATTGTTACTTGGATGTCAAAGCACTTCTACATAGTTTCTTAATCTAGGTTCCTTAGGTAGCATCTTTAAAACCCATTCTACCATCTAGAAGCATAAGGGCAGCAAGCACATGGGAACACCACCACCAGGAGGTTCCCCTCCAAATCACTCATCATCCTGACTTGGAAATATATTACCATTCCTTCAAAGTCCTGGAACTCCCTGCCTGGCAACACTGCGGGTGTACCTAAAATCAAGCTCTTCATTGAGAGCTATCTTTATATTAATTATCTACCTAATGTATTTAATCGAATAGCTAAGCTATTTACCAGGGCAAACAAATCAAAGCCAAAAGGGGTCTCTTAGTGTTCAGAAAGGTAAGGCCCTACCAGGATTGGATTCTCAGCCACTCCCAGTTCATATTGCAGGATAATTTTGTTTAACCCCCTCTTTTTATACCTACCCTTTCCTGTTTCAGTGTGATGCCTTCTGGGAAACAAAGTGCATTGACTTGCTGTACAGTTCAGGCCAAGTGGAAAAGTGTATAGAGGTACTATCCCTTCCCAATTCAGCCCAATGCTGTGTTATACTATATTGGCTCAGAAGAATTAGCATTGAAACTGGAGATCCAACAACTTCAAACTCATGTGCCCTTTCACAAGATGCATTCCAAAATATAATGGTTGCAAGCCTCTAGCTGAGGGCTTGCAGGGGGCTGTGTGAATGCCTGTGGAAGAATATGAATTGGGGCTGTCTAGTGTCTGCCGAGGTAACCAATGTGCTGAAGGGGACCTGGTGAGTAACCTGAAAGAAAATGTGTTTGACTACCTGGTTTTGGAATTTGTTAGGTGTGTGGCCTTGAATTGGAATATGAACTGGGAGTGGTTGAGAATCCAGCCTGGTCGGGCCTTACCTTTCTGAACACTGACTAAGAAGACTCTCTTTTGATTTTGGTTTGTTTGTCCCCGTAAATAGTTTAGTCATTCAGTTAAACACATAGGGAAGATAATTAATGTAAAGATAGCACTCAATGTAGTATTTGATTTTTGGTTTTGTCTTATTTCCTTGTTATTTTGAAACACCTTGCTTCTTGAAATAGACTTTGTGACAAATATACAGTCATCATGCTGATTACCTGAGCTCCTGTGTTGAAGTATGTTTAAACCCTTGCCTATAAAATCCCCCAGCACAGTGCAAATCCTCTGATCCACAAAACGGAAGGATCAACTCTTCAGGACGTCAATCTTTTTAATGCAAACAAAGCAGCACTAGTTAAAATTAAAGTTTTACCAGCTTTCAGACATAAGCTTGCCTTGCTAAGCTCTCTTTTTGCTAGCCAGGGGAGGTCATGAAGCCCTGATTATAATTCAAGGTTACCAACTATTTCATACTAGTTTTGAACTATAGCTGAAGTATAAGAATGTCCATTGTGATTTTGATGCAACAATAGTTTATAACTGAGAATTATGATTTCACCGACACCAGATTACTTTTTTTTTTAAAAAGTTCCAATTCAATTTTTCCTACAAGATACACAATTGAAATTCCACATCATCACAAAAGAAATCTGTAGTTCCCTGCAAAATTATATTTACAGAGATCTACAGTGAGAAAAGCCATAGATTTGAACCATTGAAATCAATAAACTACAGCAAAAATTGAATGAAAATTTACACTCCTTATTTCACTTTTACTCAATACATTGACATTTGGTAAATTGCACGAAGCCTCCAATGAGAGTGCACATTTTTAAAGACTTTCAGAAATAGCTGAAAAGCACATTACATATCATTGGTTTTGCTATGACAGCAGGCGGACGAGGCTCATTTACTGTAGCAGTTGTCAACTTGTGATGGAGTAACAGCATACAGAAGCCTTAATGATTGAAAAATGGCAAGCAGAAAAGGCCAGCATAAGCAAAGAATGAAAGAACTTGCATTTATATGGTGCCTTTCACAACCTCCAATGTTCAAAGTGCTTCACGGCCAATTAAGAATTTTTAATATGTAATTGTTGTTGTAGAATAGAATCACTACAGTGCAGAAGGCGGCCATTCAGCCAATTGAGTCTGCACCGACCACAATCCCACCCAACCCCTATCCCCGTAGCCCCATGTATCTACCCTGCTAGTCCCCCGACACTAAGTGGCAATTTAGCATGGCCAATCCACCTAACCTGCACATCTTTAGACCGTGGGAGGAAACCGGAGCATCCAGAGGAAACCCAAGCTAACCACTGTTCCACTGTACAGCCCACATACATAGACAGACAGATGGCAGCCAGTTTTAGCACAGCAACAACCCCACAAACTACAAAGAGATGAACGGCCTAATCATCTATTTTTTCATTTATTCATGAGAAGTGGTTAGGCCAACATTTATTACTCATCCCTAATTGTCCTTGAGAAGGTGGTGGTGAACCACCTTCTTGAACCACTGTAGTCCATGCTGTCAAGGAGGGAGTTCCAGGATTTTGATGCCACGATGATGAAGGAATGGTGGCATGGTTTCAAATCAGGATGGTCTGTGACTTTGAGGGGAACTTGCATGTGGCGGTGCTCTCATGTGCCTGCTGCTCATGTTCATCTGATTGGTAAAGGTCACAGCATCAGAAGGTGCTGTCAATGGAGCCTTGGCAGGTTGCTGCTGTGCATCTTATATAGAGCACACACTGCTGCCACTGTGTCGGCGGTGGGGGTAGTGGATGCTGACAGAGTGATAGGGAGCAGCTGTTCCCTTTAGCTGAAGGGTCAGTCACGAGGGAACATCGGTTCTACATGAGGGGCAGGAGGTTTAGGGGGGATGTGAGGAAACGCTTTTTACCCACAGGGTGGTGATGACCTGGAATGTGCTGTCTGGGAGCATGATGGAGGCGGGTTGCCTCACATCCTTTAAAAAGTATCTAACACTTTGACACATGGGCTGCGAATCTCCCATCCAGCTGTGCTAATTTTTTAGCACTGCTGGGGGAGTTGGGGCTGTGAGGGGGAGGGGGGAGGGGATGGGGGGGGTGGGGAGTCGACACTGACAGATCAGCACATGCACAGTGGTCCACTCAGTGCGATATTGCCGGCCTCTCCAGCGGGAATAGGCTCCGCCCTCAGCTTTACAATATACAGGCTAGTGCACTCTGCAGTGCGAGTGTGGGAGATTCCCCTCTGAATTCCCACTGGAAAAACTAGTAGGTATGATGGAGGCTCCGATGTTTCTTGCATGTTGGTGCAAACTGATGGGCTGAATGGTTCTATGATGAGGTGGTGGATGGGGTGCCAATCTGGTGGGCTGCTTTGTCTTGAATGGTCCCAACACTTGTTCCAGATGAAGCAGTGATTCACTTGCTCTTACTCTACTGCATTTGCTGCTCACAATGTGGTCTCCTTGAATTGGGGAGAGTAATTGTAGACTGGGGGTGACTGTTTTAGGGAATATGTTCACTCAGTCTGCCAGCATGACGCTGACGTTCCTTTCCCTTCCTGTTAACTCACCATCTTGCTCTCATGCTCACATGTCCGTCCTTGGCCTGTTGCAATGTTCCAGTGAAGCCAAACACAAACCGGAGGAACAACATCCTCCTAATAAGCACTTTACAGCCCTTTGGACTTAGCAAAATAAAGGATGGAGCTCGTGTTCTGCAATTGGTGAACTCAATTTTGATTTTTAAAAATTCCCTCCCTCTCACATGGCCAGTCTGTAACTTGTTTTTATGTTTTGCTTTTAGAGAGTGCTGACTCTTGTCCTCCTGAGCTTCCACCTATCCCTGACCACCTATTCTGATCCACCCCCTCTTTAACAGTATTAAACCAATCGCATTTCTATCTCTCTTTTTGGCTCTGAAGAAGTGTTATATAAACTCAAAACATTTGTTTCTCTCTGTAGATGCTGCCACAAACCCGCTGAGTTTTTGCAGTATTTTCTGTTTCATTTCAGATTTCCAGCTTCCACAGTAGGTGGGATTTTACGGCCTTGCTTGAGCGAGCCAGAATTCCCGCTCAAGATCAACAGATATTTCTGTTGTCTGCCCCTTGCCCGCTTCGATTCCGTGGTGGGCAGAGCGGTAGAATTCCGGTGAGTATTTTATTATTGTCCTGAACAGTGCCCAGCTTCCAGAGTATTGTTGGAACTGCACTAATCCAATTACTAATCCATCAACCTCCTGAGTTATGCTTTGTAGATGGTGGACGGGCTTTGGGGAATCGGTAAGTGAGTTACTCACAACAGAATTCCCAGCCTCTTGTGGCCACAGTAGATACATCAGCTGGTCTTGTTAAGTTTCTGGTCAATGGTAACCCTCAGGATGTTGATAGTGAAGGTTTCAGCAATGGTAATTGATGCGCGATTAAATCACTCGGGAGGCTAGATTGTGCCCGGGAAATAAAGGCTTTTATGACTGACAAGAATGGAGCACACTATATACAATACAATCCCAGACTAAAGGGTCACCAGGCAGTGCAGTGACCTTTATACTTCCCCTGGTAGGCGGAGCCAACTGGAGTGTACCACAGAACAATATCAACAGGTAGAACAGCCCAACCCTAACACCAACAGTAACATATCCACAAACCCCCATAGTGCTGACCATCCATGGCTCAGCACTCATAGTGGTAACCAACTATGGTTCACCACAGTAATATCATTGCACATCATAGGGAAATGGTTGGATCTTCTCTTGATGCGAATGACCATTGCCTGGCACTTGTGTGGTGTGAGTGTTACTTGCCAGTTAGCAGCAGAAATCTGAGTGAAATCCAGTTTTTGTCAGGCACAGGTAGGGACTGCCTCATTATCTGAGGAGTTGTGAATGGTACTAAATGCAGTCATCAGCGGATATCCCAATTTCTGACCTTCTGCTGGAGGAAAGGTCATTTGTCACGATCACGTAAATATATTCCCTTTAATTGAGTGATTCAATTAAAAAAACAGCAGATAAGCTTTAATCTTAAACAAAACAAAGGTTAGTTTCATACAAAACTACTACTGGAAGTTACTTCAGAAAAAATGATGTTATTAACAGTGGCACAGTGGGGACCTGAGTTCAATTCTGACCTTGGGTGACTGTCTGGGGTTTGCATGTTCTCCCCGTTCTGTGTGGGTTTTCTCCTGGCGCTCCGGTTTCCTGCCACAGTCCAAAGATGTGTAGGTTAGGTGGATTGGCCATGCTAAATTGCCCCTTAGTGTCTCAAGGTGTCTAGGTTAGATTGATTAGCCATGGTAAATGTGTGGGATTACAGGGATGGGGTAGGGGAGAGGGTAAGATACTCTGTTAGAGAATCAGTGCAAACGCGATGGGCTGAAAGGCCTCTTCTGCATTGTAGGGATTCTATGAAAAATACAGATAAGGGAAAAAGATACTTAAGGATGAGATTGCAAATCAGTCCCTGTGTAATATTGTTGAAAGTCCATTGCTTGAAGCATTTCTTTCCAAATTAAGTGATTGAAACTTGAGGTTTTGTTTCACAGCTGCAATGGCTTCTGTAGTTGAAGAGTTGGAGTTTGCCTTTGCGGGTGGACTCCACAAATAAAAAGCCTTCTGGGAGTGAGTAAAGGCTCCTGTTTTGTACTTGAACGGTATTGCAGGTGGTGGATCTTGGTAATCTGATATAATCCAGCAGTCCAATAGGGGTTTCTGGAAACTTCTCTCAGTCTCTCCTTGTTGAGAAGCAGTTTCGCTTTCAAGGTGTCTCTCTCATGATGTTCAATCTGGCTCTCTCCTTCAGGCAGCTTCTAGCCTTTTTATATAGTATGAACCTCAATGATTTCTGCTCCGAGACTGACAACTTATGCTTCCATCGTAGGTATTGGCTATTCACCTGAGGTTCTTTTTCAGCTTTTCATTGAAATTTTTATCAGTTAAGTGTCTGTTCTGAAGGAAGATGAACATGTGAAAGGATCTGATCTACATTTGCGAAACCCTCATTCAATAAGTTATTTTGTGATCCTTCTTGAGATAGGCAGTTTGATAAGGTTTTGAAACTAAGATAGAAAGATGCCAGGTTGTCTGTCCATGCATCTCTTGTCTTTAAAATATATTTTTCTCAAGCACCACATGCTTTTCAAACAGTTATCCTTAAAAATCTACAATATCATAATTACACGTCTGTGACACATTAATGAAGCAGCTGAAGACGGGCCTGGGATATTATCCTGAGGAACTCCTATAGCAATATCCTGGGGTTGGGATGATCAGTTGCCAACAACCAGAACCATCTACCTTTGAGCTTGGTTTAACTCCAACCAGTGGATAGTTTTCCCTCTGATCCGCATTATTGCAATTTTATAAGGGCTTCTTGATACCACATTCGATCAAATGCTGCCTTTTGTCAAGGGCTGTCACTCCAACATCATCCCTGAAATTCCACTCATTTATACACGTCCTCACTCCAGATGGCAGTAAGGAGGACTTTGCAGGGTTACCTGGGCTGTTGTTATGATGTTTGTCATGAGACCAGGGAGAATTCCCCTGCTTTTCAAATAGCATGGGTGGCACAGTGGTTAACACTGCTGCCCCACAACTCCAGGGACCTGGTTTGATTCCCAGCTTGGGCCACTGTCTGAGTGGAGATTGCACATTCTCCCCATGTCTGTGTGGGTTCCCTCCGGGTGCTCTAGTTTCCTCCCACAGTCCAAAGATGTATGGCCATGCTAAATTCACCCTTGGTGTCCTGGGATGCGTAGGTTAGAGGGATTTGTGGGGTTACGGGGTTAGGGCCTGGATAGGATTGTTGTTGGTGCAGGCTCAATGGGCTGAATGGCCTCCTTCTGCACTGTAGGAATTCTATGAACAGCATGAAATCCTCAGTATCCACCTGAGGGAAAGTGAATAGTATTCCATCACACTTGTGCGTTGTAGATGGTGGACAGGCTTTGGGGATGGAGGAGATAAGTTACACACTGCAGAATTCCCATCCTCGCTCCTGCTCTTGTCGCTATAATATTTATATGGCCGGTCCAGTTTGAAGTTTTTGGTCAATGTAAACCACAGGATATTGACAGTGGGGTTATTCAGGATTTGTCATGCTTTTGAAACTCAGTTTGAAATCTCATACAAAAGAAAAAAAGAATCTTGCATTGATATAGCAGCTCTCATAACCTTAGGGCAGTGGTTCCCAAACTTTTTTCACTGGGCCGCACTTTCGGAATAAAAATTTGCTCCCGCCACACCAAATTTTTTATTGATAAGAAATACATTCAAAAACAAAAAAAAAACAACTCCTAGCAGTGCTTGATTCATAACATAGAACACAACTACTTTATAATATGATCATGGGACATCCAGAAAGTATAAAACAATGCAACTACATAAAGACATGATTCATTCCCAAAATATAGACGAGCCTCTTACATATGTAACCTTAGGTAAGTATACGAACTCAATGAGAGGTGTGAGCTTGTTTTTGTCGGGTAATCTCATTTATATTAGGTCTAATTTGAGACAAACAAACTCTCATCTCCTCATCAACACAAAGAAGCCTTTCTCTTTTCTGGTCTTTGATATTTGTCAGAGCTGAAAATCCCTGTTCACAACAATATGTCGTGGAGAACTGTAGAAGAATAGCTAATGCTCTTGAAGAGATGCGTGGATACTGTTTCTGGTTGTATATCCAAAAAGAGTCCAGTGGCATACTCCTGTGTTTCATTTTCAAGGTGCGATCACTCGAAATGCAGGCCATTTCCTCCTCCTATGTCAGACCTGAACAGCTGGAATTTGCAAAAGGGTCTCTAACCCAGTCGAATTTTTCTGTAGACAATGATAGGAAGTAATGATCAATCTTTTCTAACAGCGTTGCAAGATGTTCCTGTATGAGGCCGTACAATTCATTGCTCGTTTTAAAACATTTTACCAGTGGGAACATTTCGAGGTTGTGTTGCATCGCTCTTCCGAGCCAGAACTGAAGCTTTTTTTTGAATGCTGTTAGTTTGTCTGTAGTTGTGAGGATATTGTCATCGCGGCCTTGCATACTGGCATTGAGCATATTCAACCGGGAAAAGATATCGGCCAATTATGCCAGCTTTGCACACCAGTCATTATCATCCAGTTTGTGGTACAATGAGTTCCCTTCTTGTTCCAAAAATTCTCTTAATTCGTTCTTCAGTTCCAACACCCGATTTATAACTTTTCCGTGGGACATCCAGCGAACCTCCGAGTGCAGAATTAGGCATTGATGTTTTGATTCCATGTCTTTGCAGAGTTGAGCAAATAACCGTGCCTTTAGTGGTTTTGCTTTGATGAAGTTCACAATGCGCACAGTCTGATCTAGAACCAACTTCAAATCAGCGACAAGGGTCTTGATGATTAATGCCTCTCTGTGTAAAAAACAGTGAGTTACATCTGGATTTTTCTGTTTGAGTGCCGCCAAGCCTCTCACATTCCCGATCATACATGGCGCTCCATCCGTACAAATTCCAATACAAGAATCCCATGAAATCTCAACTTTTTCCAAATACTCAGACAAGGTTTGGAAAATATCTTGTCCTCTGATATGTTTTTCAAGTTCCTTGCAAAATAGAAACTGTGGTTATTTCATCATTGTGAATGAATCTGATATAGGCAAGCAACTGTGCTTTTCCACTAATGTCGGTCGATTCATCAACTTGAATGGCAAATTTAGAATTCTTCATTCTTTCGGAAACACGCTTCTCAATATTAGCTGACATATCAACTATTCTTCTGCGAATTGTATTATCAGACAAAGGAATTTCCATAACTTCTCGCTCAGCATCATCACCAAACAAAGTTTTCACAATCAAGCTGCAGGCAGGCTGAATCAATTTTTCAGCTATTGTATGTGGTTTTGTCTGTTGAGCAATCAATTCAGCCACTTGGTAAGATACAATCCGCATCTTACCTGAGACTGTCATTTGTTTTTCGAAATATGATCATTGGCATTTCTGCTGTTCCAAAAGCCTTTCAAAATATTGAACATCCTTGTTTGCCAGATTTCCATGTTTTGACAACAGATGTCTTTTCATCTTGCTTGGGACCATATTGGAATTGGAAAGCTTCTCACCACAGATCAAACACATAGGCCGAGGTACGTTTTCATCTCCACTCCATGTGAAACCGAGACTCCGATAGCTATCCATATATTGTCGACAAACTTTCTTTTTTGGAGGTTTGCTTAGGCCTGCTACTGGTGTAGAATTAAACGACTCTTCTTCAGCACTCTATTCGAACGGAGATTCTGGATCACAACGTGGACTTGGATGGTCCTCAGCATCACTTGATGCTCTTGCTCTCACTTTGGAAAAATATCTATCCATGTTTAAATGTTTCTTTGATTGTCCTTGAATCTTCCCGCCACACTTGCCATCCTCTCTCGCCGCACCAGTGTGGCGCGCCGCACCCTTTGGGAACCACTACCTTAGGGCATCTCCTTGCTGTGAATGAAGCAAATTGTAGTCCTTGCTGTAAAATACATCAAAAAGTTTGCCTTCGTGGGTAGAAATCTCCTGGGAGGGAGTAAAGGCTTCTGTTTATACTTGTACGGTATTGCAGGTGGTGGCTGTTTTGGGGAGTTAGCAGGTGATCCGTGAATTCTGTCCAGTGTGTCCTTACAAAGACTTTAGGAAACTCATTACCAGAGCTGGAATGAGGCACCAGTAAAGACTCCAAAGACACAGTAACCAAATATAGCACAAGAGAAGGTCAATGAATTGAAGTAGATGTCCCAAAATTTCCATTGGGAGCTCAAGACAAATAGATGTTACATGTTTGAAAGTTTCTTCCTGAGGTATCTCCGCTTCTTTGAGTGACAGGATGCTGCGATGACAGACCAGGCAAGGTCAGTATGTCAGATGCATCTTAAAGACCTTTATTTTATGTTGTCTCTTTGAGTTCTTCTGACCAATATGAATCACTGACACTTCTCTGCATTGTTTCATCTGCCACTTGTTCACCCATTCTACCAACTTGTCTATGTCCTTTTGAAGTTTTAAGCTATCCTCCTCATAGTTCACAATGTTTGCAAGTTTTGTATCATCTTTAATTTTCAAAATTGTGTCCTGTACACCAATGTCTCGATCATTAATATATATAGATCAAGAAAAGCAACGGCTTCAGCACTGACCCCTGGGGAACTCCACTATAAACCTCCCACCAGCCCAAAAATATCCATTGACCACTACTCTGTGTCCTGTCACTCAGCCAATTTTGTAACCTTGTTACTACTTTCCCTTTGATTCCATTGCCTACAAGTCTGTTGTGTGGCATTGTATCACATACCTTTTGGAATGCCATATATACCACATCAAAGGAATACCCTCATCAACCATCACTGTCACATCTTCAAAAGCTCCAGCAATGATAGAGCGGCACGGTGCCACAGTGGTTAACAATGCTGCTTCACAATGCCAAAGACCTGGGTTTGATTCCTGGCTTGGGTCACTGTTTGTCCGAAATCTGCACGTTCTCCCCATGTCTGCATGGGTTTCCTCCGGGTGCTCCGGTTTCCTCCCACAGTCTGAAAGACATGCTGGTTAGGTGCATTGACCGTGCTAAATTCTCCCTCAATGTACCGAACAGGTGGCGACTAGGGGATTTTCACAGTAACTTCATTGCAGTGTTAATGTAAACCTACTTGTGACACTAATAAATAAACTTCCCATTAAGAAACTCATGCTGGCTTTCTTGAATTAACCTGCAGTTGTCCATGTGACCATTCATTTTGTTCTGAATTATTGTCCTAGTAATTACCCCAGCACCGAAGTTAAACTAAGTGGCCTATAGTTGCTAGGCCTATTTTTACACCTTTTGTTTGAACAAGGGTGTAATGTTTACAATTCTCCAATCCTCTGGCACCATCTCTGAGTCTAAGGAAGATGAAAAATTATGGCCAATTCCTTCTTAATTTCCATTCTCTCTTCTCACAGTATCTGTGGGCGCATCTTATCTGGCCCTGGTGCCTAATTAACTTCAAGTACAGATAAGCTCTCCAATACCACCATCTTTTCAATTTTAAACCATTCTAGTATTTGAATTGCTGAATAGCATCTTCTTCCTTGGTAAAGATAAATGCAAAGTATTCATTAATATTTCAGTTATGCCCTCTGTCTCATTGTGTAAATTCCCTTTTTTGGTCCCTCATCAACCCTACTCCTTCAACAATTTATACACCTATATAAGGTATGCCTCCTTTCATGATATGCTATTTCCCACTTCCACTATACGCCAAAATATTTTGAGTTTTTGTGATGCAGCATTTTGATTGCATTCTAAAAGTCCATGTACCTTGCAACTATCACATTCTATTCATCTTTCCACTTTCACATATTCACAAAACTTTATTAAAATTTCTCAAGCATAACTTCACATCAGTTCCATGCACTACCTGGAACTTTTGAGATGTTTGTAGGTGATCTCAGTGGCTGGGCACCTGGAATAGAAACAGGTCTAGCATTCCCATTTTAATGGGCTGTGAAGGGAGTGCTTTAGTCTGTCACCCCATTCTCCTATGCCTTGAAATCATTGGATCTATGGAACAAAGCCTGAAGAAAGCTGGTTGATGATGTAGCTCACAACCCTTTTTCAAACAGGGACTGCGGCCTTCCTAGCAACAGTGGGTGGAAACTTGCAGATTGATCTGTAGATGCTCGTATTGTAACTGTACTGGAAGAGTTTGGCGAGGGGCATAGCTTGTCCTGGAGCACAAGCCATCTGTGCTATTGCTGGAATGTTGCCAGGTCCCATGTCTTGGTATCATGTGGAGTGAAGCAAATTGGCTGAAGAGTGGCATCTGGATATGCTGTTACTCCGCCAAATGTGGACCAAATGTTGATTGGAGGATCAGGTAGATGAATTCTTTCAAAGTTTGTGACTCTCTCTCAAGAACTCTAGGTATAGATATTCTCCACACAAAACTGTACTGCAGTATTTTAAGAAAAAGTCTCCCTTGTTTTCAGTACAGTTGAGTGTCTCTCCTCACACCAGCTCCAAAATGGTGCAGATCATGTACTGAAACGCTAAATAAAGCAATACTAAAGCAGAAGTCCTGATGCTAGGTTCACATTCCAGCCCCAACGACCTGAATGAGGCAACTTAAAAACGGGGGCTTACTATGCCAACCTTCATTCTTTAATTGATATTCATTCTCTGCGAATGGACGAACTAGTGTCCTGCAGTTTCAGGTTCATTTTCAAATTCCAGCACTGAGCAACTTGGATGGAGTTACCATGGAGACCAAATCTCTGCCTGAGAGTGTCCATCCTCTGATTCGCTACAGAAAGTCCACATTTTCCATCCAGGCTAATACCTTTTAAAGATTTCTGAATATACCCAGCCTTCATTTATGTTCGTTCTCTACTTGAGCAATCAATACAATTTCACAGTGTTGAGCTATTAATTAAATGCACTGGACAGAAAAACAGAAAACCAATTGTCAGGTAATTATTATGCCATGTGCAAGGGTTTTGTTACCTGGAGGTTCTGGTGTTCCAGTCTCTGTTGACACTGTCACTTTCGTCACTGGTTACCCAGCAGAAAGATGTCTGCAAACTCTAATTTTCCAAATGCACATCTATGGTAAGGGGTCTTGTCCACCAGGCATGCAGATTGGAAATTCATATGAAGTGTGAAATCAAAAATTCACTATTATAACGCCATCTATAGCAAGCCATAAACCATTGTAGTCTCATAGCTCATGGACCCATTTATTCCCTTGACAAATGTTGAAGAAAATTGCAATTGCCAACACAGTAATAAGCTGGAACAGAACATTAGAATGCTTTGCATATCATGTTTGACAGTTTCTTGACCTGTTTGGCACCTAGTTCATTGTTAGAGCAGCCTTTCATTCAGGCCTATTTTAGTCTCTTTCAAAATGCGATGGGATCCATGAAATAATTATCTTTCACCATGTCAGCCGACCAGCAATTGAGCCTGCTCCAAGCACCAAACACAGAGTGAGCAGTGTAAATAGACAAACACCAGCTTTTTAAATGCCATATAAGCTAGTGAACTCAGAATATGATTAAACTTGTTTTCAAATAACCATTTAGCATCAGACATACACTATAGTTAATGTGAGATAAATATTATGCACAATGGGGAGCAGTGAGTAATCTGGATTAGTGTTTAACTGTTGCCTCCTGTCATCTTGTTTAAAGTCTCTTTCCCAAGTGACTGTTTAATGTGCCACACTTCAACCAAATTTGCTGCTTTATCCAGGATTTATTTTCCACTGGCAGTTTAGTGGCATAGTGGTTAGCACTGCTGCCTCACAGCGCCAGGGACCCTCATTCAATTCCCAACTTTGGTCACTGTGGAGTTTGCACATTCTCCCTGTGTTTGCGTGGGTTTCCTTCGGGTGTTCTGGTTTCCCCCCACAGTCCAAAGATATGCAGGTGAGGTTGATTGGCCATGCTCAATTGCCCCTTAGTGTCAGGGGGCCGAGCTACAGTAAACGCATGGGGTTATGGGGATAGGGCCTCGGTGGGATTGTGGTCGGTGCACACTCGATGGGCTGAATGGTCTCTCTCTGCAATTCTATGTTCTATCTTCATTAGAAAGGTTTGGATTGAGAGCACAAGTCTCTCATTCACTGGAAATCAGCAGTGTCGCATATTGAGTGTGCTGACTTTTGCACCATTTCTGTGATTTGCACTCAGGTTAAACAAACCTTCTAAAAGTTATCTGATGTCATTTATGCTGAGACTGTTAATACCACTGAAGTGAGAAAAAATATACAGATGAGTACACTTAAAAAATAATAACTGCCTGGCACATAAACAGTCACCTGGGAAAGAGACATTAAACAGGCACTGACTTTTAGTACAGACAGACACCTGAGATTAAAACATAAAGGACAGACAGCTATTCAAAGTTAAACATGCAGGAATCAAATCCTGCAGGAAGCCAGCCAGGGCTTGAGGCACTCTTTAGGATAAGGACAATAGGGTTGGGTAAAGAGATTAGCTACAGGTGGGATCAGGAATACATAACTGCAGGAAAACCAATTACTGTAAATTATTATATGAATAGACTGAAACGAAAACCATTGATGGTCATTGACGAAGGAAATGTATCCATTCATAGAACAATGCGATGTTAACATGCTTATGCCTGTATCTGTCTGTATTTGTCTATAACGATGTGTTAACGATCCATCAGCTACTTGATTACAACGATGTGATAATGGCTAGATGTCTGGTCCATCTATTGTGTAAAGGGTATAAAGATGGACCGATCCTATTGTCTCATTGAGAGAAGGTTTGCTGCTTGTTAGTGCCTTTTCTCCATGAAGCTTCGTTAGAATAAAACTGTATTCTTGAAACCTTCAAGCCTGACTCAGTGGTACATTTCCCACAACACGACCTTCAATGAACATAGCCCTGCTGTGCACCTCAGCTACCTCATGACCAAGTTAAATATCACACTGCCACATGTCACTCATCACTCACTCATGTTGACTTAATGGCAGCAGCCAATGAATTATCTGAATCATCATGACTTTGAAAAATGTTCCCATTCATGTCTCTCATCTCCCATAGGTCCTACAAGCATCCCTCTGGAGGTGATATCAGAGGAAAATGAAGACTCCTCAGAGGAGAAAACACGTGCACAACCTCCACCTGCTCAGGTTCACAGCCCACAGTGGGCCCTCCAAACCACTTAGTTATAGAGTCATAGAAGTTTACAGCATGGAAACAGGCCCTTCGGCCCAACTTGTCCATGCTGCCCTTTTTTTAAAAACCCATAAAATAATCCCAATTGCCCGCATTTGGCCCATATCCCTCTATACTCATCTTACCCATGTAACTATCTAAGTGCTTTTTAAAAGACAAAATTGTACCCACCACTACTACTACCTCTGGCAGCTTGTTCCAGACACTCGCCACCCTCTGTGTGAAAAAATTGCCCCTCTGGACACTTTTGTATCTCTCCCCTCTCACCTTAAACCTATACCCTCTAGTTTTAGACTCCCCTACCTTTGGGAAAAGATATTGACTATCTAGCTGACCTATGCCCCTCATTATTTTATAGACCTCTATAAGATCACCCCTCAGCCTCCTACGCTCCAGAGAAAAATGTCCCAGTCTATCCAGCCTCTCCTTATAACTCAATCCATCAAGTCCTGGTAGCATCCTAGTAAATCTTTTCTGCACTCTTTCTAGTTTAATAATATCCTTTCTATAATAGGGTGATCAGAATTGCACACAGTATTCCAAGTGTGGCCTTACCAATGTCTTGTACAACTTCAACAAGACATTCCAACTCCTGTATTCAATGTTCTGACCGATGAAACCAAGCATGCCGAATGCCTTCTTCACCATTCTGTCCACCTGTGACTCCACTTTCAAGGAGCTATGAACATGTACCCCTAGATCTCTTTGTTCTGTAACTCTCCCCAACGCCCTACCATTAACTGAGTGAATCCTGCCCTGGTTCAATCTACCAAAATGCTTCATCTCGCATTTGTCTAAATTAAACTCCATCTACCATTCGTCAGCCCACTGGCCTAATTGATCAAGATCCCGTTGCAATTGGAGATAACTTTCTTCACTGTTCACTATGCTACCAATCTTAGTGTCATCTGCAAACTTACTAACCATGCCTCCTATATTCTCATCCAAATCATTAATATAAATGACAAATAACAGTGGACCCAGCACTAATCCCTGAGGCACACCACTGGTCACAGGCCTCCGGTTTGAAAAACAACTCTGTACAACCACCTTCTGGCTTCTGTTAAGAAGCCAATTTTATATCCATTTAGATACCTCACCCTGAATCCCGTGAGATTTAACCTTATGCAACAACCTACCATGCGGTACCTTGTCAAAGGCCTTGCTAAAGTCCATGTAGACAACATCAACTGCACTGCCCCCATCTACCTTCTTGGTTACCCCTTCAAAAAACTCAATCAAATTTGTGAGACATGATTTTCCACTCACAAAGCCATGCTGACTGTCCCTAATCAGTCCTTGCATCTCTAAATGCCTGTAGATCCTGTCTCTCAAAATACCTTCCAACAATTTACCCACCACAGATGTGAGGCTCACTGGCCTGTAGTTCCCAGGCTTTTCCGTGCAGCTCTTTTTAAACAAAGGCACAACATTTGCCACTCTCCAATCTTCAGGCACCTCACCCGTGACTATTGATGATTCAAATATCTGGGCTAGGGGATCCGTAATTTCCTCCCTTGTCTCCCACAATGTCCTGGGATACGCTTCATCAGGTCCTGGGGATTTATCTATCTTGATGGGCTTTAAGACTTGCAGCACCTAGTTGGGTTGTCACATGTGAAGCAGACAGGAACTGATAACAGGAACAGAAGAGAAGAGACCCCACTGGAAAGCATAGGAGACTCCAAGCTCTGCTCAAGCAGCCCGATGCAGATGCTGAGCCTCTGGGTCATCTATGAAGACAACAATTGGGCAGTGCAGTGGCATAGTGGTTAGCACTGCTGACTCACAGTGCCAGGGACCTAGGTTCAATTCTGGCCTTGGGTCACTGTCTGTGTGGAGTTTGCACATTCTCCCTGTGTCTGCGTGGGTTTCCTCTGGGTGCTCCAGTTCCCTCCCACAGTCCAAAGATGTGCGGGTTAGGTTGATTGGCCATGCTAAATTAACCCTAGTGCCAGGGGATTAGCAGGGTAAATGTCTGGGGTTACGGGGATAGAGTCTGGGTGGAATTGTGGTTGGTGAAGGCTTGATGGACCGAATGGCCTCCTTCTGCACTGTAGAGATTCTATGGTTCTGGACCAACAGCAGAAAATGTGAGGTTCGGTCAGCACTTCCAGAGGCATTGTTTCCCAATGGAGAGAGATGGGAGGATTCCATCTCAAACATGACTGCCTTGATATCTCAGGCTCATGGAAATAGCGGCCACCTGCGTAGAGCACCAGCTGTAGCGGGCAATAGAGTACATGCTGACCCCCACCAGTGGCCTGCCCACTTAGACAAGATTGAAGGAAAAAACCTCATGTTGGCCACTCAGTGTTCCCGTGAAGTGCAGCAAAGTGCACCCCAGTTCTTTTACCCACAGGGAAGTGTGGGTGAGTCTTGAGAGGGAAGATGGAGAAGGGGAACTAGGGACTGGGCTCAAAGTGCTCCCCTTTTTGCCCCACTCCAGTCAAAGTCCCATATGCAGGCTCCTGGCCTAATAGCCAAGTCTGCCCTTGCACAGATGCAGATGGGGCAGTCTTTGGCAGAGCGCTCAGAGGCTCCAAAACCCAAATGGCATCTGCCAAGAGTATCAGGGAAATGAGCAGTCTGCCTCTAGCTCTGCTGGAGCCAAAAGGCTTGCACCACTTTGAGGTAGTATGAGGTCATTGATTCAATAAGGCACAGAAGGAGGCTATTCAGTCCATCAAGTCTATACTATTTGTTTGTAGAGCAACCCTATGTATCCCATTCCCTTGCTGTATTCCTGTAGTCCTGTAATTTTATTTCCTCTGTTATATATTTAAAAGTATTGCAGGTTGCTTTAAGAGCCTAGCACATGATTTGATGGTGATGTCATTGGGGTGTTACCACAGGCTGCAAATTTACTTTCAGTTTTGGAAACTGTGCAGTCTTATCCATGCAGGGTGGATCACATAAGTGGATAACATATTAGGATGGATGTTGATGCTGGTGCTGATGCTGGATCAGATTTTAAGTGGTGTACAATGTTACCTGGATAATATTCTAATTGCAGGGTCCAGTGAACTTGAATAATTTAGAAGCAACATTGGTATGTCTTTGAGCACGTGGTCTGCATATCAAGAAAGAAAAGTGTGACTTTTTCCAGATGTCTGTCCAGTATTTGGGTCATATGTATGATAGTAAAGGCCTATATAAAGCACCTAAAAAGATGGACACTATTTTAGAAGTATTATGTCTGAAAAATGTGATGCAATTCCTGAGACTATCTACCAACAAAAGCTGAAACATCTTTCTTTAAAACCAGCTGATGTGATTTTAAGGACATAAATGGAAGAGATTGTGCTGTTAAAAGGTTACATCATAGTCAACATAAAGTAGACTGGACAAACAGTGGAGTTGCTTCTCTGATAATTTTCCAGCTCTATTTGGGAGATCATGGTTGGAGCAGATAGGATGAACTAAAGTGCTGTTAGATTGGTCAATGCCAAAACAGACCTACAGCATCTTCTGGATAAATGCAAGAGTGCACTCAAAGAAGCACTTCACTAAATGAAGGGAGTTCAAGTGAAACTCAAAGTAAACTCTATTAGTGAACCAAAAAGTTTCAAAGCAAGAGCAGTGCCATATGCAATTCAGCCCAAGGTCGAAGAAGGATTAATATGATTTGTTAACACTAATGTGTTAAAGCCAGTTACAAGACTGCCTGGGCTACCCCCTTTGCACCTGTAATGAAATCAGATTCATACTTGTGGTGATTTTAAAACAACCATAACAACAGTGTTGTGTGCTGATCAATATGTACTCCCTTTAATTGAAAAGTTGTTTGCTGGGTTACCAGATGGGCAGAGATCCAGCAAGGTTGATCTTTCACAAACATATTTACAGCTGAATGTATCACTGAATCTCAACCATTGCTTACCATTGTTACTCATAAATGTCTTTTTCATTATCAAAGATTGCCTTTTAGAATAACATCTGCATCAGCCTTATTCCAAAGATCAATGGATCAGATTTTAAGTGGTGTACAATGTTACCTGGATAATATTCTAATTGCAGGGTCCAGTGAACTTGAATAATTTAGAAGCAACATTGGTATGTCTTTGAGCACGTGGTCTGCATATCAAGAAAGAAAAGTGTGACTTTTTCCAGATGTCTGTCCAGTATTTGGGTCATATGTATGATAGTAAAGGCCTAAATAAAGCACCTAAAAAGTTGGACACTATTTTAGAAGTATTATGTCTGAAACATGTGATGCAATTGAGGTCCTTTCTATGATTCATAAATTATTATGGCAAATATGCTCCTAACTTAGCCATATTATGGAAGCCATTGCTTAATTTGCCATGTATGAAACAGTTATGGGACTGGGCAATGGAATGTGAGAAAACATACAAGGATGTCAAAGATGATTTGCAGAAATCTGAAGTATTGGTTCAGCCTAATCCAAAGCTACTATTACTGCTTGTTTGCAATGCTTCACCTTATGGAGTAGGGGCAGTAGCTTCACATATTATGCCTTTCACATATTATGCCTCCATCATTATGAAGTGCTTTGAAAGGTTAGTTATGACACGCATCAATTCCAGCCTCCCAGGTTGCCCGGATCCACTACAGTTCACCTACCACCGCAACAGGTTCACAGCAGACGCCATCTCTCTGGCCCTGCACTCAACCCTGGGACACCTAGGTAACAAAAACATCTATGTCAGACTCATATTTATCAACTACAGCTCAGTCTTCAACACCATTATTCCAACGAAACTCATCTCCAAACTCTGGGGTTCGGCTCCTCCCTCTGCAACTGGATTCTGAACTTCCTAATCCTAACAGACCTCAACACCCCACAAGGCTGTGAACTCAGCCCCTTACTATACTTCTTATACAACTATGACTGTGTGGCCAAATTCCCCTCCAACTTGATTTTCAAGTTTGCTGATGACACTACTGTAGTGGGCCAGATCTCAAACAATGATAAGATGGAGTACAGGAAAGAGATAGAGAATCTGGTGAGATGACAATCTCTCCCTCAATGTCAACAAAATGAAAGGGATAGTCATCAACTTCAGAAAACGCAGTGGTGGGAATGTCCCTGTCTACATCAATGGGGATGAAGTGGAATTGGTCAAGAGCTTCAAGTTTCTAGGTGTCCAGATCACCAACAATCTGTCCTAGTCCTGACACTATAATTAAGAAAGTACACCAATGCTGTAGTTGAGAGCTCACCAACACCTCTACTTTCTCAGGAGGTTAAGGAAATTTGGCATGTCCGCTATCACTCTGACCAACTTCTACAGATGCACCATAGAAAGCATTCTTTCTGGTTGTATCACAGCTTGGTATAGCTCCTGCTCTGCCCAAGACCACAATAAACTATAAAAGGTCGTGAACGATATCCAGCCCATCACTGAAACCAGCCTCCCATCCATTGACTGTCTCCACTTCCTGCTGCCTCGGAAAAGCAGCCAGCATAATCAAGGACCCAATGCTTCCCGGACACATTCTCTTCCACCTTCTTCCATCGGGGAAAAAAATACAAGAGTCTGAGAACACGTACCACCCGACTTAAGAACAGGTCCTTCCCTCCTGCCATCAGACTTTTGAATGGACCTATCTCTCATTAAGTTGATCTTTCTCTACACCCTAGCTATGTCTGTAACACTACATTCTGCACTCTCCTTTCCTTCTCGATGTATGGTATGCTTTGTCTGTACAGCGTGAAAGAAAGACTACTTTTCACTGTATACTAATATATGTGACAATAAATCAAATCAAAAATTTGGGAGAAGAACGGCCATTGGGTTTTGCTTTGCTTTGACTAGTATTGAATCTAACTATGCTCAGCTTGAAAAAGAAGCATTGAGCATAATTATTGCCTGACAAAGTTTTCATTATTTATGTGTTCATCATTTCACATTAATGATTGATCATCGACCCTTAACTATTTTTAGTTAATGTTTAGGCCATATAAAGACATGCCATCGTTAGCCACTAGCTAATTGTGAACATGGTCACTGATCCAATCTGCATACTCATACGATACAAAGCATTATCAATGAAATTGCCATCTTGATGCATTATCACGCTTACCTTTACCTATTGAGTAGATGCTACCAACTAGTTTTACTAATATTCTTTTATTTTTTGCTGGTAGATTATTTGCCTGTGATGGCTTCTCAAGTTCAGAGACACACCAGAAATGATCCTATGATGGGGAAGGTGATGGATATGGTATTGAAAGGAATGATAGCATTGTCTGCATCTTGATTGAAACCATATGTGTCAAGAAAGCTTGAGTTGACCGTTTAAGGTGAGCGTCTATTGTGGGGAATCCAAGTGATCATTCCTCCGGGTCTGCTTGGAAGAGTTCCTGAACAACTACAGAAAGGACATCCTGATATAGTCCGGATGAATGAATTAGCACGTAGTTATTTTTAGTGGTCAGGTCTGGATGTTCAGTTTGAAGAAAAAGTGGGACATTGTCAATCCTGTGCATGAATAAGAAATACACCACCGCTGTCTCCTTTGCACCCTTAGCAGTGGCCACAAGTACTACGGCAATGATCGCATGTTGATTTTTCTGGTGCATTTGAGGGTTACATGTTCTTAGTCATAATTGATGCATATTCAAAATGGCCAGAAATGTTACCATGAGCATCTGAACAAATCATCAAAACAACTTGACAAAGGTTTTGCAAGATTTGGTAAACTGGAACAAATTGTTAGTGATAATTGTTAAGGTAATAGTGATAGTATAGTGATAAAGAGTTTGAGGAATATCTCAACGTAAATGGTATTCAGCATATAAAATCCACAGTTTATCATCCATCAACCAATGGATTAGCTGAAGTAGTCGTACAATCCTTGAAACATTTACAAGCAAGGTTTGTTATCACATTTTGTGAATAGCTTTTTGGCATCTTTTTGAAACGCTACTCATGACTACTCAAAGTTCTGCAGTACTACTCTTTGAGGGATTGACCTCCCTGTCGGACTTATGGAATACGAGCCCCCTGGTGATTGGTAATTATCTTACTTGTATACCAAGCTCTTTTGTAAAGTGGACCTCTAAATGGGTCCATTGATATATTGTTCTGGTTGGGACCTGTTTGCATTCACAACAGATTATAGTTTTGCTTTATTTTTTTTAAAAGCTTTTTTAAGTTTATTTATTAGTGTCACAAGTAGGCTTACATTAACACTAAGTTACTGTTAAAACTCCCAAGTCGCCACACTCTGGTGCCTGTTTGGACACACTGAGGGAGAACTTAGCATGGCCAATGCACCTAACCAGCACGTCTTTCGGACTGTGGGAGGAAACCGGAGCACCCAATAGAAACCCATGCACACACGGGTAGAACGCGCAAACTCCACACAGACAATGACCCAATTCGGGAATCAAACCTGAGTTCCTGGTACTATGAGGCAGCAGTGCTAACCAATGTGCCACTGTGTCACCAGGCTTTATTTGTGCAATAAAGCACCATTCCTTTACAGCTGACTCCTGGAATTATTATAATACCTTATCAAAGAATTTCTGAAAGACATGTACGTCACTTCTATGTTGCATTTCCCCAATCCACCATATTTGTCACCTCCTCAGATTTTTTAAGCATGATCTTCCCTTGCTGAAGTTCATGGAGGATTTTATTTTTGAACGTGTAGATATTGAGCAATTTCATTTTTAGCATCTAATTATGAAATCCTGAGGCCACCAAAGTAATCTATCCTTAGCTTGAAAGGCAGATCATTACATAACTTTGGGGAAGTGCCTACAAGATAAACAAGAAAGATTTTAAGGAGTCATCAGTGTCAGAATAGTAGCCTCCAGCAGAGATGAATTGCTAAGAGATTCTAAGATGTGTGAACTAGCCTTGACATTCTACGAGTCATCAGAATTTCTGACATATGCCCATCAAAATTGACTGCATTGAAAAGGATTGTCAAATGGCCTAGTTAACCCTCTGAGCTGAGATTTAATCTCAGTGAGTGTTAAGATATTGAAAAAAAGCCATTTTTTTTGTCTCTCGTCGGTCAGTCGAGCTGTCAGGCACTTCAATCATCAGAATGTGACCAGCCAGAGGACACTAGTTAACCAATCAAGTCAAATGAATGAAAAGCAGTTTCACCATCTCATGAGGTGGTAAGAAGAATAGGTGCCCAAATTTCCTGAAGTGAATCTAGTGAACACAACAGCTCTGGAGAAATTTGAAGAGTTGAATTTGTAAGGTTAAAAGAGATTAAAGTTTTAGCTAACAGAACCACCTGTAAAGTACCCTCACCCTTGCTTTCATTTTTCCAAACGTAATATGAGAACTTGAATAGTGCTGAAAAGAAAGACATGTTGCCAAAGCTTACCAAATTCTATCTACTTCACAATTGAGCAACATCACGTGTGAACTTCAGTGCTAGTGCACTGCATTACATTGGCAATACATTTCAGCTCTTGGCTGATCGCCCTTTGTTTGCAATAGGCAGATTACAAACTATACTCAACTATCCCATACTTAGCAAAATTCTATGATTGGACATCACTTGCTAAATAATCCTGAGTGTGCTTATAGTTACACTAACAACTAAGGTAAGGGCATCAGTGAACTTGTAACCTGGTGATATGTACTTGCTAGAAGAGATATATAGCAAAGTCTTGCTGGTATTTATGCTGGTGGGATCTTTTAGTCCTTCCGATGGTGCACCACCACCGAGGATTTCCTGGCAATGAGGAGTATGTTCAATGGGAAACCCATTGACAACAGTGGGGTCATAAGATTCCACTGCCAGCAAGTGGCGTACCGCTCATATATTTATACACAGGAAACTGTGTAAATAAAAGGAATGCATTCAAGCATTAGGTCATTTTTTTGACTTACCTAAGAATTAAGGAGCTCATAGCTCCCCATTGCTTTCTCAGCAATGGCTCAGCTAATCGGATTCAACTTGCCAACCAATCAGCACACTTTTCTCCTGCAGTATAAATTGTGATCATTTGAAATTTGGCATTCTTCCATTTTTCCTGATGAGTGCAAGACCAAATGCCAAGACAATATGTCTCTCTCTTCAGCAAAATCCTTATGAGTGAGACTTGTGTATCGTCAAATGATATGGGGAAAAGTATGAATGAGGTTTAGTTAAGCCTGAGAAAGAAGATGACAATGGAAGATTCATATCGATGGTTAGAGATGTCAACTCACTGCAAGCTTCCCAGAGATAGCTAAACTGACAGGACTTTGAAACTTATTGCCCTGAAGGACTGGATTGGACACAAGCTGTGAATTCATCAGAAATAGTGAATACAAAATGTCAGCTTAAACCTTAGACTTGGAATGTACCTTTGCTTTATTGTAATGTAGAGAACATGGTTTAGGTACTGCGATGCAGTTAATGAACTTTGATGCCAGTAACAATTTACAGTCTTTTATTTGCACCTGGTTCAATATGCTTCAACTTTAAAATCCTCAAACTCATTCATTTCTTTCCATGATCTTGTTTCTTCTATTTGCGTAGGCTTTTCCAGCCCTACAAACCTCGAGAACTCAAGTCTCTTGAACATGTCTTACTTTATTTTCCCCATCACTGATTGCTGTGTCCTCAGCTGTCTCAGCGCCAATCTCTAGAATTTCCTTTTTAAACTTCTTCATGTCTCTCTTAACTCTTCGACTATGCTTTTAGTCACCTGTCCCAGTGCCTTCATTTTTTGGTTTGGTGCCACTTTTTGTCTGATTACATTCCTATGAAGCCCCTTGGGAAACTTTACTATATTAAAGATGCTATTTAGATGCAAGATATTGTTGCAGTAACTTGTAGCTAAATGTTGATTCTAACCGCATACCTACATTAAACACCACTTGTAATTTGGTGTGTGATTCTTTGAAAGTATTGGTTATGCTCATTTAGATGTTTGAAATAAATAGTCATAGTTCAAATATCTGTGTCTGACATTATAGAGCGATAAAGGTTTGCAGCATGGAAACAGGCCCTTCAGCCCAACTTATCCATGCTGCCCCTTTTGTTAACCCCTAAGCTAGTCCCAATTGCCTGCATTTGGCCCATATCCCTCTTTACTCATCTTACCCATGTAACTGTCTAAACTCTTTTTAAAAGACAAAATTGTACCCGCCTCTACTACTACCTCTGGCAGCTTGTTCCAGACACTCACCACCCTCTGTGTGGAAAACATTGCCCCTCTGGACTCTTGTACTTCTCTCCTCTCACCTTAAACCTATGCTCTCTAGTTTTAGCATTATTGCTGATGACTCTGGCAAGATAGGGGTTCATTCACTCAACTTTGTTGTTCTGAATTCTATATGGCTTGGTTTGGGTAGCATGATTAAAGTATGTTGTACTCTGAGTGAAAGGTTTGAGGACCAAGCTGAAGTGGGGTAAACAATTGTCTTTGGTGGCAGCACAGTATAGGCAGAATCATATACATTTTGCCCTGATATCTCGCAGTCAATACTGCCCGATCACCCAAAACAAATTTGTTTTGGTTTCAATGTAGATGGTGGAAATTCAATCACCTCGACAATCACCAGACAAGACTGTTCTCTTCCTGTGGGGGAGAACTTCAGCGGTCACGGGTATTCAGCCTCTGATCTTCAGGTAAGCGTTCTCCAAGGCGGCCTTCACGACACACGACAGCACAGAGTTGCTGAGCAGAAACTGATAGCCAAGTTCCGCACACATGAGGACGGCCTAAACCGGGATCTTGGGTTTATGTCACACTATCAGTAACCCCCACAGCTTGCCTCCTGGACTTGCAGAATCTCACTGGCTGTCCTGTCTGGAGACAATACACATCTCTTTAACCTGTGCTTAATGCTCCCTCCACTCACATTGTCTGTATCTTTAAGACCTGGTTGGCTGTAGAGAGTCGCATTCTAATCAGTATTCTGTAACTTGATTTTGTGTCTCTGTATGCCCTATTTGAGAGCAGATATCCACTCCATCTGACGAAGGAGCAGCGCTCCGAAAGCTAATGGCATTTGCTACCAAATAAACCTGTTGAACTTTAACCTGGTGTTGTTGAAACTCATGATGTGGAGATGCCGGCGTTGGACTGGGGTAAACACAGTAAGAAGTTTAACAACACCAGGTTAAAGTCCAACAGGTTTATTTGGTAGCAAAAGCCACACAAGCTTTCGAGGCTCTGAGCCCCTTCTTCAGGTGAGTGGGAATTCTGTTCACAAACAGAACTTATAAGACACAGACTCAATTTACATGAATAATGGTTGGAATGCGAATACTTACAACTAATCCAGTCTTTAAGAAACAAAACAATGGGAGTGGAGAGAGCATCAAGACAGGCTAAAAAGATGTGTATTGTCTCCAGACAAGACAGCCAGTGAAACTCTGCAGGTCCACGCAACTGTGGGAGTTACAAATAGTGTGACATAAATTCTGATTCTAGGATCGCATGATAAAGACTCAGGAGGAAAAAAGCAGAAATATTTATGTGAAATAGTGTGACATAAACCCAATATCCCGGTTGAGGCCGTCCTTGTGTGTGCGGAACTTGGCTATCAGTTTCTGCTCCGCGACTCTGCGCTGTCGTGTGTCGCGAAGGCCGCCTTGGAGAACGCTTACCCGAATATCAGAGGCCGAATGCCCGTGACCGCTGAAGTGCTCCCCAACAGGAAGAGAACAGTCTTGCCTGGTGATTGTCGAGCGGTGTTACATCAACAAGTTCCATCCCACCATCAGGCTCACCATAGACTACTCTCCGGAATCGGTTGCATTCTTGGACACGCGCATCTCCATTAAGGACGGTCACCTCAGCACCTCACTGTACCGCAAGCCCACGGATAACCTCACGATGCTCCACTTCTCCAGCTTCCACCCTAAACACGTTAAAGAAGCCATCCCCTACGGACAAGCCCTCCGTATACACAGGATCTGCTCGGATGAGGAGGATCGCAACAGACACCTCCAGACGCTGAAAGATGCCCTCATAAGAACAGGATATGGCGCTAGACTCATTGATCAACAGTTCCAACGCGCCACAGCGAAAAACCGCACCGACCTCCTCAGAAGACAAACACGGGACACAGTGGACAGAGTACCCTTCGTTGTCCAGTACTTCCCCGGAGCGGAGAAGCTACGGCATCTCCTCCGGAGCCTTCAACATGTCATTGATGAAGACGAACATCTCGCCAAGGCCATCCCCACACCCCCACTTCTTGCCTTCAAACAACCGCACAACCTCAAACAGACCATTGTCCGCAGCAAACTACCCAGCCTTCAGGAGAACAGTGACCAAGACACCACACAACCCTGCCACAGCAACCTCTGCAAGACGTGCCGGATCATCGACACAGATGCCATCTTCTCACGTGAGAACACCATCCACCAGGTACACGGTACATACTCTTGCAACTCGGCCAACGTTGTCTACCTGATACGCTGCAAGAAAGGATGTCCCGAGGCATGGTACATTGGGGAAACTATGCAGACGCTGCGACAACGGATGAATGAACACCGCTCGACAATCACCAGGCAAGACTGTTCTCTTCCTGTTGGGGAGCACTTCAGCGGTCACGGGCATTCGGCCTCTGATATTCGGGTAAGCGTTCTCCAAGGCGGCCTTCGCGACACACGACAGCGCAGAGTCGCGGAGCAGAAACTGATAGCCAAGTTCCGCACACACAAGGACGGCCTCAACCGGGATATTGGGTTTATGTCACACTATTTCACATAAATATTTCTGCTTTTTTCCTCCTGAGTCTTTATCATGCGATCCTAGAATCAGAATTTATGTCACACTATTTGTAACTCCCACAGTTGCGTGGACCTGCAGAGTTTCACTGGCTGTCTTGTCTGGAGACAATACACATCTTTTTAGCCTGTCTTGATGCTCTCTCCACTCCCATTGTTTTGTTTCTTAAAGACTGGATTAGTTGTAAGTATTCGCATTCCAACCATTATTCATGTAAATTGAGTCTGTGTCTTATAAGTTCTGTTTGTGAACAGAATTCCCACTCACCTGAAGAAGGGGCTCAGAGCCTCGAAAGCTTGTGTGGCTTTTGCTACCAAATAAACCTGTTGGACTTTAACCTGGTGTTGTTAAACTTCTTACTGTTGTTGAAACTCCCATCTCTACTGTGGCCAGAGAAAATGTGAAAATTGTCAGAGTCACTACTACCTCGTCCCTTGCCTCCTACAACAGCCTGGGATAATCTCATCTGGGCCTGGGGATTTATGCCTGTTAAAACCATTAATACTTCCTCCCTCTATATATTAAATTGTTCAAGCAAATCACAGTGCCCCTCCTTGATTTCTATACCTACATAATCCTTCTCTATTGTGAACACCGATTCAAAGTACTCATTTAAAACCTTATGTTTTCTGGCTCCACACTCACATTGCCACATTGGGTCCTACTCTTTCCTTGGTCATCTTCCTGCCCATAACATACTTATAAAACACCTTTGGATTTTCCTTTGTTTTATCTGCGAGTGTTTTTTCGTGCTCCCTCTTTCTTCTCCTAATTCATTTTTTAAGTTACCCTCTGCACTTTCTATACTCCTCTAGGGCTTTTGCTGTTTTGAGACCTCGGTATATATCATAAGCCTTCCTTTTTTTTTTACTTATCCAATCCTGGATATCCTTTGACATCCATGTTTCAATGGACTTGTTGCCCATCCTTCACTTTCACAGGAACATGTTGGCCTTATACTCTCTCGATTTTCTTTTTGAATGAATCCCATTGCTTTGATATAGGTTTTCTTTCATGTTGTTGCACCCAGTTAACCTTGGCTAGATCCTGTTTTATCCTCTTAAAATTGGCCCTCCTCCAATTCAGAACCTTTACTTCTGCTCCATCTTTGTCCCTTTCCATAACTACTTCAAATCCTGAGTTATGGTCACTGTCACCAAAATGTTCCTCCACTGAAACATCTACCACTTGCCCATCTTCATTCCCTAATACTGGGTCCAACACTGCCCCTTCCCTTGTAGGATGTTCTACGTATCGGCATAAAAAGCTCTCCTGGATGCATTTTAAGAATTCAGCCCCCTCTAAGCCTTTCACACTTTGACTATTCCAGTTAATTTTGGGGAAGGTGAAATTCCCTATTACTATCCTATTATTCATACAATTCTCAGAGATTCTCAAATCTCAGATTACTCCGATAGTGTAGCATTTCCTCAGTATATCAGAAATAGGAGCAGGTGTAAACCATTTAATCCCATGAACTGCTCCACCAGTCAATAAAGGTCATGGCTGATCTGATGTGGTCTTATCTCCACTTCCCAGCCTGTCCCCCATAATGCTTGACACCCTCCTCTATCAAAAATCTTCAACTCAACTTTGGATGTATTCAACAACCCAGCTCCCGTTCTTTGCGAGGAGAGAGAATTCCAAACACTAACAATCCTCTGAAAAGAAACTCCTCTTTTCCATATTAAGTGGAAGATCCCTATTTTGAAACTATGTCCCTCGTTCTGAATTCCCTCATGAGGGGAAACATTCTTTGAGCAACAACATTGTCAATCATCCCCCTCAGGATCTTATGTGTTTCAATAATCTCACCTCTCATTCTACAAAACTGCTCAATCTTTCCTGCAAAGACAACTGCTTCATCCTCAGAATCAGCTTAATGAATTGCTTCCAAAGCATTTAAATCCCTCCTTAACTAAGGTGACCAAAACTGCGCACAGTATTCTAGCTGTGATCTCACAAATGCCCTGCATAGTTGGAGCAAGACTTCCCTACTTTAATATTTCAGCCCCCTTGCAATAAAAGCCAAAATTCCATTTGCCTCCTTAATTACCTGCTGCATCTATAAGGACAGCTAGGACCCTCTGTACCACATCATGCTGCAGCCTTTCTCCATTTAAATAATAATCTGCTTTCCTATTTTACCTGCTAAAGAGGACAACTTCATATTATACTCCATTTGCCAATGTTTTAGCCTATTTATATCCCTTCAAAGACTCTTTGCATCCTCCCTACAACTTGCTTTCCTACCTATCTTCATATCATCGGCAAATCTGGCTACAATACAGTTGGCCCCTTCATTGAAGTCATGAATATAGATTGTAGATATTTGAGGCCCAGCACAGATTCCTGTGGCACTTCACTAGTTACAGTTTGTCATCCTGAAAATGATCCTTTTAGCCTGACACTCTGTTTGCTGTTAGTCATGATGTGGAGATGCTGGCGTTAACCTGTGCTTAATGCTCCCTCCACTCAAATTGTCTGTATCTTTAAGACCTGGCTGGCTGTAGAGACTCGCATTCTAATCAGTATTCTGTAACTTGATTTTGTGTCTCTGTGCCCTGTTTGAGAGCAGATTTCCACTCCATCTGACGAAGGAGCAGCGCTCCGAAAGCTAATGGTATTTGCTACCAAATAAACCTGTTGGACTTTAACCTGGTGTTGTTAAAACTCTTACTGCTGTTAGTCAGCCAGATTAATATATCACAATATAAATGTAATATATTAGCATGGATAGACTAGATATATTAGTCTATCCATGCTAATATATCACTTTCAACACCATATACTCTTATCTTGTGTAGCAGCCTTTAACGTGACATTTATTGAATGCCTTTTGGAAATATATGAACTATATCTACTAGTTCCCCTTTATCCATGCTGTTGTTATATTCTCAGAGGTCTCTCATAAATTTGTCAAACATGATTTTTTTCATGATGACCTTTCACAAAACCATGTTGACTTTGCCTGATTATAATTTGATTTTCACCCTCTAAGTAATCTTAGATAATTTCTTCATTTGGAAAAGAATCTCCCTTTATATTTGTTCTTGAGAATATGGTAAGATAATACTTATTAACACCCAAATTGTCCTGAGACTATAAATTGTGGAATTGTGAAGACTACACCAGATAAGAAAAGAGAGGCATTAATTAATTTGTTGGGTAATTACAACAATCAAGCAGCTTCCATGGCTATTATTAGGTGCCAAATCACAAATTCCCAGACTTTCTTCGTATTAATATCACAAAATACCATGGTAGTATTTGAACTCATGACCTCTTTTCTTTGTCCCTTAATAATTGCCTTTATATTAGCATATCCATCATATGGTTCAAACTTGTTGAGAGTGCAACCAAAATTTTGATAATGATTTTGATAATGTTTCCTAATTTGCTCCTGATTGGTGAAAACTGACATTATCATATAACATCCAGGATATATTTCCTCAAGCTTCCTTGCAATGGTTTTCTTTGTAGCGGAGGCGGGAGCGATTCCCTCTGGTCTCTAAACATTAATGATATATGAAAAAAAAAGAGATATTTCCGATGTTTGTAAAAGAAAATCCCCCAAAGAGTGCATTTTGAAATAGCAATCAGAGGAAGTCTTTCTGTCAGGTTTATCATATTGCTAATATGTGATGGCCAGAGGTATTCATTCCCCATGATGTCTATGTTGACTTCAAAAATGCTGATGCTATCACTATGCTGCTGAATTGATTTAAAATGTATGACCTCATATTCTGTGGGTAATTTGTTTTATAGCTCGACGATGTTCAACAAAATGGTCTCAAAGGCAGTGTTTAGTTCCTTCCAATAAGAACATAATGCTTGCTTTCTCCAATGTACAATAAATAAGTGTTTATAAATTGTAGCTTACATCAGTAACAGTTTAACCATTTGCTTTGAATCGTGCTTTTACTTGCTGCATACTCCTCTTCTGCCTTCATGTACCACACACTGAGATGGCGTTAGTGACCATGGACTTCCATTGGATTGGTCTGTGAGCATGTTCAGCAGAGGACTGCAGTGGTTTGCCGTTGCCTTCTGCAGTACATGGCTGACCGGGAAACACTCCACTCTAAGCACCTGGCATCAGGTGTATTGGTAGGATTTACAGGCTGATAATTAACCTGGAACATGCCAATGGGAATAACCTACAAGGAAAGTTGTTGGACCCATAAATTCTCACATAACACAAGCATAAGTGTGTTACAGGCTGAAATAAAATAGGTTTTCGCTAAAAAGCTTTAATTTTTTGTGCATTGGGTAGCTAATGCATGCTTTGAGCAGAAAGAGGACCACTGTCTCAGGAGCTGCATTTGCCAGTGCTGTACTGAGCTGGCATATTGCTGTAAAGTTAGCTGAGGTTATGCACTTTAATAGCATGTGATTATGTTCTTGTGTTTCTAACATCCAATAAGATATGGTGAAAGAGCCAAGTGACAAGCCTTAACTTCACAACACCCAGTCATGTCAGATTGAGGCCGTGGTCATACTTTTATCTGTTCAGAAAGTCTCACAATCAGATCCCACTGCGGAGCTTGATTCTTTAATCCCTGTTGGTAGTGGACCATAGGCTCCAAAGAACAAAGAACAAAGAACAAAGAACAGTACAGCACAGGAAACAGGCCCTTCGGCCCTCCAAGCCTGTGCCGCTCCTTGGTCCAACTAGACCAATCGTTTGTATCCCTCCATTCCCAGGCTGCTCATGTGACTATCCAGGTAAGTCTTAAACGATGTCAGCGTGCCTGCCTCCACCACCCTACTTGGCAGCGCATTCCAGGCCCCCACCACCCTCTGTGTAAAAAGCGTCCCTCTGATATCTGAGTCATACTTCGCCCCTCTCACCTTGAGCCCGTGACCCCTCGTGATCGTCACCTCCGACCTGGGAAAAAGCTTCCCACTGTTCACCCTATCTATACCCTTCATAATCTTGTACACCTCTATTAGATCTCCCCTCATTCTCCGTCTTTCCAGGGAGAACAACCCCAGTTTACCCAATCTCTCCTCATAGCTAAGACCCTCCATACCAGGCAACATCCTGGTAAACCTTCTCTGCACTCTCTCTAACGCCTCCACGTCTTTCTGGTAGTGCGGCGACCAGAACTGGACGCAGTACTCCAAATGTGGCCTAACCAGCGTTCTATACAGCTGCATCATCAGACTCCAGCTTTTATACTCTATACCCCGTCCTATAAAGGCAAGCAGACCATATGCCTTCTTCACCACCTTCCAGTCCTTGTTACAGACTTGGTCCAAATATGGATGATGTTACAATATACTTTTAAGGGCGGCACGGTGCACAGTGATTAGCACTGCTGCCTCACAGCACCAGAGACCTTCGCAAGGGCAACTCAGGTTGGGCAATAAATGCTGGCCAGCCAGCCTCACCCATATCCCACAAATGAATTTTAAAAAAAGGCCTGGGTTCAATTCTGGCCTTGGGTGACTTTGTGGAGTTTGCATGTTCTCTCCGGGTGCTCCGATTTCCTCCCACAATCCAAAAATGTGCAGGTTAGGTGTATTGGCCATGCAAAATTGTCTCTTAATGTCCTAAAATGTATAGATGAGGGGAATTAGCAGGGTAAATACATGGAGTTATGGGGATAGGGCCGGGGGCGGGGGCCTGGGTGAGATGATCTGTCAGAGAGTCAGTGCAGACTCAATGGACTGAATAGCCTACTTCTGCACTGTAGGAATTCTATGGTTCTATGCATAGCAGCATGATATCAGTAGAAGGGAAGTGCGTCATAGGATCCAGTCTTAGCTCCACTTTTCCTTTTGAGCGGAGCACATACATCTGTTCCTGATATCTTCAAGCTTTAGACCTATGTATAAATGTCCTCATTTGCCTAGTCCAAATAAGTGAACCCACACCATGTTTACACAATCCCTTATAAGCAATTGGAGTTGAATTCCAGAGGTGAGGAAAGGTTGATTGCCCCTGACATAAAGGCAGCATTTTACCAAATGTAGCTGTAAGAAACCCAGGTGAAATTGGAATCAGTGGGATTGAGAAAACTCACTACCTCCTAGATTCATTCTGAGCATGGAGGATGATGATTATGGTTCTGGAGGCCAATCACCACAGCCTCAGGATATTACTGCAGTCCTAGGCCCAACCACTTTCAGCTGCTTCAACAATGAAGCAAGAGCTTCTTTCCTGGATAAGTGAAGATTGAGAGGAAATTTGTTAGAGTTGTTCAAAATCATGAGGGGTCTGGACAGATAGGGAAAATCTGGTGTCAGAGTCGAGCAAAAGAGAGCACTGAGGAGTGGCAAAAGAACAAGGGGCAACAAGAGAGAAAAAACTTATGCAACAAGTGGTTCAAATCCGAAATGAACTAGCTGCGAGGGTAGATGAGGCATAAACATGGCTTTCAAAAGAGAATTGTATAATTACCTGAAGAGAAAACATTTGCGGAAAAGGCAGGTGAGTAGGACTAGCTGAGTTGCTGTCACTCAGAGCCATCAAGGACAACATGCCTAATGGCCCCTCTGTGTGCTGTAATGATTCAATGATGTTATGATCTTCTCTCCAGGCAGCATGGTGGCACAGTGGTTAGCACTGCTGCCTCACAGCGCCAGGGACCCGGGTTCGATTCCTGGCTGGGGTCACTGTCCGTGCAGAGTCTGCACATTCTCTTCTGTTTGCTTGGATTTCTTCAAGGTGCTCCAGTTTCCTCCCATAGTCTGAAAGACGTGCTGGTTAGGTGCATTGGCCATACATCAGTGTACCTGAACAGGTGCCGGAGTGTGGCAACAAGGGGATTTTCACAGTGTCTTCATTACAGTGTTATTGTAAGCCTACTTGTGACACTAATAAATAAATAGCACCTTGGCTGATATTTATCCTTTAAATAAAGTACTAAAATGCTGAATTTTGCCAGAGTGGCAGGGTCTCTGAAGACAGGACTAAAAGTTAGGGGGAATCATGTCATGCCATTTGGGGGAGGCCCCAGCCTATCATGCAATTAATGAGCCACCATCGGGGTTCCCATCCCTTTATAGAATGAGAGTCCACCTCCAAGAACTGTCAGCCAATTAATGGGTGTGGTAGCCATTACCGAGAACACATCCAGCTGAGATAGATGGGAAGCAGGGCGAGTAAGGTCGGGATCGCTGGATCCAGTCAGGCAGGCCCTAGAAAGGGTAGTGGGGGATCTTGCTGCAGGGGCATCTATTGTAACTGGGAAAGCCTTCCTCTGGGCCACCGAATGCCTGATAAGGGGGTTCCCTCACTGAGCCTGTAGGGAGGCCACCAGCATTCAACAAGCGGTTACCCTGTAAAGCTGCCGTGTTCATCATACTGATGACATGATCAATTCAGACTCTGATATTGTATCATCGTTCATCTCTAACCTTTAATCCTCGAAAGGCAGACATTCACAATTTGATTCTTCAGATGTTACTGGAACAGTCACTTGTCATAAAGTGAATTAGTCATGACAGATACCAGAAAAGCACGCACTATCATACATAATTTGGTACTTATGAATTGATTGGTGCCTTTTTTAGATTTATGAAAGGGATGGAATGGGAATTTAGGGCCCTGTATGATTCTATGCCTGCCCTCAATGCTGCCTTGCATTTTGGGAATCCAGCCAGATATGTTTTCTCGGTGGTCAATTTGAGGTGCCTGAGCGAACAAGGCATCTCTGACTAGAATGATAAAAATATGTGGCGTACGTTGAGTGATTCTGCAGCTATCTCTTATCATTGCTTGAAAAACAACTCCATTGCTTAAAAGCTAAGGGCAATGATCACCTTAACTGCGACTGACAGAGTTGTTCAGCTGTTGAAGTGATTTGCAGTTCTGGCGGCAGTATATTTAAGTGACAACCCAGTTGGAGAAGCACAACCTGTGCCGACAGGAATTATCCAACATGACCAATTGTGAATGTCTGGGCTGTTGCATCTGCCCGACAGGGTAAGGATGAATCCTCATTGATCTCTTGAGATGTACATCTGGTAATCTTTCTCTGACTCCAGAACTTGAAAAGAGAGAGAGAGAGAAGCCTTGAGAGATATCCACTGTTACTCTCATTCTAGATTTAAGATAATGATGTAAATGTTAGAGACACCAAATGCATAGGGCACATCCACTTGGAACTCATCAGTGTTAATGCCTCAATGGGTATCGGAATCATCTTTATCCTTCGTCAGATGGAGTGGATATCTGCTCTCAAATAGGGCATACAGAGATACAAAATCAAGTTACAGAATACTGATTAGAATGCGAATCTCTACAGCCAACCAGGTCTTAAAGATACAGACAATGTGAGTGGAGGGAGCATTAAGCACAGGTTAAAGAGATGTGTATTGTCTCCAGACAGGACAGCCAGTGAGATTCTGCAAGTCCAGGAGGCAAGCTGTGGGGGTTACTGATAGTGTGACATGAACCCAATATCCCGGTTGAGGCCGTCCTCATGTGTGCGGAACTTGGCTACCAGTTTCTGCTCAGCGACTCTGTGCTGTCGTGTGTCGTGAAGGCCGCCTTGGAGAACGCTTACCCGAAGATCAGAGGCTGAATGCCCGTGACCGCTGAAGTTCTCCCCCACAGGAAGAGAACAGTCTTGCCTGGTGATTGTCGAGCAGTGTTCATTCATCCGTTATCGTAGCGTCTGCATGGTTTCCCCAATGTAGCATGCCTCAGGACATCCTTTCCTGCAGCGTATCAGGTAGACAACATTGGCCGAGTTGCAAGAGTAGGTACCGTGTACCTGGTAGATGGTGTTCTCACGTAAGATGATGGCATCCGTGTCAATGATCCGGCATGTCTTGCAGAGGTTGTTGTGGCAGGGTTGTGTGGTGTCGTGGTCACTGTTCTCCTGAAGGCTGGATAGTTTGCTGCGGACAATGGTCTGTTTGAGGTTGTGCGGTTGTTTGAAGGCAAGAAGTGGGGGTGTGGAGATGGCCTTGGCGAGATGTTCGTCTTCATCAATGACATGTTGAAGGCTCCGGAGGAGATGCCGTAGCTTCTCCGCTCCGGGGAAGTACTGGACGACGAAGGGTACTCTGTCCACCGTGTCCCGTGTTTGTCTTCTGAGGAGGTCGGTGCAGTTTTTCGCTGTGGCGCGTCGGAACTGTCGTTCGAAAAAATTCTGAGGGACAGAATTAATCTCCACTTGGGTAGGCAAGGATTAATCAAGGATAGTCAGCATTGTTTTATCAAAAGGAGATCATGGGCGTGAGCTTACCATCTCACTACGTCCATCGATCAGCATGGCAAACTGGGAAGATCGCGTGTGAGGCAAAAAATCTAATTTGCGCCCAAGCGAATGGTTTGGTATCTTCCCAGATCCTTTCAAATGGTGCCAACCACTTGGCGCCCAGAACGGGCATTCAACCAATTAGCATGAATTTGACTGGATTTCAATATAATTAGTGAGCTCAGCATGGCTGCTCCCCCCACCACCCCCTTGCTCCCCCACCCCCCCCCCCCCACCCCCCCAGCCGCCCCCACCCCCACTCCCCACTCCCTCCCCACCTCCCTGGAAGTTGTTCACTTCGCCGGCGAGATGTCACTCCGGCATGAATCACAACTGCTCTATAAAAGTGTGGCTCAGGCACAGCAGTGGTGAAGCAGAGTGAGTTCCCACAGAGCACCAACCCTCAGGGTACAGTGGGGGGTCTCATTCACTGCCATGTCGCAGGGTAGGGGGCTTGCATAAGTCCAGGGTTTGGGTTGGGCTCATGATGGTCTGGGTGTCCTCAGGTCGGGGCTTGCCACTGGCTTTGGGCTCACGTTGCGTATATTACCCCTGCCAACTGGACGACCTCTGAAGGGTTGCATATTAGGTCGAGTCCCAACTCCACCCATCATATGAAAGTCACGAAGGTGCTTCTCCAGCTTTGGCCTGGCCTGCAAGCCATTCCTGGAAGCCAATGCACCAGACATCCAGGTGGGTGCATGCGGGTCAATGCCTCAAGGTTTCCCAGTGGGACTCCCGTCACAGCCACTCTTGTACTCCACGTACTCACTGTGGTGAGGATGTGGCAAGGGTCGACAGCACCAAGGATGGTATCGTGTGGCCAATGTCCAGACACATGAGGACATGGTTGCTGTGAGGGAGTGAGGGGTCCAGGGTGGATATCCTTATGGACTGTCTCTGTCTCTTTCCCTCTCCTGAGAAGGAGGCATCCCAGGAGGATGTGGAGGATGAGGCTGAGGAGGAGCCGGAGGATGGAAGAAATCAGTTGTAAGAGTCCGGAATGGCAGGATGGCAAGGGAAGCTCTCATCATCGCAAGGTTCTCCGACTAGGAGGCTGGCAATCCACCACCTCCGACTCCATCCCATGGAGCCTGCAACCCCCACCCCCAACTGTTGTCCACACCTCCTGTCAGGGTCCCATTGACACCACACCAGGTGATGGGTCTGGGTTGACTGTGTTAGTGAGTTTTGTGCCCAGCCAAGAGGGTAATGATGACACGTTATGTGGCAAAATGTGATGCTGCCCTGGTGTAACACAAGTCTGACTGCACACTGGCATCCAAGCCCACATCTGAGTGAGGGTCACGGCACCACCGTGCCACCCAATACCCTGGGGGGTGATGTTGGTTCTCGGGTTCGGTGGGTCCTGGGGATCCATCCAAAGCTGACTGTGGGCCTACACAGCGCCCACTGCTGGCCTGCTTAGGGGGAGGGTGGTGACTGGAGCAGAGGAGCTCAAGCTACAGAGTTCTCCGTCAGCGATGGGGGCTGGTGACCTCACAACTCTAATGCTTTTTTGGATGAGTGCTTGGAATACCACGGCAGTCAGGTGCTGGGAACTGGAGATCACAGACTCAGGCCTCTCTTGCACAGAACAAAACTCGGGGTACGGTCTTCCCTGTGGGATGCAGATCACAGACAGATTAGTTATAGCTGCGGGGTGGAATAGCATTTATTAGTGAATTTATAGATTGACAATTACCAAAACCCTAACTAGTGCATGCCTTCACTCGTGCCCTACAACTTCTTAATCTTACATGGCCTACTGCTACGTCTAGGTGCCCCCCAGGATGCACATCGGAGGTGGAGGAAGTCAGCTATGTTCTGCACACCATGGCTACTGATGCCCTTGGTGGGCTTCCCCTAGTGGACCGGGACCTGGAGGGGCCCCAGCTGACATTCGGTTGTCACGGATGTGGCTGTGCCATCCTGATCAGCCCACTGCCGAGGAGATGCATCAGTGTCAGGAAGGGGGGGGGGGATCAGAAAGGCTGGGGATGGTCAGGGTATCATGGGTGGAAGGCCCAGCTCCAGTGCTTCCCCCTCTCTCCGGGTACTCGTTGGTAGACTCCATGGGATGGCATGGCAGTCGATGTGAGCTCCAGAGGCCTCTGCATCACCTGGCTCTGCCTGCCCTAGAGGCCCATCTGTGTCTGTATCGTGGTGTGCGAGCCCTCAGTGATAGACCTCTGAGACTGTGTCAATCTCTGGAGCCCCTCATCGATAGACCTCTGAGACTGCGCCAAGATCTGGAGCCCCTCAGCAAGCGCCCTCTGGGACTGGGCAAATTGCCTGGTCAACACTTAATCCTCAGTCAAGAACCCTAAAACAGATTATTTGGTATTTACTTCATTACTGCTTGTTGGACGTTGCTGTATGCAAATTTACTCCATGTTTCCAACATTGCAACAGTGACTACACTTCCAAAATAATTAATTGAAGTGTAAAAAACTTCAGGACATCCAGATGTCATAAAAGGCACTACATAACCTCAAGTATTGATTTTTCTTCTAACGAATGAGACTAATGAGATGAATGAGACTGAACATATTGTTCTTTTGGAGAATCAGAATCAACACAGAAACAATAAGCTGACTGAGCTGCTTCAGTGCAATACAATTCTATCATCCTAAGATTCTATATTAAACATTTCTCATATTTCCTGTGAAATAATTGGAAAGAGGGTAGGGACATTTGATGGTCCAAAGAGGCTTTTCAAAACTAACTCTGTGAAATGGTCCTGTAATGGAATACTTTTCTGTAACTCAAGGTTTAAGATCTGGGTGTAGAAAGTAAGAAAAACTAAACAATATTGTGGGTTTAATCAAATTATCTGCATAAATTCAACTGATTTATGGAAGAGCAAATTCAATCTAATCTATGACTGAGTGAAATCAGTAAGCCCTTTTGAAATGTAACTGCATTGGACACATTCTCCTCTTTTCGAATAATACTACTGAGAAAATAGACATTAATACAAGCTGGCAACTGACTGATTGAAAGCACAAACCAGTTGTCCATCTGTGTTTAACAATGCTCCGAGCATCCTTCTCCGCATGAGCACCAGTGATCAGAGTGTTTAAAAAGTCCATGTATTGCTTGTTAAGGTCATTAATGAGCAATTCATACAGCTTTTATGAACGGTACCATTAAAGGAAGAGGGCAGATGTGAACTCTGTGAATAAACTCGTATGCACACAATCCATAAACAAAATAAAGAATTTTCATTTATATACGACCTACAAAGAGCTTTAAAGCCAATTACTTACCTTTGAAGTAGTCACTGTTGATTATAGGAAAACATTACAACATTGCATTGTGAAAAATGCTAAGACCTAAGCCCCAAAAGCTTTCAATTTAATATGACCAGATTCTGTCCTGGGGAGCCACTGAAAAGGCACAGCTTTCTAAGGTACGTTTTGTTTATATTCCTGACACCTTTTTGGATTTTCGTTTCCCTGGATATGAGGCTTTTGGGAACCTTTCTATTTATTACCTCCAGCATCCTTCATTGGTGTCAATGGGTTTTCCAATGAGAGTTCTCTAAACTGATGCCTATGGAGAATTGGAGAATTGCAAACCTCTGCCATGGAAGTCAGGTTGGCCAAGAGGTGCTTCATGCCCTGCTGCTAACAACTGAATGTTCAAAACTGCAGAAAGAGTGAAATAACACAGTTTGACACAGATCTTGTTGATCCAGTTCTTTTTTCCAAAACAAGATGTACAAACAGGCCTCGGCGCTGTTGCTATGTTGTCTTTTACGTTCCTCTGAGAGAGCAGAGAGTTTAGTATCTCACCTACAAGATGAAACATCTGGCAAAGTCGTCCTCTCTCAGACTACAGTGGAGTGTGTTCTGGAATTTGTGCTCAGGCTACTGGTGTAAGATTTGAACACTTGGCCCAGAAATGAGAGAGCCACCATCTGAGTCATGAAAGAAGTGAGTGAGGCGGAGTGGTTGAGGGAGGGACTTCTAGGGTCAAATTCACCAGTGGTAGGGTGAAGGAAGTTGGGTACGAACAAGAGGCCGGTATTAGAGAAACCCACAACAGGTAGTATGGTAAAGGAGGTTACAGAAACAGAGATGGGCAAAGACATGGAGAGATAGGAAGATGAGAGGAAGGATTTTAAAATTCAGGCATTGTTGGGCCTACAATCTGGGAGTTGTAACTGGGCCCTCATGCATTTTCAGGTTCAGAGTAGTACCTCAAGTTGCCTTTCTCTTCAGGTTTGCTGGATTCTCTGTCCCTTCCACTTGGCAAAAGCCACTGATTGGTTTAGATTGCTTTTAAGGCTACCCAAAGGCTCTCTGAAAATTCCTCCCTCCCTCTTTCAGGCAAACGAAATAAACCAACTCAAATTAACTCAGGGATAAAGTAAAAGGGGCAGCTCCCCAAAAGGAGGGGGAGCAGCCCGAACAGAAACAAAGTGCAAAGGAAACTTAAAACATCAAATTAAAATGTGATTGTCGGAGTCTATTATCCACCCCAGCCCCTGCGGTGCCCAGCGGGCACGGAAGGCGTCAACTGCGCCCGTGGACACCGCATGCTCCCTCTCCAGGGACACCTGGCAGTGAACATAGCCGCGGTAGAGGGGCAGACAGTCAGGACGGACGAACCCGTCGATCGCCCGCTGCCTGGACCTGTCAATGGACAAGTTTCTCCCTCCATTGTCATGTTCCAGTTTAATCTAATTTAAATTTGACTCTCACTCAATTTCTCTCTCCCTTCACTAGTGCAGCTTCATAGACACAGCTTCAATCATACCTGATGCAGTCAATAATTAGGCAAACAAGCTTACACGGAAGATGTGGATGATTAGTGGGTGTGATTTACATTGGTTCTTAATCAATTGGAACTGATTTTGTTTGATTCCAAATGTGTTAAGTGATAAGACACTGCTGGAAAGATCAATGAAATCAGTAGATAGACTGCAAATGGACTTGATGGGCAAACTGGCCTCCTTCTGTGCCATAATGTCTCTGTGGCTCTAAGGAAGATTCATAGAACCAACTTCATAAGATTTTTGATGGGACATGCAGAAATCAAACTTTAAACCATCCACAGTCATAATACAGTGCAGTGGTTCAACATTGTGACTGTTGTTCAAAGCTGTACTTGATAGCAAATGATTATTATAAGATAATTAGATTTTAAAAATGGGTGGGAGATGGATTTATTCATTCTGGAACAAGTATAGCGATAAAACTGAGACACTTCTAATGAGGATGGCATTGACTTCTATTTCATAAATACTCTTCCTTGTTTAATTCTTATTTGTTCTCACATTCAATCTTTCATTTTGACTGGCCTTTCCTCTTAATCATTTCATTTTTCTGCTATATATGTATCCTCATGGCTATTTCCAAAATTTTAAAACTGGACAAAGACTTTTTAAAATGGCTGACTTTAGGCCTGTCTTGACTCTTGAACAAAATGATCTATATCGCACATTTGAAGAAACTTACACCTTGTTATCTCTGAAGAGACACTAACAATACATTGTAGGCAGCACAGAGCAAATTCAAAGGGAGCTACACCAAGGCCAGCTGCATTCCATAACCCAGGCTGGCCAATGGAGTCTACTCATCAGCTAGGATAAAGGACCCCACCACCTTCCTTTTAATTCCTAATAAAAGCAAATTACTGCAGATGTTGGAATCTGAAACCAAAAGAGAAAATGCTGGAAAATCTCAGCAGTTTTGACAGCAGCTGTAAGGAGAGAAAAGAGCTGATGTTTCAAGTCCAGATGACCCTTTGTCAAAGCTAAAAGGCATAGAAAGTGGGAGATTTATACTGCAGGGTGAGGGAATGAAAGATGAGTCATAGCCACAGAAACCAGGGGAAAAGACTGATAATGGCTGTCCACAGAGAGAATAAAAGATGTGAATGGCCAAACAACAGAAAAGCTAAAATGAGAGGGTGAGCTGTGACAGATTAAGAGGTTGGGGGGTGGGGGAGGGGGGTGGGGGGGGGTGGGGAAATGGATGGGACAGAGGTAACATTTAGAAAAGGGGAAGCAAAGGGGGAGAAAAGGTAAGGGAAGGGGGATAAAGTAGGGGGAATGAGTCGGGGGAGGAAGAAAAATGAAGAAAGACAATAAAGAAATAAAAGGTAGAGAACAGTAAAAAATTAAATAAAATAGAATGAAAACAAAGGGGTCGAGGTGGGGAAGAGCAAATCATCTGAAGTTGTTGAATTCGATGTTGAGACCGGAAGGCTGTAAAGTGCCGAGCCGGAAGATGAGCTGCTGTTCCTCCAGTTTGCGTTGAGCTTCACTGGAACATTGCAGCAGGCCAAGGACAGACCTGTGGGCGTGGGAGCAGGATCGTGTGTTAAAATGGCAAGCAACCGGAAGGTCAGGGTCCTGATTGCGCACAGACTGAAGGTGCTCAGCAAAACAATCACCCAGTCTACGCTTGGTCTCTCCGATATAGAGGAGACCACATTGGGAGCAGTGAATGCAATGCACCAAATTGAAAGAGGTGCAAGTGAAACACTGCTTAACCTGGAATGAGTGTTTTGGATCTTGGTTGGTAAGCATAGAAGAGGTAAAGGGACTGGTGTTACACCTTCTGCAATTGCATGGGAAGGTGCCACGAGTGACGGGAGAGGTGTTGCGTATATTGGAGGAGTGGACCAGGTTATCCCGGAGGGAATGGTCTCTGCGGAATGCTGACAGAGGGAGTGAAAGTGTGTTTGATGGTGGCATCACGCTGGAGTTGGTGAAAATGGCCAAAGTGGTGCTTCTAATATGTGCTCCTTTTTCCTCAACCGTGGATTCCCATCTACAGTTGTCGACAGGGCCCTCGACAGCATGCAGTCCATCTCCCGCACCACGACCCTCACCCCCTCCTCTCCCTTCCAGAACAAGGATAGAGTCCCCCTTGTTCTCACATTTCACCCCACCAGCCTCCGCATGCAAATCTTAATCCTCCGCCATTCTTGCCAACCCCAGGTAAAAGGAAAAAGTAGTGCTGTTTAAATTAAGCCCATCCCTCGCCTCTCATCCACCCCATCTGTTGGTAACAAACAGAATATACAGAAAGGGTGGAATTCTCCCATCTGGGACTAAGTCCCGTGGCAGCATTTCCTGCTGCAGAGGCTGACAGGGTAGCACACATCCAAAGCATCAGTCATTATGCAGTTGGGGGTTTTGCAGCCTCTCACACAGCGGGGTGGGCTGGATGCCCAGACATCTATCTTATTGACAAGTCCCATTGAGAGGGCAGAAAGAGGTCAGGGACCTCCAGCGCACAAGTTCAGTGGCACATCCCTGCGTGAATACCTTGACCAGGTAGAGGCCAGGAGGAATGTCCTGTACCCAGCTGATGGGAGGAGGATCCCAAACAGGGAAACCAATCCTGCATGGGCACTGGTGGTCGATATTGTCCGTGCCCAGGCTGTCCAGCGCAGGTCAGATCTCAAAGCCGGAAGAGAATGGATGACTACATCCGTTCCGCCATAGTCAGTGAACTCTCAGCAACTCATATTCACATTACTACATGGCACAGGGGACATGAGCCTCAGTGGCAAGGTCATAAGATCATGCCACTTAGTCCAACTACAGTCCATCCACCCTGCAGGTGGAGTGACCACTCTGCCTCCTTTACCCTTCCACAGAAAGCTGCCTGCAAGTGGGGTGGGAGAGGGAGTTTGGGTGAGGAGTTCAGGTGCAGAGGGAACTAGCAAGCTCTGCAAATAACGTGCCTCTCAAGGCCTTATCCTTGTATGTGGATGGGCTCAGGAGGCTGCTGACCCAGGACACTAATAGATAGCGTGCAGCAGTGCATCAGTCAGATACCAGACAATCCAATGGGTTATCTCAAAGAAACATGTGACATTGCTTTGTCTAGTTGGATGCTAAATACAATTCGTCTCAAAACCCCATATTCTCTGTTTGAACAGGAGAGGTTAAGCTATAACCAGGGGAGGAGAGGGAGAAGATAGGAGAGCGGAAGTACCACAATTCGAGGATGCAGCAGCACAGCTGGCAGGGGTGGAGCAGATTTGGAGATGGGGAGACTGGATTTGGCCCTCCAATCAGTAAGGATCACTGCGTATGGGTGGCACGGTGGCACAGTGATTAGCACTGCTGCTTCACAGCGTCAGGGACCTGGGTTGAATTCCTGCCTCAGGTCATTGCCTGTGTGGAGTTTGCACATTCTCCCTCCGTCTGCGTGGGTTTCGTCCGGGTGCTCCGGTTTCCTCCCATGCTCCAAAGATGTGCCTGTTGGGTGGATTGACCATGTTAAATTGCCCTTAATGTCAAGGGGATTAGTAGGGTAAATACATGGGGTTACAGGGATAGGGCCTGGATGGAATTGTTGTTGGTGCAGGCTCGATGGGCTGAATGGCCTCCTTCTGCACTGTAGAGATTCTTTGATTCCAGTGTAGGAAGGGTCTCACTCTCTGGTGCTCACCAGCTGAACACAGCAGGAGGAGGCAGGGTCAGCTGAACTCACCGGCACTTTGAGGACTGTTGGGGAAGAGGGATCTGCGTGGTTCAAGTCGGCTGACAGGCTTCTGGAATTGGCCTTCCAACGAATGGTGCAGAGTCAGCAGGAGGCCAGGGAACATCCAGCAAAGATGTAGGAGGCCCTCAACAGGGTGGCACACGAGATGGAGGAGTCCATCCGCCTGCTGGCTAATGGAGAGGTGCCAACATGGAGGTCTCCATGGACATCCTAGTCCAGCAGATTCTGTTGGAGATGTGCAGAGACCTGCACTCCACCATGGGGTAGCCATGGGGGAGTTTGTGCAGTGGCTACGTGAGAGGTGGACCGAGCACCTCAACCTCCCTCCAGGAGCCCCTTCCCTTCAAAGAGTAATCCACTCTGGACTCTCAGAGATTGTCTGGCCCTTCTGAATCCCCTTTGCCTGTGGGCCCTTCAGCCTTGTCCTTCATGAGTGCAGACAGAGCAGCTGCCTCATAGCAGGACAGCCAAAGAAAGCCAGTCCCTCCAGGACTCGTCTCCAGATAAGAGCCGCCAAGGTCATCCCAGGCCAGCAGGCTGTCTCTATCCCTGCTGCGACTGTCAGGGGAACATCGGGAAGAGGTGGCAGGGAAAGAAAAATCAAGCAGTATTAAATCCTAACTGGCTGCACCGGTGAAATACCGATAAACGTCACAATCGGACGTTCTGGAAATGTTATCACCTTCACTTTAATAAGGTCTACTCTCTTGTTTGAGGTGTAGTTGCCAAGGCATTTATCGTCTTCCCTTCATCATCTTGCACCCTGAATGAAGCATCTGCAGGGAGCCAATGCCAAGTTCCAGTGCTCTTGTTATCCATATGCAAGCACTCTCCCATGCACACTCAGCCTACATCCTTCAGAATCTCAGTGATCCCGGGCCCTAACGTTGTCTGTACTCCATGCTGGGTTCTCTTTCAGTTGTCCAGTTGAGATGACTGGCATTTCTGCCCAGCCACTGATCCGACCTCCAGGCAGCATCTTGACATCTCCACCATGATAGTCTCAACCAGAGCAGTCACGTTTTTCCGTGTGCTCCAAAAGCATTTTCCCCTCTTCCAGTCACCCACTCATAATCACTGACCTCCTGGTGTAACAACGTCCCTACAGTTACCCTTTAACCCTCTCCCATCGTCTACAATGTCCAGATTAACTTCCATGTCTCCTTCCACCCCAAAAATCCCATCACCATTTCTATTGACATTCCCCATCTCACCTGCCGGCGACCAGGGTCCCTGTACAGCTCCGCACTAACAAACCTCAGAGACCCAATGTGGGATAATATCACACCCCCACCCTGGGATCCTCAACATTCCCTCTAATCACAGCTAACCACAGATTCCACCATGCTCCCAGTGTGAATCCCTTCACAGAAAAACTCCCCCACACCCCTTCACACCTCTACCCCCCCGACACACCTTCACACCTCTACACCCCCCCACCCATTCACACCTCTACACTCCCACACCCATTCACACCTCTACACTCCCCCACCCATTCACACCTCTACACCCCCCACACCCCTTCACACCTCTACACCCCCCACACCCCTTCACACCTCTACCCCCCCCCCACCCATTCACACCTCTACCCCCCATTCCCCTTCACACCTCTACATCCCCCACACGCCTTCACCCCTCTACACCCCCACAGTCCCTCACACCTCTACACTCCCCACACCCCTTCACACCTCTACACTCCCCACACCCCTTTAAACTCTACTCGCCCAGACCCCTTCAAACCTCTACACTCCCCATTCCTCTTCACACCTCGACACCCCTACAATCCTTCACACCTCTACTCCCCAAAAGTCCTTCACACCTCTACACCCCCCAAACCCCTTCACACCTCTACCCCGCCACTCCCCTTCACACCTCTACCCCGCCACTCCCCTTCACACCTCTACCCCGCCACTCCCCTTCACACCTCTAACCCGCCACACCCCTTCACACCTCTACCCCGCCACACCCCTTCACACCTCTACCCCGCCACACCCCTTCACACCTCTACCCCCCAAACCTCTTCACACCTCTACCCCCACACACCACCTCACACCTCTACCTCCCCCTCCCCACCCATTCACACCTCCACCCCCGTTCCTCTTCACCTCTCTACCCCCAACACACCTTCACACCTCTACACCCCCCATTCCCCTTCACAGCAAATCGCCCCCACACCCCTTCACACCTCCACCCCCCGTTCCTCTTCACACCTCAACACCCGCCCCCCACAGCCCTTCACACCTCTACACCCCCCCATACCCCTTCACACCACTACACCCCCCATTCCCCTTCTCAGCTCTAACCACCCCCCCCATTCCCCTTCACGGCAAACCTCCCCCACACCCCTTCACACCTCTACACCCCCCACAGCCCTTCACAGCTCTACACCCCCCCATTCCCCTTCACCCCTCTACACTCCGCACACCCCTTCACACATCACCACCCCAACACCCCTTTACAGCTCTCCACCCCCCCCCATCCCCTCTCTCCTCTACACTCCCCAGACCCCTTCACACCCCTACATCCCCCATACACCTTCACATCTCTACACTCCCCAACACCCCTTCACACATATACACCCCCACCCATTCACACCTCTACCCGCCCACACACCTTCACACCTCTACACCCCCACCCATTCACACCTCTATTCCCTCATTCCCCTTTACACCCCTACCCCCCCCATTGCCCTTCACAGCGAACCTCCCACCACTGCTTCACACTTCTACCCCCCACACCCCTTCACACCTCTCCACCCCTTCACACCTCTACACCCCCCATCCATTCACACCTCTACCCCCCACACCCCTTCACACCCCCATACCCACCCATTCCCCTTCACACCTCTACACGCCCCCCCACCCATTCACACCTCTACCCCCCACACCCCTTCACACCCCCATACCCACCCATTCCCCTTCACACCTCTGCACCCCCTACATCCCTTCCCCCCCTACACTCCCCACACCCCTTCACAGCTCTACACCCCCACCCCTTTACACTCTACACGCCCCACACCCCTTCAAACCTCTACGCTCCCCATTCCCCTTCACAGCTCGACACCCCTACACCCCTTCACACCTCTACTCCCCAAAAGTCCTTCACACCTCTACACGCCACAAACCCCTTCACACCTCTACCCCGCCACACCCCTTCACACCTCTACCTCCCCCCCCACCCATTCATATCTCCACACCTCCCCACCCCTTCACACCTCTACCCCCCATTCCACTTCACACCTCTACACTCCCCACATCCCTTCACACCTCTACACCCCCCACACCCCTTCAAACCTCTACACCGCCCAACCCCTTCACACCTCTACACCCCCCACACCCCTTCAAACCTCTACACCCCCCAACCCCTTCACACCTCTACACCTCCCACACCCCTTCAAACCTCTACACACCCCAACCCCTTCACACCTCCACACCCCCCACACCCCTTCACACCTCCACACCTCCCACACCCCTTCAAACCTCTACACTCCCCATTCCCCTTCACACCTCGACACCCCTACACCCCTTCACACCTCTACTCCCCAAACGTCTTTCACATCTCTACACCTCCCACACCCCTTCAAACCGCTACACCCCCACACCCCTTCACACCTCTACACCCCCACCCATTCACATCTCTACCCCCCATTCCCCTTCACACCTCTACACCCCCACCCATTCACATCTCTACCCCCCACTCCCCTTCACACCTCTACACTCCCCACACTCCTTCACGCATCTAGACCCCAACACCCCTTCACACCTCTACATCCCCCACACCCCTTCAAACTCTACACCTCCCACACCCCTTCAAACCCCAACACCCCTTCACACCACTACACCCCCCATTCCCCTTCACACCTCTACACCCCCCACATCCCTTCAAACTCTACACCTCCCACACCCCTTCAAACCCCAACACCCCTTCACACCACTACACCCCCCATTCCCCTTCACACCTCTACACCCCCCATTCCCCTTCACACATCTACACCCCAACACCCCTTCACAGCTCTACACCCGCCCCCGACCCCTTCACACCTCTACACCCCAACACCCCTTCACACCTCTAACCCCCCCATTCCCCTTCACGGTAAACCTCCCCCCAACCACTTCACACCTCCACACCCCCACCCATTCACATCTCTACCCCCCCATTCCCCTTCACACCTCTACACCCCCCACCCATTCACACCTCTACACCCCCCACCCATTCACACCTCTATCCCCCACACACCTTCACCCCTCTACACCCCCAGACCCCTTTACACCTCTACCTCCCCCCCACCCCTTCACACCTCTACACCCCCCACACCCCTTCACACCTCTACCCCCCACCCCTTCACACATCTACATCCCCCATTCCCCTGCACACCTCTGCACCCCTCCCCCACTCCTTCACGCCTCAACACCCCCCACCCATTCACACCTCTATCCCCCACACACCTTCACCCCTCTACACCCCCAGACCCCTTCACACCTCTAGCCCCTCATTGCCCTTCACAGCGAACCACTACACCAGCACCGCTTCACACCTCTACCCCCCACACCCCTTCGCATCTCTACCCCCCATTCCCCTTCACACCACTACATCCCCCATTCCCCTTCACACCTCAACTCTCCAAAACCCTTTCACATTTCTACAACCCCCACTACTTCACACCTCTACATCCCCCACACCCGTTCATACCTCTACACACCCCACACCCCTTCACACTCAACACCTCGAACACCCCTTCAAACCTCTGCACCCCCCACACCCCTTCACACCTATACACACCCCATTCCCCTTCATACCTCAGAACCCCTACACCCGTTCAGCAAACCTCCCCCTCACCCCTTCACACCTCTACACTCCCCATTCCCCTTCACACCTCTACCCCCCACTCATTCACACCTCTACACCCCCCACACCCCTACACATCTCTACACCCCCACTCCCCTTCAGAAGTCTACACACCCCCACCCATTCACACCTTTCCCCCCCACACTGCTTCACGCCTCTACACCCCCTCACCCTTTCACACGTCTACATCCCCCACTCCCCTTCACACCTCTACAACCACACCCCCCCACACCCCTTCACACCTCTACAACCACACCCCCCCACACCCCTTCACACCTCTACCCCCCATTCCCCTTCACACCTCTACCCCCCACTCATTCACATCTCTACACCCCCCATCCCTTCACACCTCTACATCCCCCACACCCCTTCACACCTCTACACACCCCACTCCCGTTCATAACTTTACACCCCACCCACCCCATTCACACCTCCACACCCCCCACACCCCTTCACACCTCTCCACCCCTTCACACCTCTACACCCCCCATTCCCCTTCACACTTCTACAACCCCCCACACCCCTTCACACCTCAACCCCCCACACCCCTTCACACCTCTACACCCCCCACACGCCTTCACACCTCTATACCCCCCAAACCCCTTCACACCTCAACCCCCAGACCCCTTCACACCTCTACAACCCCCAAACCCCTTCACACCTCTACACCCCCCACACCCCTTCACACCTCTACACCCCCCACACCCCTTCACACCTCTACACCCCCCACACCCCTTCACACCTCTACACCCCCCACACGCCTTCACATCTCTACACCCCCCACACCCCTTCACACCTCCACACCCCCCACACCCCTTGACACTTCTACACCCCCCACACGCCTTCACATCTCTACACCCCTCAAACCCCTTCACACCTCTACACCCCCCACACCCCTTCACACCTCTACACCCCCCACACCCCTTCACACCTCTACACCCCCCACACCCCTTCACACCTCTACACCCCCCACACGCCTTCACATCTCTACACCCCCCACACCCCTTCACACCTCCACACCCCCCACACCCCTTGACACCTCTACACCCCTTCACACCTTTACACCCCCCATTCCCCTTCACACCTCTACACCCCCCATTCCCCATCACACCTCTACACCCCCCACTCCCTTCACACCTCTACACCCCCCACTCCCCTTCACACCTCTACATCACCCATACCCCTTGACAGTTCTACACCCCCACACTCCTTCACGCCTCAACCCCCACACCCCATCACACCTCTAACGCCCCAAATCCCTTAATACCTCTACACCCCACACCCCTTCACACCTCGACACCCCCCATTCCCCTTCACACCTCTACACCCCCCATTCCCCATCACACCTCTACACCCCCCACTCCCCTTCACACCTCTACACCACCCATACCCCTTGACACTTCTACACCCCCACACTCCTTCACGCCTCAACAACCCCCACACCCCATCACACCTCTAACGCCCCAAATCCCTTAATACCTCTACACCCCCACACCCCTTCACACCTCTACAACCCCACACCCCTTCACACCTCTACACCCCCCACACCCCTTCACACCTCTACACCCCCCACACCCCTTCACACCTCTACAACCCCACACCCCTTCACACCTCTAAACCCCCCACTCCCCTTCACACCTCTACACCCCCCACACGCCTTCACATCTCTACACCCCCCACACCCCTTCACACCTCTCCACCCCTTCACACCTCTACACCCCCCATTCCCCTTCACACCTCTACACCCCCCCACTCCCGTTCACACCTCTACAGCCCCCAAACCCCTTCACACCTCTACATCCTCAAACCCATTCACACCTCTACACCCCCCCCAACACTCCTTCACACCTCTACACCCCTCCACACCCCTTCACACCTCTACCCCCATACCCCTCCACACTTCTACAACCCCCCACACCCCTTCACACCTCTACAGCCCCCAAACCCCTTCGCACCTCTCCACCCCCCACATCCCTTCACACCTCTACACCCTCCACACCCCTTCACACCTCTCCACCCCCCACACGCCTTCACATCTCTACACCCCCCACACCCCTTCACACCTCCACACCCCCCACACCCCTTGACACCTCTACACCCCCCACACCCCTTCACACCTCTACACCCCCCACACCCCTTCACACCTCTCCACCCCTTCACACCTCTCCACCCCCATTCCCCTTCACACTTCTACACCCCCCACTCCCCTTCACACCTCTACAGCCCCCAAACCCCTTCACACCTCTACATCCTCAAACCCCTTCACACCTCTACACCCCCTACTCCCCTTCACACCTCTACACCCCCCACTCCCCTTCACACCTCTACACCCCCCACACCCCTTCACCCCTCTACACCACCCATACCCCTTGACACTTCTACACCCCCACACTCGTTCATGCCTCAACAACCCCCACACCCCATCACACCTCTAACGCCCCAAACCTCTTAATACCTCTACACCCCCACACCCCTTCACACCTCTACACCCCCACACCCCTTCACACCTCTACACCCCCCACACCCCTTCACACCTCTACATCCCCCACACCCCTTCACACCTCTACACCCCCCACTCCCCTTCACACCTCTACACCACCCATACACCTTGACACTTCTACACCCCCACACTCCTTCACGCCTCAACAACCCCCACACCCCATCACACCTCTAACGCCCCAAACCCCTTAATACCTCTACACCCCCACACCCCTTCACACCTCTACATCCCTCACACCCCTTCACACCTCTACATCCCTCACACCCCTTCACACCTCTACAGGACATTGGTGAGACCACACCTCAAATACTGTGTGCGGTTTTGCTCTCCTTATTTAAGGAAGGATGTAAATGTGTGGGAAGAGGTTCAGGGGAGGTTTACTAAATTTATACTCGGACTGAGCTGGTTGTCTTTTGCGGAAGATTTAGACAGACTGGACTTGTATCCGCTAGAGTTTAGAAGAGTGAGGCTGACCTGATTGAAGTATATAAGATCCTGAACATTATTGACAAGGTAAACCTAAGTCCAGGACTAGGGAGTAGTTTTAAAATTAAAGGTCACCCTTTTAGGGCAGAGATGAGGGGATTTTTTTTCTCTCAGAGGGTTGTGCAACCTAGGAACCCTTTGCTTCAGAAAACAGCGGAAGGCAGTGTCATTGAATGTTTTTTTTAAAAGTTAAGCAAGGAAATCAAAGGTTATCAGGAATGAGGGAATGTGGAATTCAACACAAACAGATCAGCCGTGATCTTATCAAATGTTGGAGCAGGCTCAAGGACCACATGGCCTACTTCTGCTCCTATTTAATTGACACATCTCCTTGGCCTTGATATCCTTCCTCAAGTAAAGTCCAAAACTGGACTGATTTTTGCCAGAAACTGAACAGGTCGACCACACCTGAGGTTTGTACCCGTAAAGAAACAACTACTCCTACTTTCCCTAACAGGGCCATTTGCTTGGGCCAAGTGGACTCCATTCCATTGCCCAATTGCCTGGTTCATACACCTAAAAATGAGGAGAAAATCAGAATGCAGCTATAGGACTAACTGTCCTACAATTACCTGGTTTACAACTTCTGTCCTTTTTAAGCAGAATGTTAAATCGGAAGCCTGCCAGTCATCTGTCACAACTTCCACATTTGAATCAGGGTTTTTATATCCTATTTGACTCGTTACTCGTCAGCAAGATTTTCTGTCTTTTGTTCTTTGAGTTTCAACATTTTTTCACTACTGCTTCTTTATCCAGGGTTGTCCTACCTAATTATTCTATATCCTCTAGTTCAACCTTCCATCACTTCATTCGTGTAGTAGTGTAGCCCTTAAAGGAGAGGTATGTTCCAAGAGCCACATGACTGGCGAGGACCCATGGGTTGATCCGGTGGGAAGCTGAGCTAATCGGCAGGAAGGCACGGACCATGGGTCAAGGAGGGACTGGCAGTTGGAGCTCAAGAATCTAGGAGAGCAGTCGCATTTGTAATCCAGTCTTACGCTGTTGTGCATGGATATAAATACTCTGTTGGCAATAAAACCTTTATAGTTAAAGCTGCGTCGAGTCACCATTGATGTAATAAATTGGTGACGAGGCAAACATCTAAGTTGTTGGGGCCTGCAGTGTCCAGCTAGAGGGGGAAGAGACGTGAGCGTCAAGAGTATAAAGGAGTAAGGTACACGCATTTCGCATTGCGTATGATAGGAAAGATTGAGCCATTTCCCAGAGGTCAATGACTGGGAACAATATATAGAAAGGCTGCGATATTATCTTGTTGCAAATTAAATAACCGTGGAAGACAAGGGGAAGGTTATTTTACGAACAGTCTGTGGCTCGCAGCCTTACAGTTTTGTGAGAACATTAACCAGATGCTCCTGATATGAAGAAATTTGGCCAGATTGTGGGGCTGGTCAGGAATCATTTTAACCCCCGCCCCTCATTCATGATGCTGAGATACAAATATCACATCACAATCCGTGAGCCAGGGGAGACCGAGTCAGATTTCATAGCAGGACTTAGGGGACTGGCAGAGCGCTGCGAATTCAGCCCGGCATTAATTGAAATGTTAATGGACAGAATAGTCCGTGGTAGAAACAGCTCAATAATTCAAGAATTTAATTCATGATTTAAGAACGATGTGTGCTTCAAGTGTAACAAGAAAGGTCACTTAAAGTCATGGTGCAGAGCCAATCAATCAGGACAGTCAGTGCAAAAGTAAACAGTGACTACAAGCTTAGCTCATTGTAATCAATCTGGAGGAGGAGCCTGGCAAGGGACCCAAGTTGTTCACCCTAAACCAGGTCCAGCTAAACAAAGTGCCCCAATGGAGACAACTTTGCAGGTAAGTAGCAAAGCGCTAAAAATGGAAGTGAACACATGGGCAGTTGTCACCAACATAGGGAAACAGGTATTTCATTATCTGCAAAAGGGACTTCAATCATTATGATTAAGTGAATCAGGTGCCGTGTTGTCCACATATACTGGAGAGACACTGCGGACTTTAGGTGCAGCAACAGTAACTGTGGCATATCAGAACCAGATAGCAAAGCTGCCAGTATTGATAATCCAGGGTCACAGACCTTGTTTAATGGGATGTGACTGGCTAAACCAGATATGGCTAAACTGGCTGGAAATCTTAAACCTGAGGGATGGAGGTTTTCCAGAGCTGCTGTATAAATATTCCGAGGTCTGCTAAAATCTATCTGGATCAAGAGGCAACACCGAAATTTTTTCGGGCCCACCCAGTACTTTATGCCCGTTATCAGAAGGTGAAAATCGAGCTCAAAAGGCTGGAAGATTTGGGCATTATAAAGCCCATACAATTCTCTGAATGGGCTGCACCCATACTGCTCATTTAAAGCCGGGTTGGACAGTCAGAATTTGCGGGATTTACAAATTTTCTGTCAATAAAGGAGCACAGAAAGATAGGTACCCCAAACCCAGAATTGAAGAACACTACGCTGAACTAGCTGGAGATTTAAAGTACATTTCAGTGGACCTCAGTCATGCCTATCGGCAGCTCGAGTTGGATGAGGACTCGCAAAAGTTGGTGACAATCAACAAACTCAAGGGCTTGTATCAGTGCACCAGATTGCCTTTGGGAGTCTCATCAGCCTTGCCATTTTCCAGTATAATGGAGAGTTTTTTGCAAGGCAGCCCCAGTGTAGTGATTTATCCGGCTGACATAGAAATACATAGCAACCCGACAGTGCAGAAGGAGGCCATTCAGCCCATCGAGTCTGCACCGACCACAATCCCACCCAGGCCCTACCCCCACATATTTACCCGCTAACTACGCATCTCAGGGACAATTTTTAACCTGGCCAATCAACCTAACCCGCACATTTTTGGACTGTGGGAGGAAACCGGAGCACCCGGAGGAAACCCACGCAGACACGAGGAGAATGTGCAAACTCCACACAGACAGTGACCCGAGCCAGGAATCAAACCCGGGACCCTGGAGCTGTGAAGCAGCAGTGCTAACCACTGTGCTACCGTGCCGCCCCAAACATACTAATCACTGGTACATCACCTGAAGAACACAGATCCAATTTAGAAAAAGTTTCCCATTTAGGATTCAGGGTCAATTGGCAGTAAAGGTAAGAGCCATCCATGAGGTCCCAAAGCCGAAAGACATATCTGAGCTGAAATCATTCTGGGTATGGTCAACTACTGTGGCAGATTTTAAAAATTGTTTCTACCATTTTAGCCCCACTTCACCAACTGTTAATAAAACAAAGAACAAAGAACAAAGAACAGTACAGCACAGGAAACAGGCCCTTCGGCCCTCCAAGCCTGTGCCGCTCCTTGGTCCAACTAGACCAATCGTTTGTATCCCTCCATTCCCAGGCTGCTCATGTGACTATCCAGGTAAGTCCTAAACGATGTCAGCGTGTCTGCCTCCACCACCCTACTTGGCAGCGCATTCCAGGCCCCCACCACCCTATGTGTAAAAAACGTCCCTCTGATGTCTGAGTTATACTTCGCCCCTCTCAGCTTGACCCCATGACCCCTCGTGATCGTCACCTCCGACCTGGGAAAAAGCTTCCCACTGTTCACCCTATCTATACCCTTCATAATCTTGTATACCTCTATTAGATCTCCCCTCATTCTCCGTCTTTCCAAGGAGAACAACCCCAGTCTACCCAATCTCTCCTCATAGCTAAGACCCTCCATACCAGGCAACATCCTGGTAAACCTTCTCTGCACTCTCTCCAATGCCTCCACGTCCTTCTGGTAGTGCGGCGACCAGAACTGGACGCAGTACTCCAAATGTGGCCGAACCAGCGTTCTATACAGCTGCATCATCAGACTCCAGCTTTTATACTCTATACCCCGTCCTATTAAGGCAAGCATACCATATGCCTTCTTCACCACCTTCTCCACCTGTGTTGCCACCTTCAAGGATTTGTGGACTTGCACACCTAGGTCCCTCTGTGTTTCTATACTCCTGATGACTCTGCCATTTATTGTATAACTCCTCCCTACATTATTTCTTCCAAAATGCATCACTTCGCATTTATCCGGATTAAATTCCATCTGCCACCTCTCCGCCCAATTTTCCAGCCTATCTATATCCTGCTGTATTGCCCGACAATGCTCTTCGCTATCCGCAATTCCAGCCATCTTCGTGTCATCTGCAAACTTGCTGATTACACCAGTTACACCTTCTTCCAAATCATTTATATATATCACAAATAGCAGAGGTCCCAGTACAGAGCCCTGCGGAACACCACTGGTCACAGACCTCCAGCCGGAAAAAGACCCTTCGACCACTACCCTCTGTCTCCTATGGCCAAGCCAGTTCTCCACCCATCTAGCCACTTCTCCTTGTATCCCATGAGCCTTAACCTTCTTAACCAACCTGCCATGTGGGACCTTGTCAAAAACATCAAAGATGAAAATGGGGAGAAGAACAGAAGGAAGCTTTCACGAAAGTGAAACAGGCCATGCAATCATGTGCCTTGTTGGTGCATTTTGATCCAAACAAACCCTTAATAGTGACCAGCAATGCTCACCGAATGGAGTGGGAGCTGTTTTGTCCCACCAAATGCCTGATGGTGCAGAACGGCCCATTGCCTTCGCTACATGAACATTTTCCTCTCCAGGTTGCACATACTCCCAAATAGACAAGAAAAGTTTGGCTGTCATCTACGTGGTCAAAAAGTACCATCGGTATTTTTATGGCCAACATTTTATAATAGACCACAAGCAATTGGTAGGTCTTGTCAGAGAAGATAAGCCAGTGCCGCCAATGGCTTCTGCAAGGGTGCAGAAATGGGCTCTTTTGTTAGCAGCGTACAGTTCTACCTTTCAACATCTCCCCGGTACGCGGATATCACATGCAGACACACTGAATCGGTTACCTTTGCCACAAACAGTAGCATCAGCACTTTGTTCCTCATGAGATTATACTGGCCCTGCAGTTAGTAGACATCTTGCCAGTTTCAGCAAAAAACATAAACTTGTGGACAGAAATCGACCCTGCATTGGTGAAGGTAAAGAAGGCTGACATGCCAAGGCACTATGAGAAGTCAGATATGTTAAAACCCTGCCAAAATAGAAGGTCAGAAATCTGTGAAGATGGGATGATAGTGTGGGGGTCGGGGGTGGGGGGGGGAGGGGGGGGAGCGGGGGGGGGGGGGGGTGGGGAGGGGAGGTGGTGAGAGTTATAGTCCCTCCCCAAGGGCGACGGCTCCTGTTACAAAAATTGCATGACTCTCATCCAGGTCAAAGTATAATGAAGGCCCAAGGAAAGCTGTGTGGTGGCTGGGCATTGACAAGGATAGAGAATGTTAATCAATGCCCCAGTTGTGAAGCTCAATAGACTTTACCACCACCAGCGAATTTGCATCCATGGGCGAGGCTACACATAGAGTTTGCTGGATCCTTTATGGGTCATATGTTTCTTATTCTAGTGGACGCACACTCCAAGTGATTAGATGTGCAAGTGATGAAGTCAACAACAGCCATGGTGACCTTTGACAAGTTAAGGAAGATATTTGTGATCCATGGCATTCCAGAAGTGATAGTGTCGGACAATGGCACACATTCACAGTGGATAAATTCCAAAAATTTCTCAAGGCCAATGGTATTTGCCATGTGAGTTCAGCACCCTGCCACCCGGCATCAAATGGGCTGGCAGAGCGTGGGGTCCTGACATTTAAATCATCAATGAAAAAACAGGTGAACAAGCCCCTTCCTTTGCATATAGCCAGTTTCTATTATCACCAGCCCAAACATGATCACAGGGGTCACCCAGTTGGGTTACTGATGGGACGTCGATTACAAATAAGATTGGACATGGTATTTCCAAATTTGGTGGGGAGGTTGGAAGCAAGGCAAGCCTCTCAGATGGTAAATCATGATGCAGGAAGAAAAATCAGAGTGTTTGAAGTGAAAGATGTGGTTAGGAATTTTGCAGCAGGCCCGGCATATGTGGCTGGTAAAATTGTGCAGAGAACAAGACCAATCTCCTACATTGTGGAGGTACAAGACTGCAGGCTTAGGAAACACGTGGACCACCTGAGGAAGACAGCAGTATGGACATAAGGGATACCCAAGTGATCCCTGCAGTTAGTTCGAGGCTGCCAACTCTGGCTACTGGAGTTTCGGTGGCGAATGTGGGGCTGGAGCAATTAATGGATGAAGAGACGGTGAGGCCTGAAGATGCTGAAGAGCCACTGGATCCAGGATTAATGAACCTGTTGTTCTCCAAAACAAGACTGTTTCATCTTGCCCTTTCAATACAGATGAGCCTGTTACTAGGCTGAGCCGCTCTAACAGAGCCAGGAAGGCCCCGACCATTTGAACCTTTGAAGAGTTTACCAGAGGTTTTTCTGGATACCCGTTTTTGTACAAGAGCCTGTGATATGTTCGCTAAAGCTGTTCCTTTTTTCTCTTTAGGAGTGTTTTGGATTTTGGGGGAAGGAGTGTTATGGTGTGGCGCTAGAGGGGGGGTAGGTTCTGAGAGCTACGTGACCCAATGGATCGCTCCGGCGGGAAGCTGAGCCAATCAGCATGAGGGTACAGCCCAAAGGTCGAGGAGGGATTGGTAGTTGGAGCCTGGGAGTCCAAAAGAGCAGTTACACCTGTAGCCTAGTCTTATCTTGTTGTATATGTATATAAATACTCTGTTAGCAATAAAGCCGTTATAGTTAAAGCAGCATCAAGTCACCTTCGATCTATTACAATTCTTCTGTGAAAACGGAGACAAAGTACTTCCTTACTATCTTTGCCATTCATTTATTCCCTGTAAGAGGGTTTAATTCAAGGTGTAAAATCCTTTTTCGTTTCACTTTGTTACAACATAGTCTTTCATTGTACCCTATCAAAGTCTTTATAATCATTTTTGCTTCCCTTTTAGAGTTTTCATACCTGCTTTATTTCCTTTTGTGTTGCTTTTTCTGGATGTATTACAGCTTACTTTTAAAGCTAATTTTAATAAGATAAGGCTGAAGCATTTGCAACAGTACTCAGCCTGAAGTGCCAAGTGGATGATTCACCTCAGCCTTCTCTGGAGGTCTCCAGCATCATAGACGCCAGTCTTTAGCCAATTCAATTCACTCACTCACCATTTCAGGAAGTGGCTGAAGGCACTGGATACTGCATTGGGCCCTGACAATATTCCGGCAATAGCACTGAAGATTTTGCTCCAGAATTTGCTGTGCCCATAGCCAAGCTGTTCCAGTACATCTGGAAAATTATGCACAAAAAGTAGGACAAATCCAACCTGGCCAATGAACTGCCCCATCAATCTACTCATGGTCATTGGAAAAGTGATGGAAAGGGTCATCAACCCTGTTATCAAGCAGCTCTTGCTTAGCAATAACCTGTTCACTGACGCTCAGTAAGTATTCCACTGGGGTCACTCAGTTCCTGACCTCATTACAGCCTTTATTTAGAGGTGAGCTGGGGTATTGCCTTTGATATCAAGGTAGTATTTGACCAAGTGTGGCATTAAGGAGCCCTAACAAAATTGGTTTCATTGGGAAACAGGGGGAAAACTCTCCGCTGGTTGAAGTCATACCAAGCATAAATGAAGATAGGTTTGATTGTTAGATGTCAGTCACCTCAGTTTCGGGACATAATTGCAAGAGTTCCTCAGGGTAGTGTCCGAAGCCCAATCTCTTCAGCTGCTTCATCAATGACCTTTGTTTGATTATTAATTCAGAAGTCTAAAAATCTGAAGCCCTCCCTCGTGCATCAAATCTCAAGCCATGTATTAAGCTGCACTATCTTCCTATTACTTGCCTCACTACCATGTGGCACAGGGAGTATTCCTGAGAATACAACGCTGGAGGTCCTGCATTCCAGCTGTCTTCCTAATTCCCTGAACTCATTTTGCAGGACCGCATTTTCCTAACTATAGTTAAGAAAGCCCACCAACGCCTCTACTTTCTCAGAAGATTAAGGAAATTTGGCATGTCAGCTACGAATCTCATCAACTTTTACAGATGCGCCATAGAAAGCATTCTTTCTGGTTGTATCACAACTTGGTATGGCTCCTGCTCTGACCAAGACCGCAAGAAACTACAAAAGGTCATGAATGTAGCCCAATTCATCATGCAAACCAGCCTCTCATCCATTGACTCTGTCTACACTTCCCACTGCCTTGGCAAAGCAGCCAGCACAATTAAGGACCCCACGCACCCCAGACATTCTCTCTTCCACCTTCTTCCTTGGGGGAAAAAGATACAAAAGTCTGAGGACATGTACCAACCGACTCAAGAACAGCTTCTCCCTGCTGCTGTCAGACTTTTGAATGGACTTACTTTGCATTAAGTTGATCTTTCTCTACACCCTAGCTATGACTGTAACACTACATTCTGCACTCTCTCGTTTCCTTCTCTATGAACGGTATGTTTTGTCTGCATAGCGTGCAAGAAACAATTACTTTTCACTGTATGTTAATACATGTGACAATAATAAATCAAATCAAATCAAAATGTTGTATATCAAGTCTGCACTGACTCTCTGACAGAGCATCCCACCCAGACCCTATCCCCGTAACCTCACGTATTTACCACTAATCCACCTAGCCTACACATCTTGGGACACTAAGGGGCAATTTAGCATGGCCAATCAACCTAACATGCACATCTTAGAACTATAGGAAGAAACCAAAGCACCCAGAGGAAACCCATGCAGACATGGGGAGAATGTGCAAACTTCATACATGCAGCCACTCAAGGCCAGAATTGAACCTGGGTCCCTGGCGTTGTGAGGCAACAATGCTAACCACTGTGACACCGTGCCACCCTAAACCCACAGAAAGGATGGGGTGGGATGGAATGGATAAACTGATTAATGTTCAGCTATCCATCGGTCCCTAATTGGTATGGAGGGAGATTTTCTGCCCACTAACAACCAGTGAGGCAAGGAATGAAGGAGGGTCAGATGAAGTGTCAGACTCATTCAGACATCTGGTAGAGGGCACCATGGTTCACATTGCACCAGGGACCCAGGTTCAATTCTGGCCTCGGGTCACTGTCTCTGTGGAGTTTGCACTTTCTCCCTGTGTCTGCGTGGGTTTCCTCCGGGTGCTCCGGTTTCCTCCCACAGTCTAAAGATATGCGGGTTAGCTGGGACGTATACAAAAAGGACAGGTTGCATCTTAACTGGAAGGGCACTAACATCCTAGCGGGGAGATTTGGGTGGATTTAAACTAATAAGGCAGGAGGGTGGGATCCACAGCAGTAGGTCAGAGAGTACAGAGACTGGAGAACTCAGTAAAGGCTGAGAGAAATAAAACACAGGTAGAGTGTACAAAGCATGACAGGACAGATGGTCTGAAGTGTGCTTGGAATATGACAGGTCAGGCAGATGAACTTAAAGCTTGGCTTACTAAATGGAGCTATGATGTTGTGGCAATTACAGAAACTTAGATGAAAGAAGGGGAGGACTGGCAGCTTCGCATTCCAGGATGCTTCAGGTGAGATAGAGAGGGTGGCAAAAGAGAAGTGGGTGTTGTTTTACTGATCACGGAGAATGTCACAGCTATACAGAGGAAGGACATCTTGGTGGGTTCATGCAGTGAGGCCATATGGATAGAACTCAGGAACAGGAGCGGTGCAATCACACTGTTGCGGTTGTACTACAGAATTCCCAACAACCAGTGTGAAGTGGAGGAACTGATATGTCAGCAGATTATGGGAAGATGTAACTTCCCCAATATAGACTGGGATTCCTTTAGTGCCAGGGGCTTGGACAGGGCAGAGTTTGTTCAGTGTGTCCAAGAGTGCTTCTTGAGGCAATATGTAAATAGTCCAACTCGAGAAGGGACTATCTTCTGGGGGCAGCTGTTTGAGGTGTAATTCCATATCCGATTTGTGGGAGTCTTTTAAAAGTCAGTTGTTAACAATTCAGGACAAATATGCCCCTGTAAAAATGAATGATAAAGATGGCAGTGTTCAGGAATGCTGGATGACAAGAGAGATTATGAGCTTAATGAAAAGAAGAAGGAGGCATACATAAATTTCAGGAAATTAAAAATGGATAAAGCTCTTGAAGAATATAAAGATAGCAGGAAAGATCTTAAACAGGGACTTAGGAGGGCTAAAAGGGGCCATGAAATATCCTTGGCAGGCAGGATTAAGGAGAATCCCAAGACTTTTTATGCGTATATGTGCAGGAAGAGGGTAGCTAAGGAAAGGTTGGGTCCACTCAAGGACAACGGAGGGAATTTGTGTGGGTGAGGTTCTTAACGAGTACTTTGTATCAGTATTCACAAAGGAGAAAGATGTGGTGGATGGTGAGTGTAGAAAGGAGGATGTTGACATTCTAGGACATGTTGAGATAAAAAGGGAGAAGGTGTTGGAGATTTTGAAAAACATTAAGGTGAACAAGTCCCCAGTGCCAGATAGGATCTATCCCAGAATACTGAGAGAGGTGAGGGAAGAAATTGCTGAGGCCAAAAATCTTTGTATCTTCTTTAGCCATAGGTGAGGTACTAGAGGATTGCAGAGTAGCTGACATTGTTTCTTTGTTTAAGAAGGGCAGAGGAGTTAATCTGGGAAATTACAGCCTTGTGAGCCTTACATCAGTGGTGGGGAAATTATTGGAGAAGATTCTTAGGGACAGGATGTACTCACATCTGGAAGAGAATAGGCTTATTAGCGATAGGCAGCATGGTTTTGTGAGGGGAGGTTGTGTCTCACAAACTTGATTGAATTCTTTGAAGAAGTGACAAAAATAATTGACCAGGGCAGGGCAGTGGATGTTGTATATTTGGCCTTTAGTAAAGCCATCGATAAGGTTCCTCATGGAAGTCTGATACAGAAGGTGAAGTCATATGGGATCTGAGGTGAGCTGGTAAGATGGATACAAAACTGGCTTGGGCATCGGAAGAAGTTTAACAACACCAGGTTAAAGTCCAACAGGTTTATTTGGTAGCAAAAGCCACACAAGCTTTCGGAGCTCTAAGCCCCTTCTTCAGGTGAGTGGGAATTCTGTTCACAAACAGAGCTTATAAAGACACAGACTCAATTTACATGAATAATTGAGTCTGTGTCTTTATAAGCTCTGTTTGTGAACAGAATTCCCACTCACCTGAAGAAGGGGCTTAGAGCTCCGAAAGCTTGTGTGGCTTTGGCTACCAAATAAACCTGTTGGACTTTAACCTGGTGTTGTTAAACTTCTTACTGTGTTTACCCCAGTCCAACGCCGGCATCTCCACATCATGACTACCTTGGGCATAGGAAGAAGAGAGTAGCAGTGGGAGGGTACTTTTCCAACTGGAGGTCTGTGACAGTGGTTTTCCACAAGGATTAGGTTGGGGCCTCTGTTGTTTGTAATATATATAAATGATTTGGAGGAAATTGTAGGTGGTCTGATTAGTAAATTTGCAGATGACACAAAAATTGGGGGAGTAGCGGAAAGTGAGGTGGATTGTCAGAGGATACAGCAGGATATAAATCAGCTGGAGACCTGGGCCGAAAGATGGCAGATGGAATTTAACCCAGACAAATGTGAGGTGATGCGATTTGGAAGGTTTACTGCAGAAGGAAAGTATATAATAAATGGTAGAGCCCTTACAAATATTAGCATACAGAGGGATCTAGGCATGCAGATCCACAGTTCCCTGAAGGTGGCAACTCAGATGGACAAGGTGGTCAAGTAGGCATATGGCATGCTGGCCTTCATTGGTCGGGACGCTGAGTATAGGAATTGGAAAATCATGTTGCAGCTGTATAAGACTTTGGTTAGGCCGCATTTGGAGTATTGTGTACAATTCTGATCGCCACACTACTGGAAGGAGGTTAATGCATTGGAAAGGGTGCAGAAAAGGTTTACGAGGATGTTGCCTGGTTTGGAGGAAAGGTTGAACAAACTTGGATTGTTTTCATTGGAGCGTCGGAGGATGAGGGGGGACTTGATAGAGGTTTACAAGATTGTGACAGGCTTGGATAGAGTGGATAGTCAGTCTTTTTCCCAGGGTCGAAGGGTCAATTACTTGGGGGCATCGGTTGAAAGTGAGAGGGGAAAAGTTTAAAAGAGATGTAAAGGGCAAGTATTTTTACACAGAGGGCGGTGAATCCTGGAACGTGCTGCTGGAGGAGGTGGTGGAAGCAGATTCTAGAACAACGTTCAAGAGGCATCTGTATGGATACATGAATAGGCAGGGAATAGAGGGATATGGACCACATAGTGGCAAGAAAATATTAGATTAGAGAGGCATCTGTGTCGGCACAGACTTGATGGGCCAAAGGGCCTGTTCCTCTGCTGTACTGTTCTTTGTTCTTTGTTCTTGATGGACCAAATGGCCTCCTTTTGCACTGTAGGGCTTCTTTGATTCTATGACTCTAACCAAAAAACAGACTTGGATTTGTCTTTGAAAGGTTTATTTAATTTGTCACACTCTGCTGCATTCCTCATAGCCCTATATATTTCTTCTTTGTCATTATGTGACGAATGCATTTTTTCAAAGTTACTCTTGAATCTCCTTCCACTGACTCGAAAAATAAGTCTTCTCAATTCCCTCCTGGAATTTTTGCCAATTACCTTAAATCACCCTCCTCTGAGTACTGACCCTCCTACCGGTGGAAACAACTTTTCACTGTCTACTCTTTCTAAACCCCTCATCATTGCCAGCACTTGTATTAAAACTCTGTTTAACCTTTGCTGCCCACCACATTGCTGCACTCCCTCATGCCTGGTACCATTCCAGTAAATATCTACTGCATCCTCTCTCAGGCCTTCATATCCTTCTGAAGTGTTGGAAGTTCTACCCTGGCTGAGGCCAAATCAATGATTTATAATTACCACAACTTTCTTACTTTTCTACTCTATAAATCAATTTATAAAGGCAAGGATTCCATATACTTTAATATTAGTCTTATCAACTTGCCCTGACACATTCAAAAGTTTGTGTATGTGAGCTCCCCTATTGCATCTTCTTTAAAATTGCGTGAAAAAAATTGTATTTTTCCTTCTGATTTTTCCTTCCAAAATTTATCACTTAACAAATCACGGCATTAAATTTAATCTTCCATGTTTCGTTCCATTTCACCAGTCTATGACCTCTTTAATTCTATTGCTGTTCTCCTCATTGTTTATCTCATTTCCAAGCTTTGCATCATCGGCAAGCTTCGAAAGCCATTCAAAATGTCAGGTCACAATCACATTGTTTTCCTGGGATTTTGCTGTGTACAAAATTGGCTGTTGTATTTCTCTATATTTGAACAGTGGCAACACTTCAAAAATACTTAATTCCCCCTATATTTTTAACATCCTGAGCTCGTGGAAGACACCATGGCTGGTAATTTATGACCTCGCTTGGCTGAGGCTCATAAAATCCCGCCCGAGGCCAATGGAGATTTCTATTCTGTGTGCCGCACCCACCCCGATTCCAGGGCAGGCAGTACAATTCCGGCCTATGAGTGGAATTATCTAGGCTCCCTGTAGCATGTTTTCCGGCAGTGGAGACATCTCGCATTTGGCCACTTACAGCATCTTCCGGTCCCCATGAATGTCCATGGCATTTTGTGTGGCCTGTCCGTCCCGCCAATGGGGAACCTGTTGTGGGGCGGTGGGGGGGTTGTGGAGGAGGATTTTGGCGGGACTTGAAGATCCCGCTGGCGAGAAAGGCCGGAAAATCCTATCTGAATGTAAATTCATTCTGCCTTTAACCCCTACTCCCTTCCAAAATGATGCCTCAAAGCTGTCCCTATCCATTTGACAATATGGTTCTAATTTGTTCATAGATAATCATGTTTAACTCATTAACTTGCTTGAGATGTTTGATGAGATAAACAAAAGGGCAGACAAGGGTAAGAAGGTTGATGCAGGGTATATAACATGATGTAGCATACAAGACTAAAGTGCCACAAAACAGACTTCTGAGCAAAGTCAGAAGCCATGTAATCAAAGGGACAATCGCAACATGGATGTAAAATTGTTTGAGTGACAGGAAACAGAGACGACGGGGGAACAGTTAATTATCAGACAGGAAGAAGATTTATAGTGAGGTTCTTCAGGAGTCCGTGTTGGGACCCTTGCTTTTTCAGATATATATTAATAACCTGGATTATGTTATACTGGGCACACAGGGCAAGGGTATGGGGGGTGGGGGAGTGGGCAGAAGGAAGGGATCAGGTAGAGGAGGGAGTGGGGTGGGCAGGGAAGGAGGGGATTTGGGCAGAGCAGGAATCAGGCAGTCCATGAGTGCTTGTGTTTGGAGGTTGCTGTCAGCCAGTGCAGTTGAGAGGGAAGCAAGTAGGGGATGGAGGTAGTCAGGGTGGCCCAGAACAGCGGGTAGTGGGGGCAATCCCATGGGGGGGGGGGGGGTTGCTCAGGGGTCCCACTGAGAAGGTCAGGGGTTATCAGGAAGTCCATGGGTCTCATGGAGGTGTAGTGCAGGGTTAGAGGGTAGTTGCGCATTTACTGTGGGGGGTGGGTCAGGATGGTTTGAGGTGGGTCCCCTGGGTGTGATAGGTGGGAGTTCCATGGGAGGATTGGGGAGTGTAGTGGTTTGGGTAGAGGGTGGGTGCAATAGTTGGCCAGAAGCTAAAAGTGGTTTTAATTCTCTTAACTTTTTACGATAACTATTGCTGTGTGTCAGTTGGAACCATTCAAAGTTTGCAATTTAATTTTCGGATAGCTCCCAGTGCAGCGCAATTGCTCATCGGAAGTTTTAACTTCCCGGGCAATTACTGTGTAATCCTTACCTGGGAAAGTCTAATAGGGGTTCCCCAGCACATCTCTGAGGAACTCCTTCAGATACACTGCTCTGAAGCTCAGAGGTTACGGGCCAATATAGTTTGCACTCATTGCAGCTACTGTTCCAAAGAGGCTAATAAGCTGGATAATTACACTGGGCACATACCTCATTAGAATGGTGACTATGCATTTAAACAAATATGAGCTGATCGGAGCAGCCAGCATGATTTTGTTGAAGGTAAATCATGTCTGACTAATCTCACTTTTTGAGTAGACCACTAATGAGGTTGGCAATGAAGCTATTGTATACATGGGCCTTATTTGATAAGGTTCCACACAAAAGATGATTGGCTTCAATTAGAGCATGCAAAATTGGAGATAACTTTGTTGTTGGACACTGCTAGGGTAAGCTGTGTTGCTATTGTTTCCTGATACTGCGACTGCTGCAGTGGGAGTTTGGAGCACTTCACTGGAGTGTTCTTTTCAGGAATCCCCAGAAATACAGAGGAGATGAACACTGCTGCTGAGAGAGACAGAGGCCCGATTATCAGAGGCCTGTGGCCTGGAGGCTCAAAGGTCTCAACTACCTGCCAGAGGGAGGAAAGAGTGGAAACCAATAGGATAAAGTGTACACATTCAGATTGACAGCATGCAACAAATTGTGTTTCTCAGGGATTTGATCCAGGGTTTCAGCTTTTCAGTATGTCTATTAATGATGTGGGTTAAAAAAAAAGGGTTGTTGTAAAGATGCACTTTCACAGACTCCATTAGTGACCACAAAAGGTATTTATTAATAAGAATTGTACAACAGCCTCATGGCTGTAGCTCGCTCTCAAAATGTCTCTGTCTAGGAGCCCTTCTCACCATGGGGCGATTCCACACTCTGAGTCCTGATTGGTCACCCAGGCCAGATGACCCTTATTCTGCTGTGTTGCCCTTAAAGGTACAATCATCATATTTGCATAACTAAGTTTGCAGCTGAGACTAATCTAAGTCAGTAGTTCAGATGAGAGCAGGAAGTTGCAGACAGACATAAAACATAGAATCACAGGATCCCTACTGTGCAGAAGAGGCCATTCGGCTCATCAGGTCTGCACCAACTCTGACAAGATTATCTTATGGATTTACATGGATTTATATAAATGATCTGGAAGAAGGTGTAACTAGGGTGATCAGTAAGTTTGCGGACGACACAAAATTGGCAGGACTTGCAGATAGTGAGGAGCATTGTCAGAAGCTACAGAAGGATATAGATAGGCTGGAAATTTGGGCAAAGAAATGGCAGATGGAGTTCAATCCTGATAAATGCGAAGTGATGCATTTTGGTAGAAATAATGTAGGGAGGAGCTATACGGTAAATGGCAGAACCATAAAGGGTGTAGATACGCAGAAGGATCTGGGTGTGCAAGTCCACAGATCCTTGAAAGTGACGTCACAGGTGGAGAAGGTGGTGAAGAAGGCATATGGCATGCTTGCCTCTATAGGACGGGGCATAGAGTATAAAAGTTGGGGTCTGATGTTGCAGATGTATAGAACGTTGGTTCGGCCGCATTTGGAATACTGCGTCCAGTTCTGGTCGCCACACTACCAGAAGGACGTGGAGGCTTTGGAGAGAGTACAGAGGAGGTTTACCAGGATGTTACCTGGTATGGAGGGGCTTAGTTATGAGGAGAGATTGGGTAAACTGGGGTTGTTCTCCCTGGAAAGACGGAGGATGAGGGGAGACTTAATAGAGGTGTATTAAATTATGAAAGGCATAGATAGGGTGAACGGTGGGAAGCTTTTCCCCAGGTCAGTGGTGACGTTCACGAGGGGTCATAGGTTCAAGGTGAAGGGGGGGAGGTTTAACACAGATATCAGAAGGACATATTTTACACAGAGGGTGGTGGGGGCCTGGAATGCGCTGCCAGGCAAGGTGGTGGAGGCGGACACACTGGGAACGTTTAAGACTTATCTAGACAGCCATATGAATGGAGGGATACAAAAGAATGGTCTAGTTTGGACCAGGGAGCGGCGCGGGCTTGGAGGGCCGAAGGGCCTGTTCCTGTGCTGTATTGTTCTTTGTTCTTTGTTCTTTATGATGTGGAAATGCCGCCGTTGGACTGAGGTAAACACAGTAAGGAGTCTAACAACACCAGGTTAAAGTCCAACAGGTTTATTTGGTAGCAAACGCCATTAGCTTTTGGAGTGCTGCTCCTTTGTCAGATGGAGTGGATTTCGTCAGATTTCCACTCCATCTGACGAAGGAGCAGCGCTCTGAAAGCTAGTGGTATTTGCTACCAAATAAACCTGTTGGACTTTAACCTGGTGTTGTTAGACTCCTTACCAAGATTATCTTACCCAGGCCCTCTCCCTCACCCTATCCCTGTAACCCCACACATTAACCATGGCTAATCCACCTCACCTACATATCTTTGGACACTAAGGGGCAATTTATCATGGCCAATCCACGTAACCTGCATATCTTTGGACTGTTGGAGAAAACTGGAACACCCGGAGGAAACCCGCACAGACATGGGGAGAACATATAAACTCCACACAGTCACCCACTACTGGAATCGAACCTGGTTCCCTGGCGCTGTGAGGCAGTAGTGCTAACCACTGTGCCACCATGCTGCCTCATTAGATAGACTGACTGTACAAAACGCTGTCAGATGGAATTGAACGTGAGAACATCCACTTTGGACCTAAGAAAAATAAATGATGGTGTTTTCTAAATGCTGAGAAACTTGCAATTCTGAAACAACAAAAAGATTTCCAAGTCCAAGTATTCAAATCATTTAAAATTGATAGAAAGTTACACCTAACAATCAGATAGGCTGATGGAATGGTGACTCAAGAGGACTGGATTACAAAGGGAATTATATTTCAATTGGGGTTCATTTCAAAATGAATAGAATTAAAAAGCAACAAAATTATGTTAAAATTCTGAAGAACCTTGATCAGATGACACCCAGAGCATTTTGTACAGATTTAGTCCCCATATTTCTATGTTTCTATCATGGAGCTTAATAGGATGGAGGGTTATAGGTAGGTCTAGAAGGTAGGGATGTGTTCGGCACAACTTGTGGGCCGAAGGGCCTGTTTGTGCTGTAGTTTTTCTATGTTTCTATATTATAAAAGGGCGCTGGAGTAGGTGCGAAAATAAAACAGAATATGATAACAGAATGGAGAGGCGATAACTTTCAGAAAAGATTGAAAAGGCTGGGCTCCTTTTCTCCAGTAAAGAGGCGACTGAGTGATGATCCAATAGATACTTTTAAAAGTATGAAGAGATTTGATACAGCAGAGTAGAGAAAATGTTGCTGATGGCAAGTCCAAAATGAGGGGACATAAATATGAAATAATGGCTAATAAATCCAAATGTTTACGGTGTAATAAATAAATCCAATACAGGAGTCAGGAGATTTTTTTAATAGAGTGGTGAAAATGTGGAAGTTATATGGTTGATGAGCAACGTAAATGCTTTCAGAGGGAAGCTGAGCAAATCTATAGGAAATGGAAGGATATGCAGATAGCATTAAATGAAGCAAAGTGAGAGGTGCTTATGTGCAACATAGACACCAGTATAGGTCAGCTGGGTAAATTACTGAGCTATAATTTTTATGTAATTCAGCATATGTTATAGAGCCATGGTCAGAACTCATCTGAAATATTGTGTTCTGTTTTGGATGTCACGGCTCATGAATGATATATTGTCCTTGGAAGGCGTGGAACACAAATTTTCCAAACTGATGTTGGGGTTTATGGGGCTAAATTATAAGGACAGGTTAGTTTAGTTTGTGTTCCCTTGAGTAAATAAGATTGAGAATGATCTTGTAAGCGAGCCCACCTGATTGTTTGTCCATTCATTTAAATAAACATGGAATCAGGACTGGCTCCTTCATGGACTGTGAATTCACCCCCAACTCAACAAAATAAAAATGGAACTGCTGACACTTGTATTTCTGGCCCTGTCGCGGCAGAATGGAGGAGGGGGCGTAAAATTGACAAGCCGTTTAAAAGTCCGTCGACTTCGGTGGGGCCGGGAAATCCCATCGGTGGGAGGGGCCATAAAATTCAGCCCCCCCCCCCCCCCCCCCCCCCCCCGTTTCTGCGGATGAACTGTGTCCCTTTCCTGATGTTCACATATAATCCGGGGTTTCAATTTCAGCTACTTTGTTATTCTCGAGCAATCCTACCCACCTTGTCTCTCTGAAAATTAAACATCCTCCTGAGGAAGAAGTGAGGCCATGGAGGTTTTTTCTATCTGCAAGAATTCACACAGTATAGCCTGAGGGGACAACTTTTGTGCAATGCAAAGGCAAGGATCTTTCTAAGCTCTTTAAAACTAACACAGAAATGTAGTGAATTTTTCAAAGCACCTGGATTGAACTTTAAGTTTAAGTTACTTGTACTTCACCAACTTCAATCATTTCACTATTAGCTACATGAGATCCACACTGTATTAAGATCCATTTTAAGTGAATTGTCATTTGGTGATTGACTTTTAAAAATCCGCCTAATATCTAATACCTAAAATCCTCCTAATAACTTATTGCACATCTTAAAAAATGCAATCGATTTCAATAACTCCCTAAAAAAAGGTTAAGGCACCTTTACAATAATGAGCTAGTCAACAAGGTGAGCAAGATTTGCTGAGACTACAATGGAACAGATGCAGAAAGACAAATAAAGAACAAAGGAATAAGCAAAGAGCTATTGCATATGGCTTGTTGAATCAGAGTGCCATAGATGAGCTAATGCCACGTTGAATGCCATGAGTGCCATAGATAAGCTAAGGAATTGCCTCAGGTGAGGCAGAAACAGAAATATTCCGGCCTTAGTTCCCTGCATACCTTATCATGGGCAAAATGATGATTGGAGCAACAGAGGCAAGCTTTGAGCTATTGGCTCTTCTGGTTAATTTGAAGAATTCTGAAGATAAGTAATTCATTTGACCATAAGACCATAAGACCATAAGACATAGGAGCGGAAGTAAGGCCATTCGGCCCATCGAGTCCACTCCACCATTCAATCATGGTTGATTTCAACTCCATTTACCCGCTCTCTCCCCATAGCCCTTAATTCCTCGAGAAATCAAGAATTTATCAATTTCTGTCTTGAAGACGCTTAACGTCTCGGCCTCCACAGCCCTCTGTGGCAATGAATTCCACAGACCTACCACTCTCTGGCTGAAGAAATTTCTCCTCATCTCTGTTCTAAAGTGACTCCCTTTTATTCTAAGGCTGTGCCCCCGCGTCCTAGTCTCCCCTGCTAATGGAAACAACTTCCCTACGTCCATCCTATCTAAGCCGTTCATTATCTTGTAAGTTTCTATTAGATCTCCCCTCAACCTCCTAAACTCCAATGAATACAATCCCACGATCCTCAGACGTTCATCGTATGTCAGGCCTACCATTCCCGGGATCATCCGTGTGAATCTCCGCTGGACCCGCTCCAGTGCCAGTATGTCCTTCCTGAGGTGTGGGGCCCAAAATTGCTCACAGTACTCCAAATGGGGCCTAACAAGTGCTTTATAAAGCCTCAGAAGTACATCCCTGCTTTTGTATTCCAAGCCTCTTGAGATAAATGACAACATTACATTTGCTTTCTTAATTACGGACTCAACCTGCAAGTTTACCTTTAGAGAATCCTGGACTAGGACTCCCAAGTCCCTTTGCACTTTAGCATTATGAATTTTGTCACCGTTTAGAAAATAGTCCATGCCTTTATTCTTTTTTCCAAAGTGCAAGACCTCGCACTTGCCCACGTTGAATTTCATCAGCCACTTCTTGGACCACTCTCCTAAACTGTCTAAATCTTTCTGCAGCCTCCCCACCTCCTCAATACTACCTGCCCCTCCACCTATCTTTGTATCATCGGCAAACTTGGCCAGAATGCCCCCAGTCCCGTCATCTAGATCGTTAATATATAAAGAGAACAGCTGTGGCCCCAACACTGAACCCTGCGGGACACCACTTGTCACCGGTTGCCATTCTGAGAAAGAACCTTTTATCCCAACTCTCTGCCTTCTGTCTGACAGCCAATCGTCAATCCATGTTAGTACCTTGCCTCGAATACCATGGGCCCTTATTTTACTCAGCAGTCTCCCGTGAGGCACCTTGTCAAAGGCCTTTTGGAAGTCAAGATAGATAACATCCATTGGCTCTCCTTGGTCTAACCTATTTGTTATCTCTTCAAAGAACTCTAACAGGTTTGTCAGGCACGACCTCCCCTTACTAAATCCATGCTGACTTGCTGACTTTGATCCCTGTATAAGAGATAAATGATCCTCTCAGCCCCTAAACACACGTAGACGCAGAAATAAAGGCAAATTTTCTCAAGTAAAAGCAGACTTTCAACAAATTGGAGGTTTGGCTATTTGATGAGTCATAACAGAAGACCACAGTATATCATATGAATCCGATATAGTTAGGTCCCCACAAAGCCTTAGGTTCCAGTATTGGGGGATTGTTCCCTGTTGTAACATTGAATTATCTACCTAATTATCTAGAGCTCAGTCCAAACTCAATCAGAATATGGCTAATAAAAGTTTCAGTCTCCAAAGCCTCCCTGTGCAGCCTCAACCCATGTGTTCATGTTGCCAGGATGTTGAAACTAATTAGATTTTCTCAACCGACTCTAAGAAAAAGTGAATATAGTTTATTGTGAACTTAGCTCAGTGGTAGCACTCTCACCTCTAGGTAGCTGTGCACTATTGAGGGAGTGCTACACTGTCAGTTTATTTATTATTGTCACATTTAGGAAGTGACGCTAAACCAAGGTTCCATCTGCCCTTTCAGATAGACATAATATATCCTATGGTGCTATTTAAAGAAGAGCAAGGGAGGTGTTCCATCCGATGTTTATCCTTCTGCCAGCTCTGTAAATAGATAAACTGATCATTTATTACTGCTTACGGAAGTTTGCTCTGTGCAAATTGACTGCTGTGTTCTCTACAGTACAGAGTGGCTGCAATTCAAAAGTACTTAATTGTCTGGAAAGTACTTTGGATACCCTAAGGTTGTCAAAGGCATGCTATATAATGCAAATCCTTTTTTTCTTTAAGTGTTCTTCTTGCCCGAAGTAGTCTCAGAATTCAAGCATTCATAGAACATAGAACATAGAAAGCCACAGCACAAACAGGCCCTTCGGCTCACAAGTTGCGCCGATCACATCCCCACCTCTAGGCCTATCTATAGCCCTCAATCCCATTAAATCCCATGTACTCATCCAGAAGTCTCTTAAAAGACCCCAACGAGTTTGCCTCCACCACCACCGACGTCAGCCGATTCCACTCACCCACCACCCTCTGAGTGAAAAACTTACCCCTGACATCTCCTCTGTACCTACCCCCCAGCACCTTAAACCTGTGTCCTCTCGTAGCAACCATTTCAGCCCTTGGAAATAGCCTCTGAGAGTCTACCCTATCCAGACCTCTCAACATCTTGTAAACCTCTATCAGGTCACCTCTCATCCTTCGTCTCTCCAGGGAGAAGAGACCAAGCTCCCTCAACCTATCCTCATAAGGCATGCCCCCCAATCCAGGCAACATCCTTGTAAATCTCCTCTGCACCCTTTCAATGGCTTCAACATCTTTCCTGTAATGAGGTGACCAGAACTGCGCGCAGTACTCCAAGTGGGGTCTAACCAGGGTCCTATAAAGCTGCAGCATTATCTCCCGACTCCTAAATTCAGATTCACTATTATTGTCTTATTTCTGGCTTTGCAAGTTGGCAATGAAGCAGGTTCTGCTGCGCACAGCTTTTTAGACAATGATGTCAGGACTAAATTTATATTTCAGCAATTCTCGTGCCGCATAAACCCCCCCCACCCCCCCTGCCCCCCCCCTCCCCCCCCGCATTCTCGAAAAAAGGAATAATAAAGCAGCTATACCAATTATGTGTTCAGTTCATTTATTCAGTCAGTGCACAGACATCTATCAGGGGATGGTTACCTCACACGCTGAGCTTCTAACAGTTTATCGAAAGACATATCTAAAGATTGCACAACACGAACAATGTCTACAGATGTACGAGCACCTCTGTGGCATCATCCAACCTTCAGTTTTCTACATGATACATTTCTCAGAGATAGCCTTTACACTAGGGTTCAAAGATAAATCGGTCTCATTACTTGCCTAAACAGATTGGTTTGCTTTCTGTGCTGACGAGGAAGAATAGCAGTGGGGAAAGCACCATTAAGAGCAACTGCTTATCCCTAGATGAATCCCAGATACTTGGTTCTGAGCAGTTTGTCTTGCTAAATATCCATTTCCCAAAGGAGTGCAGTAAATATTCAATTTCACCAGACAAACCACGGGCGCAAGGGGGTGTCAATGAAATGTGTTAGCATTTAAGAGGGGTGTAAATAAAATCCCGATGTTTTAGCCTGACTGTGTACTGACATTGCAAATGTGTTTGTGAAGATCTTCTCTGGTATTTCTGATGTATGATAAATACAAAAAAAATACCAATCCAAGCAAATCTTCACAAACACATTTCCAATGCCACAACACAGAGCTAGCACAGGATTTTTAAAAAATAGAAGCAGAAAATGCTGGAAATACACAGAAGGATCAGGCAACAATTGTAGAGAGGAAAACAAAGTCAAGACCTCTGGCTTGTGATATATATAAATGATTTGGAAGAAGATGTAGCTGGTCTGATTAGTAAGTTTGCGGACGACGCAAAGATTGCTGGAGTTGCAGATAGTGATGATGTAGATAGGCTGGAAATTTGGGCGGAGAAATGGTAGATGGAATTTAATCCAGATAAATGCGAAGTGATGCATTTTGGTAGATCTAATGCAGGGGGGAGCTATACAATAAATGGCAGAACCATCAGGAGTATAGAAACACAGAGGGACCTGGGTGTGCAAGTCCACAGATCCTTAAAGGTGGCAGCACAGGTGGAAAAGGTGGTGATGAAGGCATATGGCATGCTTGCCTTTATTGGACAGGGCATAGAGTATAAAAGTTGGCATATGATGTTGCAGTTACATAGAACGTTGGTTAGGCCACATTTGGAGTACTGCGTCCAGTTCTGGTCGCCACACTACCAGAAGGACGTGGAGGCTTTGGAGAGAGTACAGAAAAGATTTACCAGGGTGTTGCCTGGTATGGAGGATATTAGCTATGAGGAGAGATTGAGTAAACTAGAGTTGTTCTCCCTGGAAAGACGGAGGTTGAGGGGTGACCTAATAGAAGTTTATAAAATTATGAAGGGCATAGATAGGGTGAACAGTTGGAAGCTTTTTCCCAGGTCAGAAATGACAAACACAAGGGGTCACAAGTTCAAGGTAAGGGGGGCAAGGTTCAATACAGATATGCGGGGGACGTATTTTACACAGAGAGTGGTGGGGGCCTGGAATGCACTACCAAGCAAGGTGGTTGAGGCAGACACGCTAGGATCATTTAAGACTTATCTAGATAGCCACATGAACAGACTGGGAATAGAGGGAGACAAACGGATGGTCTAGTTAGGAACACATGATTGCTGCAGGCTTGGAGGGCCGAAGGGCCTGTTCCTATGCTGTATTGTTCTTTGTTCTTTGTTCTGGCTTGTGACCTTTCAGCAGAGCTGGGAAACATTTGAACAAATAAAAGGAACAAATAAAGAGGAGTGGGCAAAGGAACAAAAAGGAAGGTTTGTGATTAGGTAGAAGGCTAGAGGAGTTAAATGACAAACGGGTGAAAATTCAAAGGGAGTGACAACGGGCCAAGTAAAGAAACAAAGATGTGTCTAGAGGAGGTGTGAATGGCAGGTCATGAATATCTGCCATACAAAAACAGAGGAGGAAAAAAGAGGGAAACAGGAGAGAGAAACAAAAAACAACAAAGAAAAAGAAAACAACATTGGGGCAGAGATTATAATCTAAAAATTGTTGAAATCAATTTGAATCAAGAAGGCTGTAAAATGCCCAGTTGAAATATGAGACAATGTTACTCAAGCTACAGTCAACCATCATTGGAGAACAGTGGGAGGACAAGAATATAGAATTCTGTGTCAGAGCAAGGTGGAGGATTAAATGATTGGTGACCAGTGTTAGAATGTAACGAGTGACAACTTTGTATTGGATGTAATGTGACCAATGGGAACAAGATATAAGGGTCAGCTGACCCAGCAAACCATGGAACAATTACAGAATGATGTAATAGTCAGCTGACTCACTATAAATAAGGAACTATGTAGAATCATGGAGAGCTTGGATTGGCCCAGGGTGAGGCCCCAAGTTTGGAGTAATGATGTTTCTTTGTTAAACCCTTTCTTTGGTTTATAAGTTGGAGTAAGTTTTGTTATATTTTCGTTAGCTGCATTTTGAAGAGTTCCTTCTGAAGAAACAACCAAAAGATTGGATCACACTTGTAGACTGAGCAGAAGTGCTCTGCAAAGTGCTGACCCAAGCCTCATTGGGTCTGCCCAATGTAGAGGAGACCACACTGAGAGCTGGAAATGCAGCACCAACTGATTAGAAAGAAGTATGGGATATTTGGGATCTTGGACAGTGAGAAGGGAGGAGTTAAAAGGGCCAGGGTTGCATCTCCTGTACTTTTAAAAAATCTGTTCAGGGTATCTGGACATCATTGGCTGGGCCATTATTTATTGCCCATTCCTAATTGCTCTTGAACTGAGGAAATTTTAAGAACCAACCACATTGCTGGTGGTCTGGAGCCTCGTCCAGGCCAGACCAGGTAAGGAGAGCGGATTTCTTTCCCTAAAGGACATTAGTGAACCAATGGCAAGCAGTGGATGAGGACAAGGGGAAGGCTTATGGTTCTGAGAGGGTGGGGAAGGGGTGAAAACAAAAGCGCATGAAATGAACAGATACAATCAAGGGCCCTATCAACCATTGGAGAGGGGAATCCTCCATTGAAGAAAGAGGTGAGCTTATAGTGAATATTGGTTCCACTTTATAGAACATCCTCCCAACCTGCCCCCACCAACTCCCACTTCCATCCCCACTTCACTTACATGAAACCGTTTAGATTTGTAACTTTTCCAGTTCTGATGCAAGGTCACAATAACTCTCTACAGCTGCTACCAGACATGCATTTTTTGTTTGTATTTCAAATTTCCAAAATCCGCAGTATTTTGCATTGGAAAATAATTCTTAATCCTCTCTTTTTGTTCTAAGCTCAGTGAACTGTTGCCACTGTTTTGAATGGAAATTCGGTCTAATTAGTATAATTCATTGATTCATAATCCTTAATTATACATTTATAATGCATGCAGTTGACACCATATCTCCCATTTATGTTTAATTATTTATTTTATACAGAGTTAATACTATTGCTAAACTAGCTGGCAAAATAAGTCTTGAACAGATATAATTATTAGTGATATTATACAGCAGGGTTTCAACCTGCATCTCATAAATGAGGGATGAGGCAGATTTTGTATCGATAGCAGTCCCATTCACATACCTGATTGTACTTTCCCTTTGGTATCACCAAGAGTTCAACTTGCCATCATTAAGCCAAAAACTTACTTTCAAAGTAATCATATTTGCACAGGAAATGATGTTGGAACAACACGATTCTTTAATACCACACGTTAATTCTCAGCTGCGTTCTGATAATTCTACCAAATTTCTACAAGATAAGATTTGTGTTTTAAATTATGAGAAAGTCTGTCTTCTAATTAGCTTCATTTGTAGATGCAAATCTGCCTCTTTTGCATAATTCATTAGTATTATCTCAAATAACATGGCATTTACATTCTCCAACTATTGTACTGGTAGAACTTGTACCGTTTGAAATATAGAGAAAAACTTAAGTCACCATTTCCTGTCTGTTGATGTTACTGAACAATTGTCAGTAAAAGTACTTATAGAATGAATGAGTTAAAATATATTTTGTTGCATGTTGTAAGGCTGGGGCACACTGTGTTCTTAGCTCCTGGTTGTTTTACTTATTAATGCACTGGATTTTCCTCTAATTGACAGGTTAATGGAAAGGCAGCTCCTTCTTCAACATGTTGGGTTTCCCTCAGGGTCCTTGTTAGTTTTTCAGTGCAGGTTTGGAGTGAAAACAACATTCTTCACAGGTTTATCACAGCTGGGAGGAAGACTATTCTGTGCTGCCACATGTAAAATGTTGCCACCATTTGAAGGAGCACATCTGCATCTGGACAGTGGGAGGCAGGAAAGACCACCCCCCGCACATTGCCAGAGAGAACAGCAGCTTCAGGGTTGGGAGCAGCTGGAAGAGTCTCTCAAATTCATCCGTGGAGGTTATTTTGAAATAAGTGAAGTACAGAAGAACAAGCCGATTGGGAATGGAGGATGGTGGGGGATATAATTCACTTACTCTTATCTCCTGGAACTTTTACGCTTAAGTAATGCCGTATCCTATTGATGTGCCTTTACTATTTTACAAGACTTTGGCCAATTCCAACCTAATGTCCGTTTCAAAGTTAAACTTGATTGCAAGATGAAGGAAAAGATGAAAAGATATATGATAGGATTTTTTGTGTTTCAGGTAAAAACCAACACAAACCAGTTGGGTTCAGTGGCCTGTTTTTGTGTGGTAATCATTATGCATTGTTAGGGCTGTAAGGTTTTGTAAGATGATTATGCTTTGGACTGTTTCTTTTAATTAAGGTAAAATGGAGTAATTTAAAAAAAATTTTATTCATAGCAAGACCAGCATTTATTGCCCATCTCTAATTGCCCTTGAAATGGGTGGCTTGCTCGGCCATTTTAGAATCAACCACATGACTGGATCTGGAGTCACATGTAGGTCAGACCAGTTAAGAGTGGCAGATTTCCTTCTCTAAAGGACATTAGTTAACCACTTGAGTTTTTATGACAATCCATTCACAGTCGTCATTTGACCTTTTAATTCCAGATTTTTATTAAATTTAAATTTCACCATCTGCTTTGGTGGGATTCGAACTCGAGGTCCCCAGTGTGTTACTGCGTGTCATACTAGTGAGAATAATGGAGTGCTCCGTGTTGATCTCTCAGGCGTGCTCCGCACCACAATCCTCCCGTACTGTCACTTTTCTGGAGAGTTGGGAGCTTTGCACCGGTACTGAGGGTGGGGGGTCTAAACAAACTGGTGACCCTGGCTTGAGAGCACTTGAGCAGCGTTTCGCAAGGGCATCCCAATCTTACAGTGCATAAGGAGACCCCTCCTCCTCCCATGGACATCACGAACCCCCTCCATCAATGGCGTGTTCCCCCACTCCCTCCCCGACATGGGTCACCAGCATCAGGGCCCACCTGATGGGTCCTCCTGCCTGAACCCTGTCATGCCCCCCATCGTGATTCTCCCCCCTCGCCACATTCCCTCATCCATCATAGCCCTCATCCAGGCTCCACCCCCTTCGCACTACCCCTCGTACAGTGGTGGTACCTGGAGCCATAGCCAGGGTATCTGATGAGCACTGTCAGGTGGGCACAGCACAATGGGCAATGCCCAGCCATGCCCCTACCACCCAGGTGTCTTGATGGCCTCCAAGCCCCCCCTGGCATGGCCATCAGGGTCTTGCACCATGCCCTAAAGTCAGACAATTCCATATGCTGGGAGTTGAACGGGTTATATGTATTTAAATACTACTTTAAATATGCTAATCAGCCTCGCACTCTTTCTGGACACGATCCGGTTCACGCCGTTAGAAACGGGTCAGGAGACTCGCAGACTGTTTTGTGCCAGGTGAGAAACCGATTTTTAGACCTGCACGCTATTCTCCAGGATCAGCGTGACCTGTGCCAGGCATGGTGTAGTCAGAGAATTGCTCCCATTGTATTCCAAATCCTAATCACTCGTCATTTCTTATGACCCCTCTGGTTCCTTGATCAATCATTATAAATTTCTGTTCTCCGGTTCACCCATTGGAAAGAGTTTCTCTCTATTTACTCTGAATAAACCAGGCATTTGATATACCTCCATCAAATCTCCTCTTAGCCTTCTCTCCTTTAAGGAGAACAACCCAGCTTCTTCAATCTATCCATGTAACTGCAGCCCTTCATCTTGGATCCATTCCAGTAACTCTCTTCTGTAACCTCCCCAAAACATTAACAACCTTCCTGAAGTCCAATGCCAGAACTGGACACCATGCTCTAGCTAAGGCTGAGTTTGTGCTTTTATATAATTTGAGCCAAACTTCCCAGTTTGTGGAATCTTCATCTTTATTTATAAATCCCAGGATGCTTTATCTGTTTTGACTTATTCTGCCACCTTCCACACTATTTTTGAAGAGGCAGTGGAGTAGACAAAGGGGAATGCTGTAGAACGTAAGAGATTAAGTATACTGTGGATGTTAGAAATCTGAAATAAAAACAGTGTCGGAAATACTCAGTTTGAATGCATGGCCAGGTTTATCCTTCTCCCCTTTTCTGAACGAGGGTGTACGATTGGCATTCGTCCAGTCTTTTTGCACATGTTCACCACAGACTCCTGAAATGAGCCAGGCTGTAGAGAAGTCAAGGCAACCATTACCTTGGCAGCTGTTGGCACTGGATGTCTAGCTGCTCCTTGCATTCTAATGTCCTCCTTCAGGAGGGGACACATTGTCTCGATAGAAACAGCTATCGGTCACATTGCTGATCCATTGTTGGTTTATCTGATGTTGTGGGTAGCAACTTCTTACCTCACCAGCAACAACTGTGCACCAGGAAACTTCCTTTTTGCTGAGGGCGACTGCTCCAGCCCATCTCTGATAGGTGCTGCCCCCTACCTTCAGTCCAGAAAACACCTCAATTACCAGGATCTTAGCTGCCAAATTCTCCTTTACCGAGCAGTAACCCAGAATGAGCCCGACTTCAAAACCCACCCAATGGAACAGCATTCCCAATCTGAACAGTCTGTTAACACTGTGGCAAGTCAATGGCAATGCATGACCTCCGCTTTACTGATTCTCCACTTTATATAAAAGTATTTAATGCCTGCCGCTTTAGTCAGTGGCTTCATCAGTGCTTGGACAAACCGTTGATCTCTCAGTGGCCTGTGTGCCTCTGACAAAATTCCAATGTGCCCAAAGACTCAAGTGCCTGCTAAATTGCCCAAACTGACTGCCTGCCACTACCGCTGACTGTCATCCGTGAGACCATAAGATATAGGAGCAGAATTAGGCCACTCGGCCCATCGAGTTTGCTCCGCCATTCAATTGTGGCTGATATTTTTCTCATTCCCATTCTCCTGCCTTTTCCCCATAACCCCCGATCCCCTTATTAATCAAGAACCTATCTATCTCTGTCTTAAAGACACTCAATGACCTGGCCTCCACAGCCCTCTGCAACAAAGAATTCCACAGATTCGCCACTCTCTGGCTGAAGAAATTCCTCCTCGTCTCAGTTTTAATGGATCATCCCTTTAGCCTGAGGTTGTGCCCTGTGGTTCTAGTTTTTCATACTAGTGGAAACTTCCTCTCCACGCCCACTCTATCCAGGCCTCGCAGTATCCTGTGAGTTTCAATAAAATCCTCCCTCATCCTTCTATACTCCGAGTACAGACCCAGAGTCCTCAACCGTTCCTCATACAACAAGCTCTTCATTCCAGGGATCATTCTTGTGAACCTCCTCTGACCCTTTCGAAGGCCAGCACATCTTTCCTTAAGGGCCCAAAACTGTTCACAATACTTCAAAATGGGGCCTGACCAGAGCCTTATACAGCCTCAGGAGTACATCCCTGCTCTTGTATTTGAGCCCTCTCAACATGATTGCTAACATTGCATTTGCATTCCTAACTGAACCTGAACGTTAACCTTAAAAGAATCTTGAACAAGGTCTCCCAAGTCCCTTTGTGCTTCTGATTTCCTAAGCATTTTCCCATTTAGAAAATAGTCTATGCCTCCATTACTCCTTCCAAAGTGCATAACCTCACACTTTTCCACATTGTATTCCATCTGCCACTTCTTTGCCCACTCTCCTAACCTGTCCAAGTCCTTCTGCAGCCCCCCTGCTTCCTCAATACTATCTGTCCCTCTATATATCTTTGTATCATCTGCAAACTTAGCAACAGTTCCTTCCTCCAAATCGTTAATGTATATTGTGAAAAGTTGTGGTCCCAGCACCGACCCCTGAGTCACCACTAGTCACCGGCTGCCATCCTGAAAAAGACCCCTTTATCTCCACTCTGCCTTCTGCCAGTTAGCCAATCTTCTATCCATGTCAGGATCTTAGCCTTAACTTATTTAACAGTCTCCTATGAAAAACCTTGTCAAAGGCCTTCTGGAAGTCTAAATAAATCACGTCCATTGATTCTCCTTTATCTAACTTCCTTGTTACCACCTCAAAGAACTCTAACAGATTTGTCAGACATGACCTCCCCTTGACGAAGCCATGCTGACTCAGTCCTATTTTATCATGCACTTCCAAATACTCTGCGATCTCATCTTTAATAATGGACTCTAAAATGTTGCCAATGACCGAAGTCAGGCTAACCAGGCTATAATTTCCCATCTGCTGCCTCCCTGCCTTAAACAGTGGTGTTACATTAGCTACTTTCCAGTCCTCCTGGACCCTCCCTGGCTCCAATGATTCCTGAAAGATCACCACCAATGCCTCCACAATTTCCTCAGCTATCTCTTTTGGAACCCTGGGGCATAGTCCATCCGGTCCAGGTGATTTATCCACCTTCAGACCTTTCAGCTTCCTCAGGACCTTCTCTGGGGGAAGGAGGAGACTGAGAAGTCTCCTCTGGAAAGATCATATGGAGGCAACAACATGTCCGGTTACTGGCATGACATGTTCTTGCATGACACTGCTGGCCTACTCGCCTTCAAACCTACCTCTGTATCCAAATTCAGTCCATAGAATCCGAGAATGGGTACAGTACAAAAAGAGGCTATTCAGCCCATCATCTCCATACAAGCTGTCTGCCAAAGCAATTCAACTTAGAATCATAGAATCCCTACAGTGCAGAAGGAGGCCACTTGACCCATTGATTCTGCACCTACTCCCTGATAGAGCATCTTACCTACAACCCCCACTCTATCCCTGTCACCCCCTGCATTTAGCCTACTAATCACCCTAACATAGATATCTTGGGACACTACGGGGCAATTTAGCATGGCCAATCCACCTAACCTACACATTTTTGCATGGTGGGGAAAACCGGGGCACCCGAAGGAAACCCATGTGAACACAGGGAGAATGTGCAAGTTCCACACAGTTACCCAAGGCTGGAATCGAGCCCATGTCCCTGGTGCTGTGAGGCAGCAGTGCTAACCACTGTGCCACCCCAATGGGAACAATTTCTTTCTATCTGCACTATCTAGATCTTTCATGATTTGAACTCCTTTCTCAAATCTTCTCACAACCATATTTTCACCAATCTATGAAATTGAAATTCCTCATCTGTGAACTTTTCTGCACTCTCTCTCTAAATTAGGCATAATAATCCAGTTGAGTCTGAAAGTATTTTATAAGCGTTCATCAATACTGCTTTTCATTTATACTTTATGCCTCTGTTTATAAAGTCCTGGCTTTCATGTGCCTTTTTTTAACGGCTTCCTCAATCTGTCCTGTCACCTTCAGCTTGGCGAGCATATACCCCCAGGTCTCTCTGTCCCTGCACCCCATTTAGAATTGTGCTCATTATTTTATGTTGCCCCTTGTTTTTTCGATCAAAATGAATCGCTTCACACTTCCTTGCATTAAATTTCATCCCCACCTGTCCGTCCATTCCACCAGCCTGTAAATGTCCTCTTGAAGTTTATCAAAATCCTCCTCACACCATGAAATACTAGTTTTGAACTATGCAGATTTTGAAATTGTGAAATCCAGGTAATTGAAATATGTCAAGAAAAGTAGTGGTTCTCAAACTGACCCCCAGGGAAACCCCACTGTAAACCTTCCTCCAGTCTGAAAAACAACCATTCACCACTCCTCTTTTTCCTGCCACTCAGCCAGTTTCATATCCATGCTGCCACAGCCCTTTTATTCTGGTGTCGTATATTGGAGAATGACACCAGGGAGCATAAAGTTTAAAACAACAGAGCTTTATTTACAGATGTGTGCTCTCTTTATGGCTGCTTCTTCTCTGCCTGTTTCCCGCACTAGGGACTCATGAGGTAGCTTCTGGTGAACACATGAAGACATTAATAAGCACAGCTCTGTAAGCCAATAAGAATTAATACAAATCCATAACATTTCCTCCCCCCTTAAATTGAACATTCCTAACGAGTTCAAAACAATAATCGGTAAGTCAATCACCATTAATAAGTCAGACGGTCTGGAGGTTGCAGTTCTCAAATTGGTTTATGGTGAAGCTCCGACATCTTCTCCTTCACACTGGTGGTAAACTCTGGTATTTTCAATCTTTTGCACGAACATCATCGGTGATGGGTTTAACCGGCATTGACGTAGGCACTAGAGGCGTCTGATTTACAGATGAGGTGTTGCTTCCCTCAACAATGCCCATTTAGTATCTGGGTTGTAGCAAGGTTCAGGTCAAGACTTTGTGTGGTTGAATCCGGATTCTCAGCAGGTTCCAATTCCGTTTCTCTTCCATCCATAACAATACTATTACAATAAGCATCCCCTACATGTTTTCCTACAGTTACTTGATCAGATTGTCAAACTCCTTCTCCAGAATCAAATTTATTGATACTAATTAAAATTATCACTATTAGTTTTTTCAACTTTTTGCAATTTTCCTATAAATTTGCTGCTCTATATCCTTCACACAAGTTGGTGGCTTAGAGTAATGATATCCATATTCTTTCTTAATTCTAAGCAAATCATAGAATTCCTATAGTGCAGAAGGAGGCCATTCAGCCCATCGAGTCTGCACTGACTCTCTGACAGAGGCCAGACTTTTACTGGCACGTCTGCCCTGATTTCGGGGGCAGGCAAGGCTCAGAACGGCATTCTCCATTGGCCTCGGGCAGGATTGTACAAACCTTGGGCGGATATGCTGGTAAAATTCCACCCGAAGTATCTTACCCAGGCCCTCTCCCCACCCTATCCCATAATTCCACACATTTACCCCACTAATTCCCCCATCCTACACATCTTGAGACACTAAGTAGCAACTTCGCATGGCCAATCCACCTGCACAGCTTTGGACTTGGAGGAAACTGGAGCACCCGGAGGAAACCCACACTGACATGGGGAGAATGTGCAAACTCCACAAGACAATCACGCAAGGCTGGAATCAAATCCAGATCCCTGGTGCTGTGAGGCAGCAGTGTTAATTACTGTGCCACCCAAATAGATCCTGTCCTTGAGTCATTCAAGACATTCTCACTCACCAGCACCAGAACATTCTCCTTAATCGATATTGCCAACCCTCCCCTTTTCTTTCCTGCCTTAACTTCCCGAAACACCTTGTATCCAGGAATGTGGAAAAGCTCAGCAGGTCTGGCAGCACCTGTGGAGAGAGAACCAAAGTTAACCATTTCAGTCTCTGACCTTTCGTCTGTTTTTATTTCAAATTTCCAGCATCTATAATATTTTGCTTTTGAATTACTGTCCTTTTTGGACACAGGTGTCTGGTATCACTATAAATTGATATTCCCAGTTGGCTATTTATGCCTGCAGATTACCAACCTTAGTTACCATGCTTTGTGTGTATTACATACATGCACTGAATTTCAATCTTATTGTACTCTGAGTGTGACTCTCCAACTAATACTCCCCCGCTTTCTCCCGCTGTCTCCCCCAATTCTTTGTGCATTTTGTTTCTCCTTTCTAATGCAACCTGCCAAATTAGTTTAAACCCTGACAAAAGCACTAAACAGCCCCGTGAGAATATTGTTCCTGGCTCTGTGCTGCAGCTGTGTACAGCCTTAGCTGCAGAGGCAACCATTGCCACTGAGGGTTTTCTCCAGGAACTGTAGAGTTTAAAAATAGTAGGCTCTATTCTCCAGAGCCAGCAGGGAGACTGCCAGGTTTCATGGGATAGTCTCCCCACAAGATAGTGGGTCCCTCCTACCCCTGGTAAAATACCTGGGGAGGTGGGAAGAGACCCAAAATTGGCCAGTTAAGTGGTTCTCCAGGTAGATAGCATGCCTGCCAGCTTTCCTGCTGCTGTTAGGTGCATTGACCTGAACAGGCACTGGAGTGTGGTGACTGGGGGAATTTCACAGTAACTTGTGACTAATGAATAAACTTTTAACCTCGTCAGACACATACCGCACGCCATCCCACCAATATTGTGTCAGCCTGTCACCATGGAGAGGGTAAAAGTTTGACCCATGTCTCTGTCATCATAGCATCTCAAATTATTCCAGAAATTTTGCACACCACTCAAATCATTTTATTTATTCATCTTCATTATAAAACACACTGCTTCCATCTCATTAGTCTTCAATCTGTCTTTTATCAGTTTATGCCCAGCCTCACCCTGCATGTTTCAAACAGAAATAATCCTTAAAGTTAACCGTTTCCATTTCATATTTTATAATTCCTCCAATTTGTCTACTTCCAAAGTTGAAGAGTTTCATTACTTGGGTATCTGACATGAAGGCATCAACTTCAAGGCCTGAATTTTACATGTCAGGCCCAGGCACAGACCCAAGCCAGACATGCATAAATCCCACGGGAGCATTTCCGAGTGAGATTAAGGTCGGGGGTGCATGTGCGAATATAGTACTCACCTGCCGACAATTAAACGGCCAACTGCGGCTGTGACAGTGATTTTACGCTGCCATGATCCTTATTAGCTTGTCGTACAGGGAAAACAGGTGGGTGAGCAGTAGTAGGTTTTCTGTGATAGTTTGTAGCCGTGTGAGTACAGAGTTATCTTTGAGTTTTTGGTTATTGTTTAGCATTTGACAGTGTTCCATCATTTACTAGGCACAAGTTATCTGCATCTGATCCAATGGAGTTAGTGTATTCTAATGGTGGGACATTGTCTGAAGAGGATGAGAGGGACAGGAGGGAGAGGGGGCCAGGTGAACACAGACAGCATCCGAGGCAGAGACCTGGAAGAGGAGAGGTACGGTTTCAGTCAGTGCAGGGCCAGCAGGGAGGTCATGGCAGGAGAGGACGCTGAAGGTGCCATAACCCAGTGATTAGAGTCTTCGGGCAGCACGCCCAGTACTTCCAGATGTCCAAGGTCCAGTGCTGCAGGAGATTATGTCTCTCTAGGGGCACAGTGACATCTCTTTGCAAAATGATAGGTCCTGAGAAATGGGGGGCACTTAGCCCATCCAACCTTCCATGGTGTCCTGACGCTGCTGACATTGCTGAACAGCAGGATAGTTATTGCCCCTGAGCCACACAGTTTCCTCAGCCACCTCAAAATCCTGGCAGCCTTCAGTGAGCTGCCTCCTCTGGTTTTAAACACCCTCACTGGGTCCTCATAGAACCAGGCGCCTAACATGTTCCTGCCCCGCCAACCGGTCGATATATTGAATGCTGGGCATGTCTTTATTGGACACCCATTGCGTTAACAATGCAATCTCGGGAGGGAGCGGGTTTCACCCTGAGGGTGATATTCAGGCCCATGCTCCATCATTGCATTGCTTACAAGCTTTTGATGTTTTGTCTTTTGCTTGGATGACCAGACCCCAATGCAATGGTCACACTGAAGTCTGATGCGAGCATTTAGTAACTTCACTGTGGCTGTCTCAGCCTTGAATTCTATTGATTTGCCAATACAGCTCAGCAGTCTGTTTGCTATACTGATTGCTGCTTTCCAATGGCTGAACATGAATAGTATTTGGTCCATTACTCCCAGGTTTCCCTGAGCCTCCCTCCTCGGTAGTTGGCCCCATTCATTAGACTCATAAATTGCCTTTCCCGACCTCAGGACATCACAAAGTGCTTCACAATCAATGACTTACTTTTCAAAGTCTAGCCACTGTTGTAAAAATTGGCATACACAGCAACCAATTTAGACACAGCAAGGTTCCACAAAGAGCAATGAGATAATGAGTAGATAATCTGTTTTAGCAGCTTGGCTGAAGGATAAATGCTGGCTAGGATGCCAGAATTATAACAACAGTTAGAACATTGTTGGTACATCAATGTAGATGTCTCCTTATCATTTTGAAGCACTGATGTTGTGACAGTTAATGTAATCAATCGCTGTTATATATGGTCAACAAAATATGCCTATCTATTTGCAAAATCTCTTCCATCCTCTATTCACAATGTAGAAATAAACATGCTGCACTCCGTTGCTATAAAAAGGTTAGCAAACTTTAACATCGTCTAAATATTTTAATCAATATTAACTGTAATGTCTATTATAATTTAAGACTCAAGAAGTTACTTAACAATATATGCATCTCTTGACAATAGCACCAAGAACATAACATATTATTTCACATGCTGTAAATGCTACAGCAGGATGCAACATTTAAGCTCTCTAGAACATTATCCTTTGTTATTTCATTATTTAAAGAGTAACAGAAAATACCATTGTATTATACTTTACATCTAGAAGATTACTATGCAGCAAATGATTCATGAAGCAACTCCTCAGAGGCCAATGTCCCTTCACCAGATTCCCTTTATTTACAAACTTATCACCCCTCTTAATAATGCTTCATCAATAAGTCAGAATCCAGAGTGTCATATATATTATATATGTATATATATATATATGTAGTTGGGGTGGAGATCATTGCTGAAATTATAATTAATATTATCAGACCAGTATAAGCTGGTCCCATTCTGCAGCACAGCATACAATAACATCCTGCATTCATATAGAGCCTTTAGCTACAATGTTCCAATGTGCCTCACAGGAACATTATTAAACAAAATTTGGCTCTGACTACATGAGATGTGAGGAAAGGTGATAAAATCTTGGTCCAAGAGGTAATTTTAAAGAAGCCCCCCAAAGGAGGAAAATGGTGAAGGGAAGCAAAGAGAGTTAGGATGAAAACGCAAACCTAGAAAATTCTCCTGAACATACCTGAAAGAAGTTCTCTGACCAAGCACTGCACGATTACCAGCTTTACCTCTCTACAGTATATTACAGGGTGTTACAATCCTGTTAGGGACCGTTCATGCTTAAAGAAGAAAACCAAACATCCAGTAATTAATTGACAGAAGTAAATCACATGATTTCAGTTTTTTAACAAAAACAAACCTTATTAAACAATGTAAGCATTATTAGCTTGACAGCTTATAATGACTTGTGCTCTAAACTCAGTTCTACTTTTCATTTCCTTCCAAGGAATTTATTTCCTTATCGTAAAAAAACTTTAAGATTCCTCTGCTATAGAGGAACAGTGGAAGGTATTTGTGGAGATTGTTCATAATTCCCAACAAAGTTGTATTCTATTAAGAAACAAAGACACTCAATGAAGGATGCACAATCCAGTTTATTGTTTGTTGATTTATTAGTGTCATAAGTAGGCTTATATTAACACTGCAAAGAAGTTACTGTGAAAATCCCCTGGTCGCCACACTCTGGCGCCTGTTCAGGGACACTGAAGGAGAATTTAGCATGGCTAATGCACCTAACCAGCACGTCTTTCAGACTGTGGGAGGAAACTGGGGCACCAGGAAGAAACCCACGGGGAGTACGTGCAGACTCTGCACAATGACCCAAACCGGGAATTAAACCTGGGTCCCTGAAGCTGTGAAGCAACAGTGCTTGCCACTGTGCCACCCACCATGGCTAAATAAGGAAGTTCAGGATAGCATCAAATTGAAAGAAAAAGTGTAAAATGCTGCAAAGCTTAGTGGCGGGTCAAGTGATTGGATAGAATGTGTAAATCAGCAAAAACGCCTTTTGAAAAGGAGAATTAGAGCATGAGAAAAAGTTAGCTAAAAATATAAAAACAGATAGTAAGAGTTTCTACAAGTATTTAATAAAGTAAAGGATTAACTAAATTAAACTTCGGCCCCTTAGAGGGTGAGACTAGGAAATAATAATGGGAAACAAGGAAATGATGGGAGTGTTGAACAGGTACTTTGTGTTTCTTTGTACTGTAGAAGACACAAAAATCCCAAGAATACTTGAAAATAAAGAAGTAAAAGGGAGGGAGGAACTTAAAACAATTACAAAATACTGGGAAAATAATTAGAAGGAAACATGGATAAGTCAGTTGGAGCTGATGGCCTGTATCCTAGGGTCTTAAAGAAAGCAGCAGCAGAGACTGTGGAAGCTTTGGTTGTAATCTTGCAAAATTCCAAAATTCCCCAGATTCTGCAAAGGTCCTAGCAGATTAAAAAATCACAAACTCAAGAAATGAGGGAGACAGAAAACTCTAGACCCATTAGCCGAACATCGCAAATGCTGGAATTCATCATTAATGTGGTAATAGGACATCAGAAAACAATAATACAATGAGGCAGTCAACATGATTTTGTGAAAAGAAATTCACGTTTGGCTAGTTTACTAGAGTTCTTTAAGAAAGTGACAAGGTGGAAAAAAGGAGAACCTAAGAATGTGGGGTACTTGGATTTCCAAAAGGTATTTAATAAAGGGCCACATTAAAGGTTTTTACACAAAATAAGAACTTGTAATGTAGGGGGTAACATATTAGGATTAATAGAACATAGAACAGTACAGCACAGAACAGGCCCTTCGGCCCACGATGTTGTGCCGAGCTTTGTCTGAACCCAGATCAAGCTATTTCCTCCCTATCATCCCGAAGTACTCCATGTGCCTATCCAATAGCTTCTTAAATGTTCCTAAAGTTTCTGACTCCACTATCCCTGCAGGCAGTCCATTCCACACCCCAACCACTCTCTGAGTAAAAAACCTACCTCGGACATCCTTCCTATATCTCCCACCATGAACCCTATAGTTATGCCCCCTAGTTACCGCTCCATTCACCCGAGGAAATAGTCTTTGAACGTTCACTCTATCTATCCCCCTCATCATCTTATAAACCTCTATCAAGTCTCCTCTCAACCTTCTTTGCTCCAAAGAGAAAAGCCCAAGTTCCCTCAACCTTTCCTCATAAGACCTACCCTCCAAACCAGGCAGCATCCTGGTAAATCTCCTCTGCACTCTTTCCAGTGTCTCCACATCCTTCTAGTAGTGAGGTGACCAGAACTGCACACAATATTCCAAATGTGGTCTCACCAAGGTCCTGTACAGTTGCAGCATAACCCCACGGCTCTTAAACTCAAACCCCCTGTTAATGAACGCCAACACACTATAGGCCTTCTTCACGGCTCTATCCACTTGAGTAGCAACCTTCAGAGATCTATGGATATGAACCCCAAGATCTCTCTGTTCCTCCACATTCTTCAGAACCCTACCTTCAGAACCCTACCTTAGAGGGCCTAAAATAAAGAAACAACTGGGACAAAGCTATTGGCACTTGGAAACTTCTGTGGCCACCTCAGATCTGTGATAGGAGCAGGGGGCCAACTCCATCGGCAGGCAGTCCATCAACTCTGATGGGACTTGTTTTCCCGAGGTGGGTGCAGAGGGCCAGGAAATTTCCCCAATCACACTACCCAACTCGGGAGCAGATGAATATTCAACCCGTTAACCCTGTTTCACTCACCACAACTGCTGCCAATATTGCTGTGTATTTCCAGCATTTTATTCATTGTTGCAGATTTACAGTATCCTTAGTAATTTGCTGTCACTTTAAATGTGTTATGTTTATCCAGAAGATTGATTAGTGAACAGAAATCAAAGAGTAGGCGTAATTGGGTTGGTGGGATGTGACCAGTGGAGTGCAACAGTGCTGGGGCCTCAACTATTTTGCAATCTATATCAATGACTTCACAGTTTTGGTCTTCTTACTAAAGAAAGGATAAAATGGCGTTGGAAGCAATTCAGAGAAGGTTCACTTAGCTGATTCCTGGGATGAAAGGGTTAGCTTCTAAGGAAGGGCTGAGCAAATTGAACCTAAAGTCATTGGAGTTTAGAGGAATGAAAGGTGATATTATTGAAACTTGTAAGATCCTGAGGGAACTTTACAGGGTGGATGCTGAAAGGAATTTTCCCCTTGTTGGAGAGACTAAAACTAGGCAGCACAGTTTAAAAATGAGAGATCACCCATATAAGACAGAGGTGAGGAGAATATTTTCTCCCAGAGGGTCATTAGTCGTTGGAATCCCCATCCTCAGTGCAGTGGAGCCGTATCATTGAATATATTCTAGACTGAGTTAGTTAGATTTTCCCATGATGAGTCAGTCCTGGTCCCTTGTGTCTTTTAAGTAGTGGTGCAGGTTGTCAAGGGCAGCTGGCAAAGGCAGGACTCCTGCCTTCATTCTGTCAATTGAATGCCACCCTGAGGGCAGACATTCTTTCAGCCATCTCTGATCCCAAATGGGCTGACTCTCCAAGGTACTCTGGCGGCATGGTGTTACAGTGATGGGGTGGGACATATGGTGGGTGGGGCCTATTGGGGCAGGGCATGAAGGGACGGTCCGATGGAGGGGGGCCTGCTGTGTACTCTGCAATGGGATTGGATTGAGGGGGAGGGGGGTCCGCTGCCGCTCTGCAGTTGCAATTGGTTCGGGGGATGGGGGAGCCCGATCGGTCTTGTGGGCGGGGGGGGGGGGGGGGAGGGGGGAGGGCTAGATGCTAAGGCATTGTGGATGATTGGCCGTGGGCTGTGGTGTGGGAGGACCTGGTTGAGGTTGCCTGCAGTAGCAGAGCCCGATAGCTCTCTGTCTGTCTGTCAAACCCCTGCTGTTACAATTACGCAAGTGTAGCATCAGAGATCTGCACATGCGCAGTAGCTCCCTCTGCAGGCTGGCTAGTGAATTAAGCCCAGCCCAGTGCCTGCAGCAGCTAGAAAGAGTCCACACCAGTTTTTCAATGACTAAGTGCATAAGATTGGGCGTGAAAACTCACCCAAAAAATGGATCAGGAACTCTCCCATTTTCACACTAGCTGGACACTTAGGCCCTGATTTTACCGGCATGGCCACCCCAAAATCGGGGCAGGCGAGGCTCATAGAACAGCATTCCCCATTTGCCTCAGGCGCAATCTTACGAGCCTCGGGTGGCCGTGCCGGTAAAATCAGGGCCTTACATTCAAGCTCGTAAAATTCCATCCATTGTATCTGAAAAAATTCCACTAAGTTACTCAAATGACCTTGCTAGCAATGTACAATTTCTACACTTTTTTTTTCCCAACCAGGAGACTTGAGATATCCTCTCCAGGCAAGGCTGCTAAGTTGTCAAGGAAAAGTCAGCAGTGATGATTTTCCCCAGATATTTTGGGCATTAAGGAGCGGCTGAAGTGCCCAAGGTAGGATTTTAGCTGGAACCTCTGTTTGCCAAGTGGTTAGTTCAAGATGCCACCTTGGTAAGGTAGTTGAAGTTTGGGTTTGGACTGACAGGCTGGAGAATTGTTAACCAGCTGATCAGTATTTCAATCTCCTGTGAATGCTTGTTCAGGAAGCGACACAGCAGTTGGTGGCTAACTCACTCTCCTAACATTGACAAGGTGATCGAGGGTAAACGAGTCCTTGCAGAGGATTGCTAGCACCTACTGAAAAGTACATTACAATTTCTTGCCAGCCTGCAGCAGGATGTTTGAAAAAGGTCTTTGATACTGCTCCACAAAAATTATAATCTAATTCAGCACTCCAGTCTTAAATGTGTAGGCATCTGGTTAAGCACTTTCAGCCAAATTCAAATTATGGTAATCAGCAATTAGGCCCAAAACATGTTAAAACCAGACTTTCAAATGAACACATCCTGTTAGGACAAACACCCATTTATTATCTGGTTTCACCTTTCAGACAATAATCCCACTAATACACTAAAAAGTTCAACAAGGCCAACTTGTTATTTTCTCACTGGCAAGGAAGGACTCATAAGTTGGTCTTAGTATATGGCTGATTCTAATTATTACTGCATATATTCAATTGCTATGTACAAAATACAGTGGCCTGAATTTTTAGGATAGCCTCCTCCATTCAAAGAGATGGTGGAAAACACATTTCTGTCAACTCCGACAACCCCGCTGCCATATTACACTGTAATGAGCATTGATTGGCATAAGGTGCGACTTCCACCCGTCATTCGGGAGGACGTTCCACCGGAGAATTGCCGGCTAGTCCCTCTGCAGTGGCCAAAAGATAAACTGCATGGAGCTCCCTGAGACTAAATCCCAGGAACTAGAGACCCAAGTAAGTGTAAAAGATCCCAAGGCTGGGAACATAAGGAAGGCCTCGGGAGTTGCAGAGGGGGGTGGGAGGGTGGTGTGTCTCAGAGTTAGCCCAGAGCGGAGGATTGGACCAGACATTACCAGGCCCTAAAAGGAGGACACTCCAAGCCAGAAGGGGGCATCTGACACAGTCAGAAGGGGATCCAATATCAAACTTTCTTTATTTCCGGTTTTCCGCATGGATTTTCGATTTGCCCACCAGACTAAAAATTGAGACTGGGCTGGAAAAGGCCCTTAAGTGGCCATTAAATAGCAAGGATAGGCTTCCCATCTGAGGTCTTGCCCACCCAGAGTAAAATCACTGCAAAGTCAGTGTGGGCAAGAACCTAAAGGGGGAGTGATGTCAGTGAAACTCAGGAGTTATATTTAGGAGAGATTGAGCAAAGGTGGTCAGGAAGGTCAACTCCAGGGTCTGCACCAGAGGACCTGGCAAAAATGCACCAAAATAATCTCGGGTGCGATGAATGCATCTTTACATGGCATCTCCTACCCCCACATCACCAACCTATCGTGCTGTTCAGTGCACCACAACTCCATCACTTACCCAGCAGCAATCCGTGGTACTGAGGATCATGTCTAACATTCAGATTCTCCACCTCACTCTCTCACATCTACTAATGCTGCCAGCTGCATACTCATCTCACACTGCCTCCGCATTCCTCCAACTATTCAATTATGGCAGGCACAAACCCAAACACTGCTGGCATTCTGCCCACTCTCCTGTAGGACAAAGTAGAGCACAATAGAAGAGAGCAAAGCAGAACTAGCAGGGGTCAAGGACACCTGTATCTCTTAACCCCTGCAGAGGAGATAACTCTTAGTTGTTTATACAGCAACTTGATTCTCATTGTGTGTCAAGCACTGTATTGGGAATACTGCCAGGTATGAAACTGAGATTTCCAAACATGTATTTACAGTTAGTAAGCAAACAGCTCCCTTGAAGCGTCTGGAGTATCCGATATTGCTGAGAATTTGAGCATGTCAGCATCTTCCTGCCTTATGTTTCTTCTTAACTCCCAGTTCTCTCTCATCCTTCTATCTGTGTGTGCCCTTGTCCATTAGCAATGCCATGGGGGTTGTGCAGGAAGCAGCCAATGGCTCATCCAGCCCCCAGAAACATAGGTAAGTATCAGTAGCTTCCAGCAGTGCTACACAAATGAATTTCTTGCCCACTATGTTTAGCTCATATTATTAGGATTGTTATAACTCCAGGTTGCATAATTTGATATTGAACAATACAAGTGAACTCCTGAAAATAAGAGACACTGGGTCCACCTGTGGACGCAGCTGAGACCAAGTGAGAATCTAAGGCAGACTCGAATCTTGTAACAATACCTCATCCTCAATGAACTTGGTAGGAATTTAGCCGCATGCTGCAGCATGGAAGATTCCATAATAGCTGTTTGCTTACTAATTGTAAATATATTTTACAGAAATCTCAGTTTGGTACCTGGCTGTATTCCCAATACAGTGCTTGGCACATAGCAAAGACAAAGTTGCTGCATAAACAAATACTGTAGTCATTCGGCAATGAGGTGCACTGGGTGATAAGCTGAAGATTTAAACCTTTTGTGTGCATGCACCAAGTAAGTTACAGGACTGTGCTGTTTGAAGGGCACTAAATATTAAATGGTGCACATGGGTTAAGCTAAGAATAATATTTCAAGTTAGCCTAGAAAAGCAGGTCTCGCGACCATAACTTTAAATTTGTGCGAAACGATTTTTAAACACAAACTTAGGAAAAAACTATTTACTAAAAATATAATAAATGTCTGTAACAATATTCCACACAAGGTAATGGGGGCAAAACCATTGCACACTTTACTCAGCTGGTAGCAATAATAGCATGGGCTTTGATTGGCCAAATAGTTTTTATTTTATTGGTACCTTTCGGTACTTTATTTCTAATCAAAAAAGCCAATTCAAATTAAATCCAATCATGGTGCCCACATGAGGGACAAACCAGATTCAAGCTGACAAGACATTGCATCCCATCTTGGACTCGATCAAACAAGATCCAAGCTGACAGGATGAGGCATTACACCCCCTCCCGGGGCTTGATCTGAGCTGCATCTTAGCCAAAAGGCCAAGATAGCTTTGAAAAATTGCATCAGGTAAAGCCTCGGTTTATCCTCATTGGCTACCCTGATCCTTTACTCTACCCGAGCTTAGGCAAACGGCGATTGCAGACGTTGGCACACTCCAAGTGCAATGGGCCACCCTCGTCCCCTCACAGATCATTCCCTCTCTCCTGCGAGGTAAGTATTCTTGTCTAGAATTGTTTGAGTTCTTTTGAACAATTAAGCATGTTCAACGACACAGCATATTCTTATCTAAATATCCATTGATGTGTAAAGAAGGAATATAAATATTATATTGTGCATTTTTATATCTTTGAGAAATATTCCAAAGTGCCTGACATAAATGATTAATTTGAAGTTCAGTGCCTGATCAACAAGATCTCATAAAAGATAAGAGTTGAATGAACAGTTGATTTATTTTTGGTGGCTTTGTTTGAAGGGACACATTGTCCAGAAAAAAATCCCAGTGCTTTAAATAGCAAAGAGGGTTATTTAACATTTTCTTGACATCTCAGTCGAAGTTCAGCACCTCAGAAATTCCCCAGATATTAAAACCCATCTCGGGTAATTAATTCAAGTGTATGTTTAGGGGGTTTGATCATTTGGAATCGGCAGCAAGTTTGCTCTCCGCTGACTCAAGATAATTCAATACAAGGTAAATGCTGTTAACAGTATAAATGTACAGCTTGGGTAAGAAATTTAAGTGAAAAGGATTGGTATTGGTTTTCCATTTATACTCAGTGATTTGTTTTATTGAGTCCTCATTTTTTTACATGAGGACTCCACCCACCGCCCCCACCTACGCAATGAGGTTTAATCTAATCCAATTTTCCAGCTCTTAGTGTGTAGTCATGTAGATACAGCATCTAAAGTCCATATGCAATAACTTTTTTAAAAATGATGAGGTTTTCTGCCAGTCCTTCAGGCAGTAAATTCCAGACATTCACCACTTTCTGGGTGAAATAATTTCTCCTCATCAACTCTCTAAATGTTCTGTCAATTATTTTCAATCTATGCTCTCCGCTTCTTGACTCTCTGCTAAGGGAAATATATCCTTCCTATACACTCAATCTAGGCCCCTCAAAACTTTATACACCTCAGTTAATCTCCCCTCACCCTCTTCTGTTCTAAAGGAAAAGACACGAGCCTATCCAATCTTTCCTTTTCTAAAATTCTCCTATCATGACACCATCTTAGTAAATCTCCCCCGCACTCTTCCCAATGCGATAAAACCTTCCAATAATGTGGTGGCTAAACAGTGTTCCAGCTTTGGCCTGTGCAGTGTTTTATATAATCTGACATAATCTCCCTGCTTTTATATTCTATGCCTCAGCTAATAAAGGAAAGCATAAATGAAAAACAAAATTAGGAAATCTGAAATAAGAAGAGAAAGTGTTGAAAATTCTCAGCAGGCCTGGCAGCATCTGTGGAGAGAGAAAAGGAAAACATTACTTCTTGCCTTCTTAACCACCTTATCTACTGTCCTGCTACCCTCAGGAAGCTACAGACATGAAAATCAAGGTATCTCTGTCCTTCTAAGCTTTTCAGCATAGGGAAAGGTTAGACAGGCTAGGCTTGTATCCACTGGAAGTTAGAAAAGTAAAAGGCAATTTTCTTTCTTGTAACCACATACCTGCAATTGTTGAATTGAAGTCCAAGCTTGCCTCTTGCCAGAATGACAATAAAGTTGGTCACTATTGTGATCTTGTGTCTTGAGGTGAGCAAACATGGAACTTGCTGATCAGCAATGAGATGGAAAATCAGCCGATAATATGACTGTAGCACAGAATGAGCCAGTCCAGTATAGGAGCGAATATTCCAATCAACAAGATGCACATGCTGCCTTTCAGAGTCTCATTCAGTTTCAAAAGTTAACTTCCTTACTTCCTTTCACAAAATCAAAGATGGAGGGGGCAATTCTCCCAAAAGTGCTGAATTGGCGGGAAAACTGTTCTAAATCCCATCTGTTCTGACAGTTCAGCTTCTCGCCTGAATCTCCGCACTCTGTGCACTGAAGAGGTCCCAGTCGGGAATCTCATTAAAAACCCAGGGGGGGGGGGGCCTATTCGCGCCGGAGTTTGACAGTTCTGGAGTTCTGCAGTGGCCCCAAACTGTCAAACTCCTGTTTGCTGGCCAGCCCGATCGCTGGCCAGCCTGGGACTCCCTCAGTGCTGCCCCTCCAGTCCCCCACGACCCGATCGCGGCCCCCACAGCAATTCCCGGGCCAGCCTTGACCCCCCCCCCCACCGTCCTGGAGCACCCCGATACCCACCCCCCAGCAGTGGCGATTCCCCCCCACCCCTCTCACCCTGGCAGATGTCCCCCCTCCCCACCCCGTGGTCAGATCTCCATGGAGGCAGCCTCCTCCCCGCCCCCCCCCCGGCCCCGCCACCGGCAGACCACCACCCCCCAGCCCGCCCAATCACTGCCCTCCCTCTATCCCAGACTGATTCCAATACAGAGTGGCAGCGGGAACCCCATCCCCACTAATTGCACCTGGACCCTGCCCACAATAGGCCCCACCCCCTTGGCACTGCCCCATGCCCGGTGGACAGCGCTAAGGCGCCCCCTGGGCATGGGCCCTTTGCCCCTTGGGCAGTGCTGGGAACACAGGCTGGCACTACCAGGGTGCCCATGCCCAGAGGGCACAACCCCACCCGCTGTCCAACCCCCTGGGGGGCTTCAATTGCCCCCCCCTTCATCTGGCAGGGTCTTCCGCTAGCTCCCTGAACGTGGGGAGCTAGTCTGAACCCTGCCAGAATGAAGTACTCCTGTGGGGTGGGAGATTCGATCCGATAATTAACAAAAATACACATTTAAAATAGATTAAAAACAGATTTAAATGACTTGCCTGCCTTCCCGCCGGTTTCCCGTGGTAGGGAAGTTGTTGGAGAGGATTCTTAGAGACAGGATGTATGTGCATTTAGAACGGAACAATCTCATTAGTGACAGACAGCATGGTTTTGTAAGAGGGAGGTCGTGCCTTACAAATTTGGTGGAGTTTTTTGAGGAAGTGACAAAAACGGTTGATGAAGGAAGGGCCGTGGATGTCGTCTATATGGATTTCAGTAAGGCATTTGACAAAGTCCCACATGGCAGGTTGGTTAAGAAGGTTAAGGCTCATGGGATACAAGGAGAAGTGGCTAGATGGGTGGAGAACTGGCTTGGCCATAGGAGACAGAGGGTAGTGGTCGAAGGGTCTTTTTCCGGCTGGAGGTCTGTGACCAGTGGTGTTCCGCAGGGCTCTGTACTGGGACCTCTGCTATTTGTGATATATATAAATGATTTGGAAGAAGGTGTAACTGGTGTAATCAGCAAGTTTGCGGATGACACGAAGATGGCTGGAATTGCGGATAGCGAAGAGCATTGTCGGGCAATACAGCAGGATATAGATAGGCTGGAAAATTGGGCGGAGAGGTGGCAGATGGAATTTAATCCGGATAAATGCGAAGTGATGCATTTTGGAAGAAATAATGTAGGGAGGAGTTATGCAATAAATGGCAGAGTCATCAGGAGTATAGAAACACAGAGGGACCTAGGTGTGCAAATCCACAAATCCTTGAAGGTGGCAACACAGGTGGAGAAGGTGGTGAAGAAGGCATATGGTATGCTTGCCTTTATAGGACGGGGTATAGAGTATAAAAGCTGGAGTCTGATGATGCAGCTGTATAGAACGCTGGTTAGGCCGCATTTGGAGTACTGCGTCCAGTTCTGGTCGCCGCACTACCAGAAGGACGTGGAGGCATTGGAGAGAGTGCAGAGAAGGTTTACCAGGATGTTGCCTGGTATGGAGGGTCTTAGCTATGAGGAGAGATTGGGTAGACTGGGGTTGTTCTCCTTGGAAAGACGGAGAATGAGGGGAGATCTAATAGAGGTATACAAGATTATGAAGGGTATAGATAGGGTGAACAGTGGGAAGCTTTTTCCCAGGTCGGAGGTGACGATCACGAGGGGTCACGGGCTCAAGCTGAGAGGGGCGAAGTATAACTCAGACATCAGAGGGACGTTTTTTACACAGAGGGTGGTGGGGGCCTGGAATGCGCTGCCAAGTAGGGTGGTGGAGGCAGACACGCTGACATCGTTTAAGACTTACCTGGATAGTCACATGAGCAGCCTGGGAATGGAGGGATACAAACGATTGGTCTAGTTGGACCAAGGAGCGGCACAGGCTTGGAGGGCCGAAGGGCCTGTTTCCTGTGCTGTACTGTTCTTTGTTCTTTGTTCTTTGTTCTTTGGTCTGACCGCCGTCTCTGGGAGATGTGCATATGTCTCCGGCGCACTCTCAAATCCCCGTTCAAGGCTGCAGATGCGCCGGACCTGCCAGAAAAGTGGCGTGTCGCAATGGGGGCATCGCGGTCGTTATTGCTCAGATGAGTGGAGTGACCAGTGAGTCCAAGACCTCTGCCTCTCTCTCTCCTCATCACCTCAAAATTCACCAGTGTTTCCCTGCTCTAAGGGGGCTCGACCAATCAGAGTCTGTTGTCGTTCTGCATTGCATGCTAATAGGTTCAACAAATACAAACAAGCCAATCAGCCAATGCAGATCTATCTGGCTCTGATTGGTGCCCACAGCTACTGGCTGGCACAGGGCCCCTCCCAATTGGTCAGGGCCATGTGCCTAGGCACGGTGTGTTTTATTGCAAATCCACCTCTGAGAGCAATGATACAAAGCGGTACAGTGGCCCAGTGGTTAGCACTGCTGCCTCACAGCTCCAGGGACCCAGGTTCAATTCCAACCTCGGGTCACTATCTGTGTGGAATTTGCACATTCTCCCCGTGTCTGTGTGGGTTTCCTCCAGGTGCTCCTCTTTCCTCCCACAGTCCAAAGATGTTGATTGGCCATGATAAATTGTCCCTTAGTCTCAGGGGGACATAGTTGGGATAGGATAGGGTCTGGATGGGATTGTTGTCAGTGCAGACTCGTGGGCCAAATGGCCTCCTTCTGCACTGTAGGGATTCTATGATGACTCTTCTATGAAAGGGATATAACTATCATTAAGACAGAAACAGCATCTATCTGGATTAAGGTAAAGGATGGAAGAAATTGACCAGACCACCTGGTATTGGAAGTGAATTGGAGAAACAATTATCTACGCAAATAGGTAAAGTGCATAAAATATATAAGGTGTGAATTTTAACTTAATATCATGCTGGGAGTGAAAGGCACATCCAGTAGTGTGTAGGGAACCTGGATATAAGGACAACACATCTATCAGTGGCTTTTTAAGCCAGCCATTGTATTTGCATCTGACCTCCCAATTTGAAATGACCTGCTTGATTCGGTTTCAATTCCAATATTTAAAGAGACACTGCAGAGACGACATTTGGTGGACTGCGGAGCTGGGGGAGCAAAATAAGTAACAGAGTTACAGTGAGGCAAACCTGCATCTCACTTCGCTGCTGCTTCCCTAGATTTAATGCTATGGTTTGTAAACACCCAGAGGGAGAGATACTCTTTCCCATTGATAGGAGGAAGAAGGCAGGTAGATGTATCTGCAGATTACTCAGGAGATGCGCAACAGGAATGTGGCACCACACTCCTGAAATCAGTATTGAAAATGATTTAATGACCCAATTAGGGCTGGAAAGGTGAGTATGTTGTCACATTTAACTGTACCCTGCTGTGTGTATCATGCTAACTGTAATGTTGTATGGTTATATGTGAATGAGGACACAGGTGATAGCTAAAACAGTTTATTGACTGTACTCCACTGCTTCTATTTACAGTCACTGCAGCAATGTGGGAGGGCATTTCCTGCACCCTTCCCCACATCTCCTAATCACTACTGCTTCACAGGTTACTTGGCAATATGTAAATGTTTGCACATTCTACATCTTCGCCATTTCAGTGAGAACAATCTGTAGCTGCATGAAAAAAGAATAGTACAGAAAATGGCAGTAAAAAGCACAATGGAGAGACCTTGAATTTGAGCTAAATCTGACGTAAAACACCAGTGTCCCTCCCCCCTTTTTTAGAAACGGTATCTAAATTTATGTGTATATATTTAGGCAGGTACATAGTGCATAAACTTGGGGTTTGCTCTGCTCAGCCTCCCCGGGCGTGGACTCACACAAGAAAGCATGCCCTGGGAGACAGCTGGGTTATTGTCCACTTGGCAGATAGCACCAGGTGAGCTTTGGGGTGGGCATGGTAGCTGCAGGATTTCTTACATTAGCAGCAGGAAGGGGCCCCGTCTCAGCTGGTATGGGAGGCACGGACTATAGACTCAGTGTATTAGCCTCCAGTGGCACATAGCAGGGTTAGTTCAACTGGCTGAAGCAGATCATACTAGTTCCTGACATACATGGTGCCATCTGAGGTGACTTATTGGATGGGGAGCATGGCTATGCACAACTGCCAGTTTCTCTTAACCCTGCGTCGTTTGCATTCTGACTGTCTGGCCTAGCTCCAGAGACTGGGATTTGCGGGTGTTGCAATCACCCTCTTCCCTCTTTGCTGTTTTTTCAGAAGAGCTTCCTGCACCCTTGTTCCTACTTTAGGTCGCAGCAGGAATTTGGTAACAGTCCTGGTACGTCTGGAGAACATTCTCTGTGCTGGTGAGGGCAAACCTTCCCTTGACAGCTTGTGCAGATTAAGCAAAGCAGCTTAAAAGTCTGAGATGCCACGGTGGCATTTTGCAAGGAGGTGCTTTGTTGAACACACAGAACGCTCCACCCAAGCCATTCATTTGTAGATAAAGGGGACTCCTGGTAACATGTTCAAAGTTCCATGTGTGCACAAAGTCCTTGAACTCCTTGCGCACAAACTGCCTGGCATTGTTCAACACTGGCTGTTGTGGGATGCCATGCATGGCAAAGTGTCCCTTCAGTTTCAGGGACATTGCTGTGGTGCTCTTCATGTCAGATCAAACCACCCTGAGAATGGATCAAGAATAACCAGATGCTTTTTCCCATTCCCAGCAATTACATCTGCTGTGATGAATGACTATGGAAGGTCTGGAATCTCAGGAAGGCGCAGTGGTTCATTAGTTTGGTGAGGTTTGTGCACATTGCATGCAAACCTGGGCATCTCCCTCCCTATGTGGCCATATATTGACAGCCAGTACATGGTTCCTGTTGCCCGATGATTTGTTGCTTCGACCTCAGGGTGCCCTTGGTGGAGCTGCTCGGGGTGGTATTGTGGTGAACCATCGTTGGTTCCCATCAGGTAGTACTGAGCCAGGGTCTGGCCAGTACTATGAGTCTGTATATATGTTGCTGTTGGGGTTAGGGTTGGGTTGTTCTACATGTTACTGTTGGGGTTAGGGTTGGGCTGTTCTACCTGTAATATAGTTATTATGGTACATCCCAGTCGGGCTCCGCCTCCTGGGAGAGGTATAAAGGTCACTGCTCTGTCTGGGACCCTTCAGTCTGGGATCGTGTATTATATATGGTAGCTCTATTGTAGAAGTCAATAAAAGCCTTTATTTCCTCGAGCATCTCTAGCCTCGTGAGTTATATCGCACATCAATTTTATTGACTACTAATTGAACTCTCGTCGTCGAAAAAGAAAAGAAAACGATACAGAGAGCATGGAGCAAATGCTTAAACCCGAATGTCTTACGCTGGACCCACGTGCGACGGGCGCCTCCAACACCTTCGACCACTGGTTGAAATGATTACCTCGAAGCCTCCGCAGCGGTCACCACAGACGACGACAGACTCCAGGTCCTCCACGCGAGGGTAAGCGACGCTGTATATTTAGCGATCCGTGTGGCCACCGACTACAAAGGGGCCCTCGAGCTTCTTAAGAAACGGTACATTAAACCGCCAAATGAGATGCATGCTCGATACCTCTTAGCCACTCGACGACGGCAGCCCGGCGAAACGACGGAACAGTACGCGTGGGAGCTCCTACAGCTAGCCAGGGGCTGTAACTGCAAAGCAGTGTCGGCAGACCAGAACATGAACGACCTCGCTCGAGATGCGTTTGTGGCGGGAATCGGATCGTCTTATATCCGACTTCGGCTGTTGGAGCAAGGTAATCTCGATCTCACTAAGTCTATAGAGCTAGCGGATACGCTTGAAACGGCCTCCAAAAGCCTGGCGATGTATCCCGACGACCACGTGGAGACAGCGTGGCAGGGGCAGTCACAGACCCCACTTCTTACGGTGGGACCGAAAAGCTGCGTGATGGCGTGCCCACCCTTGGGCCTGACGACGGCAGCAGCTCCAGGCGGCCCGTGGTGTTACTTCTGTGGGGGAGTGAAACACACTCGGCAGCGATGTCCCGCTAAAGCGCTGTTGTGCTCTGCCTGCGGCAAGAAGGGGCATTATTCGAAGGTATGTCGATCCAAACTTACATCCAGGAACAGCAGTGCGGCGTGTGACTCCCCGGAGCCGGTTTCCTCGTCGTCGGCATCGTCAAGGGTTTCTTCCATGTGCGAGGCCAGGACGTCGCCATTCCAGACGACGGAGTCGCAAGAGACGCGCGACCACCAGGGGTCGCTGATTTTGGCGCCATCGCCCACGTGCGACCTATGGGAGCAGCCATTTTGGTCGGCACCGACCGCGAATGACCAGCATGGGTCGCCATCATCCATCTCAGCTGCCTGCAGTGGCGCTCACGAACCAACGGTGGCATCGATCATCCTGGACCAGGCAAAGCCTCACAGACTCGACAAGTCCATGATGGACATACAGGTAAACAAACGCACGATTTATTGTCTGTTTGACAGCGGGAGCACGGAGAGCTTTATTCACCCAGATGACGTGAAGCGGTGTGGCCTCCAGATCCAGCCTGTCAAGCAGACAATTTTGATGGCGTCAAGGTCCCGGTCTGTCACCGTGCTAGGGAGTTGCGTGGTAAATCTGACGGTGCAGGGCACGGTGTACGAGAGCTTCAAGCACCTGGTGTTACCGCACCTTTGCGCGCCAATACTCCTCGGACTAAATTTCATGGTCCACTTGAAAAGTGCAACCCTACAGTACGGTGGGCCACTCCCTCCGCTTTCAGTGGGAGAACAGCAGCCTCCAAATTGCCCAACGCGCTCCACCTGTAGCCTCTCGACGCTTAAGATTACCACACCCTCCTTATTCCAGAATCTCGTGCCAGGCTGCAAGCCCATCGCGATTAAGAGTAGGCGTTACAGCGCTGAGGATCGGATCTTCATTCGATCTGAGGTTCAGCGGCTCCTCAAGGAAGGGATCATACAACCTAGCGCTAGTCCTTGGAGAGCGCAGGTCGTGGTGGTCAAGAGCGGGAACAAACCCCGGATGGTCATTGACTATAGTCAGACCATTAACAGATACACGCAGCTGGATGCGTATCCCCTCCCGCGCATTTCTGACATGGTCAACCAGATTGCGCAGTACCGGGTGTTCTCCACCATCGACCTAAAGTCTGCCTACCACCAGCTCCCCATTCGCCCAGAGGACCGACAATACACGGCTTTTGAGGCGGATGGTCGCTTGTACCATTTTCTAAGGGTTCCTTTTGGTGTCACCAATGGGGTCTCGGTCTTCCAGCGTGCTATGGACGGAATGGTGGACCATAACGGACTGCGGGCTACCTTCCCGTACCTAGATAACGTCACCATCTGCGGCCATGACCAGCAGAACCACGATACCAACCTTCTTAGATTCCTACGCACTGCATCTCGCCTGAATCTGACCTACAACAGGGAGAAGTGTGTATTTCGCACACGCCGCCTAGCTATCCTCGGATACGTGGTGGAAAACGGGGTCATTGGCCCTGATCCAGACCGTATGCGTCCCCTCCTCGAGCTTCCCCTGCCCACTAGCGTAAAACCACTGAGAAGATGCTTAGGCTTCTTCTCTTACTACGCACAGTGGGTTCCCAATTACGCGGACAAAGCCCGTCCGCTCATCAAGTCTACCTCTTTTCCCCTAGCACCAGAGGCTCGTTTGGCCTTTGAAAAACTAAAAGCCGACATCGCAAAAGCCACGATGCACGCTATTGATGAGTCCATCCCCTTCCAGGTGGAGAGCGATGCATCTGATTTCGCCCTGGCCGCCACACTTAACCAGGCGGGCAGGCCCGTCGCCTTTTTCTCTCGCACCCTCCAAGGCCCCGAAATTCGACATTCAGCGGTGGAAAAGGAGGCCCAGGCCATTGTGGAGGCCGTCCGGCATTGGCGCCATTACTTGGCGGGAAAACGGTTCTCCCTACTCATGGACCAGCGGTCCGTGGCGTTCATGTTCAATAACACGTTACAGGGCAAGATCAAGAACGATAAGATCTTGAGGTGGAGAATCGAACTCTCCACCTATAATTATGACATCATGTATCGTCCAGGGAAACTCAACGAGCCCTCGGATGCCCTGTCGCGTGGAACATGCGCCAGTATGCAGGAGAATCGATTGCAGGCTCTCCACAATGACCTCTGCCATCCAGGGGTCACTCGGCTCTACCACTTCATAAAAGCCCGGAATCTACCCTACTCGGTGGAGGATGTCAGATCCATAACTAGAAGCTGCCGGGTATGCGCGGAATGCAAACCGCACTTTTACCTACCTGACAGGGCACAACTCGTTAAGGCCACTCGTCCCTTCGAAAGACTGAGTGTGGATTTTAAGGGCCCCCTTCCCTCGACAGATCGGAATGTGTACTTCCTCAATGTCATTGATGAGTACTCACGATTCCCTTTTGTCATTCCCTGTTCTGATACGACCGCTGCCACGGTTATCAAGGCATTTCGTGATCTTTTCACCCTGTTCGGTTACCCCTGTTACATCCACAGTGATAGGGGCTCGTTGTTCATGAGCGATGACCTGAGGCAATACCTGCTCTCATACGGGATTGCCTCTAGTAGAACCACGAGCTACAACCCTTGGGGTAACGGACAGGTGGAACGTGAGGATGCTACAGTCTGGAAGGCTGTCTTACTGGCGTTGAAGTCAAAAGGCCTTCCAGTCTCCCGTTGGCAAGAGGTGCTCCCTGATGCGCTCCATTCCATACGCTCACTCCGTCTTGGTTGACGTACTCAGGACCTGTCCTCCTGCGGCGACATGTTAGGGCCCGCAAGTCCGACCCGTTGGTTGAACAGGTCCATCTCCTCCACGCCAACCCTCAGTATGCCTATGTGGCATACCCTGACGGGCGAGAGGACACGGTCTCGATTCGAGATCTGGCGCCAGCAGGGGGCTTGGAAACCCCTGTCGCTCCCATACCTCCTGTTAGAGACCCCCCAACTATTGTTTCCTCTCCTGACATGGCGCGGGCAGCATCGGGACCATCACTTAACCCTTTTACTCCCGTGTACAGCTTGCCTGAGTCCAGGAGATGGTCGCCACTTCAAGGCGTGTCCGAGTTCAGCGGATTGTCACCACCTTGGGGTCAACCGGCCCGTGAGACATTGGAGGAGCCGTTGGACACTGCCTTGGGGAGAACGCCACCGTGAGTTCCTACACCGGTGTCATCGCCGGTGTTGAGAAGGTCACAACGACGGTGCGGTCCCCCTGACCATCTGAACTTATAGACTGATGACCAATTGTTCTGTGTTTTTTTGTACCCCACCGGCCTTTGTCTTCAAAGGCGGGGTGAATGTGGTGAACCATCGTTGGTTCCCACCAGGTAGTACTGAGCCAGGGTCTGGCCAGTACTATGAGTCTGTATAAATGTTGCTGTTGGGGTTAGGGTTGGGTTGTTCTACATGTTACTGTTGGGGTTAGGGTTGGGCTGTTCTACCTGTAATATAGTTATTATGGTACATCCCAGTCGGGCTCCGCCTCCTGGGAGAGGTATAAAGGTCACTGCTCTGTCTGGGACCCTTCAGTCTGGGATCGTGTATTATATATGGTAGCTCTATTGTAGTAGTCAATAAAAGCCTTTATTTCCTCGAGCATCTCTCGCCTCGTGAGTTATATCGCGCATCAGGTATCTCTGCAGAGAAGGAGGGATTATGAAGCTCTGGCCATGCAGTATCAGTCCATCTTGCACTGTTCACTCATCTCTCATGGCATTAAAAAGTGCAGAGCTCATGGGGAAGCTCTTTTATCAAGACAGGCCAACCCTCTATGATGATGTAATGGAGTTGCCTGCATGTGTAGTCTGTCTCCAATTGCTCCACAATCTCCAGGCTCACCAGGTTCAGCAGTGTGTAAGCTTGGACTTTTTTTGACTTGTTGTCAGTCCTATATAGCGGTAAACCTTCTCCAGTTATTGGTGATATTCTCATTAAAAATATGCAGGTTGATGCGTCGGAGTCCCTGTGTCATCTCAGCCACTGCTGACACCATGTAATGTGGTCTGGTTATGTGTGAATGAGGTGATAGTTTAGACAGTTTACAGACTGAAATACTCCTCTATTTTTATCGACTGTGACAGCAGCCATGTGGGAGCGCATTCCCAGCACCCTCCCCCACATCCTACATCACTACTGATTCACAGTTGCTTGGCAATATGTAAATTAATGCACATTCTACATTAACCAACCCCCACATAACACTGTGTATTCTCAGGCCTACTCCAGCACATCACCCCTCACACCAAATTACCTTCCAAGTTGACACATTGGTCTTTGTGCACACATTTTCTCACATCCTTATCTGACCATCAATCAGTGACAGTCACCATCATTAAAATATCACACCTCACCTTCATGGTCACCCGCAAGTGTGTTGTCCATTCACCTAGTTGACATTTTCTATTATTCTCACTCATGGGGCTTTTCTTTCCCTCCTTGCAACAGAACATGAGAGAGAGAGGCAGGAAACTTAGGCCCACCAGTAATCACACTGCTAACATTTACAGAGAGGATGCCATAGGTCAGCAATGCCTGGCCATTGGAGATAGGTTTTCCATATTACTTGCTGTCAGAATGAAGCATTAGATAGCTCCACAGTGAAGGAAGACTCAGTTGTTGCAAAGGTGACAGATGGATGAAGATTTTTGGACACCTGTGTTGGGGCCTTTGGGCAGCAGCAGCTATGACTGAGCAATCTGCTTTAAGATGCCCTATGTTCATGCCAAGGAAGGAGGCAGGCTAGAAAAGGGTGTCCTAAAACTAGACTTCCACTTTCTCTTGGTTGGGGAACCATACCCTGTGCGATTGCCATCTTTGTGGTCAAAGGAAGAAAACGTTACATTTTGCAATTTGGACTGTTAGAATATTCATGGATAATCTCGAGTGACCATCTGGAAAGAAGAAATGTTAACACATCATTTGAAGCTATCAAGATTACAAATTGACATCACCATCTTCCTGGGCGGGGGGGGGGGGGGGGTTACATCTTCAACAGGAAAGATAAGCTGACAACAACCCTTGTCTACAGACTTAGTTTTGCCATCTGGAATAGGATCTTGGATGAACTGACAGAACTGATATAACTGTAAGACTCTAACATTTTTGCCTACTGCTCAGACGTAATCAATATGCCACTGTCATCAAAGCTTGTGTCCTGATCTTCAGAAAAAGCAATAAAGTCTGTGTCCCTGATGGTATTCCAGCTGAGGTCTTCATATATACTGGCCATTTGCTCAAATCAAGACTCCAGGTATTCATCCTGTGGAGTTGTGAGCATAAAGAGTCCATAGGACTCTAAAATCGGCCCCGCAGGTGGAGGAGGTGGTTAAGAAGGCGTATGGTGTGCTGGCCTTTATCAATCGAGGGATTGAGTTTAGGAGTCCGGGGATAATGATGCAGCTATATAAGACCCTCGTCAGACCCCACTTGGAGTACTGTGCTCAGTTCTGGTCGCCTCATTACAGGAAGGATGTGAAAAAGATTGAAAGGGTGCAGAGGAGATTTACAAGGATGTTGCCTTGATTGAGTGGCATGCCTTATGAGGATAGGCTGAGGGAGCGCAGTCTTTTCTCCTTGGAGAGACGTAGGATGAGAGGAGACCTAATAGAGGTATCTAAGGTGTTGGGAGGCATAGATCGGGTGGACTCTCAGAGGCTTTTTCCCAGTGTGGGAATGGCTGCTACGAGAGGACACCGGTTTAAGGTGTTGGGGGGTAGGTACAAGGGAAATGTCAGGGGTACGTTTTTCACACAGAGGGTGATGGGCGAGTGGAATCGGCTGCCATCAGTGGTGGTGGAGGCAAACTCAATAGGGTCTTTTAAGAGACTCCTGGATGAGTACATGGGACTTAATAGGCTGGAGGGTTATAGGTAGGCCTCAAAGGTAGGGATATGTTCGACATAACTTGTGGGGTCGAAGGGCCTGTTTTGTGCTGTAGTTTTTCTATGTTCTAAAAAATGCTCCCAACTTTAGGATTGTGATAATTGTAATTATTTTCAGGAAGGAGGTAAATATTGCCATGGAAACTATCAAGGTATTTCCTTTCTTGTCAAAAGCAGGGAAAATCCTGACACACATTCTCCTGGAGTGCCTACTTCCTGTGACTGAGGACATTCTCCCAGAGACACAGTGTGACTCTGGATCTTCCAGGGGAACCTGTGACATGGGGCAGGATTTTCCAGTCCTGCCCACCCTAGGACTGGAAATTCTCATCCATAGTCAACGGATATTTCAATTGTCCATCGAATTGTCTGTCCCATCCGTAACAATTCCTGTGATGGGTGGCACTGGAAAATTTAACCGATCTTTATGTCAGACAAACCCAAGAAAAATGTCCAGAACAACACTGAGAAAGTTTCTTTGCATTTATCGACCTGACTGAAATCCCCGTGAAAGTGTTTCAAAGATTTGAATGTCCAATCACAATCCTGTAATTGCTTCATGATCCTATGACTACAATTGTCTATAGTGGGAGATCTGAAACTGACGTCTATAAAATTAGTACTGGGGTCAAACAAGACTTTGTGATAGCCCCTGCTACTTACAATATACCTAACAGTGGCTATTCACTTCATCAAAGGTTCACTGTCCTCTGGTGTCAGTATTAAATAACACCTAGATAGAAAACTCTTTAACCTCAATCGTCTCCATGCCAAAAATAAACTGGTCACCATAGACATATTGATCTATCATTAATGGATGACTGCAGTGTCATTGTCCACTCTGCACCAGTGAGCCACTCTCAATCCCTTCACTTCTGGATACAAGAAACTCTGTCCCTGAAAGTTATCAAAGCAAAATTCATTTATCGACTTGCATCCAGTCAGTCAATTATTCCACCTCCCATACATGTTGAAGCAGAAACTTTGGAATGTGGTGAGCACTTCCAATACTTTGGCAGCTCCCTCACTCAATAGATCATCATTAATGAGGAGGTTCAACACCGGATCAGCCATGCTAGCTCAGCCCTCTACAAACTATGGCAGCGAGTGTTTAACAAAGACCTTCAGAGGTCAGCACAATTCCTATGGTACAGAGCAGTTGTTGTCACCACCCTCCTGCACTGCAGTGAAACCTGGACTGCATATCAGCAACACATAAAAGTGCTGTACAAATACCATCGGCAGTGCCTCTGCAGCATCCATCAGATTATTGGGAGGACTGTTGATTAAATGCTATTATCCTTCTGGAAGCCAGATCCAAGCATTCAGGCAAAATTCCGACAAAATCAGTGTTGGTGGACTGGACACTACGGCCGTAGTTTTGTGGTCGCATCGCAGATTGTGTTGGAGCAGAGCAGGGTCAGAGAATCGCAGGTGAGGGGTCCAGCACATTCAACACCAGCATGAAATGCCATTGCGATCCCTCTAGCCAACGCGCCCAAATGTAATCTGCTACTGCCCAGTTAGGGCGGGAACCAGATTAGCATATGTAAATAAACATTTAAATATGGTGGGCTCAATCTTTCCAGCCCGCTGTGTCAGGAAGATAGTGCATGAGGCTATCGCACCGGGGGCGAACCCATCCCATGCTGAAAGCCATCTTACCGGCCCTATTTTGCCAGTGCGGTCGGCTTCATGCCTAGAATGAGCACAAAACCGATTGAAGTATTAGTGTCATTATTTAAATAACATTCACAGGGCAGGCACAGCCGTTTCCGGCCTCCCGGAATCTTCCCCCCTCGTCGGCAAGAGGTCTCGCTGACGAGAATCACTCATGGTTCTCACCAACTGGGGCCAGATGTGATGGCCTCGTGGGGGAGGGGGGTGGGGGGTGGGATCAGAGGCCCTTGCAGCCTCCCCGGGTCTGGTAAGGCAGGTAAAATCCTCCATTCATTCCCTGCAGTTGTTCATGGCAGTTCATCACCACCTTCTGAGGAACAACTAGGGATGGGCAATAAATGTTGGCTTGGCCAGCGATGCTCTCATCCTGAAAATGAATTGAAGAAAAAGTCACTCAACTGCATGCTTGGGTACTACCCTTTAAATAAAGAGCAGAGAGCATGAAGTTTGGATGCTGACAGCCTCACAATTGACGGGAGCAGTTTAACTGAGCATTGTGATCCCTGTGCCAGCTTTTGGGGCTTATCAAATTTCGCAGTGAAGGTTTCTAGTTGTACAAATGTATATGTCTGTGTATTACACATTGGAAATGTTAACTCTGCCATTCAAATCCCTTCGGAATACATTGTTTATTTCTTTACTTGTCCCATTACACATTCCTTCAGCTCTGTCCACCAAATCTTAAGTAATCTCCCATCTTTTGCTCAACACAAGCCTTCCGACTTGTTCCTTTCTATCCTCCCCATCCAACCTATCTAAAACCTATTTACATTTCTAATTTTTCTCTGTTCTGTGGCATGAAACATTAACTTTGTTTCTCTCTACACAGGTGCTACGAAAGCCACTGAGTAATCCCAGCATTTTCTGTTTTTATTTATATTGAAATGCTAAGTTCTTGTTTCATTTATGAACCATATAAATATTATTCGCTTACACTGCTCTCCTGTCATGCCCATCTATGCATGCTGCCTGCCAAGTGGTTTTCTCACTTATGATAAATAGCAAGACAAGACATAATGCCAAGCTGTGAAAAGGATGCTTCATTGATTGCAGGACTGCTTTGTGTCGGGGCAGGGAGGCAGGAATTGGGTTTAGCATATGGCTGCCAGGTGGCTACACTGGAGAAATTCCACTGACCTTTGCCATTGTGAAGAGATCACAGCCAGCAATGTGCTGGGAAAATGACAGGCATCCTCTTGCTTCTGTCCTCCCACATGGATCTATGTCCTGTACCTAAAAGTTTAAAGTTTATTTATTAGTGTCACAAGTAGGCTTACATTAACACTGCAATGAAGTTACTGTGAAAATCCAGCGCCTCTTCGGGTGCACTGAGGGAGAATTTATCATGGCCAATGCACCTAACCAGCACATGAGAAGAAACCAGAGCACCCGGAGAAAACCCATGCAGACACGGGGAGAATGTGCAAACTCCACCCAAGGCGAGAATCAAACCCGGGTTCCTGGCACTGTGAGGCAGCAGTGCTAACCACTGTGCCATCGTGCTGCCCCCACCTTGTTCCTTCTGAAGGCCCAAATCTCATTTCTGTGCAATAATGTGCAGAGAGCAACTCATCAACACCAGTTTGGGGACCCTATTTGGTAAATATTGAAGGTCGCCTCCAGATCTGTTGAGGCATCTGAAGCGCATCTTTAGCATGCAGACTGCTGATTCTTAAGTGAGTTGGGCAAAAACTTGGCACATGGAATATAATGTAGGAAAATATGAAATTATGCACGTTGGAAGGAAGAATAAAGGAGCTAAATGTTATTTAACTTTGCAGAAGGCTGCAGCACAAAGGGATTTGGGGGCTCTCATGCATAAATCAGAAAGGGCTAACATGCAAATTCAGCAGGTAATAGGGGAGGCAAATGGAATGTTGGCTTTTATTTCAAAGGGAATGGAATATAAAAATAGGGAAGTCTTGCTAAACCTATACAAGGCACTAATTAGACAACACCTGAAATATTGTAAACAGTTTTGGTTCCCTTATCTAAGGAAATATATACTGTTATTGGAGGCAGTCCAGAGAAGGTTCATCAGGTTAAAGGGTGATGCGCGACAATCAAGCACGTGGAACAAGGCTTCAGCTATTGAAGGCTTTTATTAGCAAACAATGGAACTAACTAACACGAGTACACCAGTTCAGACTGGAGGGGTCCTGCCGGAGCAGAGGGTCTTATACCTCTCCCCCGGAGGCGGGGCCCGACCGGGATGTGCCATAACAACATTTACCACAGGTAAACACCCTAACCCAACAACATTATACAACCCCCACAGTGACAACACCCTAACCCAACAGTAACATAGGAACAACCCCCAGTGGTAACCAACGATGGTTCACCACATTCACCCCTCCTTTAAAAACAAAGGCCGGCGGGGTGCAAAAACAGGTCATATATGTACAAAATTCACAGGTCCAGACGGTCTGGAGGACCGCACCGTCGCTGTGATCTCCTCAACACCGGTTGCGACACCGGAGCAGGTGCTTGCGGTGGCGTTCTCTCCAAAACAGCGTCCGGCTGTCCCCTCGAGGACTCCCGGGCCGGTTGACCCTGGTGAGGCGATGGTGCAGGGGATCCTGGAACCTTCTGTGGTGGCGCCGATCTCCGAGTCTCAGGCAAGCTGTACATGGGAGTATAACTGTTATGCACTGGTCCCGGTGCTGACCGCGCCACGTCTGGGGAAGAAATAAGTGATAGGGGATTCGTGACAGGGGGTATGGGAGCGACAGGAGTTGCTACGTCCCCTGCGGGCGCCAGGTCTCGAATGGAGACTGTGTCCTCTCGCCCATCAGGATATGCCACATAGGCATACTGAGGGTTGGCGTGGAGGAGTTGGACCGGTTCGACCAAGGGGTCGGACCTGCGGGCCCTCACATGTCGCCGCAGAAGGACAGGTCCTGGGTACGTCAACCAGGCTGGTAATGAGATCCCCGAGGACGACTTCCGAGGGAATGAGAACATCCTCTCGTGGGGAGTAGCATTGGTTGCCGTACACAGGAGGGAGCGGATGGAATGAAGCGCATTTGGAAGGACCTCCTGCCAACGGGAGACTGGAAGGCCCCTGGATTTCAGCGCCAGTAGGACAGCCTTCCAGACTGTAGCATTCTCCCTTTCCACCTGTCCGTTACCCCTAGGGTTGTAGCTCGTGGTTCTACTAGAGGCAATCCTGTATGAGAGCAGGAATTGCCTCAAGTCGTTGCTCATGAACGACGAGCCCCTGTCGCTATGTATGTAGCAGGGGTACCCGAACAGGGTAAAAAGATCACTGAATGCCTTAATCACTGTGGCAGTCGACGTGTCCACACAGGGGACAACAAACGGGAACCGGGAGTACTCATCTATTATATTGAGAAAATAGACATTCCGGTCCGTTGAGGGAAGGGGGCCCTTAAAATCCACACTCAGCCTCTCGAAGGGGCGAGTGGCCTTGACCAATTGTGCCCGGTCCGGTCGATAAAAGTGCGGTTTGCATTCCGCGCAAATCCGACAGCTTCTCGTCACTGACCTGACATCCTCCACCGAGTAGGGCAGGTTGCGGGCTTTTACGAAGTGGTAGAGTCGGGTGACTCCAGGATGGCACAGGTCATTGTGGAGGGCCTTCAAGCGGTCCTCCTGCATGATGGCGCATGTTCCGCGCGAGAGGGCATCCGAGGGCTCATTGAGCTTCCCTGGACGATACATAATATCGTAATTATAGGTGGAGAGCTCAATTCTCCACCGCAAGATCTTATCGTTCTTGATCTTGCCCCTCTGCGTGTTACTGAACATAAACGCCACGGATCGTTGATCCGTGATCAGGGTGAACCGCTTCCCCGCCAGGTAATGGCGCCAGTGTCTGACGGCCTCTACAATGGCCTGAGCCTCCTTCTCCACCGCTGAGTGCCGAATTTCGGGGCCTTGAAGGGTGCGGGAAAAGAACGCGACGGGCCTGCCTGCCTGGTTTAGTGTGGCGGCTAGGGCGAAATCAGATGCATCACTCTCCACCTGGAAAGGGATGGATTCATCCACCGCGTGCATCGTGGCTTTCGCAATGTCGCTTTTCAAAGCCTTGAAGGCCAATTGGGCCTCCGGCGTGAGTGGGAAGGTCGTGGACTTGATGAGCGGACGAGCTTTGTCCGCGTAGTTGGGGACCCACTGCGCATAATATGAAAAGAAACCGAGGCATCTCCTCAGTGCTTTTGTGCTAGCGGGCAAGGGAAGTTCAGTAAGGGGGCGCATACGGTCTGGATCAGGGCCAATGACCCCGTTTTCCACCACGTATCCAAGGATAGCTAACCTGCGCATACGGAATACGCACTTCTCCCTGTTATAGGTCAGATTCAGGCGAGATGCAGTGCGCAGAAAGTGTTGGAGATTCGTGTCATGGTCCTGCTGGTCATGGCCGCAGATGGTGACGTTATCCAGGTACGGGAAGGTAGCCCGCAACCCGTTCTGGTCCACCATTCGGTCCATAGCACGCTGGAAGACCGAGACCCCATTGGTGACACCAAATGGAACCCTGAGAAAATGGTATAGACGACCATCCGCCTCAAAAGCCGTGTATTGTCGGTCCTCTGGGCGGATGGGGAGTTGATGGTAGGCGGACTTAAGGTCTATGGTAGAGAACACCCGGTACTGCGCAATCTGATTGACCATATCAGAAATGCACGGGAGAGGATACGCATCCAGCTGCGAATAACGGTTAATGGTCTGACTGTAGTCGATGACCATCCGAGGTTTGTTCCCGCTTTTAACCACCACGACCTGCGCTCTCCACGGACTAGCACTGGCCTGTATGATCCCTTCCTTGAGGAGCCGCTGAACCTCAGATCTGATAAAGATCCGGTCTTCAGCGCTGTAACGCCTACTCTTAGTAGCGATGGGCTTGCAGCCTGGTACCGGATTTTTTAATAAGGAAGGTGTGGTGATTTTTAGTGTGGAAAGATTGCATGCGGGGCGCTTTGGGCAATTTGGAGGCTGCGGCTGATTCCCTACTGCCAGTGAAGGGAGTGGCCCACCGTACTGTAGGATCACACTCTTCATGTGGACCATAAAATTTAGTCCGAGGAGAATTGGCGCACAAAGGTGCGGTAACACAAGGAGCCTGTATTGCTCGTAAATTGTGCCCTGTACCTCTAGGGTTACCATACACCGTCCTTGGATCGGTACAGACCGGGACCGTGATGCCATGGAAATTGTCTGTTTGGCAGGTAGAACCCGGAGTCCACACCTTTTAGCAGTGTCAGGGTGAATTAAACTCTCGGTGCTTCCACTGTCAAACAGACAATACACAGTACGACCATTTACCTTGATGTTCATCATGGAATTATCAAGCCTGTGGTGCTTTGTCTGGTCCAGAGAGATCGACGCCACCGTTGGCCCCTGGGCGTCACTGCATGCAGCCGAGGTTGATGCTGAGGACCCCTGCTGGTCGCTCCTAGTCGTCGTGGACCATGATGGCCGCCCCCATGAATCGCACGTGGGTGAGGGCGCCAAACGTAGCGACTCCTGGTGGTCTTCCTCCTCCTCCGTCAGCCACGATGGCGCCGTCCTGGATTCGCACGTGGTCGGACCTCGTGGGTACTGCGACGCCGAAGGAGATTGTCTCCGCTCTGGAGGGTCACAGGCTGCACTGCCGTTTTTGGGCTTCGACCTGCAAACTTTAGCATAGTGGCCCTTTTTACCACACTGGCTGCAGATTGCCGTTTTTGCAGGACACTGTTGCCGTGAATGCTTGGCCCCGCCGCAAAAATAGCATCGCTGGCCGCCTGGAGCTGCCGCCGTCGTCGGATCGATATGGGAGCGCGAGCCCGTGGGGCGAGGAGGGATTTGTGCTTGCTCTTGCCACGTTGTCTCCACGTGGTCTTCGGGGTACAGAGCCAAGCTTTTCGACGCTGCTTCCAGCATCTCAGCCATCTCCATCGCTTGGGTCAAGTTGAGGTTCCCTTTCTCCAGTAACTTAAGCCGGATGTACGAGGACCCTACCCCTGCTACGAACGCATCTCGGGCGAGGTCGTACATATATTGTTCTGCTGATACGTCTTTACAATCGCAACCCCTGGCAAGCTGCAAGAGCTCATTGGCGTAGTCCTCCATGGTTTCGCCCGACTGCCGACGTCGTGTAGCGAGGAGGTAACGAGCGTGTATCTCGTTGGGTGGTCTCGTGTATCATTTCTTCAAGAGCTCGATGGCCCTCGGGTAAGTGGTGGCCGCACGAATCGCAAGATAAATCGTGTCGCTTACCCTTGCGTGGAGGACCTGGAGTTTGTCGTTGTCTGTAGTAACAGCTACAGAGGCTGCCAGGTAGTCTTCGAAACACTTCCACCAGTGGTCGAAGGTGTTAGCGGCACCGACCGCACGTGGGTCCAGCGCCAGACGTTCTGGTTTTAATATTTGTTCCATACTCCCTTTTTACTGTTGAGAGTTTTATGTGTGCTAATAAAATTGATGCGCGACAATCAAGCACGTGGAACAAGGCTTCAGCTATTGAAGGCTTTTATTAGCAAACAATGGAACTAACTAACACGAGTACACCAGTTCAGACTGGAGGGGTCCTGCCGGAGCAGAGGGTCTTATACCTCTCCCCCGGAGGCGGGGCCCGACCGGGATGTGCCATAACAACATTTACCACAGGTAAACACCCTAACCCAACAACATTATACAACCCTCACAGTGACAACACCCTAACCCAACAGTAACATAGGAACAACCCCCAGTGGTAACCAACGATGGTTCACCACAAAGGGTATGGATGTGTTTCCTTATGAGGAGAGGTTGAGTAGGTTGGCTCTGTACTCATTGGAGCTTAGAAGAATGAAAGGCAACCTTATTGAGACATATAGAATTCTAAGGGGACTTGACAGGGTAGATGCTGAGAGGTAGTTTCCCAATGTGGGAGAATCTAGGACCAGAGAGCATGATCTCAGAGTAAGGGGGTCACCCATTTAAGATAGAGATGAGGAGGAATTTCTTCTCTGAGGGATGTGAATCTGTGGAACTCTTTACTGTAGAGGCTGGGTTGTTAAGTCTGTTCAAAGCTGAGATAGACAAATTTTTAATCAGTAAAAGAATCACATGATTGATTTGATTCATTGCCACATGCACTGGGATATAGTGAAAAGTATTGTTTCTTGCGTGCTATACAGGCAAAACATACCACTCATAGAGTATATAGGGGAGAAGGAAAGAAGATGGGGCAGCATATAGTGCTGCAGCTACAGGTAGAGTGAAGAGAAAGATCAGCTTAATATATGAAAGGACCATTCAAAAGTCTGATGGCAGCAGGGAAGAAGCCATTCTTGAGTCCGTCGGTACCTGTTTTCAGACTTCTGTATCTTTTTCCTGATGGAAGAAGGTGGAAGAGAGAATATCTGGGATGCGTGTGGTCCTTGATTATGCTGGCTGCTTTCCTGTGGCAGAGGGAAGTGTAGACAGAGTCAGTGGATGAGAGGTTGGTTTGCATGGTGGACTGGGCAATGTTCACAACCCTTTGTAGTTTCTTGTGGTCTTGGTCAGAGCACGAGCCATACCAAGTTGTGGGGATAAGATAGGAAAGTGGAGTTGAGGATTATCATATCAGACCAATCATAATCTCATTGAATGGCGGAGCAGACTCGAAGCCAAATGGCCTACTTCTGCTTCCATGCCTTATGCTCTATTCAATGACACATTGTTATATGGTTTTCACTGTGGCAGTCCTGGGACTCACTGCTTGAGGTTCTCACTGGTGTCATCAGTCACATTTTAACTGGTTACCCCTTGTGTTCAAGCAGCTAGTTTTGAGGGACAAAGAGATCAGAGAGGGTGGACTGGCACAGAATTACAGTATCATGGAAAGTGCCTGGGAATCCTGCAGATACCTTCAATATTATCTTTATGTGGTTGCACATTGATAGAGTGGAATCCAGTTGCTCAATACTCCTGGTTGATCTGGGGTTGCCATGACTTCCACATGCATGGTGTTGAGCACCAATAAAAAGGCAATAAGGGCCACAAACCTGACAATCTATTCTCTCTGGCCAGCATCATTGCTGGCAGAGCCTGTCTACTTCCTGCACATGTCCCTGTTTTTGCTGAATAAGGACATCGACTGAAACATAGAAACAAGAAGCAGGAGTAGGCCTTTTGGCACTTCGAGCCTGCTTCACCATTCGTTATGGTCATGGCTGATCATCAAATTCAATATCCTGATTCCCCCTTCACCCCCATATCCCTTGATCCCTTTAGCACCAAGAGCTATATCTAATTTCTTCTTGAAATCAGACAATGTTTTGGCCTCAACTACATTTTGTGGTAGTGAATTTCACACATTCACCACACTCTGGGTGAAGAGATTTCTCCTCACCTTAGTCCAGTGAATATAATCCTAACTGACTTAGTATCTCCTCTCCATCCTAGGGATCAGCCCAGTAAAACTTCACCAGTGGTAAACCTCAATAGCAAGGGCATCCTTCCTCCGATAAGGACACCAGAACCGCACACAATACTCCAGGTTTGTCCTCACCAATGCCCTATACAATTGCAGAAAAACATCCCTATTCCTATACTCAAATCCTCTCGCTATGAAGGCCAACATACCATTTGCCTTCTTTACTGCCTGCTGTACCTGTGCGCTTACTTTCAGCAACTGATGCACAAGGACACCAAATTCTCACTGAGTATCCACCTCTCTCAATTTACATCCATTCAAGTCATAATCTGTCTTCCTATTATTGCTACCAAAGTGGATAACCACAAATTTATCCGTATTAGACTGCATCTACCATGCATATGCCCACGCACTCAGCCTGTCCAAATCACACTGAAGCATCTCTGCATCCTCCTCACAGCTCACTGTTCCACCCAACTTTGTATCATCTGCAGGTTTGGAGATAATACATTTAGTTCCCTCTTCCAAATCATTAATATATAATGTGAACCATTGGGGTCCGAGCACAGATCCCTGTGGAACCCCACTAGCCACTGCCTGCAAATCAGAAAAAGACCCATTTATGTCAACGTTTTGCTTCCTATCTGCTAACCAGCTTTCTATCCATCTCAAGACACTACCTGCAATCCAATGTGCTTAACTTTACATGGTAGTTTGTTATGAAACCTTGTTGAATGCCTTCTGAAAGTCTAAATAAACCACATCCACTGATTCTCCTCAGTCAACTCTACTAGTTACATCCTCAAAGAAATCCAACTGATTTATCAAGCATGATTTCCCCTTTGTAGATCCATGCTGACTTTGTCTGAATGCTCTGCTATGAAATCCTTGATAATGGACTCAAGCAACTTCCCCAGTACTGACGCAAGGCTCACTGGTCTATAGTTCCCTGTTTTCTCTCTACCTCCCTTTTTGAATAGTGGGCTTACGTTAGCTACTCTCCAATCTGTAGGAACCAGTCTAGAGTCCAAAGAATTTTGGAAAATAGCCACCAATGGATCTATTATTTCCAGAGCCACTTCCTTAAGTACTCTGGGAGGAAGAATTTCAGGCCCTGGACTGCTTCAATATCTGAGAGTTGTGAATGGTGTTGTACATTGTTCAATCAATACGCCAAGTAGTATATTAATGCACAATAAAATAGAAAAAAGTGACCTGTAAATTAATACAAAGCGTTTGTCAAATAGTGAAATTAACCTGTAAAAAAGCAAATGCAAATATTCGGAACACACACTGTGAGCAAAACAATCTGTCATACAATTAGGCAAGGAATCAGCTATGACATTTTAGAGAATTTTTGTCAGCCTTTCATTAAGCCCAGCAAATATTATTTTGCTCTTATTTCTTTCCACTGGTGGAGTTTCACAAAGCCTGATGGACCCACAGTTACATACCAAAATGTCATTAAGCTTCTGACCAAAGGAGGAAGGATACATTTCTGTATCTAGTGTGGCAAATAAGGTGGGTCAATGTCAGTAGGGGAATATTTAGGGAAGAGGTATCATGGTATCATATCATTGAGGTTAGTTATGGAAAATGACAAGGTGCAGTTGAAACTAATTAGTCAGAGCACGGACAATTTTAGTGGGGTGAGAATGGATCTGTCTCAGGTAAATTGGAATCAATGATTAGCAGGCAGAGCAGTAATGGGACAATGTGCTGCAGCTGAAGGGAAAGTGGTCAACATACTGTAGAGGTACATTCCCACAAGAAAAAGGGCGGGTAACCAACACCAGAGCTCTCTGGTTGATAAAAGAGATGGAGATTAAGAAAAGCAGAAAAAGGGTGTGTAGCACGCATATCAGTTTGATAATACAAATGAGAAGCAGGCTGAATATTGAAATAAGAAGAACATTTTGAAAATAAATAAGAGTAAAAAGAGTATGAGAAGCAACTGGTGACTAAGCTGAAAGGAAACTCAAAATCTACAGGCTTAGCAATAGTAGAAGTGTAGCCAGAAAAAGAAAGGAAGAAATAAAAGGCTTGCATTTATAATCACAATTTCCATGATCACCAATTTATTCAAAGTGCTTTACAGCCAATGAGGTACTTTTTGAAGGGTGGTGACAATGAGGGAACATGGCAGATAATTTGCATACAGCAAACTCCTGCAAAGAGAAATGTGATAATGGCCAGATGACCATTTATTTATGAAGTTGATTGAGGGAAAATATTGGCCAGGACTCTGGGATAACTCACCAGCTCTTCTTCCAAAAAGAATACAGTGGAATGTTTTACACACAGACGAGCAGGAAATCAGGGCCTCGGTTTAATATCTCACCTGAAAGACAGCACCTCCATCAGTGTCACACTCACTCAGCATCAGCCATGACCTCTGTACTCAAGCTCCGAAGTGGGATTTAGACAGAAAACTTTGGGGTTCAGAGGCAAGAGTGTGACCAACCAAACCATGGGCTGGTTCGGTATCAAGCAGGAATCCATGCATCTAACTAGAGGGCACAGCTGAGTACTAGATGATACCTTGCATTTGCCTTCACCAGGGCAAAAGATGCACCCAAGTCACAGTGAAAGAAGAGGTAACTGAGATAATGAATGGGTTAAAATTGATAAAGAGGACATTTTCAAAAGGCTGTCAATGCTCAAAGTTTATCAGTTGCCATGACCAGGTGCAATGCATCCAAGAATATTGAGTGGAAATTGTGGAGACACGGACCATAATTTTCCAATTGTCTTCAGATATAGGGCTGCCACGAGAAAACTGGAGATTTTTAAATGTTGCATCTTTGTTCAAATCCGTGTAAGGCTAACCCCAGCAACTTGAGTTCGATTCCCGGCTTGGGTCATTGTCGGTGTGGAGTTTGCACATTTTCCTCGTGTCTGCGTGGGTTTCCTCCGGGTGCTCCAGTTTCCTCCCACAGTCCAAAGATGTGCAGGTTAGGTTGATTAGCCATGCTAAAAATTGCCCTTAGTGTCCTGAGATGCGTAGGTTAGAGGGATTAGTGGGTAAATCTGTAGGGATATGGGGGTAGGGCCTGGGTGGGATTGTGGTTGGTGCAGACTCGATGGGCCGAATGGCCTCTTTCTGTACTGTAGGGTTTCTATGATTCTATGATGACAGCAGGCACTCAGTTTAACCTCAGTGTTGGAAAAACATTTGGAAACAATAATTCAAGACAAAATTAGAAATCAACTGAAAAAATGTGGATTGATTAAGGAAAATTAGCATCAATTTATTAACGGCAAATCATGTTTAACTAATCTGATTGAATTTTAGATGTGGTAATGGAGAGAATTGATGTCAGTAATGCGGCTAATGTTGTTTACATACACCTGAAGGCATTTAATAAATTGTGACATTATAGGCTTGCCAGCAAAGTTAAAACACATGTAATAATAGGGAAAGGGTAATGTGATTACAAAGTTGGTTGAGTGACAGCAGAGAGCAGTGGTGAATGGTAGAGGACAGAAGCCCTTAAGTTGCCATTAATTGGCCATCTAAGAGTTTTATTTGGCCCCAGGGTGGGTAGGCCACCCACTGCCTGCCCCGCTGCTGGTAAAATACTGGCGGAGTGGGAAGGTGCCAGACACGACTATGCCACCAGATTACATTTCCCTGTCTGTCTGCTCACTGATGTGGAGATGCCAGCTTTGGACAGGGGTAAACACAGTAAGAGTTTTAACAACACCAGGTGAAAGTCCAACAGGTTTATTTGGTAGCAAATGCCATAGCATAGCAAATGCCATGGCATTTGCTACCAAATAAACCTGTTGGACTTTAACCTGGTGCTGTTAAAACTCTTCCTGTGTCAGCTCACTCCCAGGGGTGGTATAAAATTCCAGGTTTTGTTTCATACAGTTACATAACACTACATTTAACCCCAGATAGTCAATGCCAGCATTTATGCGCCATGGAAGCTTCTTTCCATCCTCATCTAATTCAATAGCATATTTTTCTATTCTATTTTATTCTCCTTTAGCTTTCCCCTAAAGGCATATTCACCTCAATTACTCCTTCTGCTGGAGAGTTCCACATTCTTACTGCAATGAATCTCTAATTTTGAACAACAATTCTTTAACCTTTTACATTCAATGTATTTAACAGGCTTGGTGACCTAACATAGAATAATCAGTAAACTTAAATAACCAATGCTATTTGATGATACTTCCACAGCCCCAACAAACAGAAACATTTAATTCAGTGTAAAAAATCCCATTAACTGCTCAGCTGAACACTATTGAACACTATTGCCTACTATTTGTGTTTCCCATTTTGAAAACTACACTTCAGATGGCTTTTTATAAATTCATTCATAGGACATGGCTGGCTGGCCAGCATTTATTACCCATCCCTAATTACCCGAGGGCAGTTGAGAGTCAACCACATTGCTGTGGCTCTCAAGTCACATGTAAGCCAAACCAGGGAAGGACGGCAGATTTTCTTCCCTAAAGTATATTTGTGAATCCGATGGGTTTTTCTGACAGCTGACAATGGTTGTCAGAAAAAATGGTCATCAATAGATTCTTAATTCCAGAGATTTTTTTTTATTGAATTCAAATTTCACCATCTGCTGTGGTGGGATTCGAACCAGGTCCTCAGAACATTAGCTGGGTTTCTGGACTAACAGTCCAGCAATATACAACTAGGCCATTGGGCTTGCAGGTAACATGAGGATATTGCAAACTTTTAAAAAGTGAACACTAAAGATATTAAGATAGCTGCAGAGTTCCACGTAACTTTTGAATTTGAACCATTGATAGTTGAGTATGTGGCCAACAACTAATTAAATATGGACCAAAACATACAAGACAATGGAGTTTGCAGACACCTCGTTTCCATATTTCAAACTCAATGGATGTCAGGCGAATGTGAAATGGATCCTACCAATCTTCTATTTTATTGCGATGGCCCCTCAAACACAAAGTCCTCCACTGTCTCAAACTCTCAAAATGTGAAAAGTCACAACACAGAAGGTTTATCGGCCGAACACACCACCTCATTTGGAAAGGGATTTTGAACTTGTAACAGGTCAAATGTGAGACAGCCCTATTTGTTGCCTGCTTTTGAAACAGGAATAAAATCAGCTCTGCAGAGAGATTAGCAGAAAGCCATCAACCCAGCTGCAGTCATCTGAGTAAGAGTTTTAACAACACCGGGTTAAAGTCCAACAGGTTTATTTGGTAGCAAATACCATTAGCTTTCGGAGTGCTGCTCCTTCGTCAGATGGAGTGGAAATCTGCATCTCCACATCGTCATCTGAGTAGCCAAGGTAACAACCAGTCGTGTATTGAAAGTTGTAGAAGGACTCTCGCAAACCTGTCCTGACTTCAAGTCCCCCTGAACAAAAAACTCCTAGAAATACAGCAACAAGAAACCTCACAGTTTTCTGAGAATCCTCTGCTTACAACACCTTGACTTCAACTAAACACATGTATCGGAACTTTACCGCCTTGCCTGCCCAAGGCTCGTAAGATCCCGCCTGAGGCCAACGGAGAATGCTGTTCTACGAGCCTTGCCCACTCTGATTCTGGGGCGGGCGTGCCGGTAAAATTCTGGCCATCAAGTCATATAAGAAACCACAATCTACCATAAAAGTGAGACTAAGACAATTATACATTGTAATCATTTTTTTTCCTTCCTCCATATCTAATCTTCTATTTCAGATCGAGGTTCATCTCTGTAAAATGTGTGTGTGCTGCAACTCATGTCATGACTTACTGGGATATGTAAAGTACTGAATTCTTCTGACTTAAAATGCCATCCATTAGATTGACCAAAATAAAATGTTGGTGAACAGATACATGAAGCCATCAAAAAGGCTAATAAGTTGTTAATTATGAGGACAACTGGGGCTTTCAAAATTAAGGTAGGTAGGTGCATATTAATGAAGGGTATGAAGGGATATGGAGCTAAACTAAGGCATGTAAATGAATTTGAGGTGAACACCAGCTATGAAATGTAATTGAATGACTAAGCACGCTTGAAGGTTTGAATAGCCAACTCCTGTTCCTACATTCCGAAATATGCCACCTCTGTCTGTAAAATGCAGTCTGATCCTTGCACAAATATATTTTATTTCTTTGGCTTCATATGATATTCCTGGAAACCAATAATAAGGAAAATTGTCAAAATGTAAATGGAGACCACAGACAACTCAATAATCCAGCAACATCACATGTCAAAATGCTATTCAGCTTTTTTGATGAATTAACATAGACTGCTGGAGAATTCGGTATAATGGGGAAAGAAAAATGGATAAACTCTGTGCAAAATGAGCAGCTGTTCCTGCCTAAGTTCTGCACTGTCATTTTGTGCTGCTTGTCCACTCATTTGCTTCTGTTCCTTTGAAAGCCATGCTGAAGATCTCCGATAAGGAATTCATTTGTCAGTGCATGTCTGTAAAACATGCAAGTCTCCCAATCATCAATGCAAGCATCTGTGCTACTTTGACAGCTACACCAACCATGCCTGAGTCAACTAATAGATGGGAAGAGAACTGACCAAATCAACAAAGGAAGTCAGAAGATGTTGACATAAGAAGCTTCATTAAGCCCCAGCATTTGATGTTCTGCTCTCTTTGTGGTTTGAGGCCCTGTTCAGAGCCCACATTGCAATATACTGCAGCGTAACACATTACCCTTTTATAGTGACCAAAATTCCCCATGTGTAACTTTAAAAAAAAATTATAACAACTTGCATTAAGATATCACTTTTAATGTGGTAAAATGTCACATGACGTTTCACAGAAGCCTAATGAGAAAAAAAATTGATGCTAAGCTAAATAAGAAACATTGGACACAACCAAATACTTGGGGGAAAAGATGTTGATTTTAAGGAACATCTTAAAGAAGAAATGATAGGTGAAGAGGCAAATGGAGTCCTGGAAATCAGGGTGAAATGGTGGAAGGTATTGCTGCCAAGGGTGGGACAAATTAATGAAGAGCGGGAGGAATTAGAGGAACATGAAGATCCTGGAGAGTTGTAGGGCTGGAGGAGGCTTCAGAGATAATGATAATGGAGAGATTTCAACATAAGGATGAGAATTTTTAAATTGGGATGTTGTTGGACTGGGAGCCAATGTAGGCCAGTGAGCAAAGAGCAGGGGGTTGTATGAGAGTGTTACGACCAGGATGGGAGAAGTGCACTGTCTATCTCTAGGTTCACTACTCTAAAGGTCACTACATATACTTAAGTGATTTTGCCAGCCAGCTATATGACCAATATGCACCTTACTCTTTACTCTCGGAAAGACAATTCAATGCCCAGCTTTTTTCAATAAGCAACAGAATTATTCATTTATTATAAAACCAGTGTTGTCAGGTAGAAAGCCAAAGCTCATTAACATAAATAAAAGATGAAAGTATAACAATTACTCTTTCTAAAAATCCTAACTCACACACAGGTATGTGCACACACGCACATGCGCACGCACTAAAAATAAAATCCAGCACTGGTTGGGGAAACAATCGATGACTTTTGCACAACTCTTCAGGCAGATTTTGAGTAAACCCGTAGGAGCAGCTTCTATTCACTTTTGGCTTTGGACTGTAAAGAGCTGATGGTCTTTACAGAAACAACTGATCCTTCTTGTTTTATCTTCCAAAGCAAAACCAAGACCATGTTGTAAACACAGTTTTCCAGGCATGGTTTAATTTCAGAGACATGAAGCACCATATGATCCTTTTGTAAACAGTCTACCCGTGTCGAGAGGTTTCCAGCTGCTTTAAAACTGCTTAATTACCTTTTTTTTGTAAAATGCTGTCTTTCCAGAAACAGCAGCAACCAGCGTCCTTGCATTAACGCTTTAAAAGTCGTTGTCTTTTAAAAACACCAAGGGAGTGATTCTCCTGGCCTGCTGTGCTGCTCCAGCCTCCCTCAGTCTCCGTGGCTAAGATTTTGAGCGACATCAGCTTCACGCCGGAAATCTAGACAGACACTCCAGTGCAGTGTTCTTCAATAAGATCATGGCTGATCTATGAACAAACTCCATCCAGGATTTTTTGGATGTCTAGGTTGATTTCTGCAATTTGGTGCTGGGAACAATATTTCTTGCATCTTAGCAACTACCCTGGTTAATGCTTCAAAGGAGGCATCTGAGAATATAGGAACCACCCATGGGTGCTTGGCTTTACCAATGCTGTACCATCTCCTCAGCAAACAACAAGCCCAGTCATGGTTGCCACTTGTATTTTCAAAGGACCTTCAGCTTCCATGAGGCTAGCAGTACAGGAGTGACCAGGACGACATGTGTCTAATGTTGTAACAGATTCAATAACTGATAAGACCTGGAGAGGTAAGTGGCAAAGAACACCTGTGTGAAAGGCTTCTAATTCTCTGTCGCAACATACACACAGGATGAGCTGACTGAGTGCTCATAGTTCCCTCTAACATTGTCAGAGCAAGTAGCCAATTGAGTCAATGAGAAGTCAGCCTCCTTCACACACAAGGAGCACAATTGATGAAGGGACATCACTGAAGAGGGCAACACGGGGCAGCACGGTGGCACAGTGGTTAGCACTGCTGCCTCACAGCGCCAGGGATCTGGGTTCAATTCCGTCACTGTCTGTGTGGAGTTTGCACCTTCTCCCTGTGTCTGCATGGGTTTCCTCCGGGTGCTCCGGTTTCCTCCCACAATCCAAAGATGTGCAGGTTCGGTGAATTGAACATGGTAAATTGCCACTGAGTTTATCAAGATGTGTGGGTTAAGGGGTTTAGTGCGGTAAATACGTGGGGTTACGGGAATAGGGCCTGGGTGGGATTCTCTGTTGGACAATCGGTGCAGACTTGATGGGACCAATGGCCTCCTTCTGCATTGCAGGGATTCTATGATTCTATGAGATCATGTCAATATCGTACTGAAATAGTTGAGGGAGTCCAGGCCACTCATAGCTGCTGATACTGATGAAGGAAGCAGCGCAGGAAATTGCCATCATGGTAAGCCATCGATATTGGTGAGCCTGAGAATGGTGAAGAGCAGGGTCACATTATCATTCTATCTTCAGGTGAAGGGTACGCAAGAAATGCTTGCCCAATATCGCTGTCGCTCCTTGACTCTTGTCATTTATGGGGTTGGTGCTGCAGAATTTCTTGAATTCTCATCACCTCTCTCTTGTGTTTCCCACAGGGCCTTAAGTGGAGAAGGAGCCGAGTGTTATTACCACAGTCATCACTAGCCTCCTGTCGGTTGGAGAATTCACAGAGCCTGCACTATCACATCATGCTTCCAGACCATCCACATCGAGCTCGGAAAGCAGAGTACTCAGTGAGTAACACATCACAAGTGAGCAGGAGAAAGAGAGTGAGGCATAGTTCAGTGTGGGCAGTCCCACTCAAAGGACCAAAGATAGACAAAGTCAGGTTTTGCTGGGCTTCATTGTCATAAACAAGGAGGGTCTGTCTGGAAAGCAGAGGCAGAGGGATTTCGGAATGTCAGAGATCCCTGAAGCATTGAAGGGCCATGGCAGTCAATGGAGGAGTCCATGCAGTGCATGGGCATCATCATGACTCAGAGATTTGAGTGCATGAGCTCCTCCGCTGAGAGAGAGTGGTCACCCTCTTACTCAGCCAGATGCAACACCACTGAGAGTGGGTGACACAAAAATGTGTTGATACATATAAAAGCAGTGAGACTCTCTGTCGCATTGACTGCTCAATGCCACTGATGGAGTAAAGATGCTCACTGTGGATGCCAGCTATGTCCCAGCTGGTGGCCTCATCAGGATGCCAAGTGCACCGTGTAAGGACTGAGGCAGCTAAAGAGGCTGTTGGAAGTCCACCATCTAGGGGGCACCAGTATCATCCCTCATCTCCTTGGCCCCTCCGATTCAGGAACCATCCGCGCTACAAGGCCCTGTGACCAAGGCTGCATCTGTAACAAGACAGGTGGAATAGCTTGTATCAGATCCCCCCTAGACACCTTCAAGACAAGCATGGAAGCCAGAAGCATCTCAACAAGATGCAGGTTCAATGTAGCTGGCTGCCTCCACCCCATGTTCAGCCGCAAGGGGAGCACCCTGTAGACATGGGTGTGAACAAAAGGTGCCAAGCAATTAATCACATTTAATGGGTCACTTGAATGAACTTTTCTATATGTGTTTGGCCATTCATTTCTCCTGTAATAATTAGAATTGATTGTCAAATCAGTCGGATAGTTGTGTTATCACATTAGTGAAGTGAGGGTTAAATGGGGGCAGTTCTTTAGCTTGGTGGGGTTCCATGTGATGTGAGGTGGAGCAAATAGTAACAGTGGAGGCCACATTCTCAAAGTGATTATTCAACATGTCCAAAAAATCCTTATTTTCATTTACAACATCACTGTTATCTTTTTCAAGGGGTCCATATCATTTCTGATCACCCTCTTTCCCTAATGTAATTGCACAAAGAATAGTTTTGATTTTAATAGCACTTACAAGTTTATTTTTATACCCCCTCTTTTGAAGCTCTCTCTGTTTTGTCTTTGCAGCTAGGCACTCTGCCAAGATCTGTGCTAATTTTGGCATTTTCTAATGTTTTCCTTTTAGTTTTATTATGTCCCTCTTCTCTTTTGTCGTCCCCGGTATTTTTTGCCCCTTTAGATCTAAACCGGATCTGTGCAAGGTTAAATTACTCCCCCCACCTCCCACCTTGTTGCGTTAGAACAAGTTTGATAGGCTGAATGACCAACTCTTGCTTCTATGCTCCTGTTTTCCAAATACAAATGAACATACGTCTGCAACTTTGAGTTTAAAGTTTATTTATTGGTGTCACAAATGGGCTTACATTAACACTGCAATGAAGTTACTATGAAAATCCCCTAGTCAGGAGATTCGAGGAGGCATGGTGGCACAGTGGTTAGCATTGCTGCCTCACAGCGCCAGGGGTTCAATTCCTGGTTTGGGTCACTGTCTGTGTGGAGTTTGCACGTTCTCCCCGTGTCAGTGGATTTCCTTCAGATGCTCCGGTTTCCTCCCACAGTCTGAAATATGTGCTGGTTAAGTGTATTGACCCAAACAGGTGCCTGAGTGTGGCGACTAGGGGAATTTCACAGTAACTTCATTGCAATGTCAATGTAAGCCTTACTCGCGACTAATAAATTAACTTTAACTTTTAGTTGCCACACTCCGGTGCCTGTTCGGGTACACTGAAGGAGAATTTAGCATGGCGAATGCACCTAGCCAGCAAGTATTAGTGGCTCTGACCTGCACTGTAGGAATCAGATATCTATACTAACAATAGCACTCATATATTGAAATGAATTATGGGTTTGGTTCTCATGTCAGTAGATAAGATGGAGATTTCTGCTATTTTCACTTTGCCCAGGCAATCATTTAAAATGTTATGAACCTCTTCAGATTGCGGTCATGTCTTCCTAACCATCTGCAGTTTGACCTCATGACGCAGGAAGCTCCTGTTGCTGTGACAGACACAATAGCCATGATTCTCCCATCCTGCTGCACTTCTGTTCAGTGCAGCGGGCCAGGAGATTGTCACATTGGCTGATTCGCGGGGTTCATGTGTGCGTTTGCACCCCGCTAGCGTTTTCCAGCACCGGATTTCCAGCGGTGTCTACTCTTGCTGGAAATCAGTGGAGAGGCACAAAGACCATCAACATGGTCATTTTAATCTCATTTAAAAGAGATTAGTAGGCCCAGGACTGAAGTCTCCAGGCCCGCTAGCATCTCCCCCCACACCAGAGTGGTTCACTCCAGCGGGGAATACTATAGCTCCCCACTTTTGGGGAACTAGTGGCCTGACCCCGCTGGAGTGAAGCGGGGACCATCGGGATCAGGTGGCAAGGGATGCACTCTAGCAGTGCCAACCTGTGCCCCGGCAGTGCCCAAGAGGCAAAGTGCCAATGGCCAGGGAGCTCCTTGGCACTGCTCACTGGGCATGGGGCAGTGCCAAGGCGCAGGACATATGGGGGCGGGGCCTAGGGGCAGGGCCTAGGGGACGATCAGTGGGGGTGGGGGGTCCTGCTGCCACTCTGCATAGGTATCGGTGGGAGAAGGAGGGAGGCCATCGATCAGAACGACTTGAGGGGGGGGGGGTGTGGGCGGTTCAGCCTGCTGGGTGGTTAGCACTGTTGTGGGGGGGGGGGGCGGTCAGGACTGTGGGAGGGGACAAATGTTGGGAGGGGAATCGGTGGAAGGTGGGGCTTGAGATTGGAGGGGGTCGGGGCTGGGCCCGGGAATGGTTGGGAGGCCAGCGATTGGGCCGTTGGATGCCAGAGAGCCAGCATTGTGGGGGTCGCGAAGCTGGCCAGCGATCGAAAGGCCATCATTGCGGGGCCACTACGCATGCACTGATCTTGGCACAGACGGATCGGCACGTGCGCAGTGGCCCGCCCCCTGAAATTTAATGATATTCACGCTGGTGGCCTCTGCAGTGCACAGAGTGTGGGAGATTCTAGTCTGAACTCCAAATGAAAAAACCAATGTGTCTAGTTTTCACCCAAATTCGACACTTAGAATTTTTTTGGGTGATTTCCGCTCAAAAAGTTCGCTGTCACATCTGTCATGTTTGCTGATCTGGTGGGATCGATACTGAACTTGGTTTGCGACACCGTAATGCAGAGATTTCACTCCAAAAAGTTGAAGGTACAATCTACCATTGTTCACAAAAACAATCAAAGCAAAGGACTGTTTTAAATTTACATTTAATAATGGGAAGGGGTGGGCAAAGAATTTAATTCATATTTGACATGGATATTAACTTGCACATTTTAGATACACATTTGATGGGAGACATGAGGGAATAATGCTTAAAAAATCCTTATAGCCCAAAAGAGAAGTCAAGATACAGTATTAGCAAACCCTTGGTGCTTCAGAGTAGTCATTATTCATGAAACTTGTTGGATTTATGAAGAACAAGAATGCTTTCGTCTGCACATAAACAGTTGGAATTGGAAAGAACAAAATATTCAAGTCGTTTCTGTGGACCTTTGGGTTATGCCTGCTATGAATACAGTGAGATTGGTGTGTTATTTGTGAAAAATCAGGTTTGTGTTTCACTTTTATTTATTTATTGATGTCCTTTGAGACTCTGCTGATATCACAATTGAAATTCTATTCTGATTTGTTACAAGGTAAAGGGAAGAATCTGATTAAGCGCTCCAGACGAGGGCGTGCAGTGTTTGATGCTGCTAGCTTTAGAGGTTTTCAGGAAAAGAGATTGTCTCGCCTGCAGCAAGAAAGCTTTAGTATGAGGTGTTTACACCCCGTTGAAGTATTTTATATTCAGAAAGTAAACATCAAGGCCACAATTTTCCTGAAAAAATGACTAAGGGCCCGAACTTACCATTGCGTTGCACCTGTTTTCGGGCGTGAAAACTTGGTAAAGTCGGGCGTGAGGTGAATAGCGCGATCCGTGCCTGCGCCCGCGCAGTTCCCCACTTTTCCCATTTGCATGCATTTAAATTGACACACCCAATCTTATCTGTATTTCCCCCTTTACCATCATGTTCGCCCGTCCAGATTCGGCGCGAAACAGACCGAGCATCGGCAAAGGCCTGTTTCGGGCACACCAGCTTCTGAAGAGATAAATCCAGAGCTTCCAACGACTCTCTGACTCAAGTCAGTGGTGGGGGGGTGGGGTAGTGGGGGGTTGATGGGGTGGTGGGGTGATCATTCTCTGGTGGGGGGAGGGAGGAGGAGGCGGATCAGGTGGTTCACTGGTGGGGAGAGGGGAGGAGGGAGGCCAGATCGTTCTCTGGTGTGGGAGGGGAGGAGGGACGACAGATCATTGTCTGGTGGAGGGGGGGGAAGGGAGGCCAGATTATTCTCTGGTGGTGGGGGAAGGGGAGGCCAGATGGCTCTCTGGTGTGGGGAGGAGGGAGGGCCAGATCGTTCTCTGGTGGGAGGGGGGGCAGGGGGGTCCACTGCCACTCTGCGGGTGATCGGTGGGGGGGAAGAGGGACAGGGTGTCGCAATTGGTCTGGGTAGCGGGGGGGTGGATAAGGGGGACAGTTATGTTGTGGAGGTGGGGCGATATCTGTAGGGGACATTGCTCCCGGGCTGCTTGATCTGCTTTTTGCGGCTCAGGAGCGATGTGATAGGGGAGCGTTTTTCAAGTTTTTTTTCTCACTGCGCATGCGCAGTTGAAGGCTCCAATCGGAACAGCAGTGTTTTGGGCGTGATAAGCCCCGCCCACAGTGCACTTCAGACGCGCAATTTTCTTTTCAGGCTGAGTGCATATGGGGGCCCCTGAGAACAGGTTTCCAAGTCAGATCTGAATTGCGCCCAGATTCAGAACTTAGGGGGTGATTTTACCATTTTGATTCTAAGTGTCATAATGGTGAGAAAACTGGAACAATCCATGCCGCTATGTTCCTTGCGGACCACTATTTGACATTTTTGGGAAAGTAGTGAGTTGTGCGCCAGTATTGTACGGGTGAGGGCAGGACTGGGCCTAGACATATTGGTGAATCTGGTTGCAAAGCAATCATGCGCCATTTTGGAAGGGTGCCCAATCTCACAGTGCACTGGGAGGCCCCCCTCCCTCCCCCAGGGACATTGAAACCCCTCCGTCCCATCACTAGCATGTTTTCCCACCCCTCCCCAAAACGGATCACCAGCATCGAAGCATTGGGGCCCTCCCAATGGGTCCCCTTCATGATCCTCGACATGCCCCCCACCCCCACCCCCCATCATACCCCGCACCCCCACACAACCCCCCATCTTTGCCCCTCTATTATAGCCCTCCCCCCGCCCCCTGGTGGAACATTGTCAGTGTGCCAGATGGGCACTGCCCAGCCACATCCCTGACCACCAGAGGCTTCAATGGTCTTCGAGCCCCTGGCTTGGCCATCACACCTGGTCTTCACAAGTGGAGACCAGTAGAGATTCTTGCCGAGCTCACACCGCGCCCGAGGGTGAGAACATTTAAATGCTACTTTAAAGATGCCAATCGGCCTCTGGCCCAGAATTGGCGCAATCCAGCTTGCATCAGTAGAAAGGGACCAAGGTGATTGGTTTTTAGGTTGAAGCGCTATTTTCCGGGATCGACATGATCTGCACCAGACATGGTGAGGCCTGGAAATCAGCCCCTTAAATTTATAAATAGTTTGAAGATTCAGCAAGATGAATATTTATTGCTGTATTAAAACATAAAATTAGAAATTTTCCACTTAACAAAAACAAAATGAAGGAGTGACTCGAGCACATTGAAACCTGAAGAAAATCAGAAACTCTGGAGCATTGGAGTTATGAGTTTGTATGTTGAGCTTAGAGAAGCTGCTTTAATGTCTGCTTATAGTGAAAACTATTGATCAGTCGATAATGCCAAATGTCATGTTACCAAAACAATGATGTGCTTAGCCTTTCATTGATCTGAGTTCAGTGTGGGCCTCAGGGTACAGATCATTACTACTTATCTGTCAATGAGACGATAATTCCAGAGTTTGGTCTTGATCTGAATTTGAAGTAGAAGTAGAGGGAAACACACTTGAAGAAGCTATTGTTTAACCTTGAAAGCAGCGAACCTTCCAGCATTGTCCTAGAACATAGAACATTACAGCGCAGAACAGGCCCTTCGGCCCACGATGTTGCACCGACCAGTTAAAAAAAAACTGTGACCCTCCAACCTAAACCAATTTCTTTTCGTCCATGAACCTATCTACGGATCTCTTAAACGCCCCCAAACTAGGCGCATTTACAACTGATGCTGGCAGGGCATTCCAATCCCTCACCACCCTCTGGGTAAAGAACCTACCCCTGACATCGGTTCTATAACTACCCCCCCTCAATTTAAAGCCATGCCCCCTCGTGCTGGATTTCTCCATCAGAGGAAAAAGGCTATCACTATCCACCCTATCTAAACCTCTAATCATCTTATATGTTTCAATAAGATCCCCTCTTAGCCGCCGCCTTTCCAGCGAAAACAATCCCAAATCCCTCAGCCTCTCCTCATAGGATCTCCCCTCCATACCAGGCAACATCCTGGTAAACCTCCTCTGCACCCTCTCCAAAGCCTCCACATCCTTCCTGTAATGTGGGGACCAGAACTGCACACAGTACTCCAAGTGCGGCCGCACCAGAGTTGTGTACAGTTGCAACATAACGCTACGACTCCTAAATTCAATCCCCCTACCAATAAACGCCAAGACACCATATGCCTTCTTAACAACCTTATCTACTTGATTCCCAACTTTCAGGGATCTATGCACACATACACCTAGATCCCTCTGCTCCTCCACACTATTCAAAGTCCTCCCGTTAGCCCTATACTCAACACATCTGTTATTCCTACCAAAGTGAATTACCTCACACTTCTCCGCATTAAACTCCATCCGCCACCTCTCGGCCCAACTTTGCAACCTGTCTAAGTCTTCCTGCAAACTACGACACCCTTCCTCACTGTCTACCACACCACCGACTTTGGTGTCATCAGCAAATTTGCTAATCCACCCAACTATACCCTCATCCAGATCATTAATAAATATTACAAACAGCAGTGGCCCCAAAACAGATCCCTGAGGTACACCACTTGTAACCGCACTCCATGATGAATATTTACTATCAACCACCACCCTCTGTTTCCTATCCGCTAGCCAATTCCTGATCCAATTTCCTAGATCACCCCCAATCCCATACATCTGCATTTTCTGCAGAAGCCTACCATGGTGAACCTTATCAAACGCCTTACTAAAATCCATATATACCACGTCCACTGCCTTGCCCCCATCCACCTCCTTGGTCACTTTCTCAAAAAACTCAATAAGGTTAGTAAGGCACGACCTACCTGCCACAAAACCATGCTGACTATCACCTATCAATTCATTACTCTCCAAATAACTATAAATCCTATCCCTTATAATTTTTTCCAACATCTTGCCGACAACAGAAGTGAGACTCACCGGTCTATAATTCCCGGGGAAGTCTCTGTTCCCCTTCTTAAACAATGGGACAACATTCGCTAACCTCCAATCTTCTGGTACTATACCAGAGGCCAACGACGACCTGAAGATCAGAGCCAGAGGCTCTGCAATCACTTCTCTTGCCTCCCAGAGAATCCTTGGATAAATCCCATCCGGACCAGGGGATTTATCTATTTTCAGACCCTCCAGAATATCCTGCACATCCTCCTTATCAACTGTAATACTGTCTATTCTACTCCCCTGCAACCCAGTGTCCTCCTCAGCTATATTCATGTCCCCTTGCGTGAACACCGAAGAGAAATATTGGTTCAATGCTTCACCAATCTCCTCCGGTTCCACACATAACTTCCCTCTGCCATCTATAACTGGCCCTAAACTTGCCCTAACCAACCTTCTGTTCTTGACATACCTATAGAACGCCTTAGGATTCTCTTTAACCCTATCCGCCAAAGTCTTCTCATGTCCCCTTTTAGCCCTTCTAAGCTCGCTCTTCAACTCCCTCTTAGCCAATCTAAAGCTTTCTAGTGCACTACCCGAGTGCTCACGTCTCATCCGAACATAAGCCTCCTTTTTCTTTTTAACCAACAAAGAAACTTTTTTGGTGCACCACGGTTCCCTAGCCCTACCAATTCCTCCTTGCCTGACAGGGACATACCTATCACAGACTCGCAGTAGCTGCTCCTTGAAAAAACTCCACATGTCGGACGTTCCCAGTCCCTGTAATCTCCTAGTCCAACCTATGTTTCCTAATTCTCTCCTAATAGCCTCATAATTACCCTTCCCCCAGCTAAAACCACTGGCCCGAGGTTCATGCCTATCCCTTTCCATCACTAAGGTGAACGTAACCGAATTGTGGTCACTATCACCAAAATGCACACCAACCTCCAAGTCTAGCACCTGGTCTGGCTCATTTCCCAGCACCAGATCCAATATAGCCTCACCTCTAGTTGGCCTGTCTACATACTGAGTCAAAAAACCTTCCTGCACGCTTTGAACAAAAACTGACCCCTCTAACGAGCTAGAGCTATAACAATTCCAGTCAATATTAGTCAAGTTAAAATCCCCCATAACAATTGCCCTATTACTTTCACTCCTAAGCAGGATTGACTCCGCAATCCTTTCCTCAACCTCTCTAGAACTTTTAGGACTCTGAAGATTTCAAATTAATCTCCTGGAAACTGCAGTGAGTAATTGGAAGGAGGAACATTAAAATGGCACTCTTTCATTTTCTTTCAACACTTTTATTTCGCAGTTATAAAGATGTTGTAGATGAGAAAAGTAGTGATTTGACTGGATAGTGAGATGCAATGTGATGAAATTTCCAGTGATATAGCCAATGTGAGGCGGCAACGATACACCAAATATAATTCAACTGTGGGATCAAGTGGACTTAAACTGTACTCACCAGAATCATTAATCCTCTTGACCATTTTATAAGCTTTAACAAAAACAAGGGGATAGTTTGCACTCCCATACTCAAACATATAGGGGGCAGTTCTCCCAAAAAGTCCTAAGTGCCGAATTCACGTGAAAACTGGAGTAAATCCCGCTGTTCTTTTCAGTGGGAGCTCGAAAATGAATCTCTGACACTCTCTGCACTGCAGAGTGCACCAGCGTGAATTGCGCGAATGATCAGTGGGTGGGGCCTATTCCCGCTGGAGAGGCCGGCAGCATAGCGCTGAGCGGGCCACTGCGCATGCACTGACCTGTTAGTGCCGAGAGCGGCGCATGCGCAGTGGCCCCTATCTGCTGGCCTCCCGATTGCTGGCCAGCTCGATTGCTGCTCAGCCCTGTGACCCTCGCAACACTGGCCCTCCGCTCCTCCACGGACCAATCGCTGGACCCCAAACATGACCGGGCCCAGCCTAACCCCCTCGCCCCCAGGCCATCTCGATCACTGCACCCCCACTCCCCAACAGCCCCGATCTCTGTTCAACACCGCCGACCCTCCCCACCCCCCCTACCCCCACCCCACCCCCCACCTCCCCACCCCCTCCCACCACCACCCCCCCACCCCCCCCCCCCCACCCCCCCCCCCCCACCCCCACCCCCCCACCCCTGCCACTGGCAGGCCAAACATCCCCCTCCACCCCGACCCTGATGCCCAGCCCCGGTTGCTGGCCTCCCTCCTTCTGCTCACGATTCCAAAGTGCAGAGTGGCAGTGGGACCCCCCACCCCCACCGAACACCCCCAGAGGTTCCGCCGCCCCCCCCCCATCAAACCCCTTGGGCCCTGCCCCCTTGGCACTGCCCCATGCCCAATGGGCAGACTTCAGTCCCAGGCCCGCTAATGATATTTGAATTAGATTTGCACGCTCCTTTGCATGCCTAGTGCAGCTCCTTGCCTATTTCCGGAGCGGAGCTGACGTCACCGGAAATTGGGCGCTGGGAGATGAGCTCAGGGCTGGACACCCAGTGTGGATCGTGCTAATCCTGCGCTGCTGAAATCTCCCAGCCCGCTGCGCGAAGGAAATTAACACAGCGGGACAGGAGAATCACCCCCATAGTGTGAAAAACTTACCTTTTAGAATAATTGATTCTTAAGCTCTGACCACCAATAGCAAGATTGGTATTTATTCCCCATCCATATGGCGAAGGTACTCCTACAGTACTGTTAGGCAGGAAGTTCCAGGATTTTGACCTCGTGACAATGATATATACCAAGTCAGTCCAATTAGGGACAGTGGATGTGCAGAGCAGCTGCATGATCCAATCGAAACTCCAATCCAGATATGCAAGTTGGAGAAAATGGATTTGGAAACAATTGAAGAGCAAGTTAAAGAATGGGGCCAAGAAGTTTTAAGGCTGCATTTTCAGTGATTTCACCCTGACCTGCTAATGGGGCCCAGGAGGGAGATACCATTCCCCATCAACTGGAGGAAGAAATCTGCAGCAGGAACAACAAAGGGGAATAGCCGAAGTTTGCTCTGGAGCTGAGCAACATAATCTAAACATAATCTAGTACCACATTCCCGGGTGCAGATCAGGAAGCAGTTTAATGACCTAACCAGGTCAACACATTCACATACATTCTGTTGGGTGCATGAACACAATCCCTTAGTTTGCCTTCTCAAACATACTCCATCACATCACTCCTCATATTGATTTACCTTGCACACACACCAATTTTCTTTCTAAACACTTTCTCACATCCCAACTTGTCTATCCACCACTCCCACACACACTCGTCCTTATGTAACTTTATGCATCTCCCTGATACTCATTCTCACCAGATGTTCTCCATCCTATGACTAAACACGTTGTTATACTTACAAATACTTTTTTTTCCTTCATTGTAGAAGAGAGCTGAGAATACCAGGGAGAGGGAGAGAAATGACGATGGCCATTCAACCATCTTACAACTAATAGCCACAGAGTAAGAGGCACAGGTGATCACTGGAGTTTGCAGCATTCCTGGCTGTCAGGGAGGGGGGAGACAGGGAGTTCCCAGCTACCCAGTGGCACAATTAAATCCCAACCACTACGTGTCATACCGCCCGCTGTCTGTCACATTGACATGATTTTTCCAAAGATAAAATATGATCAATTTCATAATAATAACTGACCACATTTTTAGCTTAGTCTACTCAACGATTCCCTTCCAATCGGTGAGTAAATATTGTGTTGATAAGTTTTTGTTCCTTATTTAGGTCACAGAAAATGTTTCTTTTTTATCACTTGCCTTATCTAGCGCTTGATGATAATGGTTTTCTTATTTATTTGATGATGAACATGAAGACATGAACGGGAAGATTTATTTTTTAACTATTTCATGGAAAGTGGATGTTGCTTGCTCGGCCAGCATTTATTGCCCAATTTCTCTTGAGAAGTTAGGCGTGAGCCACCTTCTTGAGCCCCTGCAGTCCATCTGGTATAGGAACATCCGTTGGAAGGGAATGGTTGAGTTTGTTTGCAGGACTGCTTTGTGTCAGTGGCTAGGTTTAGGGGAAAGAGTGTTGTTGCATTTGCTGGTAAAATGGGTGCATTGTCGTAGATTTTGCTTTAATAAGGATATCCCCGATAGGGATTGAATAGCTGAGGGGGCATTCTTTCTCCTCATGTTTCTCCTCCTCACTCCTTCAGAATCTTCTGATTCCTTTGCCTTGTTCCTCCTACATGTTCAAGGCTCTCTGTTGTTGTCCTCTATACAGTACAGCTACAGGTCTGTGACCAGCAGTCTATAGTTCTGATCCTCGTCATGTTGTTCCTCATTTGATACCCAAATCAAGGCAGCCAAATACCATCCTTCCTGATGCGATAAGACAAGTCTCCAAAGTGCAGAATGTCAACTCTCAACAAAAGTACTTTCCCTCTGGTAGGTAAGAAAGCAGCTGTGTCTGCTGTGTATTTGCTGCCATATTTCCAGGGGATGGACTTGCTGTTACTCTCTTACCTTGCTTTCACTGGCGAATTTCAGAAAATTCGGAAAACTAAGGGGTCTAATGCTAAACTCACAAGTGCATGAAAATATCACTCTAATTGAGCTATTGACATATGTTAATTAGCAACCTGCCTCTCCCAAAGGGTTGTATTCACACAGCTCAATGCAGTTGAGTAAAATGCAGAAGAACTGGCTTTCCGATGTGCTGCCACTTTCCACAGTTTTAACTTTCATCTGCACCCACACCCAGGTGTTCCTTCATGTTGACATTTCTTCCAATGTTACCTTGAGGTGTAAGTGTATTGTGTTATAGTTTCTGTTGCTGCAATATTTGATCTTTAACCTGATTTTAAATCATGTGAAATAATTGGAGAAACTTTATCTGTAAAATTTTGCAATTACTGTTACTGTTAATTGCAAATTCTTACTCACACACACAGCAAGATTGAACATTATAACCCTGCATGTTTTCAGATTTCATTAAGTATTTATAGGATACAGATGATCAGGAACATCATAATAGAGTCCTTTTGGAGCTGATTAAATATACATATACATTAAATATACATTCACTCTCACACAGATGGTAATGAGATTATAATCCTGTGTCCTTAAAGATTTCATGAGATTTATGGCACAGCGAGATGTTTCTGTAAATGTTAAGGGTGTGTGGCAACTTGTATCCAAACAATGTGAAAACTGTGTCTTCCAATTTCAGATTCCAAATTTACATATCACACTGCAAAGGAACCAGGCACTTTTCTAACTTGGGATGTTTATTTTCTTATGTTTATTTTACTATCTGACATTTTCTTATCTGGGATTCAGGACTCGGATACGGGAATCATTATCCAAGCTCTTGATACCTTATTTCAACGCCGAAAAAAAAAACCTTACGATCTACAAAATGCTCATATCCATCTCTTGCTAACCTGCAGTTTCAGACTAACCAGGTAGAATATCTCTCTGCGAAATTTTCTCAGTGGACCAGGAAAGAAATAGGATACATCAATCCCTGATAGTGTTGTGTTGTGTCTGTGTGATTATGACACAGATGGTGGCAGAGTTGTCCTGAATTACAAGCAAGGTCGGTAATGTTGCACAGCTAAGATTTGGCATTGAGTACTTTGAACTACTTTGGACAGAAGTGCCCCAGCAGGACAGGAAGGTTCCTTCGATAATGTCTCGCCTTGCGCCATCTGCTCCATAATTCCATTCTCCCCTACCTGTCTACTAATACTGATAGAATTCAATCCATTGTCTTAATCAGTGACAGCAACTGCCAGCATGATGATTAAGAAACAAAGCAACATGATCGTATTGTTTCCTTATTCACAGTAGTCAATGGACTCACCCACTTATTTTGCTCGTTAACTGAAGCTCAGGAATAAACTTCTAATGAGCTATAAACCGAGAAGCTCACACATTTACTCCATTTATCAGATTGCAGGCATGTCTCATGTGAGTTATTTATAAATTAATGGACATAGAATCATGGGATTTCCTAATAGGTCCAGTGAAATAGATCCAGGGCAACTTGATGTGGCTTGAACCAACAAAGGTTTTATTGTCAATGAAAAGTAATATGTACAAGTTCAGACTGAATTACAATGTGACTACTCTCCTCAACTCCAACTGTGAGTCCCTCCTCAACCCGTGGCGTTTTCCTGCTGATTGGCTCAGCTTCCTGCTGGGATGATCTATGGGGTCCATGCCGATCACGTGACCTTTGGGAAATTTCCCCCTTACGGACCATGCCACTGCACTGCTCCCCCCTAAAACCTGAAATACAGCTATGGAGGAACAAAGAACAGGATTAGTAAAGCACACAGTAGGCTCGAGATAAAATTGGTAACAGGAAAAATCATTGGAAAACTCATCAAAGGTTGAGTCATTCTGGACTCTTCCCAGCTCTGGTAGAGTGCCTCAGTTTGGTAGTAGGCTCTTCTAAATTTAAAGGGCCAGACTGGACAGACGAAAAAGGCCGGCTCATTAATCAAGGATCCAGTGGCTCTTCAGCAGCTTCTGGTTCCTCAGTCTCCACACCCATTGGTTGCTCCAGTTCCACATTCTCAATCAGAATCCCAGTAACCAGATCTGGTATCCTCGAACTATCTGCAAGGGTTGCCATGTCCATTACTGCTCTGCTCCTTAGATGGTTCAAGTGTTCCCTGACATGACAGCCTTGTACCTCCATGATATAGGAGACCTGGCCTGTTCTCTTCACAATTTTACCAGCCACCCATGTCGGGCGTGCTGCAAAATGTCTGACCGTGACTGCATCCTCCACTTTGAACACATCCTTCCTGAATCATGATTTTCCTTCTGAGAGGTTTGCCGAGCCTCCACTCTCCCCACCAAATTTAGGAATATCATGTCCACTCATTCTTAAATCTGGTTATCTGTAAAGGAAGAGATAGATTTAACTTTAGCTCCCATATGCATCCTAATTAAACTCGGAAGACATTAGAATATTTATGCAGCAGTTCCTGAAAAACCTCCATCCCTCAGATTTAATATTTCCAGTCAGTTTAGTCGTATTTGCTTTATCCAATCACGGCCCATTGAACAAGGTCTGTGATTCTTGATTACTAAGGCCGGTAGCTTTGCTGCCTGCTTCTGATATGACACCGTTACTGTTCCTGCATATAAAGGCCGGGATTCTCCCAAAAACATTCTAAGTGTCGAATTTGTGTGAAAATTGGAGTAAATCGCATTGGTTTTTTTCAACGGGAATTTCAAAATGAATCTCCCATACTCTGTGCACTGCAGAGGGCACTTGTGTAAATCAGTCCAGAAGTCCAGGGATGGGGCCTATTCCCGCTGGAGAGGCTGAAATCAGCACACTGAATGGGCCTCCATGTATGCACACATCTCTGAGAGATTGCTCAACAAGTACTCCCAGCATTGAAATCGCTGGCCTCAATCCCCCATTGACATTGCTGGCCTCATCGCTGGCCTCTCAATCCCCTTTCCACGGACATCGTCGGCCTGATTACAAGCCTCTCAGTGCCCCCCCCCTTCCCCCGCAACCCCCATGGACATCACTGGCCTCCCCATCCCCCACTAAGCCGAACATTGCCGGCATCCCCATCCCCCAGTGACCTGGACATCACTGGCCTCCCCATCCCTCACTGAGCTGGACATTGCTGACCAACCCATCCCCCAGTGACGTGGACATTTCTGGCCTCCCTCCCCCACTGATCCCGACTGCAGAGTGCCAGTGGGAACCCTCACCCCCACCGATTGCCTCCACCAGGGCCTACCCCATTAGGCCCCACCCACCATAAGGCCCCACCCCCATCAGGCCCCACCCCTGTGGCACTGCCCGATGCAGTCACGGGCATTCAGCCTTGGATCTTCAGGTAAGCGTTCTCCAAGGCGGCCTTCACGACACACGACAGCGCAGAGTCGCTGAGCAGAAACTGATAGCCAAGTTCCGCACACATGAGGACGGCCTAAACCGGGATGTTGGATTTATGTCACATTATCAGTAACCCCCACAGCTTGCCTCCTGGACTTGCAGAATTTCACTAGCTGTTCTGTCTGGAGACAATACACATCTCTTTAACCTGTGTTGAATGCTCCCTCCACCCACATTGTCTGTACATTTAAGACCTGGCTGGCTGTAGAGATTTGCATTCTAATCAGTATTCTGTAATTTGATTTCTGTGTCTGTGCACTGTTGGAGAACAGATATCCACTCCATCTGACGAAGGAGCTGTGCTCCGAAAGCTTATGGTATTTGCTACCAAATAAACCTGTTGGACTTTAACCTGGTGTTGTGAGACTTCTTACTGCCCGATGGTCAGTGCCAAGGTGCCCCCTAGGCATTGACATTTTGTTCCTTGGGCAGTGCCGGGGGCCCAGGGCAACACTACCAAGGTGCCACCCCCCCACCACCCAACTCCCTAGTGACCTCGATTGTCTCAGTGGGGTTGGACCACCAGCTCCCTGCAAGTGGGGAACTACAGTAAAGCCTGCTGGAGTGAAATACTCTTGGCCGGGTGGTGGGAGAGGCCAGTGGCCCTTGAGGCTTCAGTCCCAGGCCTGCTTATGGCATTTAAATTACATTCAAATTGTCCCCTGCATAAATAATGCAGCTCTGCATAATTTCCAGCACGGAGCTGATGGCGCCGGAAATCTGGCGCTGGGAGACGTGCTCAGGGCTGGATGCCCAGTGTGAATCCCACGGATCAGGCACTGTTTAAATCTCCTGGCCCGCTGCACTAAAGAAACAGCACAGCGGGATGGGAGAGTCGCTCCCAAAGTCTGCAGTGTCTCCTCTGTATATGTGGACAAAATAGTGCCTGACTGATTTAATCTTAATGGTTGGAGTCCTTTTTGAGATAATAAAGTGCCTTTTCCCCTGTGACTGTGGCTGCCGCTCTCAACTTCTCTGCTGAGTACTTTGCCATTTACCGATAAAGTTATTTCTATAGGCGGCACTTTGTTTAGCAGGACCTGGTTTAGGGTGAACAACTTGGATCCCTTGCTGGGCTCCTCATCCAGGTTGTTTACAGGAGTTAAGCTAGCAGTCACTGTTTACTTTTGTATTGACACAACTGGTTGCTTTGCTCTGTACCACGCTTTTCAGTGACCTTCAGTGACCTGAAGCACACATAATTCTTGCATCGACAAACTTCTTGGGAGTGCTCGCCCCACGTCAAAAGCACACTTTAGCCCTCACTGCTGCACATCTTCTATTGGGCACTGTTGCACCATCTCCTGGTCTGTTTTGCGTCACAACCATTTCCCGTCACAACAATTTACCTCGTTCAGCACACCTTGCAAACTTTACAACTTTGTCATGCCCTGTTCCATGCATTCAGTCCCCTGGTCCAGTTCCGCAGCTTTTTCTACAGTGATTTTGGTCTCAGCCAGTTATTTATTGTTGTACGATTGGACTATTTGTACCACAGACCATTCTGTCCCTTAACATTTCTCTTAATGCTGGGTCAAATTTGTAGTGTTCTGCCAGTCCCTTAAGCCTTGCCACGAAGCCTGAGACTGCCACCCTTGCTCTATGAAATTTGTAGCGCAACATAATGATTGAGGCATTGGGGTTAAAATGATTTTTGACTACCTCCACAATCTGGTCAAAAGACTTTGGGCAGAATTTTCTAGCCGCACTCGCCCCAAGGCTGGAAATTCCCACCCGAGGTCAATGGACCTCTGCATGGTTCGTTCCCGCCAGCTACGATTCCCATGACAGGCGGAATGAGAAAATTCCACCCTTTGTATCTGGAGCGTCTGACAATGTTAATGTTCACACTAAATTGTAAGTCTGTGGGCCACAGGTTGTAAGCAAAATAATTGCTTTTCTTCAGCAGTTATTTTGTTTACCACAAAGAAGTAATACAGTTTCTCTTTATCTTGCCCCAGTTGTCTACTTCGGGGTCAAATGACTAGATTTTTCCAATTATAGGCATTGTCCTAAGCAAATACACCTTCTTTCTTTGTATTCTTGATGCTCAAGTCTCCTCCCTCTCTAGCTGGACACTGTGATCCCCAATGACATTGAAGTTTTGCTTCGTCACCAATGTAATAGATCGAGGGCAACTCAATGTGGCTTGAATGAACAAAGGCTTTATTGCCAAACAGTGAATAATATATACAACATGTTCAGACTAAATTACAATGCAATTGTTCTACTCGACTCCCTGGCTCCAGCTGTGAGTCCTTCCTCGACCAGATATGCACCCTCCTGCCGATTGGCTCAGCTTCCAGCCGGGATGATCCATAGGCTCCTCTCCAATCACGTGGCCCTCGGGCCACATTACTACATCCAGCCAACTTAGGAAAACTATTTGTCAGTGGAGCACAGTCAGAAAATCATCCTTAAAGTTAGCATTGGGCAATCCCTTGAACCTCACAGTGCCTCAATTACCACTTGTGATGAAGAATTTCAGGCCCATGTTTATCCTCTTTCCCTGGAAAGAATGTGGCAATTGTGTCAACAAAATAATGGAGCAGCACTTACGACCCCATTCTCACTGGCAATGAGGTCATTTTGCTGGAGGTTTTGAAGTGGCCAGCATGGGTTCCAACCTAAAACAGACAGAAGGCTGATTATTCCATAATGTTCATGGTACTTCGATGCAATGTATGAGGATCAGTGAGCAGAACCTGCTCAGTGCAGCCTCAACAACAGTCTCCAAAGGGACCTGTACAGATTTAAAAGCGGCTCCTCCATTAAAGTTAGTCAGGAATTCTCTGGCCATTCATGCCCCGCCGCCGCTGCCAATGAGATCAGAGAATTTGGCATTCAGATATATTTCCTTTCGCTGCAATGGGGCCGGAGAATCTCAGCCACGGGTGAGATCGGACAATCCGGCCTCTTACCTTGATGGCACAGAAACTTAAATTCCCTCCACCACGTCTAACTCCCCCTCCACCCCTTGCCCAACCTCTTTTAAAATAGCTGGGACTCAGGCCAGAATTTCCACCCGTTCCAATTGGTGAGCTGCTCCAATGGGGCAAGCAGCTTACCAATACAAAGCCAAAAAAGCCAGCCTGACAAAATACTTCAAACCACAGCCAGCAGTGAGACAGCAGGCTCACACCACTTACCTATTATGTGATCAATATGGGGTTGCTCGAAAGTATGATCTTGCATGGTTTAACAGCTCTCTTGTGGAAAAACTGTCTTTCCTGAAAGAACCAATTAGAAAGGCCTTATACAGGAATCTAATGCTTTAAACTTTCATTGCGTTTACCAGTTGAAAGATCCTGACTTCAACTCGGTTTAAGAAAAAACAAGTTTAATTCAACTCAGTGCCACTTCCTAATACCCGAATCAAGCAGTCATGTACTGTCCATTTGTCATCAACATTACAATCAATTTCTATATGTGTCCAGTGATGAAATACTGTGGTCATGTGTGGAAAGCTGCAATAAAAATCAATACTTTGCTCTTCACCTCACTTCAATCTAAAACCATGCATAACAATACAATAGATAAAATGACATTTTTCTTAGTTAGTCTTGAGATGTAGGTGTAACTGACAAGGTTGGCATTTATTGCCAATTTAAGGCCTATTTCCAGTTCCCTAGAAAAGCGATGGTGGACATGACCAAAAGACCAGAAGACATAGGAGCCAAAGTAGGCCATTTGGCCCATCAAGTCTGCACCGCCATTCAATGAGATTGTAACTGATCTGATATGATAATCCTCAACTCCGATTTCCCACCTTATCCCCATCACCCTTGATTCCCTTACTGATTAAAATCTGTCTATCTCAGCCTTGAACATATCTAATGACCCAACCTCTACAACCCTCTGTCATAAAGACTTCTATAGTTTCACTACCTTCTGAGAGAAGAAATTTCTCCCCATCTCTGTCTTAAATGGTATCCCCTTACACCGAGATTATGCCCTCTGGTCCTACACTCTTCCACAAGGGGAAACAAACTCTCACCATCTACCCTGTCAAGCCCCCTGAGAATCCTATATTTCTCAATAAAGTTGCCTCTCATTCCTCTAAACTCCAGTGAGTACTGACCCAAGCTACTCAACCTCTCCTCATAAGAATATTCTCGCATATCCAGGATCAACCTAGTGAGCCTTGTCTGGACTGCTTCTAATGTCAGTAGATCTTTCCTTCGATAAATGGGACTGTTCACAGTATTCTAAATGTGGTCTAACTAATGCCTTGTATGCTTTTAGCAAGACTTCCCTATTTTTATATTCTATCCCCTCTTAAATAAAGGCCACCATTCCACTTGTCTTCCTTATTATCTGCTGAACTTGCAGGCTAGCAATGATTTTTCTAACTATTCTTTGATGCGTGTAAGATGTTGATGTCAATGTATCGTACCTTTTCATTTTCTGCACAAACACACAAGCATGCACAATATCTTACAGGAAAAAGCTTGTGGGCAGCCTGCGCAGTACCATGAAGATGGCTGTGTGACCCTATCTGTGTCCAACTGAAAGGAAACATTTCGATTGATCCTCTTCTTAAACACAGATAGGGTTTATTGCCAACCAAATTACTTGCTTAGCCATTTAGATAGTCAACTCCAGTGGTGTGTGTCATGTTCAACAATTCAATTGTCCTGAGTTTCATTATGTAAACCTGTTGCCTATTGATGCTCACTCTGCTTGTTTGGTTAAGCTCAGTGTGAACTTGAGCATAAAACTCTTGTAAATAAAGTTCTAACACACATATAAGCTGGTGCATCATCTGGCTCTGGTCTGAGATAGAAAATATGCAACAAAAGGGCTATCCTGGATTATGGCGAAAAGTCTACATTTACTGACTCCTGTATCTTTCCATTCATCTAAGCAATGGGATAGATGGATTTTGGGGTTTAAGACCTACTTGCTCACCGCAGAAATGAGCAGTCTGGATGTAGCAGCAATCTGCAAGATGGTGATATCTGTGCATTGTCTTGGATCAGAAGACCAGCAAATACTCAAGTAGCTCAAGCAGAAGACACTTCTACATTTGATACAGCAGCTCTGGGAAAATACTTCAGGCTGAAGAAAAGTGTGATGATTGAAAGATATGCATTCTGCCAGAGATACCAAGGAAATGATGAGATCATTAAACAATACGTGGCAACATTGTGGAAAATGGCTTCTCCATGCAAATTTGGCAAACTAACCAATGGACTAAATCATGAACAACTAATTGAAATTATTACTATTCCACAAATTAGGGAACGTTTCTTCATGGAAGATAATGATGTAACCTTGGACAAATCTTCATCTTGGCAGTCCAAATCAAATCCACCATGTGAGATTTGAAGGGGTTGCACAGGAATGCGCCCTCAGACTCTTAGTTGCAGACACAGCTTGCCCAACCAGCTCAGGTGCAAGGGTTATGAACAAAGAGACCTCAGCTATCTCATCAACATGGGCCCCATCTACGGACAATTACTTACAAGAATAAATTGTGGAAGTGCTCATTGTTTCAAAGCGAAATGTCCAGCTCCAGAGAAAATGTGCACCTCATGCTTAAAGTGGAATCATCTTGCAAAGGTGTGTAGGTCAAAGAAGAGGCCTTCATCGAATCAACATGTGAAGGAGTTTCTTGCTGAGAATGAGGTAGAGCATGTGTATACCATCATGAAAGGTAAAACACCAGGTCATTTTAAGGATTGTCACAGAATTCTCAGTATCACTTCTCATTAATGTTTGTACAAAAGTACCTATTTTCACCAACAAACTGTACTGTCAGTATTTTTTAAAACTTTCTCTCATTCTTGCGACTCTTCAAGCTTATGACAATTCAGTTATTCCAGTTTTGGGAATGATCACAGTTTCAGTACACCACAAAAGCATCACCCTAGACAGCTGCATCTTCTATGTAGCTAAAGGTCTTATAAGGATAACCCTTTTTGACAGGCATTGATTCAAACTTGAAGCTCCCACTGGAGTGCACATTAATGTGATCAATAATGGAGACAATGCATATCATTATCCGTCCTTAATTACAGGTTTTGGGGAGGTCAAGTGTGCCATAGAGCCACAGAATCCCTACAGTGCAGAAGGAGACCATTCGGCCTATCAAGTCTGCACTGACTCTCTGAAAGAGTCCAACCCCCCACGTCCTATCCTTGGATCTTCTACCTCATCAAGTTGATCAGGAAGCACCCCAACGTTTGTAGATTTGTAGATTGCAGCAGAATCATCGAAGGCCTTTGAATCGTAAAGACTATTCCTGTACTTGGAGAAAATGAATGAGCTGAAATCTAATAATTTGATTTGATTTATTATTGTCACATGTATTAGTATACAGTGAAAAGTATTGTTTCTTACACGCTATACAGACAATGCATGCTGTTCATGGAGAAGGAAATTAGAGAGTGCAGAATGTAGTGTTACAGTCATAGCTAGGATGTAGAGAAAGATCAACTTAATGCAAGGTAGGTCCATTCAAAAGTCTGACAGTAGGAGGGAAGAAGCTGTTCTTGAGTTGGTTGGTATGTGACCTCAGACTTTGGTATCTTTTTCCTGACAGAAGATGGTGAAAGAGAGAATGCCCAGGGTGCTTGAAGTCCTTAATTATGCTGGCTGCTTTGCCAAGGCAGCGGCAAGTGTAGACAGAGTCAATGGATGGGAGGCTGGTTTGCGTGATGGATTGGGCTACATTCACAACCTTTTGTAGTTTCTTGCAGTCTTGGGCAGAGCAGGAGCCATACCAAGTTGTGGTACAACCAGAAAGAATGCTTTCTGTGGTGCACCTGTAAAAGTTGGTGAGAGTTGTAGCTGACATGCCAAACTTCCTTAGTCTTCTGAGAAATTGAGATGTTGGTGGGCTTTCTTAACCATAGTGTCAGCATGGGGGGACCAGGACAGGTTGTTGGTTATCTGGACACCTAAAAACTTGAAGCTCTCGACCCTTTCTACTTCATCCCCATTGATGTAGACAGGGGCATGTCCTCCTTTACGCTTCCTGAAGTCGATGACAATCTCCTTCGTTTTGTTGACATTGAGGGAGAGATTATTGTTGCCGCACCAGTTCACCAGATTCTCTATCTCATTCCTGTACTCTGTCTCATCATTGTTTTTGATCTGTCCCACTACAGTGGTGTCGTCAGCAAACTTGAAAATCAAATTGGAGGGGAATTTGGCCACACAGTCATAGGTGTATAAGGGGACTGAGAACAGAGCCTTGTGGGGCACCGGTGTTGAGGATGATCGTGGAGGAGGTGTTGTTGCCTATCCTTACTGATTGCGGTCTGTGAGTTAGGAAGTTCAGGATCCCGTCACAGAGGAAGGTGCCGAGGCCCAGGCCACGGAGTTTGGAGATGAGTTTCGTGGGAATAATAGTGTTGAAGGCTGAGCTGTAGTCAATAAATAGGAGTCTGACATAGGTGTCTTTGTTATCTAGGTGTTCCAGGGTTGAGTGCAGGGCCAGGGAAATGGCGTCTGGTGTGGACCTGTTGCGGCGGTAGGCAAACCGTGGGGGATCCAGGTAGTCCGGGAGGCTGGAAATAAATGACTTGATATATATGTATTTGTTATTTCGGATGATTTATTTTAAAAGAATGTCCTTAGTCTTTCCAGAGTGAAAAGATAGCATGTTCAATGGTTCACTTGTTCTGTGTTTGATTATATCAATCTGTTTACTTTTGGTGCTTTGCTGTTCTTGATTGGTTAAGCCTGGGTGTAGACTCAGGGAAAAGTAAACAAAATTTATAAAAGCTCCAGTTCCAAAAAGTCAGATTGAACTCAAACGGAAGATTTTATTCCGTGTTGTAGTGAGGCGGGACCATAAAATGTGGCGATCTGTTCAAAAGTCCATTGACTTTAATGGGACTGTAAAACGCTGCTGGCACAAAAATCCACCCCAGATGTTAACTGTTTCTCTCTCTGCAAATGCTACAAGATTGCTGAGTTTTTCTAGCACTTTCTGCTTCTATTGTCGAAAGAGCTAGAAGCTCGAGCAAGAAGCATGGAGTACACATTCAAAGCATTGTATTAAACTCTTATAAAAGATAGGTTTCTGTGCACTTATAAGTTGATGAATCAATTCTGCATGGATCCCTGATACAAATTATACAACGGTGTGGGCCTGGACACGTAGACCAGTCCAGGTAAAGACAGAAGGTTTCTTTCCCTAAAGGACATTAGTGAACCAGTACAGAGAGCACTCTCTACAGCATTGGATATACATGGTTTGCCATGTGGCTGGGCATCTCTGAAATTACAACTGAAACCAGTATTGCAAACGTTTTTAATAGTTTATACAGAGCACTTTTTATAATACTTTGCAAAGCACTCTCCAGCAAGTTAAATACTTTTGAAGTATGGTCACTCTTATAAAGCAGGAAATGTGGCAGTCAGCTTACACACAATAAAGTGCCACAAACTGTGAGCAGGACAAGTTTACCAGGCTACATTCATCTAAAATAAATTGGCAGAAGGGTCTTTCAAAAGGCCTTTAGCATGTCCAAGGGCTTAATGCCTGTTTTAGACACCACCTTTAAAATGATCCAGATGAATTTAGCAATGGTTTGAAAACACAAGTAGGTTTGGCACAGGCCATCTTACCTTGTTAGGACTGCTCCCCAGGTGAGGATCCCCCAATTTGTTACATTCTGGATGGGATGCCCTCAAATGTTTATGCCCTGGGTGAGGAGGGATGAACTGGCTCCCCTTCTTTATTCAACATCCTTGGTTAATCGCAACAAGATTCATTTAAAAAGGATCACTTCCCTTGCAGATACCTTTTCCTAGTCCCAATATAATTATGTTTTAAAAGGAGCCAATTTAACCAGGTTAAAGAAAAAGTGAGTTTATTAGCTACTCAAGGCGAGAAAAAATATAAACACACGCATAAACATTCACACAGATTAGACATGAGAATGAGTCCAAAAGTAAGTGAATAAAAAAATACAAATTACATTTGTGTATTCTTTACTTATCTGTGAGAAGTAGATGGTGGAACATTATACTGTTGTGATTTGCAATTACAGTGGTGCTGACTTCAACAGCTGACTAGTTGGTTTTGAGATTCCAGTGTTCGACAGTGTTCGACAGTTTTAGCTGAGAAGTTGCCATGCTTTCTTTTCAGCTGTGGTTTTGTGGCTTCAGCAGTCAGAGAGAGAGAGAGAGACAGAGTTACCTGCAAAACCTTTGGCAGGGGTCTGCTGCTACCTTTCCTCTTGTGTCCTACACACTGACACACCCTGCACTCATCAACACTGACCAAGTTCTGAACTGGTTTTTATCCCAATCTTTGTATATTCCTGCAAGACAAAAAATCCACAAACCAATCTGGGACATTGATCACAGGATATAATTCCTGCTGAGATAATAATATGTTCCTATTTTCTCCACTGAAGATGGCAGTCAGTTTCTGTATGGATTTTGTGCTTTTGACATGTCCTTGCCTGGAAATATGGTGCGGTTCCATTGTCTCTCTCTTAGTGTCACCCACTAGCAATTCAGCCAGTGACTGAATTTACATTCTTTGGCTTGTCCATTATTAAAAATCACAGGTCTCCAAGTTCAGTACATCCGTACGTAATTCAGGGTCTCCTTTATTATTGTGACAACTTATGCCCATTTGCTGCCCTAAAAATTGTTAAAATTTAATAAAAATCCTCACCAGAAAATCTAAAATTTCTGCTATTTTTGTAATGTGATACAGGGATTCTGACTTTTTGATTTTTTCAATTGGGTTTTTTGTGGTATTGCTAAGGATGGTATAGTTTTTGACATTCACAATGATCTAGTGACAGTCAAATGTTCAATGGAGCCATTACAACAATTCAACTGAAGGAAAACATTACAGAACTGCAAATAAGATATTGCAGATCTCAGTGATTCTGCAAAGATATAATATTTGCAATGCGACTTTTCTAATATTGTACAGAACTTGTTTAGGGTACTTGTTTGTTCATTCTTCCTAAATATAATTTGCATTTATCTTGCATCTCATTATGACCTGAAAACTTCTCAACTTGCTTTACTGCCAATGACTGACTTGTAGGTGTAACATAGGCAAATGTGGCATTACCAGGGAGTAAGGGCCCACAAATAGCCAATAGTTTCTGCTCTGGACATAAATTCAGTGGTTGGAGCGTGAATTCGGAGGGACTGCCACTGGAGAGCAGGTTAGGGTCAGGACATTGAATCATGCACTGCCCACCAAATTTATTATGCAGCCAGGGGGATTGCGTCACACCATGCGGCAGAGCGGGCAGCAAGTCGCACAGCCCACAGTCATGTCCGGGCACCATAGTTAAAGGGCACCCAGACAGTAGGTAATTCATTGCACCAGGAGTCCAGGACATGGCTTCTAGAAAGCTGCAAGCACCAGCCCCATGGGCCAGTGATGCCTAGCTGAGCCTTTCCTCCAGGCCATGGAGGATAGGAAGAGTGTTCTCTTTCCAAGGACCACAGTGGCCTGGGAGAAGATTGCCAGGGTGGTCATTACCATAGGGATGCAGAGGAGAGCCACCCTGCAGTAAGAAAATGCATGAACACCCTAATCTGCATTACTAGATTAAGTGAACCCTCTACTCTCTATACTTACCTCACTAGTTCCTGAATTTGTTGTGGGACATGGATGTCAATAGCAAGGCCAGCATCTCTGCTGCCCATCCCTAAATGCCCTTGAGAAGCTGCTGGAGTGCTGTTTATTGCCCCACTGCAGCCCATGCAGTCTGCTGATGGGGAGGCAGCTATGAATTGCTGATCCAGCCACACTGGAGGCACAGTCATTGTGAGGGGTTTGGGGTGGAGAGTGGGGGGGTTGCGTGGGGGAATTGTTGGAGTAGAGGATAACTTGCAGATGCTGTTGATGCCACGTCTCTGCTGCCCTTGTCCTTCTAGCTGTAGCGCTCACGAGTCTGGAGAGGGTTGAGAAGTTGCATGGGGGATGAACAGCAATGCATCATTCGGGTCACAAACACAGCTGCCAACGGGTTGGTGGCAGAGGGACTGAATGTTGATGGTTTCGGATGGGGTGCTGGTGTAGTCCTGGATCATGTCCAGTTTCTTGAGTGCTGTTGGAGCTTCACTTATCCAGGCAAGTATTCCCTCAAAGCACTCTCTGGTGCCTTGCAAAAGCTAGGCAGGCTTTTGGGAATCATAAAAATTAGTGGCATGTGGTCTGTTCCTGCATCAGAAGTGCTCAGAGTCCATCTTTCCATCTAAACACAGGAGAAAACAGAGCACAAGAGGCCTGAGCGGGAAAAGACAGGAGGGAGCATGCTCAACATCCAGCCCCTCACTCAATATGAACAGTGAAGCTGCCAAACTGTGCCCAGGGTGAGGTCAGCTTTCCACAAGCATCCAGTGAGGAAGTATGCTTCATCTCTGCAAATCGGAACCGGAGGATAAGGCAGTGTGCAATGTCGGTGGCGGCTGAGATAGCCATTCATTCTCTCACCTTTCCATTCTAGGTGCCATGAGGAAGAGGGTAAGGTCAGTCCCACACTCGGACTCATTCCCAGGCCCCCAGGGGACCTCGCAAACTCCCTAATCTTGAAACACAGTCAGACAAATCATGAAAATTTAACATCACCAGCCTCAAGCCTAATTCTTTCTTAAAAGTCAATGAGGGCTGGATCTTATCTGGGAATGAATAGCAATACAATCTTTTTGGGGAATTAAAGGGAGATGGATAGTTGGGGTACCATCCCTTTAACTAAGAAATTAGTTACATGGCTTAAGAAACAATATACATTTTGGAAGTACTCATTGGATTCTTAGATTTGTTGGATTCACTTCAGCATCTCTCAATATAAAGGTGCGCCTATTAGCAATCGGCATTGATAATTCTCCCCTCACCTGGGACAGAAGCATCTCAATAACTCTGTAGTCTTCTACTCAGGAATTTCAGGGTAAATGTCACTTCAATAATTGATGGATATCCTACTTGAATATTTTGCTGTAATAATAATTGGATTTAAAAATTGGATTCTCCACTAGAAATAAGATTGCATTTTCTATATTTTCTTAGAGCTATTAATGTTGCAATTGATTGTCTCACCAAACTGTGAGATGCATGTCCAGTTCTTCAATAAACTTCTAAATAGTTTTGAATTTGTCTTGTCTTCCATGGTCTTTTGTGTCATTAACTCATGAACACCAGCTCCATACGTTCTTTGGTGGAGGAGAACATTACGGAGGAGAGATTCCCAGCAGATTCTCCCAGCAAAGACACCGATGATGTCTGACCATCATGGCACCATAGGATATGCTATTCAGTAGCCACAGTATGGGAGTCAATTCTGCCTGACCAGGGCCCTCCACATTGAGGCTGTCATGCATCTGACAGTCAATGATGCTGTATTGGCACTGCCAGTAACTGGGGGGACAGGCTCTTTCCACAGTTTTCACCTTATTCACATATGAAGCTGTCAGCTTGACACTGTGTTTTGCACTTCCCTTGCCAGCACACATCAGGTCATTTGTTTTTTATGGCACTAAAGCCATGTAAAGGGATGAGCCCACAGCTGCTAACTTCCTCTGTGATCTCCATCCATACTTGCCTTGTTTTCCCTGCTGGTCCCCTCCTCTCTTCCCAGGGAAACATGCAGCCCCGAACTATGGGGCCATCTTTGATCCACCATCTGCCATTTCCAGGTGTGTCCCAGGCACCTGGGCTCCCTCTCTGGGGGATGCATACTTGCATCCACTTAGACATTGGACCAATGGTGTCTAAACAGAGATTTCCCTCCACCTACACCATCTCAGTCAATGCCCCTCCCCCCACCCCCACACTTAGTCAGCTCTGAGAAGATCCAGTGCAGTGGGACACAGGCGTTTGCTACAGATCCTGAACTCAATATGTCAGGTCTTCTAATAAAATCCCATCAATATTTTTGCATTGAACCGGTCAACCATCCTTCCACCATTTACTTCTGCACAGCAAGGTAAAAGTTGGCTTCTCTGAGTCAAGAATATACTCCAGCATAATTAACTTACAACAGTTCCTAGCAATCCATGCAGCAGGGGAGCTCCACTATTGTGCAATCTATGGTTCAACAGTAACTTTTGATCAAAGCAGACCATTGAACACATGAAACAACACTTTAGATACCCAGCAGACATCCTCAAATACAAGTCCAAAAGAGTGTCTGTCTGATCATGTGTGCTACATGCTGCAAGCTGAATGGTTTTACACCACACAAAAGACAACCAATGGAATGACCATTCTAAAGAGGTCCTGCAGAATACTGAAGGCATCAATAACATGAAGGGGGAGGGTGGGTTTGAAAAAGTTATTTCCAACCAAAGCTGTTAGGTAGTTAGAGTATAAATCCTGATTGTCTGTATTAACAAACACATCCATTAACTGACCAATCCTTCCACACTAACTCTGGTGAAGTACAAAGTTTGCCAGTATTATCACATTGCACTACAAGACAACCAGCCAGTACAGAAACACTCCCCACATACAACCATTTCAAACCATGTTGTAGTTTAAATGGCTTATGGTTTCTGACTAAACAGAATTTACCCACTCTAGTGTTTGGACAAAGTCCACTTCCAATAGCTTCAGTGTGAGAGGTGGTAGGTTCCTGAGTCTCACATAAGTGCTTGTGCGATGTTTGCAATCAGTGACCTGCAAGATCCCAATTTCTCTCAGAAACTTGTTCCAACATTTCCACGGTTGTCTTTGAAAACCTCTGGACACAGCTGGGGCACCCTCGCCAATGGAAGATCTTCCTGCAGCTCCACACTGTTACTTTCATCCTTTGGTCACAAAAGAAAAGCTTCACTTTAAGCTGACATGGATTGTCAGCACTAACATGAGACCATGAAATCATAAGATATATATATTGGGAGCAGGAGGTGTGCATTTCACACCCCGCCCCCACTCCCATTCCCCTCCCTTCCTGCCGCTAACCCCCCTCCTCAAACCTGCTCCCTCATTCAGTGAGAGCATGGCTGATCTGACTGTGGCCTTAACTCCACTTTCCTGACTCCACTTTTGACCCCCCCGCCTTGTAGATCATTAGCACTGTACCTCCTGCTCCCAATCAGCCGCTGCCTGCTACATGCATAAGCCAAGCAATCTGGAAAGTTGAATGGGTCTCCCACTGACTCTCCCAGGCAGGGATTGCTCTTGAATGAAAAAGCACATACAAATTTACACCAAGAGACTGAAATTGACGCCATGATATTTCAGAAAACCCTTCATAAGAAACATATTCTGCTGCTCCTGGTGTTAAATCCTTGAGAAATTTGCACTGAATCCATCAAAAATTTTCAAGTAAGTACATGTGATATGTTTTTCCTTTACCTTAAGTTTATCCTTATAGAATGTCTAAGACTCATTTATTTATGCTTATACTTCAGTGAAAAAATGCACAGAGACGTTCTGAAGTATAATTTTTGTCATATTTTGATTTTCATTGATAATTAATTTTGATAAACTGAACAACTAAAAGCTGCATGCATGCAAATGACTACACGACTGGAAATAGTAATAAACTTCTCTAATGGCATTAATATTCAAAATTTCCTCTGAAAATTATTTGAAGAGAAACTAAAATGTTCTCATATTGTTTGTTATTTATTCACAGGATGAAAGAATCACTGATCAGGCCTGCATTAATGTGCAACTCGTATTGCCCTTGAGAAGGTGATGGTAATTTGCATTTTTAAATCACTGCAGACCTGTGCTGTAATTAAATACAGAGCCTGGGGTTTTGACCCAGTGAAGCTGAAGGGATGGAGATACGGGGCCTGATTCTCCCATCGCGACCCGCAACTTTTCTGGCGGGTCCGGTCGGGAGAATCGCTTCGTTGGCCTTTTTCTGGGATTTGCGCTCGTGTCGGGGACGTATGCACATCTCCCAGAGCCGTAAAATAGTCGGAGTCCAGACTACCCTGGAAACCAGCGGAAAGACAGGTAGGTCATTTGAATCTTTTTTAAATCTAATTTAAATATGTTTATCATTTCATTGTCGGGAACTTGTCGGTCCCGATTGAATCTCCCACTCCGCCAGGAGTACTTCATTCTGGCGGGGTTTAGAGTAGCTCTTCACGTTCAGGGAACGAGCGGGAGACTTTCCCGGAATGAAGGGTGGGGCAATCAGGGGCCCCCAGGGGGTCGGGCGATGCAGGGGTGGTGCCCCCTGGGCATGGGCACCCTGGAAGTGTCAACCTGTGCCCCCTGGCACTGCCCAAGTGGCCAACTACCCATGCCCTTGGCACTGCCCAGTGGGCATCGGTCAGTGCCAAGGGTGCGGGGCCTATTGTGGGTGGGGCTTAGGGACGATTGGTGGGGGCGCGGGGTCCCGCTGCTATTCTGCATGGCGATCGGTTTACGCTGGAGGGAGGCCAGTGATCGGGGCGAGCTGTGGGGGGGTGGTGGTTTGCCAGGGGGACGGGGGGGGCTGCCTCTTGGGGGGGGGTCTGACCCCAGGGTGGATCAGCAGGGGGGGGAGGGTCTGCTGGAGTGAGGGAGATGGGTGGATCGCCACACTGGGTGGGTGGGCTGGACATCGGGGCGCTCGGGGGTGGGGGAGTCAGATATGGCCCGGGAATTATCTTGGAGGCCGCGATCAGGCCGTGGGGAAGGGGGGGCTGGAGGGGCAGCACTGCGGAGGTCCCAAGCCGGCCAGCGATTGAGCGGGCCAGCAAGCGGGGAGTCTGACAGATCGGGGCCACTGCGCAAATAGGCCTCTCCCCTCTGGGTTTTTAATTAGATTCCCAATTGGGACCTCTGCAATGCACAGAGTGGGGAGATTCAGGTCTGAATCTGCACTGAGAAAATAGTCGTGATCTAGAACATTTTTTTCCCACCAATTCAGCACTTTTGGGAGAATCGCCCCCACAGTTCCAAGTCAGAAAGGTCTGTTTTCTGGAGGGTAACATAGCAAATAGTGGTGTTCCCATGTTACCCTTATTGGTTTAGGTGAATGAGATTTCAGCTGAAGAAGGTGGTTCTGATGGGGCTGATGTGTTGCTGCAGTGCATCTTGTGGATAGCACACACTGCTGCCACTGTGTGCCAGTGGAGGAAATAGGTGTCTAATGTGGTGCCAATCGAGTAGAAGCTTTGTCCTCAACAGCGTGAAATTTCTTGAGTGTTGTTGGAGTTTCACTCATCGAAGCAAGTGCTGACTTGAGCTTTGTAGATTGTGGAAAGACTTAGGGATATCAGTTATTTACCACAGACTTTCCAACCTTTGACCTTTGATATTTTCCAGGTGATATATCATGTAGAATTCAATGCTGGTAAGGCCAGTGAATGTCAACAGAAGATGATTAGATTCTCTCATGTTGAAGATGATCATTGCCTAATACTTGTGTGGCATGAATGTCACTTGCCATTTATCAGCTCAAGCCTAACTGTTGCCAAGATCTCCATGTGAACATGCACTGCCTCATTTTCTGAATAGTGCAGTGTAACTGAACACTGTGCAATCATCACCAAACATCCCCACTTCTGGCCTTATGATGGAAGGAAGGTCTTTGAGAAAGCAACTGAAGAAACACTACCCTTGGAAATCCTGCAGCGATGTCCTGTGACTGAGATGATTGGCCCCTAACAAACACAACGATCTTCTTTTTGCTAGATATGATTCTAGCAAGTGGAGAACTTTCTCCCCGATTCCCATAATGTTTGATACCACACTCAGCCAAATGCTGTCTTGATGTCAAGAGCAGTGACTTGGCAGCCACCTCTGGAATTAAGATCTTTTGTCCATGCTTGCACCATGGCTATAATGAAGTCCGGAGTCAAGTGTCCTGGCGGTACCCAAACTGAGTATTGATGATTAACAGGGTCCAGAAGAGGGAGGGTACACAAGATGCACAACACCAGGGACCATCGTCAAAGTGAGGGAAGGTCAGGGTCAAGTAAATATTTTCCACACAACCCCCTTGTTTTAAAGAACAGAGTATTAACCTGCAGCAGTCTAAACGTTCTCCTGGGACAATATTCGAGTGGTTGTGTAAAGTCTTATCAGAATTTGACGCCTCCCTGTCAGTGGATTGATGGGGAGGAAACTAAGGAGGAATGTACCAACTCATGAACCATCCAAAGCTGTGATTGGTGACCAATGATATGATTGAGAAACTCTCTTTTTGAATATTGGAAGCTGATTGGTGGACAGCAGAGGCTGCCACTAGAAACACTCTGAACAATGAGAGTGATGAGTGAGTGCTGTCTGTGGAACATATCAGGACAAAAAGTTTCTCTTGCAGTAGAAGGATTTTACTGCAAATATAATGGTACAATACAACTCTCTGCCATGCTTGATGATATCGATTTAGAAAGTAGATAGCCTAAGGGTTTTATCCTTTACTTTGTCTGTAATATCAATTATAACTGACAAGCAAATGTGACACTTACCTATTGAGTATTCGTTGATCAGTTTTATATGTGTATATATATATATTATATATAGATATGGAACATAATCATCTTCATAACCATACAAGGAAGTTATAATTGTAAAAAGTCTGAAGTCAAAGTCAATGCTGTAATTGTGATGATGTCTGTGTATTTAAAAAAAACACAATTTGGGATGGTTGTAGGTATTATGCATTTTTATAGGTGATTTTATATCTATCTATATAAAATAAAATGACTGGTAATTTGTTCAAATGAATGTGACTGTAGCCTTCAAGTTGAACAATGACTTAAATACGTTTGTTTGTAACAATTGGAGACATTTAGCCGCTACCAATCACTTTCAATTCAGATGGATTATTGGTGATCGCTAATAGTTTTCTATATTCACGTTATGCCAGTCACGGCTAATAACACTGAAAGGCAGTTCCTTGAACCGCATAACGTTATTTTGTCCTCCTGCCATACAGCTGCACATTTTTCTTCGCCCTATTACATTTATTATTGCTTTTGCTCACCATTTCCTCATTTCTATTTTAGGACCCACGAGGAAATTGTTGACAATTATTATCTAAATAAATGCTTGCCATGCCATGAGCATCAAATGCAGCTGTTTAAAATGATTAATGCAAGCAACATGAATGAAAATCAACAGAACAAATATTTTTGGGGGATGGGCATTTCCTAGTTGAAGTGTAAGTATGCAGATTCGTCAATGTAACTCAATAACTCAACTAAAACTACAGGAGAAATTAGTAAAAGGAAAGTGATAGTAGAAGCAGCATGGGAGTAGTCTTAATGGAGTTTAACATCTCTCCCAAAAGATGGCATCTTCAACAGTGCCGTGCTCTCAGTGTTGTACAGGAGTGACATAGAGTCACAGCGTCTTAGAGGTTTACAGCATGGAAATAGTCCCTTTGGGCCAATTTGTCCGTGCTGCCCTTTTTTTTTACACCCCTAAGCTAGTCCAATTGCCTTTATTTGGCCCATATCCCTCTATACCCATCTTACCCATGTAACTGTCTAAACGTTTTTTAAAAGACAAAATTGTACCCACCTCTACTACCTCTGGCAGCTTGTTCCAGACACTCACCACCCTCTGTGTGAAAAAATTGCCCCTCTGGACCCTTTTGTATCTCTCCTCTCTCACCTTAAACCAATGCCCGCTAGTTTTAGACTCCCCTACCTTTGGGAAAAGATATTGACAATCTAGCTGATCTGGGCCCCTCATTATTTTATTGACCTCTATAACATCACCCCTCAGCCTTCTACACTCCAGAGAAAAAAATCCCAGTCTATCCAGCCTCTCCTTATAACTCAAATCATCAAGTCCTGGTAGCATCCTACTAAATCTTTGCTTCATTCTTTCTAGTTTAATAATGTCCTTTCTATAATAGGGTGACCAGAACTGCACACAGTATTCCAACTGTGGCCTTACCAATGTCTTGACATCCTAGACTTTGTGCTCAAGTCTCTGAACCTGCAACCCTGTGACTTAGAGGCAAGTGTGCAACCAAATGCAACTAAGGATGGGCAATAAATGCTGGTCTCGTCAGCGATGCCCACATCCTGTAAAATGTATTTTAGAAACTGAGCCATCTCTGAAGCTAATGCTCAAGCCAGACCTCCACATTTATGGAGGGAATAGAGCAGCTGGTGGAGTTATACGACTGCATTTTGAACCAGTTTGAATTGTCTGTGAGCAGCAGCTTCAGATACCATTTCTTCTGCTTGTGTGACTCTCAGCCAGATGGTGCCATTTCCTGGAACTTGGATGCAAACATTCAGAGCAGAGTTCTCTCCCACTTGCTGCACCAGGGCTGTGATTTTGCTTGTCATGACGTTAATACTTTCACATTATTCCGGCAAGCCTATTAATTTTGTTCTAACACTGAGAGACTAGGAATTGTGTTTGGGATGTTTATGTGCACAATGTGCTCAAATCATGAAAAGCTCATGCACAGCAATGCAATGTCAGTCTTTATCACAGAGCCTGAAATGCAAAGAGGAGGAAGTTATGCTTCAGTTGTACACAGCCTTGGATAGAGCACATCTCAGGTACTACATTCAGTTTTGGGCAATGCACCTTAGGAAGGATATATCAACCACGATAAAAACCTCCCGCACGATCATTGACAGTTTGGACAATTATCCACTCCCTCCATTCCTGACATCCCTCTGAGAATGCCTACAAGCTCCACAATAGTTGAAAGTTCTGTGATTGTCAATGTCCCTGCAATCACCATCATTCACCGCATTCACCAAATAGACCGTGGTCAGTGACACTGTGCTGTGATCACCAGTGTTAATTATATCAGTTAGAGTGAAGCACATACAGGTAGAGGTCACATCCTCCACACACCCCTCCCCCTTCCCCCGTGCCCCCCCCCCTCTCCCCCCCTCCTCCCCCCGCCCCAGCAGACACTGATGACTCCAGCGATCACTGATTCTCTTCCCTGTGGTCGCTGATCCCTCTATCATCACCCACCACACTCCCACAATCATCCGCAACACCCCCCACCCTGTACTCATTGATTCCACTCCCCCTCCCTCCCGTCAGTGACACGCACCCACCCCCCTTCACAATTATTAATCCCTGCCCTCTGGTCGCCAACAGGTAACTGAAGCGAACCCCTCCCCCCCTCCCTTCACCAAAATACGGTCACTGATCTCACTGTGATCACTGATTTCCCCTCACCGCTGATCATCAATCCCTCGCACTCTGGTTAATCATTTGCACCCCATCATTAATCCTCTCAATGATCATTCATTTGCTCCAGGATTACCAATGACCCCATTCAGCAATCCATTCCACGGTTACCAATCCCCCTGATTCTTCCCTCCCGGCCCCCGGGTCACCAATATTCCCTTTGTAAGAACCAGCACCTTCCTGAACATCAGCATCAATCCCTTCCTGATCCCTGTATCTCAGCTGCAAACTCTCTCCACATTTCTGCAATCATCCCCCAACTGTAAATCTCCCCATCATCCAGAACTCCTTCCCTCAACTTGGTAACATCTCCCCAGTAAACGCTAGGACTATTTCCTCTGGTTGGGTAATGCAGAACAAGGCCACAATCATAAGATTAGAACTCGGCCATTTGGGAATGTAATCAAGAAGTACTTTGTAACCCAAACAGTAATGGAAATCGGTAATTTTCTCCCTTAAACTTGAGTCACTTGAAATTTTGAAGAGTGGGATCACTGGTACTTCACAGATAAGGCTATCAAGGGAACTAAGATAAGTAAGTGAGCTTGAAGCATAGATCAATCATGATTTAATTTAGTGGCAGTTAATGCCCGAGGAACTGAATGGTCTAATCCTATTCCTACTGAGGCATCATTGGGGGGGAGGTTTAACACGGATATCAGAAGGACATATTTTACACAGAGGGTGGTGGGGGCCTGGAATGCGCTGCCGGGCAAGGTGGTTGAGGCGGGCACACTGGGAACGTTTAAGACTTATCTGGATAGCCACATGAACGGAGTGGGAATGGAGGGATACAAAAGGATGGTCTAGTTTGGACCAGGGGCTTGGAGGGCCGAAGGGCCTGTTCCTGTGCTGTATTGTTCTTTGTTCTTTGTTTGTTCATTGTGGTGAATTGCAGAGAAATAGGGATGAGGGAAAACAGGAGTCAAGACTGTTTGCAGAAAGGGACAACTGTCGGGATATTCATGGAAGGTCCCCTTTAATTGGCAAGAGACAGGTTGCCTGTCCAATTAAGGGCTGCAACAGACTCAAGCTGGAGGGCCAATCAGAGGCTTTCCAACTTGGAGGCTGCAGTAGGGGGTGAATAACAGAGAGGGTATTTCAACATGGTGGCAGCCTCACACCAAATAGTTCAAAACTTTAAATTAAAAAATAGATTCAACAGCCAAACCACCACTGTGGCTGGGGGGAGCTGCTACTCATTACCCACCTTCGGGCAGTTAAATAGCCTCCATTGAGAAACTGGCAGTTGAGTGGCAAATTCTAGTCAGCCTCCTTTATCTGGGGTTAACAAGGCATTCAATCTGTTCAGATCTTCAACATCTGCAGCATTTTGCTTTCCTATCATGAAGTTCAGGTTGCGATCCTCCTTTTCCTTCAAGTACTATGCCTTGGTGTGGGATCCTTTGGATGGTTTGCTTCAGTTAAAAGGCTTCATTTGAAGGTATTTCTGCCTGTGTTACTAACTATGCTAAGCTTTAAAGCTAACTTGACCACATTTTAAAACTCAGCTGGGAATTCTGGAATGAGCTTAGAAATTGATTACATTCTTTCAAAGTACAATGTTAGCAGAAATTATGCTAAACAAAGTTTTTCACAGCCACACAGCTGCCAATTGTTTATATAAGTGGAGACTATGTGTGCCCAGCTCTTTCAATAACACAGATAAGAATTCATATATTGTAGCACCAGTTATCTGTTCAGTTGGGTTCTGTTCAGTCCTGTGCAAGATCTGAGTTCAAGTCTGTACGAGGCCTGGCCATGAAACCAGTCCCCACTTCTCTCTCTCTTTTTTCATCTCTGTAATTCTTAATTTTAAGTTTTATTCAATAAAGAAAATCATTTTTAAATCAGACCAAGTGCTGCCAATATCGATTCTAAAAGAATGAACAGACCCTACACTTGGCAACCATGGACGCCCATTGGACTGGCCCATAATTATTCTTGGCAAAGTACTGCAGTGGTTTGCTATTACCTTGGCTGACCAGAAAACACTCCAACTCTTACCACCTGGGTTAGGTATATTGGGAGGATTTAAAGACTGACAATCAGGTTGTGATAGCATTTGAATAATTATTCTCTAACTAATATTTTTAAATTGTTTCTGTATTTCTAGCCACAGCACACACTATTCTGCATCACAAAGGTAAATAAGAGACTTGCCTTCAGGACATTCCTGATGCCATATGTAAGCAATCAAGCATAGATGAGCTGGAGAACCCTGGGAATACTGGAAATCCAATTTCTCAGTTTGACAGTGAAGATGCATCTAGCACCATGTGGCATTTAAACATTGCAAGCAAGATTAGTAACCTATTATAAAAAAGAATAAAAGATTAAACTTACCTTTCATTCAGGAATGTATTTCCATGACACAGCAAGTTTCTGTTCAATTTTTCCAAGATGCAATTTCCTGCTTTGGAGCAATTATTAACGATATTTTACTGCCAGATCACAATGCCATTGTAGCTAAAAACATTCATTGAAATATCTATAATGTATTAAAACTCTTACACAGGTCATGAACTCCATTGAAAATTGTAAAGTAGGCATTTCTTGCAGTAATTTCAATGTAAAAATGTCCACACTTCCTTGCTATACTTACCTGTGATGTGTCCTTGTAACCTCTGCAGGTTACCATGTCATGCGATTTGCAATGTTAATCTTATAACTTACCTGTCATGTGTTTTGCACCTTGCTGCTATTTTGTCTTAGTGCCAAAATCATTCAGCTTACTTTCTTAACACTTCATTGCCACTTTTTTCTCAATAACTGACATTTGTAATGTCTAAAATAAACTCTAAAAATACTCACAAATACATATTCACAATAACAAGATTAGATTTATCCACCTTGCATCCTTTAAGACATTCATTTTAGTTTTCCCTCAAACCTTTTCTGGAGGAGAAAGAATTGGAAGAAGAGAGGCAGAGAAGGAAACGGTAACATGAAGACAATATAGGAAGGTCACAGAAAGACAACATTCTCTGACTTAAAGTATGTCTTTGTGCAGGAGAGCTATGGTCGGCTCAAATAGAGCAGTGACAGAGTAGGCCCAAGACCAGAAACGAGAGTTGAATGAGACTGGAGAGGATAAACAGAGAGGGAATTGGGAGCAAAAAGACAAGTTTCAAGGAAAAGAAAAAAAATTAAAGCATGAGATTACCAACAATCAGGCAAGTAATTGGTTGGTGAGCATTTCTGTTTCCCTCTCTAAACTTGGGCATTGGTTTAAACTAGGAGCCAGGAAATTAAAATGTTCAATCAGGGCATAAGTATAACAGTAAGTGAATTAATAATGTGAGTGTCAGCATGGACTAAGCCTAGAGACATCAGTTAAAAGTAATTGTTTAATGTGGTACTAACTAGATTCTAAAAGAGGGAATAGAGATTTTTTTCAGATCATTGATGGGCAGCTGTGACCTGCTCACAATTCCTGTGTAATTGGGAAATTCAGGACACTGTGTCCTGAAGAATGTGGAGGACTATATGTAGGGAAAGTGTCTCCAGTTGTTTGAGCTCAAGCTCAGAATTTCCAAGCTCAAGGGTCAGCTGAAGTCACTGCAGAACATCAGGAAGGATGAGTGTTTCCTGGGTTTTACATTCCAGGAGGATGCCAACCCCACAAGGTGAAGTGTTTAGAATGATTTATGGGTGACCATCCGGAAGAGTAGGAAGACCAGGAGCTTTCAGGATGTGTGTCATTCTCAAATCCATACTCAATACTGGAGATTACCGAGAATGATGACACTCTAAAGAATTGCTATCCAGGCTATGGCACTGTTGAACAGCAGAGTGTAAATATACAGTCATTATAGGAGGTTAAATGGCCTGAATTTCTCACTTGTTGGGTGTGTGATATTGGTGGATGTAGAATCCGCTCCTGGATGAGATTGCGTTGTCAACACGATTTCACGCTCAGCGATCAAGTAAGGCCCACTGAATGTGTAACCCGTTCACTGGACACCAGAAGAAGTAGAGTGGTTGGCGGGAGCTAGTTGGGCACCAGGTCCACTGGGGACCCAGTGGGGGCATAACGTGGTGCACTGAACATGGACATAGTGTCGATAAACATTCCATGATCTGCGTTGTACAAGGGTGAGTACAGTGATGGCATGGAATAATGTGGAGAAATGTATTTGGGTGACCGTTCCTCATCACCTTCAGAGGTGTAAGAGTATGTGTGCCAACTTGCACTGAAGCCTGCACCGGCAAGGCTGGGAAGTATGCTCACTTGGCCTGAGTGCATTGAATGGCGAGATGTGCCATTCTGCTATGCCCTGCAAACTGGTTCACAGGGTAGTCCAGGCTGGCATGGTGCTGCAGGGAGAGGGAGCACTAATGATGAAATCTGTTTTTCTCTTTCATTAGAAGAGAAGCTTTAATGAGCGATGAGGACCCAATATCCTGGTACCCAGTCTCTGTGAGATGGATGCCCTAGAGCTGGAATGCCACCACGGAGCTCATTCTACCAAAAGTGGTGAGACAGGGGCCTTGAGAAAGATAAACATGCAATGTGAAATGTACGAGTGATGGGGAGGGTAAAGTTGTAGCCTCTTCACAGCAGAAATGGAGATGTCAAAGCACTAGTGCCCATTGATCCGTCAATCAAGATGGCAGACAGCGTGGTTCTCCATTGTCTCATCAGCCTGCCTAGTACACACATTGACTGTGGGATGATTCAATTTGCTGATATGTTCACTTCCTCCTGTAGATGCTTCATCTACAAGAGACTGCCGGGCTCTCAAGGAACCCCCTTTAGCCTCAGAGGAGGAGACACTCATGCCTGCTCTCCCGTCACACCCTGTCTCTGAACCAGGCACCAGTGCAGAGACTAGCACATTGGTGAGCTTAAGTTCATCGGACCCCATGGTGGTTCACAGTGGGGAGGGCACAGCACACTTGCATGAGGAGCTGGTGGAGACAGAGAGTGCCCCAGGCACCAGCCATCAAAGGGCTGCTGGAGACCAGGAACATGTTGAGTCTGAGAGAGATGATGAGGCTCTCATAGAAACCCTACAGTGCAGAAGGAGGCCATTCTGCCCATCGAGTCTGCACCGACCACAATCCTACCCAGGCCCTACCCCCACATATTTTACCTGCTAATCCCTCTAACCTACGCATCTCTGGACTCTAAGGGGGCAATTTTTTTTTAACCTGGCCAATCAACCTAAACTCGCACATCTTTGGACTGTGGGAGGAAACCGGAGCACCCGGAGGAAACCCACGCAGACACGAGGAGAATGTGCAAACTCCACACAGACAGTGACCCGAGCCGGGAATCGAACCTGGGACCCTGGAGCTGTGAAGCAGCAGTGCTAACCACTGTGCTACCGTGCCGCCCTGATGTCGTCAACCAGACAACAAATGCTGGGTGTCCAGTGGGAAGCATGGGGAAATCTGGCAGAAGCCCTGAGGGTGTGCTTACCATGGTCGCTGTCATGGAGGAGTCCATGTGGAGCATGAGCACTGAACACACGGCATCCTCTATTGAGAAAGTGGTGACTCTCATAAAGAAGCAGCTCCAGGAACTGAATCTGGGGTTCCCGGGGTCATGCTCAAACCTGCAAGCCCGTACACTGGCAATGACCTCAGAATGTCACTGCCAGTGCGAGAGACGGATGACTCAACGTTGGGGTTAAAGGCTAGTTTTCTTTCATAATTTACCTTTGTTCTTTTAATTACTTTTTTAGTGGCCATTTGTTGATCTCTGGCCTTTGCAATATGGTATGCCTTAGGTTTTTGTATTAATGTTATCCTTAACTTCCTTGCTTAGCAATGGAATCTTTCCCTCTCTTACCACCTTTCCTCCTCTGTGGAATATATTTTAGTTGTGAGGTCTTGAATATCTCCTTAAGTATCTGCCACTGTTCATCAACTGTCCTACCTTGTAGTCTTCCTTCCAAGTCCACTGGGGCCAAATCTATCCTGATGCCAATGTAATTTCATTTGTTTAAACCCAGAATGCTAATGTGGGACTCCAGTTTCTCACCCTGAAACTGAATTTGAAATTCTTGCATGCTATGGTTACTCTCCCCGAGAGGATCCTTAACTATGACATCATTTATTTGCCACATTACAGAATATCAAATCTAGATTGGCCTGCTATCTGGTTGGTTCAATAGATGTTGCTCCAAAAAACAATCTCTAACACATTGAATGAACTCTCTCAAGGCTACCTTGCCAATTCGATTATTCCAGCCAATCTGCCTGTTAAAATCACCCATGATTATTGCCATATCTTTCTTACAAGCCCTCAATATTTCTTTGTTTATACTGTATGCTACTCCAGCACTATTGTTTGGGGAACTATGGACAACTTCCACCAGATAATTCTTTCCCTTGCTATTTCTTATTTCTACCCACACTGATACAACATTTTGGACTTCAGTGCCTATACTATTTCTCACTACAACATTGACCTCTCCCTTAACTAACATTTCAACTAATCTCTGCTGCCATAGATAAGTAATTCAGGGTGGAGCTCTGGATGAAATTCTGGGAAGCTGTCTGCGGGGTTTTTCTAGGAGGTCTTTGGGGTTGCAGCTAAAGTTGATGGTATGGGTTCAGAGTTCAGCAAGCAGAGGAGAAAGGGTCTGCTAAGAGCTGTAAAGCAGCTGTATATCAAAATCAAAAAAAATTAAGGGCATTTCTGAGGTGGAGGCACTAAGCCAGTGTGCAGTAAATCTCACACTTGAGCTGAGAAGTCCACAGTCATGAGGTGCTTAAAAGAATGTTGGTGGATTGTGTATCCAAAGGCTAATGGAAGGATCCCTGGGAAATGTCATATCTCAGAGAATAGCTCGACACTGAGGAGAAATTGAAGTCAGTTCCTTCAAGCTGTGACACTTTGGTTTGTTCCTAGGAAAAGACCATCAAGAACCTAATAAGCAGCCAAAGACTTGTTGGAGGGAAGTCTTATGGAAAAAGAAGAGATTCATTTGAAAATTTTAATCCAACGTCGATGTGATTGTATTTCAACATACCTTTTGATGTAAAGTATAAGCATTCATGTACAACACTGGCTGGGATTTTCTGGTCTCATCCACCTCTGAGATCTCCAAGTCTTTCCAAAAGTCAATGGACTTTTGGCTGGCCCACACAGCAGGTCCTGCCATGGGCCAGAAATTCCCAGTCAGTGTTTATTTGTTTCTTTATAGTGCTTATTTCAAACCAGAGAAGCATGTGGCATTTTTCTTTCAGTTAATCACTGAGTGTTTGAATTTTTCTTTAAGTGTTAACCATCTCCATGGGGACCACAACAGTGTCCTTGTGAGAATGTGTGGTTGGGGGAGGGGTTAACATCAATTATTAGAGGGTGGACACCAACATATAGAAGCAGAAAAGAGGAATAAGGTGCAGAGCGGAGTGAGAGTTACATAGTACTAGAGAAGGAAGCCGTCTTCTTAGGCAGTCCCATGGGATGGAGGATGATTTGCTTCGACTTGCTAGTTTGATGGCATCTGAAATGCCTGCTAAGTCCAATGCACAAATTGCAGACTCCACCATCTGCAGGTCAGGTGCTACCTGAAGAGTCTTGAAGGTTTTGAGGTTTGTTCACTCCCTCTAATGCTTCAACTTCGCCCTTGTGCGTTCCCAGTGAAGTCTGTCAATTTGTTTGGTGTCTTCCTGACTGAACCTTCTCCATTCTAGTCAGTCACAGGTCAGGGATTCCCATGAGTTGGTGGGGATGTTTCACCTCTTCAGGAATGCTTTGAGGACATCCCAAAAGCATTTCTGCTATCCTCCTGAAGTCTCCAGCCGTGGTCTAGTTCATCAGTGGTTTCAGGAGGCTGGTGTCCAGCATAAAATCTACTGGTGAGATTTTCCCAGGAAAAAAAATACCTCAAAAATGGGCAGGATACGTGAGTTTTTCCCGCCCACTTTTTGGGCGAGCTTAGTTGAATGATTTTACGGCACTGTGTGCAATACAGAGATTTACAGAGTGTGCAAATCAGGAGATTTATGCCAACAGGAGTGGAGGGGGGAACTTCCGAGAGGCCGGCATCAGAGTGCTGATGGGGCCAATGCACACACACTGAATCTCCCAGTGTACTGAGAGATCAGTTGACATTCACCTCCCTCCCCCAACATCGGCAATTCCTCCATCGCCGGCCTCCCCCCCCCCCGATTGCCAGCTCCAACCCCCCCCCCGATCACCGGGCCTGACTTGGCCCACCCAGCACCGGCCTCCTGATCACCGGCGATGAGAATGGAGCGGGTCAGGCCCGGTGATCAGAGGGGTGACGGGGTTTGGGGGGGGGGGGAGGGGGGGATCAGGGCCAGCAATAAATTATATAAATTAGGAGAAAAGTAAAATTAAGGTTAAAAATAAAAAGGAGAAAATGCAGACAACAGAGGGTAGGGGCAATAAAGTGTCAATCTTTTTTATTTCATAGAGGTTGTGTTCCAGATATCCATTTTGTTATTTAACACTTCAATGCCACTGACATTTTTAAATTAATTCTCAGCCACTTCTGTCTATGCAGTGAAGAGATATCTATATCACAGATAGGCAAATAATTGGAGGATTTTGACCCAGCCAGCACACTAACTATGTAAAACTAACATGAAGCAACATTATTATACATGCCCCAGTTCTGGTCCCAATCTTTATCTCATAATAATGTAATTGTCTGAAACAGAGTTAGTAAGTTCCCCAAAAAGTCATCATTATTCAGTTAAAACAGAAATAATAATGGATATCATATATAAGATAGGAAAGTGTGGAAGAACATTAAAATTAAATGATTTGAAAAAAAAATAGTATGACTAGTCTGAAATTCGCTCTCCCAAATGCTTGTAAAATATTGGGTCTGTTGAAGCTTTCAGGACCAAGATTGATGGATTTCTGTTCGATAAGAATAACAAGGGATATGGAGCAAAGGTAGGTAAATGGATCTGAGATGCCAATCAGCCACAATCTGACTGAGTGGATGAGCAAACTCGAGGCTGAGTGGCTTATCCCGCTTACTATGTTCAGACCAGGATTGGTAAGAGTTTAGCTGCAGTGCATTTTTCCTCGCTTACTGTTCGCACTGAAACCATTAAAGATGTATCCATTCCCGCACAGAACAACATAAGAACTCGGAACAGGAGTTGGCCATCTGGTCCCTTAGCCTGCTCTGCCATTCAATGAGATCATGGCTGATCTTTTTGTGGACTCAGCTCCACTTACCTGCCCGCTCACCATAACCCTTAATTCCTTTACTGTTCAAAAACCTATCTATCCTTGCCTTAAAAACATTCAATGAGGTAATCTCAACTGTTTCACTGGGCAGGGAATTCCACAGATTCACCTCACGCTCCAATATTTTACTTACAAAAATCATTACTGATTTTCATTGGTAAATGCCCAGAGCTATTCTTTGGATGTTGGGTGGTGGGTGGGGGTGCACAGTGAGTCAGCATAAACTCCAATTTCCTCCCAAGTTCAGGAAAAGAATGGATAAAATTCCCCATTGCCTTCTGACTGAAACTCAGGTCTGCCAATATGTGAGTTTCACATCCATGACAGTAGTATGCAAAAATGATGCTGTTCACACTATGCTAACATCATTACTGTGGTGCCTAGACATCTCTGGCCCTAATTCGTGACCTGGGCATTGTCTAAATTGGATTCCCTTGAAGGGATTTCAAAAGCAAACATCAGTCATTCCTTCTTAATTAAGGAGCAACAACAGCAGTGCACTGCCAAAGTTACAACACAATAGTCTCCTGAAGATTGAGGTTATCAATCAAAGTTTGACTCAGATCACACACCGAGGCATTGTTAAATAAAGGCAAACGTGAAATTCTTCCCTTGTGCGCAATCACCATGGTTTCTTTGTGAGTGCACCATCAAATAACACTGAGAGTGCACTCCAACTACTTAGGCTTCCCTCAGGAAAATCTGACGAGGTCATGTTAGCATCGTCATGTTAGCAACACACCAGTGACCAGAAGTAGCAAGGAAACTCTCACCTTAAGGTTTGAATGGAAAGAATAACTTTGTTTAACTAGCAATAAAGACTAGATGGTGTATTTAGAGCTCAGAATGAGTTGTAGAGGGATCTATAAAGTGCTCTGCAAAGCCCACCACATCCTTTTCTTTTGCTGTATTATGCATGTGGTGAACCATAGATGGTTACCACTATGGGTACTTGTACATATGTTACTCTCGCTCCTGTTGGGGTTAGGGTTGGGGTGTTCCACCTGTTATCATTGTTTATGTGGTACACTCCGTTAGGCTCCGCCTTCTTACAGGAGTATAAAGGTCACTGCTACTTCCCAGTAGCCCTTAGTCTGGGATAGTATTGTTAAGTAGTGTGCTCCAATCTTGTTGTGAATAAAGGCCTTTATTCCCGGGTACGTCCTAGCCTCCTGTGTGAATCAATCGCGCATCAATTTTATTCACAACAAAATACCGAAAATTTTGTTCGAGGAAAAAAATGGAGCAGATGCTGAAACACGATCGGCTAACCTTGGATCTGCGTGCCGCTGGGGCGTCGAATACTTTCGACCATTGGTTGAAGTGCTTCGAGGATTACATTGAGGCCTCGACAGCAGTCCAGACCGACGCCGACAGATTGCGGGTCCTCCACGCCAAGGTGAGCGACACTGTGTATGCAACAATTCGCGATTCCCAAAATTACAAAGATGCTATCGAATTGCTCAAGAAGCTGTACAATAAACAGCTGAACGAAATTCATGCTCGTCACCTATTAGCCACTCGACGGCGGCAGCCCGGCGAAACTACGGGACAGTACCTGCGTGAACTTCAACAGCAAGCCAGAGCCTGCAACTGCAAGGAGGTGTCGGCTGTTCAATACACCAACGACCTTATTCGGGACGCGTTCGTGGCGGGAATCGGCTCATCCTATATTCGCCTGCGGCTGCTAGAGCAGGGTAACTTGGACCTGGCTAAGACGGTAGAATTGGCCGATGCAATGGAAACGGCCTCCAGAAGTCTCGAAACCTATCCCACCGACCACATAGGAACATCGTGGCAAGCACAGCCACCGCCTCAACTGTACTCGGCGGCTCCTCGGAACTGCGCGATAATGCTCTCAACTTCAGACCTGACAGCTGCGGCAGCTCCTGGAGGCCCACGGTGCTATTTCTGCAGATTGGCGAAGCACCACGCCAGGGATGTCCGGCCAGGATGGTGTTTTGCTCCGCCTGTGGAAAGAAAGGGCACTATGCAAAAGTGTGCCGAGCAAAGACCCCTTCCAAGCCCAGCAGTGCTGCGTGTGACTCCCCAGGATCCATCTCCTCGTCTCCGGCCTCGTCGATGTCTTCAGCCACGTGCGATCCACGGGCGCCGCCTTTTCCTACGACAACGATGCAAGCCACGTGTGACCTGCGGGTGCCGCCGTTTTCAACATCATCGACCGCGTGTGATTCGTGGGTGCAGCCATTTTGGTCGACACCGGCCGCAGAAGACCAGCAGGGGTCCTCGTCGTCGGCTATCTCAGCTGCCTGCAGTTACACTTGGGATCCAACAGTGGCGTCAATCATCCTGGACCAGGCCAAGCCTCACAGACTTGACAAGTCCATGATGAATATAGAGGTAAACGGGCGCCTGGCGCATTGCCTGTTTGACAGCGGGAGCACGGAGAGCTTCATCCATCCGGATACAGTGAAACGGTGTGCTCTCCGGGTGCAAACTGTCAGGCAGACAATCTCCATGGCGTCGAGGTCCCGATCTGTCCTCATTCTTGGGAGCTGTGTGGTAACCTTAACGGTGCGGGGCACAGTCTACGAGAACTTCAGGCTCCTCGTGTTACCGCACCTTTGCGCTCCAGTACTCCTGGGGCTAGGTTTTATGGTCCACCTGAAGAGTGTGACCCTGCGGTACGATGGGCCACTCCCTCCACTTTCAGTGGGAGAACAGCAGCCTCCAAGTTGTCCAGCGCGCTCCACATGCGGTCTCTCAACACTCAAAATTACCCCGCCTTCCCTATTCGAAAATCTCGTGCCAGGCTGCAAGCCCATCGCAACTAAGAGCAGGCGTTACAGCGCTGAGGATCGGATCTTTATTCGATCTGAGGTTCAGCGGCTCCTCAGGGAAGGGGTCATTCAACCTAGCACTAGCCCATGGAGAGCACAAGTCGTGGTGGTCAAGACTGGAGACAAGCCCCGGATGGTCATAGACTATAGTCAGACCATTAATAGGTACACGCAGCTGGACGCGTACCCTCTCCCGCGCATATCTGACATGGTCAACCAGATTGCGCAGTACCGGGTGTTCTCCACCATCGACTTGAAGTCAGCCTACCACCAGCTCCCCATTCGCCCAGAGGACCGCAAATACACGGCCTTTGAGGCGGGTGGCCATCTCTACCACTTTTTAAGAGTCCCTTTCGGTGTCATTAATGGGGTCTCGGTCTTCCAGCGTGAGATGGGCCGAATGGTGGACCAAAACGGGCTACGGGCTACCTTCCCGTACCTGGACAACGTCACTATCTGCGGCCATGACCAGCAGGACCATGACGCCAACCTCCAGAAGTTTTTACGCACTGCGACTCTCCTGAACCTGACCTATAACAAGGAGAAGTGCGCATTCAGCAAGCACCGCCTAGCAATCCTCGGATACGTGGTGGAAAACGGGGTCATCGGCCCCGATCCAGACTGTATGCGTCCCCCCCTTGAACTTCCCCTACCCACTAGCATCAAAGCACTGAGAAGATGCTTAGGCTTCTTCTCGTACTATGCACAGTGGGTTCCCAATTACGCGGACAAAGCCCGTCCGCTCATAAAATCTACCTCTTTTCCCCTGACAGCAGAGGCTCGCCTAGCCTTTGAAGGGATAAAAGCCGACATCGCGAAAGCCACGATGCACGCTGTCGATGAGTCCATCCCCTTCCAGGTGGAGAGTGATGCATCTGATTTCGCCCTGGCCGCCACACTTAACCAGGCGAGCAGGCCCGTCGCCTTTTTCTCTCGCACCCTCCAAGGCCCTGAAATTCGGCACTCCTCTGTGGAGAAAGAGGCTCAGACCATTGTGGAGGCCGTACGACATTGGCGCCATTATTTGGCTGGCAAACGGTTTACCCTGCTCACGGACCAGCGGTCCGTGGCCTTCATGTTCAACAACACGTTAAAAGGAAAAATTAAGAATGATAAAATCTTGAGGTGGAGAATCGAACTCTCCACCTACAACTATGATATCATGTACCGTCCGGGGAAGCTCAATGAGCCCTCAGATGCCCTGTTGCGTGGAACATGTGCCAGTGTGCAGGAGGACCGGTTACAGGCCCTCCACAATGATCTCTGCCATCCGGGGATCACTCGGTTTTTCCATTTTGTAAAGGCTCAGAATCTGCCCTACTCCACAGAGGATGTCAGGTCGATAACTCGAAGCTGCCAGATATGTGCAGAGTGCAAGCCGCACTTCTACCGGCCTGACAGGGCACACCTCATTAAGGCCACTCGCCCTTTTGAACGACTGAGTGTTGACTTCAAGGGTCCCCTTCCTTCGACAGATTGGAATGTGTATTTCCTCAACGTGGTTGACGAATACTCCCAATTCCCTTTTGCCATCCCCTGTTCTGACATGTCCTCTGCCACGGTCATCAAAGCCCTGCGGAGTCTTTTTACCCTGTTCGGCTACCCCAGTTATATCCACAGTGATAGGGGTTCGTCGTTTATGAGCGACAACTTGAGGCAATACCTGCTCTCTAAAGGAATTGCCTCAAGTAGGACTACGAGTTATAACCCCAGGGGTAATGGACAGGTCAAGAGAGAAAACGCTACAGTCTGGAAGGCTGTTTTACTGGCGTTAAGGCCTAGGGGTCTTCCAGTCTCCCGTTGGCAAGAGGTACTTTCTGATGCGCTCCATTCAATCCGGTCCCTCCTGTGTACGGCAACCAACGCTACCCCACATGAGCGGATGTTTACCTTCCCCAGGAAGTCTTCCTCTGGGACCTCACTGCCATCTTGGTTGACGTACTCAGGACCTGTCCTCCTGCGGCGGCATGTTAGGGCCCGCAAGTCCGACCCTTTGGTTGAACAGGTCCATCTCCTCCACGCCAACCCTCAATATGCCTATGTGGCATATCCTGACGGGCGAGAGGACACGGTCTCTATCAGAGATCTGGCGCCTGCAGGGGACCTGGAAACCCCCGTCACTCCCGCACCCCTGGTTAGGATTCCTTTGCCCATTCTCTCCCCACAGGTGTGCCCTGTCAGAGCATTCTCTGGTGGGGGGGTGGGAGGAGGCGGTGGGTCAGATGTACCTGTAGTGGGGGGGGGAGGATGGAGGCCCGATCATTCCCTGGTGGGGGTGGGGGGGGAGGGAGACCAGAAGGTTCTCTGGTGGGGGGGTGGGGGGAGGAGGAGGGAGGCCCGATCATTCTCTGATGAGGGGGAGGAGGAGGCCAAATGGTTCTCCAGTGGGGGGGGAGGGAAGCCAGATGGTTCTCTGGTGGGGGGAGAGGGGGGCAGGGGCAGAGGGGCTCTGCTGCCACTCTGCGGGTGATTGGTGGGGGGGTAAACGGGGCAGGGCGTCGCGATTGGCCTGGATAGCAGGGGGGGTGGGTGGGTAAGGGGGACAGTTATGTCTGTGGGGGCCTTTGCTCCCGGGCCACTTTATCTGCTTTTTGCGGCCCGGGAGCAATGTGACATGTGCAGTTCAAAGCTCCAATCGGAGCTGCAGCGTTTCGGGCACAATGAGCCCCACCCACAGCGTGATTCAGACTTGCGACTTTTTTTTCAGGCTAAGTGCGTATGGGGGTGCCTGAGAACAGGTTTCCAAGTCGGATCTGAATTGCGCCCAGATTCAGCACTTAGAATCAAAATAGTAAAATCGCCCCCATAATGAACACATTGAAAATATTTCATCTTTCTGCCATTGATGCCCCGCACCCATGAATTCTCCTTTCTAAAATCTCCACTTACCCACATCCTGTTCTCCAACCCTTCACCAAGCTTTTGGTCACCCCTTCTTTCGTCTTGGCTCTTCCTTTTTTTCCTCACACGTTTCTTCACACGTTTTCAGGAAGTTTCTTGGCTCAGTGGCAATATACTTGCCTCCTAAGTCAGAGCATTTGGCATTCAAGTCATACTCCATAGACTGAAACATAATTTAGGCTCACTGGCAGTGCAGTACCAAGGAAAAGTCATCTTTCCAATGAGATGGTTGCCCTCTCAGTGGAGGTAAAAGAGCCCTCTGCGTCATTTCAGAGAAGAGCAGAGAAGCTTCCCTCAGTGTCCTGGCCAATAGTCACCCCTTAACCAATGCTTAACAAGAGATTATCTGGTCGTTATGGCATATCTGGTTGTGGGAGTTTGCTGTGCACAATCTGTCTGCCCTGTCTCCTACATCACAACAAGACTACACTTCATTGGCTGTAAATCACAATGGGACATCCTGAGGTCATATAAGAGGTGCAATATGAATTCAAGTTCTTTCTTTTATATAAATGCAAGTTCTTGTTTGTCTACTGGAACAATCATCGTTATCAGTTATCTGCCCAAAGGTAGAATCTTGCCAAATATTTAACTATAGAACCATAGAACCACTACAGAAGGAGCCATTTGGCCCATTGGGTCTGCATCAACTCAGCATCTTACCCAGGCCCTCCTCTCCACCTATCTCTGTAACCCTGCACATTTACCATAGATAATCCATCTAACATACACATCTTGGGACACTAAGGGGCAATTTAGCATGGCCAATCCACCTAACCTGCATATCTTTGGACTGTGGGAGGAAAACAGAGCACACGGAAAAACCCACATAGACATGGGGAGAATGTGCAAACTCCACACAGTCACCCAAGGCCAGGAATCGAACCCAGGTCCCTCATGCTGTAGGGCAGCAGTGCTAACCATTGTGCTATTGTGTGACTCCAATCAACTCACAGCTTTTTACTACGGGTGATCTATCTCACCCGGAACAGGGATCAAACATGTGCTGTTGGAATTAATTTGGACCACACCCTAACCATCTAGCCAACCGAACTAACCCAATGGAACAATAACTGTGTTTTAAAAAACAGTTTTTACTATTTCACTGCAAAAGTGATGATAGAGGTCTTTGCCTATGATGTCACTAATACAAAGCGGCCAGAGGAATTTGTCCCCAACAATATTTGTTTAACATTCTGGTTTTGGAGATTAACCTTCTCACTGGATATTACACTACAACTTCTGAATGACTACAGTTGTCTATAATTTATTGAAAGTTAAATCAACAATTTGTTTTCATCAAATAAATTTTTCATAGATTAATTTAGCAATCTTTAAATGGAGGAATAGAATAGCGTCATTTGTCTTGATGGTTACCCCATATACTTTGATTCAGGAACCTTTTGAGATGATATATTGGATAGCGCACTGTTGGAGCAAATGCCATGCATATAAAATGACTAATATAAATGTATTGACAGTTAATTTAGTTGTATAATGATTTGTTTTCTCCTTTCCAGAGCTATGAAAACCAAGCTAAACAGAAAATCTCTTTCAATTTTAACGACTTCCACTTGCTTGGATAAGATGGATGAATTCATTAACGTGTACAATATGGAAGGAATCATTTTGATGGGGGAAAGTTGCTGAATCTGCTGATGGTTTTCATAATTTCAAAACAAAGCACACACCTCTAGCAAAAGGAAGACATGGACACAAGGCTCCTATATCTACAGGGATTCAACATGTGATGAAAATGTTTATGGGCTCATCGTTACATATCTTCATGTGTTTCTTATATGCAAACATGTGGAAAATGGTAGCATCATCTTGGGTTTACTGTAAAACGATTGGGGAAAACTATAGCCCCACAGTGTATAGAGAATGAAAAAGAGTTTTTGGAATTGAGCTGTGGTACCAGATGCGGTACCTGAAGGGATGCGGTGGCATTGTGCTATTGTCACTGGGCTAGTAATCCAATCTGGGTTTGAATCCCATCATGGCAGATGGTGAAATTTGTATTCAGCAAAAATCTGGAATTAGAAATCCAATGATGACCATGAAACTATTGTTGAGTGTCATTAAAAACCCATCTGGTTCACTAATGTCCTTTAGAGAATGAAATCTGCTGTCCTGGTCTGGCCTACATGTGACTCCAGATCCCCAGCGATGTGGTTGACTCTGAAGTAGCCTAGCAAGCCGCTCAGCTCAAGTACAATTAGGGATGGGTAATAAATACTGGATCAGACAGCGATGTCCACATCCAATGAATGAATAGGAAGCACAAACATGAGCAAGTGTGGCTGACATAGACCTGCGGAACACTATTTCCCCTTGACTGTTTAAAGGTCAAGCTGCTGGAAGAGGTGGGCGCAGGAGGAGGACTCACAGCAAGAGGCCGTATCCACCCAAAATCTTCAGGGAGCAATTCTCCGACCTGAATCTCAGCAAGGAACAATTTATCAGGTGTATTCACTTCACCAAGATGATCCTCACTAAAACTTGTTATTTCATTCATTCGTGGGACATGGGCGTCGCTGGCCAGACCAGCATTTTATTGCCCACCCCTTGCTGCCCTTCAGAGGTTGGTGGTGAGCTGCTTTCTTGAAACGCTGCAGTCCATGTGCTGCAGCTTCAGATGCAGCCTCAGAGCTGGACAAGGACAGTATTGTCTGAGGCTGTAAACGTGACCATGCACTGGGCTCCTTCCAGGCTGAAGCCAGTGATATTTGTATCATCTCAAGTTGGAAAAAAGGAACTCTTTGAGGTTCAATATTCCAAACAAACTGAATGCATCTCTTTCTATCTTGCGAGGGGGAAGCAGACAGAGTCAGCATGCAGCTTCACAAGGATTGCAGGCTTCCCTATGCTTCAGGGTGTCATTGACTGCACACACATTGATTTGCATGCACCACATGCCAACTCGAGAATGTACTACAACCGAAACGTATTCCACTCACTTCAAATTCAGCCGGATGAAACTACACTCAGCACGTTGCACCGGTTAATGCCAAATGCTGCTGGCAACAGTCATGACTTCTTCATTCTGCGGCAGTACAAGGGTAGTCTTTCATAAATGAGATGGTCCTTGCTACTGGCATGTGACCCAAGCGAACCTGGGCAGCATTCCTGTACCAAAATCCATGCTGTCCATTGAAATGTGATTCAGCCTGTCGTCGTGTTGCTTAATGCTTCTGCTGCCTGGACCACCCTAGAGAAACCCTCTAATTGCAATACTAATAAATACCATTCCAAATCCGCATTCACCAACACTTCTACACATTACCTTCCCTCTGGTACTACCCATCACAGCATTTTCTTGGCCTCAATGCAAAGATAAACATCAACACAAAGTAAACATTCCAAATCAAACTTAAAAACCAAACCATCCTGCATACAACCATCAACTATTCATCCTTTTGAGCTCCCTTCCTATCTGTGTTCCATGTGCTGTGCCTGCCCTAGTGTTCTGAGGCACTGTGACTCCCCCAGTGACCGCAGCATAACTGGTGAACCTTGAATTGGGAAGACTGCAGACGGCCATGCAGGACGATGTTGAGCAGCTCTGAGGCTGAACTGCACCATCTAAACTTTGGCAGCAGCAATCCAGACTGACTGTTTGACAGGTGGGCATCAGCAAGAGCACTGGCACAGCGACAGTGGTGAAAGGACAATACTTTCATCTAGAGAACGGACAGCAGGTTGACACTGCATAGATACAGTGTCAATTCTCCCAGACAACATCCCAGCAATAAGCAACAGATTGCATTTACATATAAATTATTGTCATTGTTGCTATCTGGAGGTGCCATCCCAGAGAAGTGACGTTGGTTCTGTGTAGCATTAAATTGCTGTCCAAACAATATGTTGGATTTGCTGGATTGCTGTGTTATCCTGCAAGTCCCTTTGAACACAGATATCCACAGCTCTGATGGCAGCAGTTTGAGCTTGTGTGGCAGCTAGTTGAACTCGCCTGGCTTCAGTTTGGTCTTTCACTGCTGCACTTGAGACATTGGCTAGTTTCTTCTTGTGCTTCGTTAGAAGCTAAAAAATCGGCCATGGGACACTTTAAATGTTCTCATGGTATTGGTCATCACTTCCATAATGGTTAAAATTGTTACAACGCTCTGCTCAAATTCCTGTGCCAAATTAGTTCCAGACTCCAGTTCCAGTTTGACAAAGTCCCTCATGGTAGGCTAGTGAAAAAGGTTGGATCTCATGGGATAAAGGGGGAGGTGGCTAGATGGGTGGAGAACTGGCTTGGTCATAGAAGACAGAGGGTGGTAGTGGAAGGGTCTTTTTCCGGCTGGAGGCCTGTGACTAGTGGTGTTCCGCAGGGCTCTGTATTGGGACCTCTGCTGTTTGTGATTTATATAAATGATCTGGAAGAAGGAGTAACTGGGGTGATCAGTAAGTTTGCGGACGACACAAAACTGGCAGGACTTGCAGATAGTGAGGAACATTGTCAGAGGCTACAGAAGGATGTAGATAGGCTGGAAATTTGGGCAAAGAAATGGCAGATGGAGTTCAATCCTGATAAATGCGAAGTGATGCATTTTGGTGGGAATAATGTAGGGAGGAGCTACACGATAAATGGAAGAACCATAAAGGGTGTAGAGACGCAGAGGGACCTGGGTGTGCAAGTCCACAGATCTTTGAAGGTGACGTCACAGGTGGAGAAGGTGGTGAAGAAGGCATATGGCATGCTTGCCTTTATAGGACGGGGCATAGAGTATAAAAGTTGGGGTCTGATGTTGCAGATGTATAGAACGTTGGTTCGGCCGCATTTGGAATACTGCGTCCAGTTCTGGTCGCCACACTACCAGAAGGACGTGGAGGCTTTGGAGAGAGTACAGAGGAGGTTTACCAGGATGTTGCCTGGTATGGAGGGGCTTGGTTATGAGGAGAGATTGGGGAAACTGGGGTTGTTCTCCTTGGAAAGACGGAGGATGAGGGGAGACTTAATAGAGGTGTATAAAATTATGAAAGGCATAGATAGGGTGAACGGTGGGAAGCTTTTCCCCGGGTCGGTGGTGATGTTCACGAGGGGTCATAGGTTCAAGGTGAAGGGGGGGAGGTTTAACACAGATATCAGAAGGACATATTTTACACAGAGGGTCGTGGGGGCCTGGAATGTGTTGCCGGGCAAGGTGGTGGAGGCGGACACACTGGGAACGTTTAAGACTTATCTAGACAGCTATATGAACGGAGTGGGAATGGAGGAATACAAAAGAGTGGTCTAGTTTGGACCAGGGAGCGGCGCGGGCTAATTGTTCTTTGTTTCTCGTTTCAAGGCTTCATTCTATGATCATCTTGCTGGTGCCAGTACAGAGCGAGACTGCGGATAGTTGGGAACCTGTCTCGGGGGCAGGGAATTCAGATGGTGTTCGTAAAGCAGAAGTGGAAATGAATAGGGTTGGGAAGCATTTTCTGATCAGGGCCAGTGTGATCTCCTGGACTCGTTTCGATCGCCACAGGGGGTCGGAGAGGAATTTCCCAGATTTTTTTTTTCCCCATATTGGCCCTGGGGTTTTCACTCTGGGTTTTCGCCTCTCCCTGGAGATCACATGGTCTGGAATGGGGGGGTGAGGGTGAGTTAATAGGTTGTGATGAACAAAGCATCGTAGCTGTGAGGGACAGCTCGGTGGATAGGATATTAGGATGTGGATAGGCTGGAAAATTGGGCGGGAATCCTGGATTCAGGATTCAATTCTGGACCGGGGAGCGGCGCGGGCTTGGAGGGCCGAAGGGCCTGTTCCTGTGCTGTATTGTTCTTTGTTCTTTGTTGTTGTTCTTTGACTCCTCCTTAACGTAGACCATAAACTTTCTGGCAAATCTGCCAAAGGGCCAAGCATTTCACAGAATATAAAAGCAAATTTCTGTGGATGCTGGATAAAGGGTCATCCCAGGCTTGAAACGTTGGCTCTATTCTCTCTCCACAGATGCTGTCAGATCTGCTGAGATTTTCCAGCATTTTCTGTTTTTGTTGACCAAGTATTTCTGCTGCCCTTGTCCTGCTGGGTGGGAGAGGTCATGGGTTTGGAAGGTGCCGTCAAAGGCACCTTGGTGAGTTGCTGCAGTGCATCTTGTTGAGAGTATACATGTGAGTGTGAAGTTTGCAGCAGTGCTAAGCGTGTAGATAAGGTGCAATTATGAATGTTAGGTATAAACTATGATTCATAGAGATTACTGGTAGGTGAGTGATGCAGGTATGGTGTACTGAGCAACTTGTGAGGCTAATGAGTTGGTAGGAAGTGGCATTTATAGATGATACATCAATTAATCTTGACCACTTATGGAAGGTCATTGAACCTCTTGTGACATTGCATCCCTCAAGGCTAGAATCCTAGCCTAAACTAAAATGGCTACCTGGTCCCACTGCCTTCCCAACATTTGTATGGCAGGCATCCTTGTATGGAAAGATGGAATCTGTTCTGCTCTCTACCTCCTGAACCGAGGCCTCGAGTGCAGTGTTAGAAAATCTGTCACTTTGTCTCTTTTCCAGATCAAACTCACTTTTCACAATGGCTTCACCACCTGCTTCAGCCAAAAAGCACCTCCTCTTTACAAGGTAGAGGCCGACATTAAGATGTGTGGGCCAGTTTGAACTCACGCTATACTCTCACAATTATGTGCTCCCTAGTTATGCATGCAGCCCCTGGACAGTACTCTTGGTGCTGACTGAACAGTGCAATCATTTAAATGAACATGAAGTACAAAGTTTACATGGCTCTGCATCGGAAGCAATGGGCATGAGTTAATTGTACATCACAATCCACAGTTCATCTATGGGGGTTACCTGATTTTGCAGCCATTGATTTCTCCACATTAAGTGTGAAGCTCTATTGTAGAGAGAGGACTGAAAATCATCACAGCTGTATCAGGTATTCAACATTTGAGTTGTAACTTGTTTTGTACACCAACCAATCACAGCAGTCCATCTATTCAGTCTCCTGCTGTGCAGAGAAGAAATATAAATTAAAATATGTGTTTCACAAAATGAGAGGGATGTTGGCAATGACATCACACCCTGGCTTGTTCTCATTAAAAGGCAGTTTAATCTCACTGTTTTAAATCTCCAGTGCCCTCCATCATCTCAAAAGGCAAGATGACAGATGAGAAGCACAGTACCAGGTGATTATCATCAAACTTCCAGCAATTGAATCCACAAGAGCGTTCACTCAGTTACAGATAGCCATTATTCAGTCAATAAATGAACAAGAAGATGAATCTTTTTCATGGATTTTCCACATGGGCATAGGTTGAAGCTGAAGGATAGAATATGACATAGTTTGATAAACAAATGAGCTCAATCATTCAATAGAAAATCCAACTGAACACAACATCCTAAGCACCAAAGTCCATAACAGTTCAAAGACTCCAGCTACTCATGTTTTTTTCATTCGCTCAGGGCATGTGGGCATTGCTGACTGGGGCAACATTCATTGCCCATTCCTGCCCTCCATTTCAGAGGGCATTTGGGAGTCAACCCCATTGCTGTGGATGTGTAGGCCAGACCAGGAAAGGGCGGCAGACTTTCTTCCTTAAAGGAGATTAGTGAACCAGATTGGTTTTTACAATCATCGACAATGGTTGCATGGCCATCATTTGACTTTTAATTCCAGTTTTTTTATTGAATTAAAATTTCACCGTCTGCCCTGGTGAGATTTGAAACCGGGTTCCTGGATCATACCTTGGGTTTATGGAATACTAATCCAGTGACAATACCACTATGTTCCTTCCTCCCTAAACTCTTTTGTCCTCCTATGACTCTATGCTTGGTGTCTCGGAGTCCCGTTTGATGCCGCAACCAATGTGATGGAATGGTTTCAAATGTTTTTTTGAAAATGTCCCTAGCTGAAATAGAGAACAGTTCCAGGTTTCTGGGGGAGGGGTTTGTTGGATTTCTGGCTGTGACATCAGACTTCTGAGAAAGAACCTCTAATAAGTTGTCAAGTAAAGAGAAGCAAATTGGGAGATCGGATTATGGTCGGACTATGGTCAGAAAACACAAGGATCTCTTGGTGAAACTGTGTGGGGGAGCCAAGTGAAAAGACTAAAACCTAGAAGTCTGATGTGAGTAATAATGAAGAGCTATTTATGTATCAGAGCTGACCATTTTGTGTAAGGAGGAGTTATTGAATGTTTGGATGAAGCTGACTCCGGGAAAGGTACACCATTAGGACTGTCATGACCCGAGTGAAGAAAGTTCCACAAAAATGTGCCCAGTCAGTGAAAATCACATTGGTGGAACTCAGATGGAGTAACATGGTTGCTGGAGGTGAATTGATGATCTGATCCTGTGTGATGAAGAGGGGTTGAATGCTATTGGAGGAAGATGGTGTTGTGGAACACTTTAGGATTGCACGTGGTGCTTCATATCTTCTAAGAGGGCTAATTGAGAAAGCCATGAGATTTTGTATCAGGAATTCAAAGTATAACTTATGGTTTTTCCTGAATAGAATCTGCCTGTTAATTCATGTTTATTGTATATTGATTTTAGTTTGACTATTACAACAAATATTTTAAAAAGTGATATTTTGTCCGTTTGCTTCTTCCATTGGGGTTGTTTGGGAAGTTTGGTTATTTCATCTGATTGATCTCCACAGAGATTGAAACAATTTGCACGTCATTCTAGCCCCATGCCCAGAATCTTAATACCGCTTAAAGTTTCTTCTTTGCCTGTCCAGTCACTCCTCAGACTGGGATTTCTCAACACCCCTGACCTTTGCATTTGCCAGTGGCAGAGACAGGATATTCTGTTCCCATCAAAGTCAATGGTCACTAGTGATGTTCACTGGTCGCACTGCCAGGACCAAAAAGTCCCACCAGCGGGAAGAGCTGGAAAATGCTGGCCTCAGTCTATGAAATACAAACAAACGACAATAATGAGCAGGAAAAGACCAATCGATCAAACCTTCCCAACAGGAAGATGGCTAGACTTTCATGAATGAACAATTATTCCTTCCAGCCCCAACCATCCAGTTATGTAATCCGCTGGGAAAGGCAAAGAAAAAAAATGGGCTAATGGAGCTCTTGACCGAGGACAATCACTGGACACACTCAGCCCCACATTCTCCTAATCTCTGATGCGCTAACATAATTGTAGGCCCCACTTTTACAAACTAAAATCTGTCACAGCAATGTTATGAAAATTGCAAATTATTAAAAACATAATTATAGAGACTGAATTAGTACTTCCGATATTTCCAAGTAGCAATGAAAGTTATGATAATGGCCTTTCAAAAAGGAAATAGAAGCTTAATAGATCACATTGATTTCAAAACGTAAATAATAATTTGTTTAATTCTCACCCAGGAATAAGAATTCTGTGATATTTTCAGGAAAATGCAAAAAAAAGTAAAATGACAGTGAATTGATGGCTCGTCAACAGCGTAAGCTTACTCTGTGTACAAATGTGATTCCCAGATTAGTTTATAGAAAAAATTGGTGAGAATGAACAGAAATCGGGGGCCCGATTCTTCCATTCCGACTTGCAACTTTTCTGGAAGGTCCGGTCAGGAGAATTGTGTGTTGGCCATTTCGCGGGGTTGGCGCTTGCACTGGGAACGCATGTGCGTCTCCCAGTGCCAAAGAACATTCGCAGTCGAGAACACACTGGAAACCGGCGAGAAGAAGGTATGTCATTTGAATCTTTTTTTAATGTAGTTTAAATATATTTTGCATGTCATTATCGGGCCCGCCAGCATCTCCCACCTTACCAGGAGTACTTCATTCCGGCAGGGTTTAGAGTAGCACTCCACTTTCGAACTAGCAGGATGAAGGGGGGCAATCGGGGCTCCCCCTGGGGGTCGGGCGGTGGGTGGTGATGCCCCCTGGGACTATCCAAGGGGAAAAGTGCCCATGCCAATGGGGCACCTTGGCACTGCCCACCGGGCATCAACCAAGGGGGCAGGGACTATTGTGGGTGGGGCCTAGAGGCGATTGGTGGAGGTTGGGAGTCCCACTGCCACTCTGCATTGGGATCGGTCTGGGCTGGAGGGAGGTAAGCGATTGGGGCAGGTTGGGGGGTGAGGTGGTCTGCCGGGGTGGGGCCTTCCTCACTGGGTGTGGGGCATCTGACCCGGAGGGGTCAGCAGGGGGGAGGGGTGGTGGGGGAGCCTGTCAGGGTGAGGGGGGGGTGGAGGGATCACCACATCAGGGCGCTCCAGAGCGGGGGCGTTCAGGGCTGGCCCGGAATTGTTGTGGGGGCCACGATCGGGCCGTGGGGGGTTTGGAGGGGCAGCACTGTGGGGGTCCCAGACTGGCCAGTGATCGAGCTGGCCAGCAAATGGGGTGACTGACAGATTGGAGCCACTGCGTATGTGCAGAGTTCCAGAACTATCAGACTCCGGTGCGAATAGGCCCCGCCCCCTTGGTTTTTAATGATATTCCCGATTGGGACCTCTGCATTGCACAGAGTGGGGAGATTTGGGTCTGAAGTTGCACTGAAAAAACAGTCGTGATCTAGAACAGTTTTCCCGCCAATTCAGTACTTTTGGGAGAATCGCCCCCAGGGTTATTGAACTGATCTGTTTATGATTGGACAGAAAGCAGGCAGTAGCAAATCACTTTTCTACTGAAGTTAATCCTCAGTATGTTAAACTGACAGCTGATCGACTCGTGTCCTTTTGTAGCCTGATGATAAATGTTAAAATGACCCCAATGTATGCGGCGTATGGAAAGAGAGCAAGTAAGAAGGGGATGATTGTATTAGACGACAGAGAGAAGGAATAGAAAGCATTAAACAATAGGAAACAAATGGACTGTTGCAGGAAAAGAAACACAATTTATCTTTCATTTTCCAAGAAAAGCTACACAAGAATTTAATTAGTTTAATTTGCGCTGTTAATAACAATTTGAAGTTATTCAATTGTAATCAGTAGTGCACTGAAGCATTTACCTTGATAGAAACCAATGAGAAATCCTCAGGTTGAAAGACTATTTCATCAGGTTTTTGCAATAATTCTCAGCAATCAGCACGTTTTTATTATCTGCATCACCTACAACCATCTCCAAATGCTTATTCATCAGTTCAATTGAAAGTCAGTCATATAACCCAGCTTGAAAGAGATTGACCTAGCGATGGGAAAGAGTGATATAGGGTAAATAATCATAACTAGTGGATAGCTTCCATATACCGCAACTCATAAATCACTTATCTGTACATCATGGGGCTAATGTTTGGGTCGTATGAAAATGCCCCATGGTTCATGACAAATGACTGCCAAATAATGGGAGGAATCTTCCCCAAAAATTTCTAAAGTGTCACAACAGTGTGACGACGGGAGTCCTCCACATGGGTTTTTGGGCGAGTTTGGCACTGCAGTCTCCTGGCACTCTGTCAGTCTTTCTGACAGCTGGTCATTTTGTGCCAACAGCTGGGTTGGGGGAACCTAAGTTTGCCAGGGAAGCTGGCTACAGAGTGCTCAGGCACCATCATGCAGGGCGCCTCAATCTCCCAGTGAACCGGGAGACCCCCCATGGAGATCAGATGCCCCTCCCATCAGCGAGGGAATTGCTGCCACCACCCTCCCCACCAACAAGGCTCACTGGTACTGGGGCATCAGGACCCTCCTGATGAGTCCCCTGGTGGACCCTGGACATGCCACCCTAGTCACAACCCCTTCTGCAGCTCCTCTGCATGCCTCCCCCCATTGCACGTTCACCCCACTACATGTCTCCCTGTATGCCCCCCTTGCAGAACTTCTCACTGCATACCACCCCCATTGCAAAGCTCCCCCCGACATGTCACCCCCACTCAGGACCCACCCACTTCGGCTCCAGCCCCTTGGCATTGCCCTGGAAAACCTATTGTGCCCAACTGCCAGAGTGCCAGTTTGGCACTGCCAGGGTACCAGGAACGCACTGCCCGATGGGCACTGATCAGCCATGCCCCCTACCACCTGGGGGCTTCAATGGCCTCCAATCGGTCCGGCACTACCATCATGGCTGGTCTCTGCTACTGTAGAGTAGTAGTGATTCTCACTGGCATAGGGTGGAAGCAACCATGCCAAGCCAGTTAAGTGCTTTTAAATCTCATCATTTTTCTCGCTGGTAAAGAGAGGCCGGAAGGATAGTGATCTGATTTGCCTGGTGCCAATCAGATTTTTGCCCTTCCATGTTATCTTCCTTGCTTGTCACGCTGATGAGTTGGCACTGTGAGCTGGTAAGATTGCGGCCAATGTTTTTCAGACAATAATCTATCCAGTCCATCCATCCATTACCTGCTTTACATGCACACTATTAGGCAATTGAAAATACTTTGGTAAGAAGCTCCATCAGAAATAAACCCATAAAAAGACAGATTGCCATTATAATCAACTGTCAGAAAATGTTATAACATAAGCCATTTAGATATGTAATTATACATCTGCTGTCTAAACTCATGAAGAAAAGACTGATCAAATATCTTCAAATAAGACATTCACAAATTAATGTTTTAAAGATTCAATAAAGCTTTATTCATTTTCCATTTATAGCTGCACTGATATTCAAATAAAATACTATTTTCCTTAAACTTTTTCCTGGTTAAAAAAAATCATTGCAGGTAACATAACAATATTAATTTACTGAAACAATCCCTGAAAACGTATCTGCCGGAGGTAGATCAGTGAATTAGTATAGCCTTTTCTCTATTGACATTTTCAGGAACTAGTATATTTACATCACTGAAGAACTCAACTTCAAGTTGCACATTTTAAACATGGAGACCCACACAGCAGAGTGCTCTGTACCACTGTGAGAGCTGTTGCATTAAACTCTACATCATTTGTACTTTATAGCATCCTACATATCACATCCTCTGCTTTTCTATCAAAGGACTTTTCACCGGGTTAAAATAGACCACAATAATGATGCAACCCATTAGTTTTCTTCTGCATTATCAGAAAAAATAGTTTCTGGTGGAAAGAAATTCTGAATGGTAACTGGATGAGTCACAGTATATTTTTTTCTCTTCTGTGTCATAAAAATCACAGTGCTTTGAAAATATACGAGTCAATCATTTTCTTTTCCCTTGATCGTAGTATAATAATTCAGCAACAACAGTTCCAGATAAAGCCATTTCGATGTGCCATTTCCTTGTTTGATGCATGTATTCCAATTAGTCTTTCCACTCTCCACTATGTTTATTGGTTTCCGCAACAGAGAGTGGTAATTATGTTGTGAATTATATGGATACAGTCAAGGTTTGAGATTCTTTGGCAACTAAACTTCAGTGTATTCCATTGATATAATAGGTTTGTATGCACAAAATCTAGGTCAAGAGATACAGCAAGCAAGGGATCAATGTGGGCTTATGAATTCAATCCTTCCACAAAGGGACAAAGAAAAAACCTGTTGCAATTTCACTATGTTGAAATAGCCTGTGAAAAGCATGAAATCCATTAGTTTTTATTGTAGAATAATCAAAGCCACTTCTCTTATTCATGCAAAATACTTTTTCCATCAGCAAGTTTTCTCCTGTTCTCACAGACTGATGTACAAATAACATTGTGGCAGTCTGTACCTGTGTGGTTACAAACATACAAATCAATGTCAAATTTAAACTAGAGTAAATACAGATTTCTATAGATTACTCTAAAAGAGTATTTGCTGCTATCATTTGTGCTATTAAACCATTTCAAAATAATATCCATATCAAAACTTTAACAATTCTAGTCCAAAGATGTACAGGTTAGGTTGATTGGCCATGCTAAAAATTGCCCTTTAGAGTTCTGAGATGCATAGGTTAGAGGGATTAGCAGGTAAATATGTAGGGATATGGGGGTAGGGCCTGGGTGGGATTGTGGTCGGTGCAGACTCGATGGGCCAAATGGCCTCTTTCTGCACTGTAGGGTTTCTATGATTCTATGATTATCATTTGTCTAGAAGGAAAATCTTTAGTGTGACTGAAGCACTTGGGGTGTTCACATCAAACCAACTCATCCATCTGCCTGTCACTAATGAAGACTCAATAAGGAGCACAGTTTGCTATATCACCTCTTTGCTTTAAAGAACAAACTGGGGCAACAAAAGATCAATAGGTTCTTTATCATAATCAATTACTGCTGTCAATCCCAATAGACTTCGAATAGCATTCCTGGTTTAGCATTTACAAATAGAGGAAAACATTTCAGATATAATGGGGGGCAATTTTGAGCCTGCATTCTCCGTCCGCAGGAATGGCGGTGCAGGTTCAGAATCTGGAGAGACTCAGAAAATGCGATTTGCGCTGGCAAATTTCCGATTTCCAATTTTCCAGCCCCCCCGCTAGTGGAATGGTGTGAAACATGCTACGGGACCGCTAAAAGCTCATTTGAATATATTAGCATGTCATTAGCAAGCACTCTCTCTGGCTTTTTCCTACTCATCGGATATTCAGCAGGCACTGGCGTGATGTCATGGCAGCACCATTTGTAACAACTCTACATAAGCATGAACCTTCCACTCTCACCTCCGAGGGGGATTTCAGAGGTGAGTGTTCAGGCAGCTAGCACCCTCCAGGGTGTTCAGTGCTCAGGGAGCACCAGAAAAAACACGGGGTACAGAGATAAAGCAAGTCAAAGCTGGGGGTGGGGGTCCCAGAATCATCATTTTGGAGAGACGGGTTGGGTGGGATTACTGGCAGGCCTTACGTTTCATTCATGTTGGGGCACCCCTTGCTTTAAAGGGGCTGTGAAGGCTGGTATGCAGGCAGTGCTTCCTGTGTCCTCTGTCCTGGATTCCTGTCCATATTGCAAGTGAGGGAGTGGCCAGAGGGTGGAGGGTTTGAAACCAAGAGATTCAGCACTGGGGGGAGGGCGACACAGAGGCTTACGTTAATTCCCAGTCCTCTGGCCTTTTAACCCTCCTGGACAGAGAAACAAAGAGAGACACCTGCCTTCTGACTCCTAGACAGCAGCCTCCAGAGAAAAACATGTCTTCACACAGAATTGATGACTGATGACCATGAAACCATTGTTGTAAAAATCCATCTGGTTCACCACAGAAATTTACTATCCTGTGACAGATCCACAGCAATCTGGTTGACCCTTGTGCCCTCTGAAATGACCTAGCAAGCCACTCATTTGTATCAAACTGCTAAACAATCCTCAAACCTAGGCACCAACAACTACAAGAGCAATCTCAGCCTTGTCAACCCTGCATAGTCCTTCCTACTAAAACTTTTGGCTAGAGCCAAAATTGGGAGAGCTGTCTCACAGACGTCAAGCAACAGCGTGACCCGGCCATACTCATGGAATCATTTCTTACAGATAATGTCCCTGACATCACCATCACAGGATATGTGCTTTTCAACGGGCAGAACAGACCCAGCAGAAGTGGTGGCACAATGGTATGCAGTTAAGAGGGAGTTTCTTTGGAAGTCCTCAACATTGACTCATGTCATAATGTCATAAGATCAAACGTGACAAGGAAAGCTCCTGCTCATTATCACATACCACCACTGCCCACAGTACTACTCCTCCACCCCTCCCCAATCCCACCTCACCTCCTCCTCCCCGCAGTGATGAATCAGTACTCCTCCATGTTGAACACTACTTGGAAGAAACACCCAGGGTGTCAAGGGTGCAAATTGTTCTGAATTGGGGCCATTGCCAAGAGTGACTCGACAGCACCAATATTAACCAAGCTGGCTGAGTCCTAAAGGAGAAAGCCACCAAACTGTGTCTGTAGCACTAAAGATTTGTGCTCCAGAACTTGCTGCACTCATAGACAAGCTCTTCTAGTACAGTTACAATACTGGCACCTCCCCAGCAATGTGCAAAATTGCCTCGGTAAGTCAAACTAACTAGGAAACATGGATCCTGCAATTCCATAATGGACTGGCTTGTGAGGTACAGCAAGCCAGACAAGGCACACAATACAAAAATACTTTCCCTATTAGAACATAGAACATAGAACAGTACAGCACAGAACAGGCCCTTCGGCCCACGTTGTTGTGCCGAGCTTTGTCTGAAACCCAGATCAAGCTATTTCCTCCCTATCATCCCGAAGTACTCCATGTGCCTATCCAATAGCTTCTTAAATGTTCCTAAAGTTTCTGACTCCACTATCACTGCAGGCAGTCCATTCCACACCCCAACCACTCTCTGAGTAAAAAACCTACCTCGGACATCCTTCCTATATCTCCCACCATGAACCCTATAGTTATGCCCCCTAGTTACCACTCCATTCACCCGAGGAAATAGTTTTTGAACGTTCACTCTATCTATCCCCCTGATCATCTTATAAACCTCTATCAAGTCTCCTCTCAACCTCCTCTGCTCCAAAGAGAAAAGCCCAAGTTCCCTCAACCTTTCCTCATAAGACCTACCCTCCAAACCAGGCAGCATCCTGGTAAATCTCCTTTGCACTCTTTCCAGTGTCTTCACATCCTTCTTATAGTGAGGTGACCAGAACTGCACACAATATTCCAAATGTGGTCTCACCAAGGTCCTGTACAGTTGCAGCATAACCCCACGGCTCTTAAACTCAAACCCCCTGTTAATGAACGCCAACACACTATAGGCCTTCTTCACAGCTCTATCCACTTGAGTGGCAACCTTCAGAGATCTATGGATATGAACTCCAAGATCTCTCTGTTCCTCCACATTCTTCAGAACCCTACCTTTGACCCTGTAATCCACATTTAAATTTGTCCTACCAAAATGAATCACCTCGCATTTGTCAGGGTTAAACTCCATTTGTCATTTTTCAGCCCAGCTCTGCATCCTATCTATATCTCTTTGCAGCCTACAACAGCCCTCCACCTCATCCTCTACTCCACCAATCTTGGTGTCATCAGCAAATTTACTGATCCACCCTTCAGCCCCCTCCTCCAAGTCATTTATAAAAATGACAAATAGCAGAGGACCAAGCACTGATCCCTGTGGCACTCCGCTGGTAACCGGTTTCCAGTCCGAAAATTTTCCATCCACCACCACCCTCTGTCTTCTGTTAGATAGCCAGTTACCTATCCAATCGGCCAAACTTCCCTCTATCCCACACATCCTTACTTTCTTCATAAGCCAACTGTGGGGGACTTTATCAAACGCCTTACTAAAATCCATGTATATGACATCAACTGCACTACCTTCATCTACATACTTAGTTACCTCCTCAAAACATTTTATCAAATTTGTCAGGCAAGGCTTGCCCTTCACAAATCCGTGCTGACTATCCCGGATTAAGCTGCATCTTTCTAAATGGTCGTAAATCCTATCCCTGAGGACCTTTTCCATCAACTTACCGACCACCGAAGTAAGACTAACCGGCCTATAATTACCAGGGTCATTTCTATTCCCTTTCTTAAACAGAGGAACCACATTCGCCACTCTCCAGTCCTCTGGCACCACCCCCGTGGACAGTGAGGACGCAAAGATCAATGCTAAAGGCTCTGCTATCTCATCCCTTGCCTCCCAAAGACTCCTAGGATATATTTCATCAGGCCCAGGGGACTTATCAACTTTCAGTTTATTCAAAATTGCTAGTACATCTTCCCTCCGAACATCTATTTCCTCCAGCCTATCAGCCTATGACACCCTCTCTTCCTCAAAAACATGGCTCCTCTCCTTGGTGAACACCGAAGAAAAGTATTCATTCATCACCTGTCCTATCTCTTCTGACTCCATGCACAAATTCCCACTGCCGTCCTTGACCGGCCCCAACCTCACCCTGGTCATTCTTTTATTCCTCACATAAGAGTAAAAAGCTTTGGGGTTTTCCTTGATCCGACCCGCCAAGGACTTCTCATGCCCCTTCCTAGCTCTCCTAAGCCCCTTTTTCAGCTCATTTCTTACTAACTTGTAACCCTCCATCGAGCCAACTGAACATTGTTTTCTCAACCTTACATATGCTTCTTTCTTCCTCTTGACAAGACATTCCACCTCTTTTGTGAAACATGGTTCCCTCACTCGGCCATTTCCTCTCTGCCTGGCAGGGACATACCTATCAAAGACACGCAGTATTTGTTCCTTGAAAAAGTTCCACTTTTCATTAGTGCCTTTCCCTGACAATTTTTGTTCCCATCCTATGCTTCCTAATTCCGGCCTGATTGCATCATAATTACCTGTTCCCCCAATTGTAAACTATGCCCTGCCGTAAGGCCCTATCCCTCTCTATTGCAATAACAAAAGACACCGAATTGTGGTCACTATCTCCAAAGTGCTCTCCCACAACCAAATCCAACACTTGGCCAGGTTCATTTCCCAGTACCCAATCCAATGTGGCCCCACCTCTTGTCGGCTTATCCACATATTGTGTCAGGAACCCCTCCTGCACACACTGCACAAAAACTGCCCCATCCGAACTATTCGACCTATCCAATCAATATTTGGAAGGTTAAAGTCCCCCATGACAACTACCCTGTGACCCCCACACCTATCCATAATCTGCTTAGCAACTTCTTGCTCCACATCTCTATTACTATTTGGGGGCCTGTAGTAAACTCCTAACAACGTGACCGCTCCTTTCCTATTCCTAACCTCAGCCCATATTACCTCTGTAGGCAGATCCCCTTCGAAATGCCTTTCTGCAGCCGTTACACTCTCCTTGATTAACAGTGCCACTCCTCCACCTCTTTTACCAGCTACCCTACACTTCTGAAACATCTATACCCCGGAACTTCCAACAACCATTCCTGTCCTTGTTCTACCCATGTCTCCGTAATGGCCACAACATCGTAGTCCCAAGTGCCAATCCACGCCTCAAGTTCACCTACCTTATTTCGGATACTCCTTGCATTGAAGTAGACACACTTCAACCCACCTTCTTGTCTGCTGGTACCCACCTTTGACCATGTTACCCTTCCCAGTACCTTACTACACTCACTGACCTCCGGACTACAACTCCTTTTCCCATCCCCCTGACAAATTAGTTTAAACCCCCCCGAAGAGCTGTAGCAAATTTCCCTCCCAGGATATTGGTGCCCCTCTGGTTCAGGTGCACCCCGTCCTGTTGGTACAGGTCCCACCTTCCCCAGAAAGTGTTCCAATTATTCACATTGCTGAAACCCTCCCTCCTACACCATCCCTGCATCCATGTGTTTAACTGCACTCTCTCCCTGTTCCTCAACTCGCTATCCCGTGGCACCGGCAACATACCAGAGATGACAACCTGTTTTGTCCTGGCTCTCAGCTTCCACCCAAGCTCCCTGAATTCCTGTTTTAAATCCCCGTCCCCTCTCTTACCTATGTCTTTGGTGCCGACGTGCACCACGACTTGTGACTGTTCCCCCTCCCCCTTCAGAATCCTGAAGACACGGTCGGAGATGTCACGGACCATGGCATCCGGGAGGCAACATACCATCCGTGAGTCTCTCTTGGTGCCACAGAACCTCCTATCTATCCCTCTAACAAACGAGTCCCCAATAACTATAGCTCTACCACTCTCCCCTTTCCCTTCTGAGCCACAGGGACGGACTCAGCGCTGGCGATCTGGTCACTGCGGCTCACCACTGGTAGGTCGCCCCCTCACCTGTATCCAAAGTGGAATACTTGCTAAGGGGAACGACCACAGGGGATCCCCACACCGACTGCTTCCTCCCAGCCCCTCTCACTGTCACCCATCTATTTTCATTCCCTGGAGCAACTATATCCCTGAAGCTTCTGTCTATGGCCCTCTCTGCCTCCCGGATGACCCTAAGCTCAAGCAACTCTAGCTCCCTAACGCGGTCTTGGAGGAGCTGCAGATGGGTGCACCTCCCACAGGTGTAATCAGCAGGGACACTGACGGTGTCCCTCACCTCAAACATTCTGCAGGAGGTACATTGCACTGCCTTCACTTCCATCCCCTCCATGGGAAAGAGGGTAGACTGCCTCTGAAAAAGTGCACATGTATTTGCCTTAATTATTTGTAGTTCCAAGGTATGGTCATGCATGATGGTGCTCCATCATGCAAGCTAGTTGTTTACTTACAAGGTGTTGCTTCTAGATTCTCTCGGAATCTCTTACCATGTGACTCTATACATCTTAGCTGATTCTGGCGGTGCCATGATTCTGTCCAGGAGATGCAGGTTTAACATTGCCTACTTCTCTGCAAGCAGCTCATTTTTCTGTAAACTCCTCTTTAGCTGTTTTAAGAACTTTATTAGGGTTACGTTGATGTTTAGTTAAGAAAATTCCTTTATATTCAGTTCACAGATCTTCGTGATTTCCATTTGCTTTTTATCCTCCCATCATGTTCATTTTTGTTTAATTCCATTGTAGCAAGTGCAATTACCTCTTCATTTTAAAGTGTTCATTTATATTCGAAAAAGCTTCTCGAAAATGCTTCTTTGCAGCTCAGTAATGTCAGCGCTGGACTCAGCTTTTTCACCATGCTTTAAGACATGTTTTTCCTCCTTTTTGTCATTTACTTTGAGTTCTCTTGCCATCTGCTTTACCTGTTCTTGCTCATACTTTTTCTGAATGTTTTTAATTCAGATGGTTTTATTTAATCTACAACTGCCATTACATTTTCCGGAACAGCCTGATGCTCCAATGTCATTTTATAAATTTAGCATGCTGAGTTTCTGATTCTGTGGACGTATCTTTAATCGAAACATTAATTTTAGTAGCAGCCTCGCAAAAAAGTAAAAACAATACCTTGCTCTCATGCTGACATGGGGAGGCAAAGGCCCTGTGGTATTATCGCTAGACTATTAATCCAGAAACTCAGCTGATGTTCTGGGGACCAGGGTTTGAATCCCACCTCAACAGATGGTAGAATTTGAATTCAATAAAAGTACCTGGAATTAAGAATCTACTGATGACCATTAATCCATTGTCGTTTGTAGGAAAAACTTATCTGGCTCCTTTAGGGAAGGAAATCTGCCATCCTTACCTAGTGTGGCCTACATATGACTCCAGAGCCACAGCAGTGTAGTTGACTCTTAACTGCCCCCTGAACAAGGGCAACTAGGGATGGTCAATAAATGCTGGCCAGCCAGCAACGCCCATATTCCACAAAAAATGAGTGAAAAAAATGAATGAACATCTCTTGTTCCTACTGCACTGTTCCAGTATAGGCTTGTGAAATAGTGCTTCATCTTTTCTTTATAACCTTTATAACCTTCCAGACTCAACACTGAGTTCAGTAATTTCAGACTATAACATCTGTCCCATTTGCTTCCCCTACTTTGTATTTTTCAGTTTTCCTCTCATTTTTGCTTGCAGCTAATAGTGCATCTACTCCAGACACGTATTCTGTCTCAATGTCCCATTTCTTGTCCAATCACCATTTACTATGGTCCTGCAAAGCTAACTCTTTAGGACATAGGAATTAGGAGCAAAAGTAGGCAAATTCAGCCCTTCTAGCCTGCCCCGCCATTCAATCAGATCATGGCTGATCTCTCCCTGGTCTCAAATCAACCTCCCCACCTGTTCCCCACATCCCTTTTTTTAAAATTAGAAACATGAATCTGTCTCGTCTCCCATTCCATCACAGGCCTTCCTTTCCTTGCTCAAAATCTACTTCATGTCTAACTTTTCACAGTTCTAATGAGAGGTCAGTGACCTGAAACATTAAGGCTGTTTCTGTCTCCATAGATGATGCCAAACCAGCTGAGGATTTCCAGAATTTTCTGTTTTCTCAACACGACTGGCTCCACGCCAACCCATTGCTCAGCCATAAAGCATTGCAGGCAGACTGAAAATGGACCAACTGGGACTTCCAGCAGCTCCATCAGTTCCTGCAGTGCCAACGGCGTGTTAGTGGCCACTGCCAGGCTACAGTGAAGAGGAAGAAGGCCCAATGGATCTACAGAATTGATAAGTACCAGGGTTTGGGCAGGGAGGATTTAGGTAAGTTGGGGGTGGAAACAGGGGTTTGGGGGTTGTTGAATTTAAGACTGTGGGAGGTTAGGAAGAAAAATGGGAGCTGGGGGGGGGGTTGATCCTGGGGGGATCTGATCCTACTTGACTGTCCACATCAAACCTTTTATGGTTGGGCAGCCTATAACCAATGTTTGGCAACAAGTCTAATTGACCCTTGAATACCTATTTGAATAAGGCAGGTGGACTGCCAGTTTTGATGCCCACCCATCCCAGGGCTGTGTTGGCATTATTATGGGTGTGAGTTCAGAGGTGGGTGGGCAGGTGATGGGCCGGGCAACTACCCTATCTTACCTGTCCCACCACCAGCTAGAAATGCACCCAGTAGAGGCACATAAAATGCAGTCCTTTGGCACTAACTCATAACCATCGAGTACAGTAGTCTTTACTTTCTTATAATCACAAGTGCTCTGCTGAAAGAGATTAGTACACCTCCAAATTCCTCCCTACCAAATAATTTTGGAGGAGAACAGTCCACTATTCTTTGAATCAAACTTAAAGCGATTTGAGTCAGCCTCACTTCTCTTCATCAACTCAATTTTGCATAATCAAAACTCATGATCCAGTTCAATTATTTTCCTCTTTCTCTCTCTCTTTATTTATTTCCTCTTTTTCCCTACATCTTTCCTCTCTAATTTTTCTCGTTCTAAGTCAATCGTTCTTTGTTCTATTTCTTTCTCAATTCCGACCAGTGGTACTTGATCACTAAAAGAACTAATCCTGTCTCCCTCCAGCCCCAAGTACCTAGCTAATGCTTCAAGAATCCATCCCTCTTAGCTCCTATCTTACAGTAATCCCCACATGGTCTACTACAGCTGGTAAATCATCTTTTTACAGCTGTTACGAGTCTCTGAGTGTCACATCCTCTCATTCAGCAAAGGTTTGAGCCTCAGAGGTAATCATATTGGTTTTCCAATACAATGTAGGAAAAGCAAATGTGAAATCTTGTTTGCTTAAATTGTGGAAGGTTCCAGTGAACCTATTTTGTGCCTCTGAATTCTAACATCCCAGATCCAAGCCCCCAATTTTGTTATGATTCCCATGGGGGAACTGTAAACAAAATAACCAAATTTACCAAATGATCCCCAAATGAAAAAATTGCCAATAATATTTCACTGTTTGCAACTTCCATTTTAACACAAATCAGAACAAACATAAATTAATAAACAAATCATACGAACATCCACACAATTAGGACCAGGAGTAGGTCATTTGCCCCGCAACTTCACATTCCTGCCTGCAACTGATAGCCTTTCATACCCTTGCTTATCAGGAAGCTATCTACTTCTGCGTTAAAGATATTCAAAGACTCTGTCTCAACCATCTTTTGAGGAAGAGAATTCCAAAGCCTTTGAGTGAACATTTTTTCCCCTCATCTCTGTCTTAAATGGGTGCCCTCTTTTTTAAAACAATGTCCACTAGTTCTAGATACTTTAAATAAAAATATAAATGTCTCTTTAACTAGTTGAAAAACGAAGGTATATTTACACAACTACAAGCATCCTCCTTGAGCATGTGTAGCATTATGTTGCGACACAGTTCCATAATATGCTGCTCTTTATTCATGCAGGATAGGTCAAGTATTCTACCCGACAACAGCTTTCACCTCCAAGTTTCACAGGTATATTTATCATCAGCAAGGCACACTTTGAAAAACTCTCTCTCTCTCTCTTTTAGGTCATGACAGTCCTTGTGATGTAACTATCTAGAATGCCTTTTAAACCAACTATTTAATAACAACCCAGTTCATGGTTTGGCCACTTGTGGTAAAACACCCAGCTCACTAGTATCTCTAACCCATCCACAGAGTTTTCCAGGTTTCAAATAATTTAAGCCCGTTTGCACAATGCCTCCTAGAACCATTGCATCTGTGTGCTGATTACCTACTGCCCCAAGCCCTCCTTTGTGTCTACTAGCCACATTGTTTACATATGTTAATGTTCTTCCTGCAGGTACGACCGTTTGAAAGGCACATTTCACCAAATTGCAAGGTGCCTGGAATGGTAGTTATCAGTCTATATGAGCACACAGCATATTTGTAGAAATCGCATAATCATACAGCACAGAAGGCCATTCAGCCCAGAGTATCTATGCTGGCTGTTTGAAAGAACAATGCAATTACTCCCACTCCTCTATTCTTTCCCTTTAGCCCTGCAAATTTTCCCTTTTCAAGTATATACCCAGTTCCCTTTTGAAAGTTACTCTTGAATCTGTTTCCACCAACCTTTTAGGTGGTGCTTTCCAGATTGTATCAGCTGTGTAAAATAAAATGTCTCCTTATCTCCTTCCTTATCTCTTCACTAATTATCTTAATTTTCTGTCTTCTGATTATCAGTCCACTTTCTCCAATTTGTATGATCAAAATTCCACATCATTTTGAAAACTTTTATCACATCTGAAAAGTTGGCAATACAGGAAATAATCACCCCCAAAGAAACTTCCAGATAGAATGCTGTTAGACTATTTATACTTCAACATATAGTGGGTATGTAGATACCTTAGCTGCAATTATTTGTGAGATAATTGTATACTGACACAGGATAAAATATTCACAACAATTGATATTGAGTTTCCAAAAAATGAAATGGTAATACAAGTGACACATTTCAAAATGCCCAAACATCTTGACCCAACATAGCCGAATACATATTTAAACCACCATTGATGCATAAGGTTGGGTGGATTATCACAATTGTTTCATGGCAAGAGCTGAATTTTCTAAACTCACAACAGTGTACAGTTGTATCATTTATATAGAGAAACACATCAAAACAATAATCTGATAAGCAGGAATCTTGCAACTGCAATGAGCAACAAGAGAGAGTCTAACCATCTCCCCTCAATATTCAATGGTATTCCCATTGCTGAATCTCCACTATCCACAACCTGGGTTTATAACTGACTAGAAAGAGCCTGGCAGCAGTAACAACAAGAGTCCAGAACAGGGCAGGAAAAGACTTGGGGATATATAAACAGTGTGGTGACAGTGACAGAACATGGAGTAATACAACAGAGGACTAAAGATATTCTGACAAGATTTGATCCAGAGGCAGTACTGTGAGGAAATGTGTAATTTCCTTATAGTGAAATATGTAATTGTTTTTAAGAATGTTGGAAAAGTACAGATAAGAGTTTACATCAAATGTAAACTGATCATTTTTTATTTCCTTAGATGATGAAATAGTGGCTTTATTTTTTTTTAAATCAGATGCTTTTTTCAATCATATATTTAAGAAATATACGAGGCTCTTCCATTTATTGATTAAGGTGATGGTAATTTACATAACTGGTGTCATACCAGACATTGGAGCAAATATGGAAAAGCCACTCAGTGAAACTGTTAATTAAAACAGGCGTTGAAAGAGACTTGCTTCAGAATAAAGGAGCTGATATAATATGGTGTACAGCAAGGAGCTGATTTTTAATTCCACGAATGAAGCTGATCCAATAACAAAACTGCAACAAATAAATTCTACATGTCATCCTTATGAATAGAATGAAAACCCTAATCAATACAATATTCGCTGTCTACTAGTTAATGTGGCACATTTGGCCAATTCAATACTGAAAATTCAAGCAATAATTCATATATTCTGAATCTTTTATCTTTTGTCATTTTTTCATTGGATCCAAAATGAAGATTTCATTTTTGTGTTAAACACACAAAGCAGATATCAATGAGGTGAGATCCCAAAATCTGGAGCGCTGCTGGAATAATTTGATGCAATGGTAATTTTTTGGAAAGTACAGTTGTCATGACCTCAAAATATGTTATAACCTATATATCCCACACAATGACTGGTCATTTAAAATATTAATACATTGGAATGATGCTTATCTGCCAACAGACTTGATGTTTTTGAATATAGTCAACATGACAAACAATAGCAATTAGTTAATGGCATATTGTAACTATTTTTAGCAAGTTTACAAAGAGTCACTTCATTTTCTCCAAAGCCACTTTGTCCTTGTGGACTGAATCATGTAGTGGTGCTGTCCATTTCTGGGGGTCCTGCATGTCATTACATGTCGCTCAGAGCTGTTTATGGCTGTTTTGGGCAGTTCAAAGACATGACGTGAACTTGCAATTTTCAACCTATATTGCATTTTTCACTTACACTAAATTATACCTGTCACAAGTCTTCCATCAGAAACTTAACATTATCATTTGTTCCGCATTTTCAAACTTGTACAAGGATAAAAATTAGTTTTGTCAGGCAGGCCATTCAAGTTAATATTTAAAGCTCATAGGTAGACATTTTAAAGCAATTATTAATGCATGGAAAGTCCTAATACTTTGATAATAAAGCTTAATCATCATAATATGCAATTTCTTTCCATTCAAAATGATGAATTGTAATGATAGCAAATTCATGAGGAGATTTGCCTTATGGCTCACTGTGAATTCCCCAAAAAAACAGCAAATAGCAGAAATACTGAATCAATGAGTATTCCTCTCCCTTTAGCCCACCTTGAGTTTTTGCATATCTCAAATAATCTTTGCCAAATAAATCTTCAAAATCTCCTATTTTTTGCATTCATCTGAAGACATCCCATGAATACCATCTGCATTATACTTATAATTTTCTCCTTTTCACAGCTTTCCATCACATCCATAATTACTTAAAAATAATAATTCTCAAGATATGAGCATCACTGGCAGGGATAGCATTTATTACCACCCCTAGTTGCCATTGTGAAGGTGAATTGCTTCTTCTTGAACTGCTGCCATCCCAGTGGTGAAGGAGATTCCATAGTATTCTAAGGTAGGGAGTTTTGGGACGCTGCTGCAGTCACAATGAGGGAACTGCAATCTATTGCCAAGTCAGGACAGCCTGTGCATTGCAGGATAACTTGGGAGGGCAAGGTTTGCCTTTGCACTTCCTGCCCCTATCCTTCCAAGTAATGGAGGTTCCAGGTTTGGAAGGTGCTGCCGAAGGGATGTTAATGAGTTGCTGCATTGCATCCTGTGGATTATACACACTGCAATCATTGTATGCTGACAGTGCACAGTGTGGATGTCTATTAAAAATTGTTTTTTATACCACAATGTAGTGGACGTTGGATGAAGCTAGACACTCACCTGCATGCATTCAGTACCTCCGACTACAGCCCAATTCACAGGGTAAAGGAAATTTGCATATTTCAGGTGAGTATTTGTGCCATTTACTATGTAACTGGGGTGCCTGGCTGAGACATGTAGTGGGATAGATGGGAGGCGTCATCTTGCCCCATAATAAGAGGGTTGGTTGTACCATCTGGAGATTTGTTTAGTGTTAGAACTGTTCCCTTTTTGCATTTCATGCTTTCTCTGCATGTTAATCTGACTTTTAAAATGCTTTTGCCTGAACATACTCTCTGCCTCTCCCAATCCAGGTGATGGGGCTATGATTTGCATCTAACTCTTACACAGCATCAATGATGCACGATCTTTGCGTATTTCATTCAGCCTCCATCTCAAGCTCAACCTTTTCTTTTCTGACTCAGCCAAACATCTCTCTCTCCTGCCTGCCCTGTTTGACCCAACATTTCAGCCAACCAATTTCATTGCTGTGTTAAGCCTTCTTGTGACACTAATAAGTAAACTTTAACTTTAAAACTTTAAAAAATGTTAAATTCCCAACTACCCAACTTCAACGCATGCGAACTGTCTGGGTTAGTCTCCACACAATTGATCCCAGTGACAGCCTTTGGCCATGGTTTCTTTCTCATGTCCATTCCAATTCCTCACTGTGATTTCTGAATGCAAGTGTAGCTTGTAGTAAAGCAACAGTACTAAACCATTCATGTTAAAAGAGATTTTTCTCAAACACACACTGTTTTTTAATAATGGATTATGGACACAATGGACACAGTTCTCCCAAAACATTTCCAAGTGTGGTCTCTACAGGGAACGCGGTGCAAATCCTGTTGACTGTGTCGGTGCGATCCAGATCACAATCCACCCACACTTTGACATTTTTTAGGAGCTTGTGGTGAGTTGCTCCAATAAGAATATTAGTGGCACCGAAGGACAGTGATAAAACCGGCTCCTGAAAATGAAGTTAAAGATCCCCTTCACACGCCCTGCCCTTGCCACTACAGTCATGATGACTCCTGCAGACAAGGGGAACACCGCAAACCATGGCCACAACCTCCTTCCCCACCACAAAATGTTCAGGTTCCCCCTTCCTCCCCCACATCACACAAGCATCAGGTTGACCCGACTCCCTCCCCCCTCCCATCCTTGCCGGCATCAGGTCTTTGGAGCATCGTGGCCCCTCCCCAGTCACCAGCATCAGGTACGCCTCCCCCCTATCCTGACTGGCATTAGCCCCCCACCAAATGGGTGACATCCTTCTATGGGGACCCTAAAGCACCCCTCCTTTCCGGTTCCCCCATTAAGGTCCTGTCCCTTGACAGTGCCAACCTGGCAGTGTGCCCAGCACCCTGATAGTTCCAACCTGGGAGTGCCAACTTGGCAGATTTACACTGCCAGTGTGCAAAGGGACAGAGCCACAACACTGCCTAGCCATGTCCCTGACTACCCAAAGGCTACAAAGTCCTCCAAGTCCCCCAGCATGGTCATCACATCTATCCAGAGAACTCCTCAGTGGTTGTGAAAAGGTACGCATTGAGGAACCCTTGGGCTTTAATGTCTGAGTTGTGCTGCTGCTTGTATTAGTTAAAACCAGATTCCAGTAAAGGTATGCTGTTCAGGTATAAGAGTTAGAAAAAATCCCCTTAAAAATATGCACTCGGACTGCACACTTGGCCTTTCTAGGAAGCCTTCAGACTTGAAAAAATTCACCTTAGAAATGCTTTCTCAGAAGCAATTTAGAGTAGAACAAAAAACAATATTTTTAAAATGCTGTCAGACAAAGCACCTGTTCAAAAGAGGAAGCACTTCTGAGTTAATGGACTCAGTGCAATGAAAACAAACAAAGCTAATCCCTCCTTTAAAAAAGCATTCAGCTGTCAATCAAGAGGTTTATAAAATCAATGAACTGTGAAAGTGAATGTAAACAATGCAGTTCAACGCTTTTAGGCATCCCAGCAAGCCCAGAAGCTGGTAAAAGTTAATGAGACATAAAATAGAATGTGAACATACCACTCCAAAGCTTTTCAAGGCAACAGAAAGAAGACTTTCAACTTCAATCTTACAGCTGATTGAAATTAACATGCTGGGAGAGAGATCAAAACTGTTCAAACTAAGAGAGAAGACTAGTCATGTGGCCCCATCCCAGAGAAGACCCCCCAGCTGAACTACTCCAGTGCAGCCCAAGCCCACCCAACTCTCACATCCCTTGAAGGATCCCCCTCTCCACCCTGGCAGTAGCTGATTTGCCCACGGACATCGTAGAGGTAAGTATCCAGATGGTACTCACCTCCTTGCTCCCCCTCAGAGTCCATAGCACCTGGCCCCTGCTTTTGGGGACCTGTGGTGATTTGTATCCACATGACTTGCTGTTTGGGGAGGGTGGTGATGGGAGAATACCGGGAGGCCGCTGCATTCAACTTTAATCTCACTAATTAGATTAAAATGAATGCAAGTTTATTCCAATCTGGTTCTCGATCATTCTGGGTGAGATCCTCATCATGTCATCTGGAACAGGTCAGAAGCATCACAATCTGATTGATGCCTGGCGCAAATCCCATTTCAGGCCTCTCTCTGAATTCACTGGCCCAGTGAATTTGAGCCGAGGGCTAATGGGACCAATGAATCATCCTCACTATGATACTTTCAAGTTTAATCTTCTGCTGCCTGTTCTAGCAACTTGAGATGAGATTCACTTCCTTTGACGAGAAACATGGAAAGATATACGGCACTGAGGAGGCCATTTTGTCTTACCATGTCTGGACAAGCTAAAACAGAGCTATCCAGTTTTATCTCATGTTCCAGCTCTTGGTCCATTGTCCTGTGGGTTACAGCAGTTCATGTGAATATCCAAATATTTTTTCTTCCTCTATCACCTTTTCAGGACGTGAGCCTTTGGACTCCCAATACACATTACGTGAAAGCAATTCATTCCTCAACTCACTGCTAATCCTTCTTCCAATGACTTTACATTCTTGTCTGCTGGTTATTCATCCCTCTGCTCATGGAAATATGTCTTTCCCTTCCACTCTCTCAGTCTCACATAATTTTATGCGCATCAATTAAATCTTCCTTCAGCCTTTTTTGTCCTGAAGAAAACACTCCAGTCATTCTGATCTTTCCCCAGAGTCAAAATTCGCCATTCATGACTACATCCTCTGTATCGTCTCTAGTGCAATGACGTCCTTCCTGTAATGTGGTGACCAGAATCACATTACAAATATTTTGCACTTATCTTCACAGTAGAAGATACTACATGTATCCGAAGAATAGTAGAAAATCAAAGGACTAAAGGAAGGGAGGAACTCAAAATTATCACTGAAGAAAATGTACTAAGAAATCAAATGGGATGAAAGGCAGACAAGTTCCCTGGACCCAATGACCTGCATTCTGGGATCTTAAAGATAGTGGCAGAAATGGTGAATCCATTGATTGTAATCTTCCAAAATTCCCTAAATTCTGGAAGGGTTCCAGCAGATTGGAAAACCACAAATGTAATAGCTATTGTCAAGAAAGGAGAGTCACAAAGCAGGAAACAGTAAGCCAGTTAGTTTAGCATCTGTCATGGAGAAAGTGCTGGGTTGCATTATCAAGGAAATAGCAACAAAATGTTTAGAAAATCATAAATCAAGCAGGGTGACCATGGTTTTATGAAAGGAAAATAAAGTTTGATAAATTTATTAAAGCTTTTTGATGATGTAACAAGCAGGGTGGATAAAGGGGAATAAGTAGATGTAGCTTATTTTTATTATCAAAAGAGAAACAGATAAAACCCCCACTCCAGAATGTGAGCATGCAACCTATGTGGATCATTATCCTTTGGTTGAAAAGTTAAATGATATCCTATGTGACTATAACCAAGTCTTTCTGTTTCTTCTCAACCTATTGACCTCTTTATTATCAGATTCCTTTTCCTTCCAACATCCCTTCGCTGCAGTCCACCTCTGCTGCAATGCTCTCTCTTAGCTCAGACTGTACCTGTCACAATGCCAGAACAACATTATTTCTACAGCTTCTTTTCCTCGGCCAGACAGGCATCTCCAGTGTACACTAGAGGTCCATTCTTCACTTTCTGTTCTTAATCATCTACATGCTATCCCTTGGCAACTTAATTAGTAAGCATAGCATCAGCTTCCATATGTGTGATGCTAAATAGATCCACGTCCCAGTTTCTCACACCTTGTTATATATTTTGCAAATACAGCCAATATTTTCCAGCCCTTCCTGCTGGTGGGATCTGTCAATCCTGCTGAGGTGACTCCTCCAAAGAGCATTCCCTGTGGGCAGAGAGTTGGGGGGCGGGGGGGCGGGGGGGGGGGGGGTGGTGTGGCGGGTGGCAGAGGGGGAGCATACAAAACACCGGAGACATCGACGGGACCAGATGATCCCACCTCCTCGGAAGATATTCCATAGGGGAGTTGAGGAGGGTGGGGGTGCAGAAAATCCCACTCTACTTGTTTAACATCAATACGTAGAGAAGACAACATTTCCTCAACTTAATGTGAATGTATTTTGTTCCAGGCAGCATCTATATGTTGACACCACTAACTTTTCCAGTTTCTACCTCAGATTGCATCAGGATGGGCTAAATGGCTAAAGAATACTTAGCAACCACAAGTTAAACTTGCTTATCCACACCTACTCTGTAGTCAAAATTCCTTTCACTTCCAACGCAATCCGTGCCTCTGATCGACTTCCCCAACACATTGTACCATACCGGAGCATTGATCATCCCTAAATTCCATTTCTCTAATTCTCTCCTAGTTAGTTCCCGCCTTAACACTCAAAACTATCTTGTTCAATTAATGGAACCCATGCAATGTCAACTCCCTCCCCTGTAACTCATAGACAAATTGAAACAGAAAACTTACATGTAACTCAAAAGCAGGCCATTCAGCCCATCATGTCTTGCTCAACTAGGAAAGAGCTTTCCAGCCCAGTCCCACTGTCCCTGGCAATTAGTCCATTGCTCTGTAGGTTGGAGCACTTGAAGTGCATATCCAAGGTTTTTTTTAGAGTCACAAGGCAGAATTCTGCCCGTTCATCTCACCCATCATGTGCAGCGTGAACCAGTAAAATCGCGCGAGAGCCGAGAAATCAGGATCACGCCTGATTCTCTTTCTTGCGATCTTACGAGAGCCAGATTTCCAGCCAGGTCAGCCTTGTGCTCGATATGGGTGAGAGGCTGAATAAATTACTTAAATATATCATAATGTTCATTAGCGTGTCCTTAGCGAGCCTGGCGCTCAAATGTCCGGGCTCCCGTGCCTTAATGGCCTCGCTAGGATCGGTTCTCTCTAGCGAGGGAAAATACCTACTCCCCATGAATGGGGAACAGTCGTGTTGCCCTCACCGGTAGAACTGGAGGCCATTCAGGCTGGTAGAACCGGAGGCAAGGGGGATGTCCCTTGGGCAGTACCAGCCTGGAAGTGCCAGCCAGGTACCTTGGCACTGCCAGCCTGGCACTTCGGCAATGCCCACTGGGCATTTTGCACTGCCACCAGGGGAGCCTGAAGGTGATGGCGGGGAGGGGGGGGGGGGGCGCTGCACACTCTGCCTGGAATCAGATCGAGGGCAGGCGATCAGATCGGGGGCAGGGGAGGGCAGGGGGCCTGCTGCCACTCTACAGGTGATCGCACTGGGGGGAGGGCGCCCGCTCTGCATTATGATCGTTGGGGGAGTATGATTGGTTTGGGCGGTGGAAAGGCGGCAGGGGCTACATTTCGTGTGGTGTGGGGCTCATAATCAGCCACGTGCCCCCGCGATTGCAGGGGGAAGTTTGTTGAGGCTGTCTGCAGCAGCAAGGGCCTGACAGCTCTTTCTCTGTCTGTCAGGCCGCTGCTCTGCAGAATCAGAGATTTGCATATGTGCAATAGTTCCCTCTGCAGTTGCTATTATGAATGTGCAGACACAGTGGACTGAGCAGATGCAATAACTCTCTCTGCAGGCTGGCTTGGAAAATTAAGCCCAGCTCGCTGCTTGAGGAGCTGGAAATGGTCTAGACCATTTTCCGTGCACTATGTGCACAAGATTTGGCATGAAAACTCGCCCAAAAAATGGATCTGCAATTCTCCCATTTTCGCACTAGCTGGACACATAAACTCCACCCGTAGAGTCATTGGGTGGAATTTTCCATGCAACCCGCCACGTGTTTTGCGATGACCGAGACAACTTGTCATTGGCCCATGATCATGAAACCTGCGCCAGATGTGTACCATTGGCAGGACAGGATGATCTCACTGGTGTGAACAGCCAGAAATGTCTGGCCAAAGAGTTTTACAGTACAGTGAAAGACCCTTTGGCCCACCATGTCTGTGCTGACCATCAAACACCTATTGATTCTAATCCCATTTTCCAGCACTTGGTCTGTAGCCTTGTATGCTGTGGCGTTTCAAGTGCTCATCTAAATGCAATAAAAATTTCTTCCTCTGCCGCTTTTTCAGGAAATGATTTCTGGCCCCTTCCCCAACCTTCTTGAGGTTTCTCCTCACCTCCCCATCTAATCCTTCCACCTATTATTGTCAATCTATGCTCTCTAGTTATTGACTTCTCTGCTGAGGAGAAAAGGTCCTTCCTCAGATTCCCAATTTTAAACACATCAAACAGATCTCCTCTCATCCTCCTCTGTCACAGATTAAGCAACCTCAACATTTCCAATCTTTTCATAGATAAAATGATCTATTCCTGAAATATAGAATCATAGAATGCCTACAATGCAGAAGGAGGCCATTTAGCCCATCAAGCCTGCACTGACACCTATCCCCATAATCCCACATATCCCCTTAACCCCACATATTTACCCCATTAGTCCCCCTGACACTAAGAGGCAATTTAGCATGGCCAATCAACCTAACCTGCACATCTTTGGACTGTGAGAGCCTTATACATTTTCTCTGAACCCTCTCTGGCACCATCTCGATCCTCTCCAAGTCCCTCTCTGTTTCCATATTTAAAACGCAGCCTAATAAGTTGCACTCCTTTATGCCCTCCTGCTCATTGTACATTCCCCACCTAACCGTGCTAACTCTGCCACTAACCCTTGTTTCCTTCCCCACCTGCTTGCTTGACTCCCCACCTATGACCAAATTACCGTGAGCAACGTCATAAGAGATCCACTTCTTTGCTGGATATTTTTGAGCTGAGTTCTATTCTTAGCATCCCTTTAGTTCTCTGAGTCTCATTGGCAAGGCTTCTATTTTGATCTCGGTGACACCTCAATGTTTTACTTTTCACACTGCTTTGTTGTACGTTATTAACTGTCACGTTAGATTTTTTTAAAAACCATCAGTATTACTTACAAGGACTTCTTAACTGCTCAATTCCAGTACTGTAGCTAAAAAGTTATGTTCTATATTGCATGTGAAAATACCAGAAATAAACTATTTTAATGAAAAAGAAAGTTGACATCAAGCTGTCAACATTGCCTTCCATTACCACTTTGAGAAGCCCAATTACTTCTGCCAACAAATGCATAACATGTATTTTGTGACAGCAGGTATTTAGAATAAGTACTTCTAAGTGTATTAAAGTGGTTTTTGCTTTCTTCTTGACACAGTGGCTTCAACTAGCTTAACATGAATTATGATAATTATGATAATACTGGAATAGTAATAATAACAATAATTATACTAATACAACTGATGACTTTCATTGTGAACACATTATGGTAACACAAAGATTCTTCTGTAAAGTTTTGCCCTCAAGTCACTTTTTTCAATCCGGTAAAAGTCCCGATTTTTAAAAATGATACAGCTCTTCTCCTTCCATTTCTCCCTCTCTCCCTCCCTCCCTCCATATATTGGATCAACTTGGGCTCAGTTGGGAACACTCTTGCTGTTGAGTTAGAAAGTTTTTTTAAAGTTTATTTATTAGTGTCACAAGTAGGCTTACGTTAACACTGCAATGAAGTTACTGTGAAAATCCCCCAGTCGCCACACTCCGGCGCCTATTCGGGGTACACTGAGGGAGAATTTAACATGGCCAATGCACCTAACCAGCACATCTTTTGGATTGTGGGAGAAAACCGGAGCACCTGGAGGAAACCCACACAGACACGGGGAGAATGTGCAAACTCCGCACGGACAATGACCCAAGTTGGGAATCAAACCCAGGTCTCTGGCGCTGTGAGGCAGCAGTGCTGACCATTGTGCCACCATGCTGCCTGAATGGTAATGGAATATTGTGGGTGCAAGACCACTCCAGAGACTTGAACATGTCATTGAGGCTGACACTTCATTGCAGTACTGTGGGAGTGCAGCACTGTCAGAAATTCCACCTTTCAGTTGAGAGGAAAAAAAATCAAAGCCCAGTTAGCTCTCTCAAGTGGATGTGAAAGATTGCCTCGAATCATTCAAAAAGAGCAGGGAAATTCTCCCTGATGTCCAAGCCAATATTTACCTTGCAGCCAACATCTAAAGCTGATGATCTGGCCATTTATTTCCTCGCAGTTTGTGGCAGCTTCACTGCTTTGCTTCCAAAATTAAAGCATTGATCATATTTCAAGAGTACTTAATCGCTGTAAAACATGTTGGAACATCCCAAGGCCATTAAAGGCACTGTTTAGATGCAAGTTCTTTATATTAAATATAACAGGTAAACTAAGACGTATGTTCGGATACATGTTGAATGATTGAACCATTCACCGTTGGCTAGTTTCCTTTGCAACACAATGCCTAACAATAATGTGAGACTAGTCTACCAATACATCTTCAATGTAAACTCCTGCACCATCTATTTCACTTGAGTATTCTCTACAGATTGTTACACTGATATCTGACAACCCTCTGCATGTACAGCTGAGTGAAAATCCATGTTGTGATTTGAAAAAAGCTAAAAACTAGACACTGAACACACAGCGTACATAACACAAAGGGATATCAGCACTGGTTACATATAACAATGCAAAAAGTGTCTCGATTCCAAGCTGACTGACCAGCGCATTCCAGGGAATGCTGATCTCTTGGTAATGTCATTTGATGGAGGAGACATGAAGCCTTGTCCGTCCATTCATTAGGACGTAAAAGATCCCACTGTACTATTTTGAAGAGTAGGGGAGTTCCCCCATGCCTGCTCAAAACGTATCCTTTAACCAATGTTGGGCAGATTTTTATGAGAATGATTTAAGTGCCCAGCCAGCGTTAAAAAGGGAGAGTTCCTGATCCATTTTTGGGTGAGGTTTCACACCCAATCTTATGTCTTTGAAAAAATGATGTAGACTGTTTCTAAGTGCTGCAGGCAGTGGGCTGGGCTTAATTTGACAGTCAGCCTGTAGAGGGAGCTGCTGCGCATGTGCAGACCTCTGATGCTGCACTTGCGCAATTGTGAAAGCAGGGCTCTGACAGACAGAGAGCTGTCAGATCCCTGCTGCTGCCACCTCAACCAGCTCCCGCTCTCCCCACAATCGCCAAGGTGCTCAGTGGGCATTGCCCAGGTGCCAGGGTGGCAGTGCCAAGGTGCCAATGTGGCACTGCCAGACTAGCACTACCCAAAGGCCACCTGCTCTTGCCCTCAACTTCCCTGGGGGACCTCAATGGCCTTTGGTTCCACCAGGCAGGCCAACACGACTGTTCCCCGTTCATGGTGTTTTCCTCGCCAGAGGGAGCCTCTCCAGACGATGCCATAAAGGCTAGTGAGCCCAGATGATTGAGCATCAGGCTCACTAAACACATGCAAATCAGTATTATAATGTATTTAGCTAAATTATTCATCCTCTCGCCCAATTCCAGGGAGAGGCTGACCTCGCCGGAAATCCAGCTCTCATAAAATTGTGAGAGCCGTGAAATCGGGCGTGATCCTGCTGATTTCTCAACTCTCATGTGATTTTACTGGCTCGTCCCGGCCATCGATGGGGGGGCAAACCGATAAAATTCCACCTGTTACTTGGTCATTGCCTCCGCGCTGTTAGCGAGACCTTGCGGTGCACAGATTGCCTTTTACATTTCCTACATTATAATAGTGTTCACACTTCAAAAATGACCCCATTGTCTGTAAAGTACTTTGGGATGTCTTGAGGTTCTCAAAGTGCTTTATGAATGCAAGTTTTTTCTGCCCTCAAGCCAGTCAGATTTATTTTCTGTTCCGATCTATTTTATAAGCATTATCTACATTTTTACTGTATTTGAAGCTTATAATGTCAGCATTTCTTAACATTAAACCCTGAGGTTATGAAATTGAATAGCATAGCCTCATTTCTAGCAGCACTGTGGAGGCCAACCACAGATTTCCTTGTGTCCGATACATGGCTGACCACTTACTGTGAGGGACACACGGTGTTACTGAAATTGGAATGGCGCGTTACTTGGATGTAGCCAAAAGCCTTGTATGGACTTGACTGGCTGATGCAGCAAAATGGAATCACACTCCTTTGTTTGAAAGAATTTGTCAACTTGTATTGTGTTTAAGCGTCTTGCCATTGAATCAAAGAATCCCTACAGTTCAGAATGAGGTCATTTAGCCCATCGAGCCTGAACCAACAACAATCCCATGCAGACCCTATCCCCATAACCCCATGTATTTACCCTCCTAATCCCCTGACAATAAGTAGCAATTTAGCATGGCCATTTAACTTAATCTGCACATCTATGGACTGCGGGAGGAAACCGGAGCACCCAGAGGAAACTCACGAGGAGAATGTGCAAACTCCACACAGTTACCCGAGACTGGAATTGAACCCTGGTCCCTGGTGCTGTAAGGTAACAGTAGTAGCCACTGTGCCACCATGCCACCCACATAATGGAAAGTTTTTGGGGAGGTAATAGAGAGGGATGATGAGGGTAATCTGTTTGATATGGTGATATGGACTTCCAAAAGGTTTATGATAAAGTGCATCTCATAGGTATGTCAACAAAGTTGAAGTCCATGGAATAAAAGAGACTGTGGCAGCATGGACAATGTGACAGGAAACAGAGAGTAATGGTGAAGATTTTTTTTTCCGGATTGAAAGAAGTTGTATGATGATGTTCCTGGGTAATTGCTATGAGGACCACTGCTTTTCTTGGTGTATATTAATGACCTGCAAACTCTGTAGAAGGCAGAATTTCAAAATGTATAGATGAGACAAAACTCGAGAAGAATAGTGGGTGGAGTTTTGAGCCCGTCAGTGTAAATGATAATCCTGCGAGATCTTGTTTCCTGCTGGTTTTATAATGAAGTTCCCGCCAACTTCATTTTTAAATATTTTAATAAATTTAAATATCATTAAAGAGCTTCCCAGCCATATGATCCTCTTCACTGAATATCGATACCTCGCCGATGCGGTTTACAACAGGGATATAAAAATGAGCGTCGGTCTATGCCAAGGTGGCAATGCCAGGGTGGGCTCTCTGGAGAGACCCACTTGGGGGGGGGGGGGGGGGGGGGGGAGATTCCCCTTATATGTGGTGGTTCCCCGATAATTCTAGTGGGGGCACCCGATTCTTTTGGGGGGGGGGGTCACTCTGATGCTTGTTGGGGTGATGCAGTGCTCTTTGGAGGGGGGGGGGGGAGTCTGATCCCAGTGTGGGTGTCTCCCATGTCCATGGAAGGTAGGGGAGTTTCTTTCTGATGTGGATCGGGGCTCCCTTTAAAGATGGTGCCTGATCTCTGCATATCATGCCCCTCCCCGCCTGATTGACAGTGAAAACCACACCCCAGATTTTCTGTGCAGAGTGCACTGAAATCTGGAGAGAAAACCCGGCCATGCAACTGAAGAGCTACATTCTGGTTTCCTCACCTCAGCCAACACTCTGTGCACTGACTGGGAAGATTCCAAACAGTATTACATTTCGGGAGGATATGGAGGGCTGATGGAATGGGCAGACATGTGGCAGATGAAAATTAATGCAGAGAAGTGTGGAGTGATACATTTGGTAGAGAGGATGAGAAGAGGCAATAGAAATGAAAGGTGAGGGAGTGTAGGAACACAGAGACCTGGGGATATATGTGAACATATTGACCGGAATTTTACCATCTACCCGCCACAGGAATCAGAGCGGGTGAGGGGCGAACCATGGAAAGGTTCATTGACCGCGAGAGAGATTTTACGGTTTTGGGGTGAGCGAGACCATAAAATCCCACCCATAATTGAAGGTGGCAGTGCTGGTTGGGAAGATGCTTCAAAAGGCGTACGGGATCCTGAAATTTATGAATGGAAGCATAGAATACAAAAGCAAGGAAGTTATGATGAAACACTGGCTTAACCATCAATGGAGCAGGGATGCGCAGGCTTTGGAGAAAGTACAGAAAACATTTGCAAGGAAAGGGATCAGGGACTTCAGTTACATGAATAAATTGAAAAATCTAGGTTTGTTCTCCTGAGAGAAGAGAAGGTTGAAAAGAAACTTTATACAAGTGTTCAAAATCTTCATGGATCTAGGCAGAGTGTATGTATAGATACTGTTCTCTTTAGCAGACGAGGCAAGAACCAGGGGACATAACTTTAGAGTGATTGGCAAAAGAACCAGAGGTGAATGAGGAAAAACCATTTTTAATGCATTGAGTGGTTAAAGTCTGAAATATACCATCTGAGAGCATGATAAGGAAATGTTCAGTTGTGGCGTCATAAGTGTATTGGATAAGCATCTGAAGAGAAAATAAACTGCAAGGCGATGGGGAAAGAGTGGGGGAAATGGAATGTGCTAAATTGCTCTCACAGAGAGCTGGCATGGGTTGGATGGGCCAGATGGCCTCTTTCTGTGCTGTAGCAGTTCCATAATTCTATGATTTTTATTGTACTTCTGTCTCAGATAAAGACCAAATTCAGAATCCTGTGATTCTAGGGGTGAAAGTAAATGTCCTCCCCTCTGTGAGTTTCTTTGTGGGGCATTTACACAGGTGTAAGGAATGTAGATGGGACGTTTCCACCTCTATCTCAATTAAGTTGTGTAGGCAGGCCTTGCGGACAGGCCTCCCACCTCACCAGAACAGAACCCCTCAAGTGGCCAAATAATGGCTACTTTAGTGCTTCATCCAGCCTATGGTGGCTTGTGGACTCTAAAGTGGGGCTGAGTGAGCAGCTGTGTCAGTGATCAGTGTCAGCACCACAGCTATTCACAATCCATATGACTGATTTGGATCGGGGGATCAAATGTGATATTTCCAAATTTGGAAATATTTAGTGACACAAACCTAGGTGGGAATGTAAGTTGTGAGGAAGATGCAAGGAGGCTTCAAGAGGACCTGAATAGGCTAAATGAATGGGTGAGAACATGGCAGATGGAAGATATGAACACCTGGGTGGCCATTCTCCCCCTTCACCTACACCAACCCCACAGGCTGACGGTTTGGCACAAAACGTGCCGGCAACATCAGCAGGAAGCACTCTGTTTTCACGCTGGAACCAACACTCTGCCATTTTTTGGTAAGATTCCACCCAATGTTTCTATGAAGGAAGGAAGGTGATTTTTGAAGCAGCTGAAGGTGGTTGGGCCTGGGACACTGCCCTGAGGAACTCCTGCAGTAATGTCCCAAGACTGAGATGATAGACCTCCAAAAACCACAGCCATTTTCCTTTGACTCCAACCAGTGGAAATGTTTCCCCCGATTCCCATTCACTCCTGTTTTTCTGGGACTCCTCAATGCCATACTTAGTTGAAAGCTGCCTTGCTGTCAAGGGCAATCACTGTCACCTCTCCTCCTGAGTTTAGTTCTTCTCTCCATGTTTGAAATAAGGTTGCAATGAAGTCAGGAGCCAAGTGAACCTTTCAGAACCCAAACTGAACATTTGTGAGCGGGTTGTTGTTTAAGTGTTGCTTGATAGCACGGTGAACACCTTCCATCATTTTAATGATTGAGAGTAGACAAATTGGGTTGGATTTGTCCTGCTATTTGTGGACAGGGCATAACTGGGCAATTTTTCACATGGCCGGGCAGATGCTGGCATTATAGCCATTTCTCTCTCCACAGATGTGCCAGTTTATCCAGCATTTTCCAGTTTTAATCATTATTTTTGGAGCATTACTGGAACAGCTTGGCTGGGGAAGCAACCAGTTCTGGAGCACAAGTCTTCAGTACAGTTGGTGGAATATTGTCGGGGCCCATAGCCTTTGCAGTATCCAGTGTCTTCAGTCATGTCTCAATATCACATGAAGTGAATTGAATTGTCTGAAGGCTGACATCTGGGACTCTCTAGAGGAGGCCAAAATGGATCACCCACCCGGCTGAAGATGGTTGCAAATGCTTTATCCTTGACTTTTGCACTAATGTGCTGGGCTCCCCAAACATTGAGGATGAATTATTTGTAGAGCCTCGTCCTGTTGTTGAATTGTCCACCATTCACAGCCTGATCCATTGGCAGAGGGATCGCTTAGCTCTGCCGAGCACATGCCGTTTCCGCTGTTTGGCATGCACGTAGTCCTGTGCTGCAGCTACTTGACAGGGTTACTTCCTGCTGGTCAGGGACCCCTCAACAAGTGAAATCGTTTTCAAACAGTTTCTTTTGACAGGCCAACTTTCTTGTTGACTGGACCAAGCATGATGGCAGGTTGGGGATAAATGAAGTGTGAACAATTGTGTGGCCACTCTCCCTCTTCACTTATTCCCATCCCACAGGCTGACGATTGCCAGAGCTTCCAGCTGCTGTGGGCAGTCAATCATTAAGATGCACTCAAAATGATGCTTTCACTTACCTGGGCCAAGGTAACAAGAATGCTCTTCAGCTGATGCTGTAAACCCTGGTGAGGTTACCACCGGATAACACTGATGGGTGTGACCTTGACATAGCCATTGGATCACAGTCTGTAGACGTTCAGTCCTGAACGCTCTGCCTAAGAGAAATCAGCACATCTGGGACTATAATTTCAAAAGCAGAAGCATTTTTTCCTTAAATTTACATTGTGCCTGGATAGAAATGTCAAACTGATCTCCATGAATCCTGTTGTAATCTGTGACTATATTGAGAGTTTGGCTGCTTTAGCCATTTAGTGCATCAATGCGAGATAAATGTATCAATCATTTTTAGAGCTTACGCAAGTGATAAATTCTGATGTCAACTGTCTCAGTAAGTGCCGCTTAAATGATAAACCCCCAACTAAACCATTTTCTTACCTAAAATACTACATGGTTCTCAGTTATCTAAAAATTCAATTGTATCTCAGTGGCAATCAGTGTTTTTAGATATTATTTTCTCTTCTGCAGACATTTATCATTGTGTCTTTCACCTTCGACATTGGGTTCAGAAATCATAATTCTAATAAGCAAGAACACAATACCACAGTATCAATGTGTGGGCATAATTTGCTAAGTAAGTCAGAGGGCAGAATTTTAACGTCCCGCCTGCCATGGGAATCGTAGCAGGCCGGACATGGACCATGCAAAAGTCCGTCGACCTCAGATGGGATTTTCCAATTTCGGGGCGAGCATGGCCGGAAAATCCCACCCAGAGTGTCAAATAACAACGTGGCCTGTTTGCAAATTAACAAACAGAGATGGTAATCTAAATCTATCCCATGGCTGATGCTTCTAAAACATGATATACTGTCCAGAACATGATGAGAACAGTTGGTGGAATGGCACTAAAGTGGGACTGTGAAAGGTTCTTTTTCAGCAAGAAGGTCTTATATGACAGCAAAAAATGAACGATGAACATAAACTTTGAACAATAATGAAATATCATCCATTACGTCTTCTGTTGAGAACTCGGCAATGGTTTTGCCCTCTTATAATCCACATCAAGGTCTTGCTTTAATTCATATCATGCCCTTGTGCAAGAGATAGGAGCAGTTGCATTAGTGAATCAAACCAAAGAAATAAATCCAGTTATACAGCCTGTCATCATGAATCATTCATAGCTCACCTTGTTACTCACTAGACAGCCTTGTTTCAATCAATGAGCTTGCAGAAGTCAGCAAAAACATGGCAACTATTCAAAGCAAACAATGTTTTCATCCCTAGATTTGCTAAATGTGAATTTAGAATTCACTCTCAGACCTTAAAATGTTATTGAGTCTTTGTTATTAAAGTGTTGACCTAAAAAAAAATGAATGAATGTCAGCTCATTTTTGAACATAAGATGGTAATTTAAACAAAATAGAATTCTTAAAAACATACTTGTATTGTACAAATCTCAAAATATTAGTTATTAGTCTTACATTACAAATTACCCCCAAAAGATTGATAGTACAATGCAGTATTTTCAGGGTGTGGAGCTCATTATCGACTTTAGATACACATTCATTATCAAATATATCAACCAACAGGGACTGTCATAACATCTGGAATGTCAAAGCTATGTTGTTCAAAACATGAGAACGACTTTATACTTTGTAAATTTCAGACCACACTGGGAGAGGTCGAACATGTGAGAAAGAATCAAACAACATTGTCTTATTGTAATTTGTTTGAGCCACATGAAGCCATTGACAATAATTGTTCTCTGTTGTGGTGACAAAGCCTTGCTGATTTACCTCTGTCAAATGCACAATTATTCCATCATGTGCTGTTCGAGAATTGTGAAAGTGTGAAATATCAAAAGAAGGTTAAACAACAAAGTATTTGGGACAGGACAATTAATACTTTGCATCAGTGTATGATGAACAATTACGGAGATGACCCGGCTGAAAATAAAGCAGAAGCCAAAATGAAATAAGTTTGTTCTTAGGTCAGTAACCTTTGTTGTGATATGATGCACATGCACTTTTAAGGAAGCCTACTTTAATCTGCTGTCAATCATTACCCACCTTTAGACACGATGTGATGTATAACCCCATGATCTTGTACTCAAACACAGCAGCTGCAGTACAACATAGACCTGGATATTCATCCTTCCAGCTAACACCATGTCTATAGTCTTATCTTCAGATAAAGAACACATTATTATTATCTTACCAATCCTTGTCATATGATTGGTATATATATATGATGAATAGAACAGCTTGGTGGCAGGGTGATTTCTGAAGGCTTGACTGAAAAGTGTATGGGACCCAATCCTTTCACATGCAGCAGAAGAACTGATGTGGAAATAAAATAACTATCAAGTACTGATCATGTATAAATGATTCTGCACCACTGCAGGAATCCTACACACCATGGGGGGAATTCTTCCGTCCCGCCCACCACGGGAATCATAGCAGGCGGGGAGCAGACCACGCAAAGGTCCATTGACCTCTGGTGGGATTCTCCGGTTTTGGGGCAAGCGCAACCAGAGAACCCCACCCCATATCTTCATTCTTGGACATGGCACCTTGCTCCATCCAGCAGGCACCGCATCTGATAACACTGTTCCACTCAGCCGGCTGGAATCATACCTAGCACAGAATGACCATGGCTGTGGTGGTTAGACGTCAATCATTTCAGTTCCAGGTCATCACTGCAGGAGATTTTTAGGATCGAGTCAGAAGCCCAACCATCTTCAGATGCTTCATCAATGATCTTTCTTCTGACATAAGATCAGAATTGGGGATGATTACACAAGATTACACAATGTATAACACCACTCGTGACTTCTCAAATACCGAAACAGTCCATGTCCAACTGTATAAGACCTTGACAATATCCAAGTTTGGTCTGACAAGAGGCAAGTAAAGTGCCAGACACTGGCCATCACCAACAAGAGAGAATCTAACCATCACCTCTTGACAATAGCATTGCCATTGCTGAATCGCTCACTACCAACTTCCTGGGGGAGTTACCATTGATCAGAAACTGAACTGGACTAGCCATATAAATACTGTGGCTACAAGAGCAGGTAAAAGGTGAGGAATCCTGTGGCGAATAACTCACCTCCTGACACCCCAAAGCCTGTCCACCATCTAAGGCACAAGTCAGGAGTGTGATGGAACAGCCTCCACCTGCCCGGATGATGGAGCTCCAACAACACTCAAGAAGTTCAAGACCATCTAGGATAAAGTAGCCCTCTGGATTGACACCTCTTCCACAAGCATTCACTCTCTGCACTGACAGAGAGTGGCAGCCATTTGTGTCATCTACAAGATTTCAGGAACTCACCTAAGCTCCTTAGACAGCACCTTCCAAGCCTGCGACCGTTACCATCTATAAGAACAAGGGCAGCAGACACATGGGAACACCACCACCTGGAAGTTCCCCTCCAACTACTCAGCATCCTGACTTAGAAATAAATTGCCATTCCTTCACTGTTGCTGGGTCAAAATCCCCGAACTCCCTCCATAACAGCACTGTGGTTGTGCCTACACCACAGGGACAACAATGGTCCTAATTGCAAGGGCAATTAGGGATGGGCAATAGGTTCTTGGCCTAGCCAGCGGTGCCCACATCCCATATAAAAAAAGAGAGCTTAAATACCTTAAATCTTTCTGCTGCACAGTTTGTGTAGGAACAGTCAGAACAGTCATTAAATAGCTGACTGCAGGGGATCTTATTTTTAGCTGAATTCTGGAGAGAAGAATTTCATTACTGCTTCAGATCATCTCTTCAGGAAGTTGAGGGGAAAGTAAACACTGGACACTGGGCTAGAGAAAAAGCTTCCATCCAATAACAGCTCCCAACAGCTCCTAACATCCAGAAGAAGGCTGAAAAAAATTTTTTTTTTCTGTTTAATTTTACATTTCAAGCCCACAGCCCATTTTCATATCAAATTGGAGGAAAGATTTTAAGAGAGGAATAAAGCAGCCATGGCTAACCAAGGCAATTAAGGAGAGTATTAACAGAAAAAGCAAATGAGGAGGCCGAAGACTGGGATAACTTCAGAATCCAGCAAAGGAGGACTAAAAAGATAAGGTACTGCAACTCAGAGAGTCGAATTAAGTTCTGAAGGTCTGTAAAAAATGCCTTGAGTATTTGTTCATGTTCCAGATAGTATTAATAAACCCTGCAAAAATCCACAGGATGACAATAGATGTTCCAACATTCAATTGGAAGGTACCAGATCTCTATTCTGAAGTTAATTTTTTCCACCAACAGATAAAGCTCTGTTTCTGGACCTGACTATTTCTGAACCAAATAAACGAGCCATTAAGATTAAGGGATGAATTTTCCCATTCCGCTCGCCACAGGAATCATAATGGGTGAGGGGCGGACCATGGAAAGGTCTGTTGACCTGGATGGTATTTTTTGGTTTTGGGGGGAGCATGGCTGGAAAGTCCCGCCCCCAATGTTTCAGGGACAGTAAGAAGTCTCGCAACACCAGGTTAAAGTCCAGCAGGTTTATTTGGAATCACGAGCTTTCGGAGCGCTCCTACTTCATCAGGTGAGTCTGATGAAAGAGCAGCACTCCGAAAGCTCGTGATTCCAAATAAGCCTGTTGGACTTTAACCTGGTGTTGTGAGACCATAAGACCATAAGACCATAAGACATAGGAGCGGAAGTAAGGCCATTCGGCCCATCGAGTCCACTCCACCATTCAATCATGGTTGATTTCAACTCCATTTACCCGCTCTCTCCCCATAGCCCTTAATTCCTCGAGAAATCAAGAATTTATCAATTTCTGTCTTGAAGACGTTCAACGTCTCGGCCTCCACAGCCCTCTGTGGCAATGAATTCCACAGACCCACCACTCTCTGGCTGAAGAAATTTCTCCTCATCTCTGTTCTAAAGTGACTCCCTTTTATTCTAAGGCTGTGCCCCCGCGTCCTAGTCTCCCCTGTTAATGGAAACAACTTCCCTACGTCCATCCTATCTAAGCCGTTCATTATCTTGTAAGTTTCTATCAGATCTCCCCTCAACCTCCTAAACTCCAATGAATATAATCCCACGATCCTCAGACGTTCATCGTATGTCAGGCCTACCATTCCTGGGATCATCCGTGTGAATCTCCGCTGGACCCGCTCCAGTGCCAGTATGTCCTTCCTGAGGTGTGGGGCCCAAAATTGCTCACAGTACTCCAAATGGGGCCTAACCAGTGCTTTATAAAGCCTCAGAAGTACATCCCTGCTTTTGTATTCCAAGCCTCTTGAGATAAATGACAACATTACATTTGCTTTCCTAATTACGGACTCAACCTGCAAGTTTACCTTTAGAGAATCCTGGACTAGGACTCCCAAGTCCCTTTGCACTTTAGCATTATGAATTTTGTCACCGTTTAGAAAATAGTCCATGCCTCTATTCTTTTTTCCAAAGTGTACGACCTCGCACTTGCCCACGTTGAATTTCATCAGCCACTTCTTGGACCACTCTCCTAAACTGTCTAAATCTTTCTGCAGCCTCCCCACCTCCTCAATACTACCTGCCCCTCCACCTATCTTTGTATCATCGGCAAACTTGGCCAGAATGCTCCCAGTCCCGTCATCTAGATCGTCATCTAGACTTCTTACTGTTCCCACCCCAGTCCAATGCCGGTATCTCCACATCAATGTTTTAGGAAACTAAGACCTTCAGAGAGACTGAACAATTCAGATCCGTCAAACAATGACCTCAAAAATCCAAATCAAATATGGCTGATGCTCAAAGGTCAATTACAAGTGAAGTTCAACTTTTGAGCAACAACTGACAGGACCCATTGACCTGTCCATAAGAAGGTGCAGAGACAAGGAATGTGATTGTGACTTTACAACTTCAGAGTTAGCCAAAAGAATAATCAAACTCATGATAGTCTCTTCTCCAATAGAATCATTCCAAAAAAGACATATTGGTCCAACCCAAAGCTTACAGTGTGGAAGCAGTACTGCAAAGCAGACACAAGGACAAAGCCATACCACCAGGTAGTATGTCTGCAGGTTATATGTAATTCATCCACTATAGGCATGATAGCCAATGCAGGCAAGATAGTGAGCAATATGGGTGGTATGGCTTTGTGCATGCAACCCAAAATTGCCCAGCTTTTACCAGTGTATGGAAAGCATGTGGCATCAGAGGACACTGGAAGCACCAATGCAGAAAGTAAAGATGGGAATAAATGATTCAAAATCATGAGAAGCTAGAGGCCAAACAGATACAGCATTCCAACCAATCAAGATCTCACAACAGATGTCATCAAAATAAGATCCATGAAATGTCCAGCCAAGCTGTACAGACAGATGATGAGGCTAACCACACCAGCAATGCTGGGGCATGTGTAAATATCTTTCCACATCACACACTGATGTATGTACCCTGAGAAATGGCAAGCGACAATTCAATCAACTGGTATCAAACTCACCGTATACAATGGCTCAGAGATTCCATCCACATTCAAGAGTCAACACAACAACTCAACCTGGTCACCTCAGATATTCCATGTTGTTGACACCACAGGTCCAGTGATCGCAGGTATACTGGTGTACAGGGACCTGACCTTGGCCACCATCCAGGGTATCGTCAAGACAATTACAAGGACCGTGTCCACAAGCATCACTATTGGAAACCATGTGGTTACACTGTGGAAAGAAATTCTGCAACCAACAGGCAATACCTGGAACCAAACACGTACACCCATTCCGAACTTACTAATGTCATCGTACTGTGGAACCAAGGTGGAATTATTATTCAGCAAACAAGTGTGGACAAGCCTTCCCGGGCACCAATACTCTCAGGGGCACGTGATGCTTTGATCAAAAATCAGGAGAAGGTGAAAGATGCCCATGAAATGTGGATAACAAATTACCCAACCTGAACTTTGGACCGAAGTTTGAGTGGAACACCCTACTGACAGCACGGAGAATCCGACAAAAACCATCAGCAACTGCAAGGAATGAAGATCGTCTCAAGTTCAGACACTAAACAGCATGACAGTACAATGAACCCAACGCCAAATCAGAATAATGCCGCAACTAGAAACACCAAGGTGTGACCATATTGCAAATGGAAGATGGTCTACGACACAACGCAAACACCACACCTCTAGCCAGCATTCTGAAAACATAAAGCAGCCTCCAATAATGGTCACGGCACTGGAATGCAGGTCGATAAGCAAACCACATGTTTCAGGGACTTGTTGCTTTGTATAAGGGTTTATTCAGACACAATGGCCCATAACGGCTGATCTCTGGGGCGTCACAAACAGGAGATCACACAAGCTGCTTACTGCTGATTCTGAGATAATGCAAAATACAGACAGTTGCTTTAGTTCCAGGCTGTCTACAGACAACAGTCAAGGACCATGAATGTGTTTAATTATAAGGGAGGTTTACAGTCACACACAAAATCTGATTGATCATTATGCAGCTGCAGCCCGTGTGTGCCCACTAAACAAGGAACAATGAGTAAAGGAGCTTTGATATACCACTGGTGAGACATATTTATGATTTACAAGTTTGGAACTTCGTAAATAATAGAAAAACCTACACACTGACATGATATTATAATTAAGCAGACATGCAAAAATTGTAATTGAATAATTCTATTCATATGTTATGCAAATGTAATCCTAACTATTCATTGTGAATGGATAGAAATCATTTCTGAATAAATGTACACCTTTGATTGATCTATGTTAATTGCTTGCAGTAGAGTCTGAAGATAAAATTTCCACTATAATCCTTTGTTCAGGGAATCTGCAAACCACTTGGTAAGAAGTTGGTTCCCTTACTTTTTAGTTCAAATAAGGATCTTGAACTTGAACTCCGAGTGTTGCCTGGTCAGTTGTGTTACAGTCAAATAGCTGTGAAATTCCCGCAACAAACCCCCATCCCCAACTACCATTCCCACCATTGACTACCCTCCTGACCATTGTCCTGATCCCTTGACTATCCTCCCCTTCCCTCGACTAGCCTCCTGACACTCACCTGACTCCTTGGTTACTCTCCCCACCCCCAGCTACCTTCCCCACCCCTACCTATCCTCCTGACCACTAAACTAATACCCAAGTCCCCAACTGACCACCCGATGCCATCCTGATTGACCAACCCACTGACCGCCTCCAGCCCCATCCTCCTCACTTAACTTGCACACTTAGTTTTTCCCCGGATTCCCAAACTGACTGAGACCTTTAAACTTACCAGCTTTACAGCAACTACCATTTTTATAAAGGGGGCATGCCTTCCCACCACCTCCCGCCACCCCCCGTGACTATCACTCCTCCGAAGTTCTGGCACAATTTTCTTTAAAGGTAAACCTCTGGTCTCGGCTAAAGTGGAATGCTGTGATATAATGTGCATGCAGCTTTAAGGAGATCCAACTTAAACTGCTGTCAACCATTATCCACCTCTAGACAGCATGTGATGTTTAACCCCATGACTTGATACTCAAATGCAGCAGGCACACTGCAAGACAGAGGTGTATACTCACCCTCACAGTAAACATTCCGGCCGCATTCGCCCCAAAACTGGAAAATCCAGCCTGAGGTCAACGGACTTTTGCATAGTCCACATCCCTCTCCTGCTACGATTACCATGGGGACAGGATGGGAAGATTCCCCCTGTATGTATATCGTCTTATCTTCAAATACAAAACCCACGTTACTGTTTTATTAATTCTTGTTGGATGATTGTTATGATGAATAGAAGAACATATGAACCTTCATGTCAGTCATTCTGAATAAACTAGTGAAGAGTCACATGTTGAAAGATCCTGCAACTGCTACCTCAAAACTGCTGAATTAATATGCTAGCGTTTTTTTGTTAATTCTCAGGCAGTAGGTGTCGTTGGCCCGAGCAGCATTCATTGCCCGTCCCCAATTAACATTGAGAAGGTGGTGGTAGTCGTGTTCTTGAACCGCTGCAGTCCCTGTGCTGTAGGTACACTCATTCTGCTGTCAGGGAGAAAGTTTCCAGATTTGCGACCCATTGACAAACAACAATGTGGCTCCGAGTCAATTGGTGTGTGTCATGGGGAGGAATTTGACAGGTATAGAGCTCCCATCACGTTCTGCCCTTATCTTTCCCGGTGATAGAGATTACAGGCCTGGGAGTTTTTTTGAGTCTGAATCATCAAATTTTGATTTTGTGCTGCTAACAGAGTTTTGTACAGTGTTGGGGCAAGTGCTGTTATTGCACATATCTTAGAATCCTGACAGTGCAGAAACAGGCCATTTGGCCCATCGAGTCTGCACCAACTCTCCAAAAGAGGATCTTACCCAGACCTATCCCCGTAACCCTACAAACTTACCCCACTAACACCCCTAACCTACACATCTTGGGATACTATGGGACAATATAGCATGGCCAATCCACCTAAACTGCACATCTTTGGACTGCAGGAGGAAACCGGAGCACCCGGAGGGAACCCACGCAGACACAGAAGTGGCAAACAATCATTAAAAGCACAATTAAGAAGGAATTTTTAAGAGTGCATTGCATTTCTCCTCTTACTATGAGTGATAAATACAAATTGTATGAATGTGCATATGAAGAAGGGAAGAAATCCAATCACAGAAAGAAACAACAATTAAAGAGCAAACAAAAGTCATTCAGAAACAAAACTAGGAATATAACTGGTCAAGAATAGAGCTGAACAAAATGGCTGAAAATGCAAACAAACAAGGTCATCTTGCATTTCCACAAAGGCCCTTTACTTGTTTTTAAGTCATAAATGTGTTTGACAGGTATTATAGTTGCTTATATATTACTATTACAGTTATAGCAATAGTTAATAAGCATCTTAGAAAACAATCTTTCTTTCATCTTATTTCGGTTTTCATGATATAGTTATGCCTCAGGGAAGCAAAGAAAAAATGCCAGACTCTAGCATGACACTCTTACAATACCTAGCAACTCTCACTAATTCATTTTATCATTTCACATAAACACAATCAAAATAGGTTTCAAAGTAAATGTTTTCCATTTTTCTGACAGCAGCCATTAAATGATCTAGAGAGATTGGTTACAGGCTTTTGTCACCAAATAATAATGTCAGGAAACACCGGCGGCAAGAAGAGAGACGAAAGAGGAAAGAAACAGGGAGAGAGGAAAGCAAAATGTCCACTTATATAACGTCTTTCATGATCTAAGGATGAACCAGAGTGTTTCATCACCAATGAAGTACTTTTGAATTTTCACCATGGTAATGTAGGAATTGCAGCAGCAAATTAATGTACCACATGTTCCCACAAACAGCAATGTGATTACAACCAGATAATATGTTCTAGTGACATTGATTGTTCAAGGGATAAATATTGGTCAGGACATGAGGAGAACTCACCTGCTTTTATGCTCTTAGAAGCATAGAATCCCTACAGTGCAGAAGGAGGTCGTTCAGCCCATCGAACCTGCACCAACAATCATACACAGGCTTATCCCCGTAGACCTCACATATTTACCCCACTAGTCCTGCTGACACTAGGGGGCAATTTAGCATGGCCAATCAACCTAACCTGCACATCTCTGGACTGTGGGAGGAAACCGGAGCACCTGGAGGAAATCCACACAGACACAGAGAGAACATGCACACTCCACCCAGACAGTCATCCAAAGCCAGGATTGAACCTGGGTCCCTGGTGTTGTGAGGCAGCAGTGCTAACCACTGCCATTGTGTCACTTCTTTCAATAGTGTTACAAGATCTTTAATGTCAACAGATATTAAAGACGAGACCTTGATTCAATGTCTCATCAGAAAAGCAGCACCTCCAACAGTGCAGATCCGCCTCAGTACCACAATGGAATGTCAGTCTAGATAATGTAAGCAAATCTTTGGAGTGAAGCTTAAACCCATGGCTTTCTAATGAGAGGTGAATAAAAAGTTACATTTCTTTGGAATTATCTTATGAATTGACTGATGGTAAACACATTGTAAACTCCTCTGCTGGGTCACACGTGAAAAATACCCACTTCTTGTTAAATATCCTAATCTTAAAAAAGACTCCCCAGCTGCCACAGTTAAACAAGATAAATGTACTCGCCTCAATCGATTGCAAACATTAACAGCATCAGAAATGCAATGCAATGACTCCCCGATGGTTCTGTCAGTGAATGCACCATGTGATGTAGTACTGAGTCATACGCCCCAGCAAGGTTCTAACTTGAACTCTGGTCTGCGCTCAGTTAACTGAACTCCATTCTCATGATTGTGGGGATACTATCAATGACTGTCATGCCTCCTAGACTGAGGTACAGAAACATTCACCTGTATTTCTTGTTCTCACTGCTATCCAATGATCCTTCCTGGAAAGTGAGCAATTGTGTATACCGTCTCCCCATTGTTATTGAACTTGTTGATGTCAATACAATGTAGATGGTAAAACAAAAAAAAGGTATGGAAGAGATATTTTTTTTAAATCAACTTGGTGTTGCCTTTCCTAATTGCATCCAAAATCTCACGATTTAAGTAATCGCATTTTAACAAGATGGAAAAAGTTCTTCTTGACAATCCAACATTATTGTAAATAAGAAGAGCCTTTTAAATCATTGTGTACAGGATAAATAATCAATGGGCCTTGGTCTTTTTTTCGCTAGCAATTTCTATGCTTCAGTGTCGCAGACTTGACTGTCCCTTGAAGTCAAAAAGGGGTACACAGGCTCAACGCTCCAGATCTCATATCTCACAAATGCTGCACACATCTGGAAGCAACTGAGAATGGAAGCAGGAATATTGGGCTGAGTGATGTATCAGAAATCTACTGAACCGTGAGTAGATGGTCTTTGCTCACCCAGCTTCCTCCCAGCTGATGCCAAACCTAGAATCACTGGCTTGGTAATAGGTGGGCAGAGACTCCTCTGCCATTACAGCCAGGACAGCCAGTGAGTAAAGAAATGTGTATTGTCTCCAGTCTGTCTGGAGACTGTCTGTCCTGTCTGGAGACAATACACATTTCTTTAACCTGTGCCTAATGCTCCCTCCACTCACATTGTCTGTATCTTTAAGACTTGATTAGATGTAAAGATTTGCATTCTAATCAGTATTCTGTAAATTGATTTTGTGTCTCTGTGTGCCTTGTTTGGGAGCAGATATCCACTCCATCTGACGAAGGAGCAGCGCTCCGAAAGATAATGGCATTTGCTACCAAATAAACCTGTTGGACTTTAACCTGGTGTTGTTAAAACTCTTACTGTGAATAAAAGGTGCCATAGATAAAGTTTAGATAGAGTGAGTTTACTTTTCTTTTAAATGCTGAAGGCTAAAGTAAAGAGATGAAAGTGATCAATTCTGGGACAGAGCAGTTCTACAGAGGCTGGTTGAGACAACAAAGAGAAAGAACATATTTAAGAAGATGCTTAAAACCATGAAACTGAGGTACTTTAGGTCTCAGTAAAATAGCAGGAATCATAGAAATCATAGAAATCATAGAAACCCTACAGTGCAGAAGGAGGCCATTCGGCCCATCGAGTCTGCACCGACCACAATCCCACCCAGGCCCTACCCCCACATATTTTACCCGCTAATCCCTCTAACCTATGCATCTCAGGACTCTAAGGGGCAATTTTTAACCTGGCCAATCAACCTAACCCGCACATCTTTGGACTGTGGGAGTCAAGAATCACTGGTCAAACTCCCAGCAAGCAATGTGAATGAAGCCAGATCCGAAAAGCCAACTGGTGTTAACCTCAGAGAGCACCCCAAGAGAGAGTTAAAGATACTTTGTGGTAAAAGTTATGAAACTTCTATTGATCTTAGAATCTATAAGGTGTTGCTGAACAGGTGTGGAAGGTTTGCTCTGAAGGTTGTTAAATTAAGATTGTTTAGAACTCTTTTAAAGTATTGGTGCTGTGTGAAGCCATTGTCTTATTTAAAATATAATACTATTTCATAGAATCCCTACAGTGCAGAAGGAAGCCATTTGGCCCATCAAGTCTGCATCGACTCTCAAGAAGAGCATCTTACCCAGGCCCACCCTATCCCCATAAATCCATGCAGTATACCATGGCTAATCCACCTCACTACACATCTTTGGACACCAAGGGGCAAATCAGCATGGCCATTCCATCTAACCTGCACATCTTTGGAATGTGGGAGGAAACCGGAGCACTCGAAGGAAACCCATGCAGACATGGGGAGAACGTGCAAACTCCGCACAGACAGTCACCCAAGGTTGGAACTGAACCAGGTCCCTGGCACTATGAGGCCACAGTGCCACCTATGAAACATTTTATTATCTTTTCCTATTTCTTAATAAGCGTTTACTTTACTATAAAATCATCACAAGTAGACGGGGACATCATTCCTGGATTTCAAAACCCCTCTATACAAATGGCAAATACAAATGTGAGGGCATTTGTTTTTGGGATTTGGACAGCTTGGCATATACCATCAGCACTGGCATATAACAACTGCCCTGCACAAAATCACCGTTGTCCAGTTAAAGAGATGTCATGCACACTATGTCCCTACTTAGTCAGGCTTCAATCAGATGCAGTGAAGCACTGACCTCTCCTTACACAGCTTATGTTACACAATTTATTTTAACCATTGGGGCAGTTATCAGGTCATAACAGTCATAACACAAAGGAAAATCTTTTCATACCGGATGGTAATGGTCCCTTTGAGGTACCCATCATCCTAACCTTGAGAGATCCCAGTCTTTTCACAACATTCCAATAATGTTATGGCTCATCTTAGTTCACTTACACAACCAGCCTGGCTCTGTTCCATGTTTTTTTGGTGGCTAACTTCCAGTTTTCTCAGAGTGTCCAAAGCTATGTCAGTTCTCACTCACTCCTAATTGGTCTGTTCAGTGTTCTCAAAGTCATTTACAGCAGACAAGAAATTGCAAAGTCACTGAAAGTGTAATTAAGGGCGTGAACCCTGGCCTCAGGCATCTCACAGAGGAATGGAAAGTTTCGGGAAGAGTGGGACCAGAGGCCTGAAGGAGGTTGCAGTGTTACAGGGGGGCAAGACAAGGATGATGAGTAAGGGGACTGGGAACTATTGTTGATCAGCAAGGGTGAGCAGGACTTGACACAGGACAGAATAGTACAGAGACCATCGAGTTTTGAATGAGCTGAAGTTTATAGAGGGTTGATGGCAGTAGGCCAGCCATGGGGGGCTTTGAGTCTGGAAGTGAGAATGACAGGAATGAGTTGAATTGAGGTAGGTCGAGGCTGGCAGTTTCATAAAGGTGGAAATTGGGAATATTTGCGATAGACGGTGTCATAGATTGAATATTTATCTCTAGGTCAAATAAGACACTCAGGCTGTGAAAAGTCTGGAGCAGTTAAAATACATTTTAACCTTTCCTGCAGATGTTAGCAGATGAAAGGAGTGATTGGAGTATCTGTTGTTATTGCTAAATAGTGACTCAATCCAATTATGCTCTGTGCTGGCTAAACTACCTTTACATTTAACTGTCTAAATATAGGGTCCCCATTGACAGTCAATTTATGAGATTCACTCCAACTATAATCTGTTTTGATCTATATAACTCCTAAAATTCATTATATCTCTATATGCTTTGATGCGTTTGAATGCTATGTGATTGTTTGCTTTTGGCTTCTGCAATTTATTTTTCTATTTTGGTTTTTGCTCTGCTCCACTTCTCCTAGAATCCTACAGGGCAGAAGGAGGCCATTCAGCCCATTGAGTCTGCACCGAACAAAATCCCACCCAGGCCCTATTCCCATAACCCCACATATTTACCCTGCTAATCCCCTGACACTAGGGTCAATTTAACTTGGCCAATCAACCTAACCCACACATCTTTGGACTGTTGGAGAAAGCCAGCGCACTCAGAGGAAACCTACGCAGACACAGTGAGAATATGCAAACGCCGCACAAGCAGTGACCCAAGCTGGGAATCGAACCCAGGTCCCTGGTGCTATGAGGCAGCAGTGCTAACCACTGTGCCACCGTGCCACACCAAAAGTACTAAAGGCATTGACTTCTTAAAAGTGCACAATCATAAATGCATCAGGTGCCGGACGAATTCTGGTATATTCATCAAGTGACCATTTTTCATCTGCAAGCCTTGAGATTAGTGCGCAGAAGATAGAGGTAATTCACACTAAGGGCCCGATTTTACCAATCGGAGCATAAGGGCGGGATCCGGGCGTAATACGGATCCGAGCCCGGAATCCTCTTTGCAGCGCGCCCATACGTGTTGATGCGTGATTAAATCACTTGGGAGGCTGGATCGTACCCGGGAAATAAAGGCTTTTATTACTGACAAGAATGGAGCACACTACATACAATACAATCCCAGACTAAAGGGTCACCAGGCAGTGCAGTGACCTTTATGCTCCTCCAGGTAGGGGGAGCCAACTGGAGTGTACCACAGAACAATATCAACAGGTAGAACAGCCCAACCCTAACCCCAACAGTGACAACAGTAACATATCTACAAACACCCATAGTGCTGACCATCTATGGTTCACCACACGTGTTTTGCTGGCTCCGGCCCGATTCGTACTGTGGGCGGGGCTTAGCACTGCCAGAACGATCGGAGCTCTGAACTGCACATGCACAGTTCGAAAAAAATCTGAAGGAGCGCGCCCGGGCGGAGAGAAAAAAGCAGAGAGAGCGGCTCTCTGACACAGACCATCTGCAGGCGTGTGTGGTGGGGGGGGGTGGGGGCAGGGGTGTGTGTGTGTGACCGATCATCCCCTGGGGGGGGGGGGGGCGGTGTCACTCTGCAGCTGATCGGTGGGGATGGAGGGGGCAGGGGGTTCCGCTGCCACTCTGCGGCCGATCGGTGGGGAGGGAGGGGGCAGGGGGTTCCGCTGCCACTCTGCGGCCGATCGGTGGGGAGGGAGGGGGCAGGGGGTTCCGCTGCCACTCTGCGGCCGATCGGTGGGGAGGGAGGGGGCAGGGGGTTCCGCTGCCACTCTGCAGCCGATCCCTCCTCCCCGCCGGAGGAACGAATCCCTCCTCTCCGGAGTGGCCGCATACTTCAAACACCACGACTGTCATTATTCACCTCAGTGGAACGCCCTGCCTTCTCCCTCCCCACCGATCGGCCGCAGAGTGGCAGCGGCCCACCCCCCCCCAGAGGATGATGCGTCACACCCCCTCTCCTCCCCCCACCTCCCTCCACCCCCCCCCCAGAGGAGGAGCTGGGTCAGAGAGCCGTTGCGGTCTCTGACCCCGCTCTTTGGAGGCTGCAGCGGCGACTTCGGAATTTTATTCGGCAGGTCGATTACAGCGCAGATCCGCACCGGACCAGAAGACAGTAAAGTGGGATTTGGCGGTAGAGTTGGGCGCGCGGTTCATTAAGTCGATTTAAATGCATGCTAATGCATTTAAATTGTCAAGCTGCCCAATTCGGGCGCGGGCCGGAACTGCGCCCGAATCGGGTGTCGGTAAAGCCGCGATCTGCTCGGAATCGGATGCAGATCGCGGTATAGGCCCGACACCCAACTTTACCGTGATTTCGCACCCGAAAACAGGCGCGAAGTTTTGGTAAAATCAGGCCCTAAGTCTAACCCTATTGTTAGGACCAGGCCTTCGGGCTGCTCCCTTCTCTCCCACTCCTGAGTTGGTTAGGTTTTTGGGGTCGGACAGAGAGACGACATGTCCCTTTCCTCTTGCTCTGCCACTTTTCATTCGTCTCACGTCCAACCCTTGTTAAATGAGAGGTGATGTTGCGAATTCAATACATATAAGACTGTGTAGAGCCAGATGCAAGAAATAAGCCAGCCAGGTTCCATAAGTTCTTTTTATTCATTAGTGGGACCTGGGTGTTGCTGGCAGGCTTAGCATTTATTGCCCATCCCTAATTGCCCAAGGGCAGTTGAGAGTCAACCACATTGTTGTGGTTCTGGAGTCACATGTAGGCCAGACCAGTAAGGACAGCAAATTTCCTTCCCTAAAGGATATTAGTGAACCAGGTGGGTGACAATCAACAATGATTTCATGGTCATCAGTAGATTCTTAATTCCAGAAATTTTTTATTGAATTTAAATTCCACCATCTGCCATGGCAAGATTTGAACCCAGGTCCCAGAACATTAGCTGAGCTTCTGGATAAATATCTAGCAATAATACCACTAGGCCATTGGCTAGTTGACAAGTAAAGTGTTCGCTAAAGCTCACTCAGGTAAAGATGCAGAAATTAATAACACATGTTTTACAATGTACAAATATGTACAACTTCCCACTCACCGGCTCTCAACCCCAGGGAAACACATCTACAACATGGACAAACAGGTTACAGGCTATCTCCCCCAGCAAAACACATCTACAACATGGACTAACAGACTATCTCTCCCAGGAAAACACATCTACAACATGGACTAACAGGCTATCTCCCCCAGCAAAGCCATGAGGGTACAAAAATGATGGGCAGAGGAGGACTAGTGGTCCATCCAGCCTGCCCACACCCATGATGGATAAAGTTTTGTGACTAGTGACTTGCTATTCCTCCCTCACAATGCCTCGGACACAGTCTCCAGGTGGAAATGAAACACCTGAGAAAAGCCAATAAGGCAAAAAAAACTTCCCAAATTCCTCTAGTGATCAAAACAAGTCCAGAACATCACATGGACCCTGGATTCATTATTTGATACAAATAAATACAAATAAAAAATACAAATGATACAATCTGTACCCCAGTTAGGAACTGGCTCAGCTCACCCTCCAAAACATGATGAGATTCACAATGAACTTGCAATCCTCTGTTCTCTTAGATTCAATCCTAAAATTAGCATTAAAGTTGCCAACAGGGATGTCACTGTTGCTGTTTGATACACCAACCTCAACCTAACTGAGGAAGGACAGTAAGTCTTTGACAGTTCTTCCTGTTTCCTTTGGGACCATGACTCCAACACTGAACATCATCAAATATCAGGTGAACATTTTCAAGGTTGCCACTGATCTCATCTCCTCTGGAGATCTTTCCTCGCTCTCCCAACCCCACATGGTCCATTTCTATCCCCTTCCCAGGATCCACAAAAAAGGCTACACTAGTAGATCCATTGTTTCAACCTGTTCTTGTTCTGTGGAACTGATTTCTTCCTATCTTTATTCTATTTTTATTCCCCTGTTCTAGTCACTTCCCGTCTATATCTGCACCTCTTCTCAGTTTCTTGGCCTTAACATTCCTTTCAAGAAGGACATTTAATCCCTCTACACTTTACTTGTCAACTAGCCATCAGATATCCACTCAGATAGGTTGAGGGATCTCCGTTTCTTCCTTGAATGGGAGTTTGACAAGTCCCCATCCACCAATACCTCCCTCTGCCTGGGTGAACCTGTTCTCATATTGAACAATGTCTCCTTTGATTCTGCTCACTTCCTCCAGATAAAAGGTGTTGCTACCAAACACATACGGTTCTGAAGCATGCCTGCCTTTTCTTGGGCTAAGTGAAATATTCTGTTTCAGTCCTACTCAGGTCTCCTCCCTCACTTTTTTAAACTAATGAATTGATGACTCTATTGTTTCCTGCTTTCCCCCGAATTGGACGATTTCACCAGCTTAACTTCCAATTTCCATCCTTCCCTCACCTCCACAACCAATTTCTAACCATTCCCCCTTCGCATCCTCAACTTCTTATCTCCATTTCTGAGGATAGGTTATCAATCAATCAATATCAATCAATACGCTTACTAACTCCCAGATCTACCTCTGTATCTATTTCCTCCAACCCTGCTTCCCGTAAGGATTCTATTCCATTCTTCTGGTTTCGCTGTCTTTGTCACGTATGTTCAAATGATGTCACCTTCCATACCAACATGTCTTCGATTTTTCTCAATTGAGGACAGAGCTTTCATGTCGGTTCCATTTCCCACACTGCTACTCTCAGCCCTACCCCTCACTCCGAAACCCATGATAGGTTTTCCTTGATTGTCATCTCCACATTCACTTCCACCACTTCCAATATGATGCTACTATCAACACATCTTCCCCTTTCAACAGAGGCCATATTCCCTCCATGGCACCCAGTCCACTCCTCAATCCCCCCAATTGCCCACCCTCTTCCCATGACACCATCTCATGCAAGCACAGGAAACACAACACCAGACATGTCAAGTGCTCTTTTTCCACCATTCAGGTCCCCAAACACTCCTTCCAAGCAAGATAGTAATTTATGTGTGTATCTTTCAACTTAGCATGTTGTATTCACTGCTCATGATGTACATTAGGGAGACCAAATATAGACTGTTTCATCGCATTGTGGAACACCCCCTTCGCCCTCAAGCACAACCCTGATCCCTTAGTCACTCTCATTTGAATTCTTTGCCCACTCCCACTCTGATCTCTCTCTCTCTGTCGTTGACTTCCTACATCTCTAACTTTTTCTAGTTTTGATACAAACATCCTCCTCCTCAATGATTGCAGAGTCCTATGCTTCTTTGCAATAGAAGGTGGAGGTGGTTCCCAACTGAGTGGATGTTCCATTTTGGCCTCTGCCGAGATTTCCACCATTATAGATGCCAGTCTTCAGCCCATTTAATTCACTCCATGTGACATCAAGAAACAGTTTAGTGCACTGGATACAGCAAAGGCTGTGGGTTCTGACAACATCCTGGCTTACAGCACAGAAGATTTGTGCTCCAGAATTAGCTACAACACTGCTATCTACCTGATGTTCATTGCCTTGATATGTCCCGTCCACAAAAAGCAGGACAAATCCAATACAGCTAATTAACATGCCATCAATCTACTCTCAAACATCATCAGCGAAGGGGTGGAAGGTGTCTTCAACAGTGTTATCAAGCAGTACTTGATCACCAATAACTTGTGCACCAATAACTTGTGCACCAATGCTCACAGTTTGGCAGCTTAGGCAGCACAACCACTACAAATGGCCACTGCTGAGGCTGCAGCTTGAAGGAGAGGCTCCTCAATGTCAAGATGTCCTTGAAGAGAAGGTCAGTGTGTTTGTGCAAGTTGGGACCAGATAGAAGGTCTCAATTATCGAGGATTAGGTGTCATATTGTAGCAGCAGTGCCTTAGCCATGGGGCTGGCCATTGCCACCGGTAGGCATCTCCCACCATGTGCCATGGAGTGGGCATTAAGGAGGACTAACAGTTCCGCACCCCTTCCCCCCGGCCCCTTAAAACCCATTGAGAGTATTTATCTGCCATTTGTCCGAATCTGCGACAGGCCTTCCTGATGTGGCCAAAATACCAGTGGGGCAGGAAATGCGCCCTGAAGTGGTTCAATTGCTGGCCTGATGAAGAGCCAAGCAGCTGAGGTTGCTACCACTGTAATATCCCAAAGCGACAGTAAGCCACTGAGTCTTACCCACCATATTAACAACCCTCTCACCTCCCAGGTTGTCACCATAGGGCTGGGAAAATTCAGTCCAAAGTTAACTTTGTTCTTCTCACCACAGATACTGCTTGACCTGCTGTGTATTTGCACCATTTTCTGTTTTTAGTACAGATTTCCTGCAGCTGCACTATTTTGTTTTTTGTGATTAAAAGAAGTGAGACAAGGCACCTTCATGAAAATGAACCTCCCCATTTACAACGTTAAACAGGTCATTGTGTTCAGTACAGAATATCCACAGAAAATGTAAACTTTACTACTCAAAAATTGGCAAAATAACAAGATTTTGTGCTCATTCTCACCATGAAATTATTCAGTGAAACAAGTCTTTCACGCCCAAATGTTACCACGGAGCCTCTGATTAGCCTAGTCCCTCTGTTATCTTTAGCCTGACTGTCAACTGATGTGAAGCAAAGCACAGATAAATCATTCACTGTTCTTTGAAGACATGCCATAACAATGCTTATTAAAAACTTTATCTGTCATAACCTCATTAGATTGACAGCCATTTGCACTATTCAGACACAGACAGCTCATGGAACCAGACCTGCATCTACTATGGGTCAGTGTATTTGAACTGAATAGTTCAACCATTTCAACATATTAATGCAAGCAATTGACCCAGTGTCATCTCAGTTAATTTTAGTGGCGTCATCTATCAACCCGTATCCTGACATATACTAGCCAGCAGAGGTCAATTCTTTGACATTGGTTTTAATCTCAAACATGAGAGCGATGAGGAAAAGGAAGAAAGACTTTTTTTATGTAGCATCTTTCACAATCTCTGGACGTCCCAAAGAGCTTTACAGACAATAAAATGCCTTTGAAGTGTAGTTGGTTGAAATGTAGGAAGTAAAGTGCAGAAGCTTAGAAAATAAGAGCAGGAGTAGGTCATTTGTCCCTTCAAGCCTGCTCTGCAATTCAATATGACCATGACTGATCCTCTATCTCAATACCATACTCCCACGCTCTCCCCATACCCATTGATGCATTTAGAATCTAGAAATCTAGACTCAATTTCCTTCCATTTACATGCAACAAAGTTCCACTTGGACAACAGGAAGTACTTCCCTGTTCTCCTTTGAATGATGCCTTCCAGATCTACCTGAGATGGGCACAGTAAGAAGTCTCACAACACCAGGTTAAAGTCCAACAGTTTATTTGGAATTATGAGTTTTCGGAGCGCTGCTTCTTCATCAGGCGATTGGCTCACCTGATGAAGGAGCAGCGCTCCAAAAGCTCGTGATTCCAAATAAACCTGTTGGACTTTAACCTGGTGTTGTGAGACTTCTTACTGTACCCCTCCCCCAGTCCAATGCTGGCATCTCCACATCATGACCTGAGAAGGAATGTGGGGTTTGGTTTAACATTTTAGTTGGGATGGTGGTGTCTCTAACAGTCTAACCCTCCTTCAGTACTGAACTGGAGTGTCAGCCTCGAGAATGGGCTCAGATCTCTGGACTGCTCCCACAACATTGTAAGTCTGAGGCAAAAGTACTACCAATGAGCCAGCACCAGCCAGCCTGTTTTATGAATATGAAATTGGAGGGCGCAGAATTAATGTTAATAGTATTGGTATCTCTGACATGACAAGGCAAGCTTTTGAACAAAATAAATGTTCCTGTTTCATTAAATTGAATCATGCTGCAAAGTATGGAACCATAGAGTGAGATGTCACAAAAGGAGGCAATTCAATCCATCATATATGTGCCAGTTCTATAGAGAGCAATCAATTAGTGTTTCACCCCACCATCCCCGCAGTCTTTCTCCATGTATTTGCTGATAGCCTTTTGAAATGGACTATTAAATCTGTTTCCACCACACTTTCCAGCATTGTATTCCAAATAGCAGGGCTGGTACGTTGGCTCAAAGGTTAGCACTCCTGCCTCACAGGGACCTGGATTCAATTCCGGTTTCAGGTGACTGTGTGGAGTTTGCACGTTCTCCCTGTGTCTGTGTTTGTTTCGCCCGGGTGCTCCGGTTTCCTCCCACACTCCAAAGATGTGCAGGTTCGGTTGATTGGCCATGCTAAATTGCCCTTTAGTTAGGGGGATACGTGGGGTTATGGGGATAGGGCCTGGGTGAGATGGTCGGTGCAGGCTAAATGGCAATATAGGGAATCAATGATTCTATGATTTTGTGACAACAAGAACTTGCTGCATAAAAACACAGGGATGTAGGAACAAGAGTAGCCCATTAAGAATTTTGAGACATTCAATTTGCCTTGTTAATGATTTCCCCTGCCTGTTCATGACATTTTATAGATCTGTGTACCTGTACCATCTTCATGCACTCCCCACTGCTCCCCCAACCCTGCTGCACATCCCACATCTCTTTAGACCACTGTGCTTGGACACCTGTTTTCTCACGTCCCTTTTTTCAGTCACATTAAATCTGTAAAATCTATTTACCAAAATTGTTCAACTTTTTTCATTCCATCAATATTATTCATCACTTTGAACATATCCATCAAGTCTCCTCTTCCCCTTCTGTATTCTAAAGAGAACACACTCAACTTCTCCAGTCTCTCCACGTAACTGATCGCTCCCTGGTACCATTCTGGTAGATCTGTTCTGCACCCTCTCTAAAACTATTACATTTTCCGAATGGTAATGCCCAAAACTGAATATAATTCTCCAGCTGAGGCCTAACCAGAGTTTAGCTTAATATCTTTGTTTTATATTTTACATCTTTATTGATAAAACCAAAGATCTCAGCCTTCTGAACTTGTCCTACCAGCTTCAAAGATGTATGTCTGTTTCGGCAATGCTTTTAAAATTGTACAATTTTGTTTATATTTCCTCCCCTCATTGTTTCATGGGTTATAGCTTGAAGATAAGTAGTAAACCTTTTAGGACTGAGGTGAGGAGAAATTTCTTCATCCAGAGAGTGGTGATTTGATTTGATTTGATTTATTATTGTCACATGTATTAACATACAATGAAAAGTATTGTTTCTTGCGCTATACAGACAACTCATGCCGTTCATAGAGAAGGAAATGAGAGAGTGCAGAATGTAGTGTTACAGACATAGCTAGGGAGTAGAGAAAGATCAACTTAATGCAAGGTAAGTCCATTCAAAAGTCTGACAGCTGCAGAGAAAAAGCTGCTCTTGAGTCGGTTGGTATGTGACCGCAGACTTTTGTATCTTTTTCCCAATGGAAGAAGGTGGAAGAGAGAATGTCCGGGGTGCATGGGGTCCTTAATTATGCTGGCTGCTTTGCCGAGGCAGCGGGAAGTGCAGACAGAGCCAATGGATGGGAGGCTGGTTTGCGTGATGGATTGGGCTACATTGGGCTGAGAAAGTAGAGGCATGGAGGCTTTCTTAAATATAGCGTTGGCATGGGGGAACCAGGACAGGTTGTTGGTGATCTGGACACATAAAAACTTGAAGCTCTCGACCCCTTCTACTTCATCCCCATTGATGTAGACAGGGGCATGTTCTCCTTTACGCATCCTGAAGTCGATGACAATCTGTGGAGTTCACTACCACAGAAAGTAGTTGAATGATTTCAAGAAGAAATTAGATATAGCTCTTGGGGATAAAGGGATCAAGGGATATTTATGGAAGGAAGGATAAAGATATTAAACTTGATGATCAGCCATGACCAAAATGAATGGTGGAACAGGCCCGAAGGGCTGAATGGCCTACTCCTGCTTCTATTTTCTATGTTTCTAGCCAATGCATCATTTTGCATTTTCAACATTCAGTTGCATCTGCAATGTGTCTGCCAATTTCACCATTTTATCTACATCATTCTGTACTTCAAAATCACTGGTTCCACCTCAGATTGTGGAAAATTCCGAGTGCTACACTTCAGGAAAGATGTAAAAGCCTTTGGAAGGGTGTGGAGGAGGTATAGCAGGCTAATGCCAGGTATGAGAGACTTTAATTACACAAGGAGGTTAGATAAGTATTCCTTGGAGCAGAGAAAGTTAAGGGCTGAATAAAGGGTTTCAAGATGAAGAGTGGGTTTGGTGGCATAGAGAGAGAAAATGTATTCCCACTCTTAAGTAGGTAACCAGAGATCATAGACTCAAAACCACTGACAAAAGATGAAGAGAGGTGATAAGGAAAAGCTTTTCCACGCCAACAGTTGCTGTGATTTGTAACAGACTACCTAAGGTGCTGGAAGCTGATTCCACAAATAATTTAGAAAGGGAACAGGTATTTGAGGATTAGGAACTCACAGGGTTATGGACAAAAATGTATGAATGTGGGATAAGTACACTACATCTTCAAAGAGCATGGTGAGGCAAATGGTGAGGCAAATGGTCTTCTTCTGTGCTGAATGTTTCTCTGATTCTACGTTCTTTGTGAAATTTGTTACCATCCTCCTCATTTTTTATTACATTATTGAGTAACTGTGTCATCTGTAAACTTGGAAACTGCTCTGTGTACCCAAAAGCAGGTCAGTAATACATATCTAATTCCAGCCCCTGTGAACTACCAACCTATACTACCCTCCAACTGAAAAAACAGTGTGGTGAACCATAGATGGTTACCACTATGGGTACTTGTACATATGTTACTCTTGTTACTGTTGGGGTTAGGGTTGGGGTGTTCCACCTGTTAGCATTGTTCTGTGGTACACTCCGTTTGGCCCCGCCTTCTTACAGGAGTATAAAGGTCACTGCTACTTCCTAGTAGCCCTTAGTCTGGGATAGTATTGTTAAGCAGTATGCTCTATTCTTGTTGTGAATAAAAGCCTTTATTCCCGGGTACGACCTTATCTCCCGTGTGGATCAATCGCGCATCAAACAGTTCACCACAACTCTTTGAATTCTGCTCTGTAATTAATTTGATAATCCTGCTACAATTGTCCCTTTAATGTCATTGGCTTTAACTTTACTAACAGGTCTATTTTGATATGCGTGAGTTTCCAGCTTTATTCGAAGTCTGAAGGAAAAGAATGCTCACCCAAATGGCCATCTTTGGGTGAATAGACCCAGTGAGATGTTGAGATATTGCCAGATCCTGAGGGGTGGTTGCGGAATGCTCCTGGATTGGCCGGTACAGACAAGAATTTAGAAATGTACAGAAAAACAATAAAGAGAAAGTAACCCTTTGAAGCAAGAGTTCAGATTTTGTGCCGAAGGAAAAATGGAACTTAAGAAAGAAAAAGGGCAGTTGCTGCAGAGTTTTTTGAAGAGAGAAAGCGGCCATGATTTTCCAGCCGTTTCGAGCCCTGGCGCTGATCGCTGGGGGCGAAGTGAGGTCAGAGCATTGTGGGTGAGGGATCTAGCACCTTCAGTTCTGCTGCCAAACCCAGTCGGAATCCTCCCAGCCACCGCTTCCAGATGTAATCTGGTTCCTGTTCAGTAAAAGAGGAAACCAGATTAGCATATTTAAGTAAGTATTTAAATGTGCTGAGTCCATTTGAGGCTGGAATTTTCGCCCTGCTCCTGGGATTTTCCGACCCTCAGACACAGCAGAAACCTGGTGAGGATCACTACTAGCTGATGGTCATTGAAGCCCCTGGGCAGTGTCAACTGGCACCCTTACAGAGCCAACCTGGTAGTGCCAACTGGCACCCTGGCAGTGACATGTGGGCACTGCCAGGTGGGCACTACCAGAGTGCCAGGTGACACTGCCAGGTTGGCACTGCCAGATGGGTACTGCCAGGGTACTGGGGGAGTGCCAAGGGAATGGGGCCTGACCAGGGTCATGAAGGGGGGCATGAAGTGGGAGGGTCATGCAGGGGTTCATGCAGGGGGGTATATGAAGGGCGTCATGTGGGGGGGGGGCATGCCGGGGGGCATGAAAGGGGTCATTAAGGGGACCCATTGGGAGGCCACAATGCCTTAATGCCGATGATCTTTGTTGGAGTGGGGGGGAACATGTCCTTTCTGGGTGGGAACCCATCACGACATTGGTGCGCAGGTGGGGACAATGGGAACCCGCAATCCTACCAGAGTGAAAGTCACTTGGGGGCTCCTGTTGGATTTTCCATCCTCACCAGCTTTCCTGACTGCTACAAGTGGGGCTGGAGAACCCGGCCAATAGTTTTTACATCTTTCTGCAATTGGTCTGTAAATTTGTTCCTCTATTTACCCTTCCTACCATTTGCTGGATCTTCTATTCTTCTGTAATTCTACCCAAATAAATTGTCTCTTTGCTCCCAACTGTTACGTTCTCCCTCTCCAGTGCTATAATATTTTTTGATTGACATTGCTATTTTCTTCCTTTCTTCTTCCCTATTTTTCCTGGATACCATGTAGCCAGGAATGTTAACTTCCAAACATCCCTTCCTTTGAATCCAGTCCCTGGTATTGCTACTATATCCTAATCCCATGTGGAGACTTCTGCTCATCAACCTTACTTAACACACCATGTGCATTTATGCAGATGCACCCGGAACCCATCTTAGACTGCCTTGTGTTTGCCACTGTGTGATCCTTCCTATTCTAAATTATCCTTTAATGCGATTTGTCTCTCCCAGTGTTTTGTACACCTTGTCAGCTCTTTCTAATGTTTCATCTTGGCACCCTGCCAACATGTAGATTTTATTGCATTTATGATGTTCAAATGTTATTTTCAGTATTGTATTTCAATTATTGAGAAATTAAACATGTTGGATGAACAGATTTTGAAAAGTTATTTGAGATAATTTGATTCATTTGCCTTTTATTGATAAATTTTGATGACTGCTTATATTTAATCCAATGCTGTTAATACTTTGTCATTGGTAGTTTTCCTGGCTGCCTTGCGTTTGATTTAAATGTGATTTATTGCTGTTTTACAAACACTCTGGGTGGAATATTGAAATCTTAATTCTTGGTTAAGCAATGACCGGGTGCCCCATTGCTGTTGGGGAAGACTTTACCACGGCATTAGTATCCCACTTCTCAGTTTGCTGGCCAACTAGAAAGGGTAGGTAGGATGGTGCACTGAATCAGTCAAAGGTAGGATTTCTAATTAAGAGAACCCCAGCATGGCCCACAAAGGCTCAGCAGGGCACAGATTCACGAAGCTCCAGCAACTCCAAAAGAAGACCAGAGAAGACTTCTCCCCAGGCCTCTCACCATTACCTGGGGGTTCTGCAGAGGGAATACAGTGAGATGATCATTCCAAGGATGGGAGGCAAAGGCCAGCCTCTCCAACCAAGCAGGCCAGCATGGAAGAGGCCAAGGAAGTAAGCAGCAGGAGTTTAATCCGTTCCAATCTGGAGGCAGTGCACCAAGTGGGTGAAGGATCTCAGGACAAAGAACAAAGAACAGTATAGCACAGGAAACAGGCCCTTCGGCCCTCCGAGCCTGTGCCGCTCCTTGGTCCAACTAGACCAATCGTTTGTATCCCTCCATTCCCAGGCTGCTCATGTGACTATCCAGGTAAGTCTTAAACGATGTCAGCGTGTCTGCCTCCACCACCCTACTTGGCAGCGCATTCCAGGCCCCCACCACCCTCTGTGTAAAAAAAACATCCCTCTAATATCTGAGTTATACTTTGCCCCTCTCACCTTGAGCCCGTGACCCCTCGTAATCGTCACTTCTGATCTGGGAAAAAGCTTCCCACCGTTCACCCTATCTATCCCCTTCATAATCTTGTACACCTCTATTAGATCTCCCCTCATTCTCCGTCTTTCCAGGGAGAACAAGCCCAGTTTACCCAATCTCTCCTCATAGCTAAGACCCTCCATACCAGGCAACATCCTGGTAAACCTTCTCTGCACCCTCTCTAACGCCTCCACGTCCTTCTGGCAGTGCGGCGACCAGAACTGGACGCAGTACTCCAAATGTGGCCTAACCAGCGTTCTATACAGCTTCATCATCAGACTCCAGTTTTTATACTCTATACCCCGTCCTATAAAGGCAAGCATACCATGTGCCTTCTTCACCACCTTCTCCACCTGTGTTGCCACCTTCAAGGATTTGTGGACTTGCACACCTATGTCCTTCTGTGCTTCTATACTCTTGATGGCTCTGCCATTTATTGTATAACTCCTCCCTACATTATTTCTTCCAAAATGCATCACTTCGCATTTATCCGGATTAAATTCCATCTGCCACCTCTCCGCCCAATTTTCCAGCCTATCTATATCCTGCTGTATTGCCCGACAATGCTCATCGCTATCTGCAAGAAGAGCAGAGAAAAGTTTAAATTTTATTTATTAGTGTCACAAGTAGGATTACATTAACATTGCAATGAAGTTACTGCGAAAATCCCCTAGTCGCTGCACTCCAGCGCCTGTTCGGGTATACTGAGGGAGAATTTAGCATGGCCAATGCATCTAACCTGTACATCTTTCTGACTATGGGAGGAAACCGGAGCACCCGGAAACCCATGCAGACACAGGAAGAATGGGCAGACTCCACACAGACAGTGACCCAGAGAGCACACAACCTTAGGGAGAGGTAGCAACATGGGGAAGAGGGGTACGGTGGTGGCCCTCCAGTGAGACCCACCTTGCTGGCCACTGGAATGTGTGCCCACCTAGTCCACTGGGAAAGAGGTCTTGTATCAGGAGACAGCAAATGTCAATAACAACCTGCTGTAAAAACCTGAGCCTCCTGGGGCACTGGTTCTCAGATATGTTGAAAACCTATTTACACTGTGCTGTGGCTCTCACTTCTTTAGCAGTTTGATCTTTGTGTCCATTCCCTCTGCACTGTGGAGCAGCACTTAGCTGAGGTAATGAGAGCAGCTGCAGCTAGTGTCGGTCCCACTGCTGCTGGTGCTGTTGATCTTAGTGTGGGTATTGCTGCTCCTCTTCTCCCTCCTCAGAGTTACAAGGTAGAGCCGCATACACAGCTCCCGTGTATTTGCGAAGTCGGGCCGCAAGGAACTGCAGCTCAGGATGACTGACGTGGAAGGGCAGGTGAACTGACTTCCAGGATGTTGGCAATCACCTGTCAAGCAGTAAAACACACTCAGAACCAAACATGGGATTCAACAATAGATATGATTCACAGGGCACTGGTTTCAGTGCTGGAGAAAAAGGGAATCATTCCATTGGGTTGGGTTCCACTTAAACTAGGATTGGATCAGTGTCCTGGGAAATGGTCAAACCAGGGATATGGATGGGACTTCAGAATAAAAGGGGCGAGAGGTCAAATGGAGGGAGATTTAAAAATCTAAAACATTGAGGCAATGGAAGACTATAGCCATCTGGGTAAAGACAAAGAGAGTGGAACAGAAAGTAAATAGGGAACTTCAGGCCAGTGAGCCTGACATCAGTTGTCAGAAAAATGCTGGAGCTTATTATTACGGAAGCATAATATCTACCCAGTGACATAAAGACATAGCCTGGTGGAATTACAAGAGTTTAAAGTGCACTTAGCTATCTGGAAAACACGTTTGAAACATCTGCTGACTGAAGTTGCTTGAGGCCTGCAGTGAAAGAATCTCTGAAGGCCACAGCGCAGTGCATCACCGGCAAGTTAAGGGTGGCCGCGCCCCTTTTTCACCTGCAATGGCTGTCAGAAAGCAGGTAGGTTAGAGGGCCCAGTGAAACTGACCGACCAGGCAGAAGTAAGTGCCGAAGTAAGTGATTGGGATTTGGCAGGTCGGGGGTGGGGATGTTGAATCGGATGGTAGGGGTCGATTCAGAGGTTTCAAGTTGAGGTGGGTTGTGTCAGGGGATCAAGTCGGTGTGGGAGGTTCGAGTCATGGTGGCCAAGTCAGTGGGAGTTGAGTCAGGAGGGGGAGTGTGGGGGATGTCGAGTTGAGGTGGTCGAGTCGGGACTGGGGGTCGAGTCAGGGGGTATTGAGTAAGAGAGAGTTAAGTCCAGAGGTGCTAAGTTGGGGGAGCTCAGGGGGGTGTCAGGCTGTGGGGTGGAGATAGGGGGATGGGGGGAGTCAGGTCGGGGGTCAGGAATGGGTTGGGGGGGGAACGCCAGGTCTAGTAAGAGAGTTGGTTGGCGGAGGGACTCAGAGTTGGTTCCACAGCTTGCAGGGTGAGGGGGTGGTGGGGGGGGGTGGAGTGGGTGGGGGGGCGAATCCCATGAGTGGGGGATTCAGGTGGTTTGGGAATATCCGGGGGTGAGTGATGATTAGTCAGGGGTGGGCGGTCTAGAGTGTGAGAGAGTGGGGATGTCCCATGCAGGGTGTTTAAAATAGTTACACTTAAGCTTGATGTGGCTTTATTTCTTTTAACTTTTTCAGAGTATCTATTAGCATAACACTGGCAGAACTATCTGAAGTTTGCGATTTAAAACGTTTTGTTGGTTGGTGTCCAGAACAGTGCAATTGATTAGAGGAAGTTAGCACTTCTGGACAATTGTTGGGTAAACCATTACCTGGGAACTTCTGAGAAGGATTCCCCAGATCACCAACACTGAGAAGCCAAAAAGTTAGTATCGTAAGACAATGTCAGCATAGTTTTATAAAAGGGAAAATCATGTTTGACAAATTTATTACCATTTATTTTTGAGGATGTGACTGGTCAGGTAGCTAAAGGGGGACCTGTTGATGTAGAATGCCTGGACTTCAAAAAGGCATTAGATAATGTGCTACACAAAAGGTTAATATGCAAGATAAGAGCTTATACATAGGGCAATATATTATGGATAGAGATTTTGTTAACGGACTAGAAGCAGAGACAAGGGGATAGGCGAGCTGTAACTAATGGAATGCCACAAGGATCAGAGCTAGGGGTTCTACTATTTACAATCTATATTCATGGACTGAATTCTAAGTGCCCCCTGTGGGTCACCAGAATCAGCAACCCACCCGTCTTCTTTAAATGAATAATCAAAGGTCAATTTGGCCTGTTAACAAGTCAATTATCAAGCCCCAATTAGGGGTGATGTCCCACTCAGGCCTCGTTAATCCCCGTTACAGTCCTTCATGGCTGCAGCTATTTTCTGAGCATGTCGTCTCCATGCTGATGCTCTTTCCGGAAGCTGAATGACTTAGACGAAGGGGCAGAGAGTATTGTATCCAAGTTTGCTGATGACATAAAACTAATGTGAATGCAAGCTGCAGAAGACACAAAGGTTTGCAAGGAGATATGGACAGGTTAAGTGAGGGGTTTGACTAAGTATACACTGAGAGGTTGTTTCTTCTGGAAGGGAAATCTAGAACAGTCTCAAGGTAAGTGCTAGCGAGGCCTTGTGGCATAGGGGTGGCGTCTTTACCTCTGGACCAAAGTTCCCAGTTCAAGTCCAATGTCAGTGCCTGTTGGCCAGGGAAGGAGCATTCATCACGGTTCAACAGGCTGATAATCAGCTCAGAATTCCCACCAAACCCCACCTCCCCATTATTCCCCAGTGTGAAGATACGCCTAAAAATAAAATTAGATGAGAAAATATTTTTGCTGTCAAAACATTATTAATCTTTGGAATTTTGAAGCCCAGAGAGTTGTAAATGCTCCAAAGTTGAGTAATGTTAAGTCTGAAGTGGACAGATTTTAAGGCTCTCGTAAAATCAAAGTGAGTGGATCAGTGGAGCTAAAGCAGAAGACAAGTGCACTGGCATGAAACCGGAACCAAGAGGTATCCCAATCCAATGTCACTGTGGCAGCACATGAACTTGCCTCCTGATGCTTGTATTGAAGAGCAACCAGGCTCCACTGGCTATATGGTCTACCCCTGCTCTACTTTCTCATATTTTTCTGTTCACAGCATTGTTGTAAGCACCAGCCTGGCATGGCTAAGAGCTCCTCATGTTCACTGCATTCCTGTCTGGCCCTGGGAAATTACTGACAGCTCAGAAAATAGCTGTACTGATTGTTAATCATTGGTTAATACAATAACTAATGATCCATTCACATGTGTCAATTACTTATTCGACAGCTTCAAGTAGATTCCTTGCTCGCCTTCAAGTGCACTGGGATGAAACCGGAACCAAGAGGTATCCCAATCCAATGTCACTGTGGCAGCACATGAGCTTGCCTCCTGATGCTTGTTAAAAGTGCCCCGTCATTTCAGCCTACTGGGAGCAAACCTAAAACAGAAATGTTCCCATAAATAGGTACGATGTCAAAATCTGATCTAAACTGTGACAGAGAAAATATGGGATATTTTTATATATACATAGAGCAGATCCTAATGGAGTATTACTGACAGTTTTGGAGGACGCACTCTTTATCCGTCTTTTAGCAAGACCTCAAAAACATCTCAGAGTAAGTCAACTTCTGGAAGGGAAGTGTTTTGGTTCATGATTGGAGGAAGCTGTAATATGTCATCTATTCTTTAATCATAGAATCACACTTCACAGAAGGCGGCCATTCAGCTCTGACAACTCTTTGAAAATGCAATCCAATTAGTCCCACTCCCCTCTCTTTCCCTGAAAATCATTCCTTTGCAAGTATGTATCCACCTTCATTATGGAAGTTTCTTTTGAATCTGCTTCCATCCCCTTTCAGGCAGTGCATTCCAAATCATAAAAATTTGTTCTATAAAAGAATTCTCCTCACTTCTTCCTGGTTCTTTTGCCAATTATGTTAAATCTATATCCTTTGGCTACATGTCATCCTGCCAATGGAAATAGATTTTCTCAATCTACTGATGAAAACGCTTCATAATTTTGAACATCTCTATTAAAACCTTTTTAATACTTGGGTGGGATTTTCCCACTGGCAGGATATGCTGTCCCGCAGAAGGTGACAACCCCTCCACCTCCCCCCACCCCCCGCCCCCCACCACCCCCACCCGGCGGCACTTTGGGCAAGCTGCACAAAATGCCATAAGGATTAGTGGGATCAGAAGATCAGAAGATCCTTCCAGCAGCCAATGGTGAGTCGCCTCCACAGCTCTAACAGCTGGAAAACACCCCACAGGAGGCGGGGGGGAGAGAGGGGGGTTGTGTGAATCCAATGCCGAGTTACGTGGTCAGTCTGCTTTCATTCATAAATTTCCTTTCAGCAGTTTTCCTGCAGTTGAGTTGATTGCTGTACCATTTTGGATGTCAATTAAAAGCAATCGCATTGCTGTGAGTCTAGAGTCACATATAGGCCACATTGGATAAGGACAGCAGATTGCCTTCCCAGAGGGATATGAGGAAAAGCAGGTGGGATTATACAGCATTCCAACAGCTTCAGGGTCACTATTACCAATACTAGCTTTATATTCCATAATTATTTAATTACCTCTTTTCTTTGTTTACGACAAATTCAAATTCATAATTTGGTGGAATTTCAACCCTCCTCTCCGATTGAGTGCTTGGAATTGAGGCCATACCATCCTTTCAGAGGAGCTGCACGCATCTGTGTAAAGTATCAGGTAAATGTGCAAATTAAAAGTGGTTGAGTTAAACTGTATGTTTTTAACACCGAAGCAAAGTATTGTGGATGCTGGAAATCTGAAATAAAATACACAAAGTGCTCAGAATTCTCAAGTGATCCAGCAGCATCTGTGGGTGAAAACAGAATTAATGGACTGGATTTTATGACCCGCGACCACATGCTATGTTCTCAGCTGGGGTAGAGGGGGAACGCATAAAATATGTCTACCTCTGACCCCTCACAATAATACACTAACCCACCCACCCTTAGTCCTGTTGAGGGCCTTAAATAGTCAATCTGCCTCTACTACCATAATACACTCACCCACCTGCAAGTGCCCAGAGAGAGAAGGCCATTTTAAAAAATAACTTTGGGGAAAAACTGGGAAGAAAGGGGGCACAATATTCTGCAGGCCAGATGGCATCTATCCTAGACTCCTCAGGGAGGCAAGAGATGAAATTGCTGGGCCTCTAACAGAAATCTTTGTCTCTTCACCGGACACAGGTGAGGTCCCAGAGGATTGGAGGAGATGATTCTATGATTCTATGATAGCAAATGTGGTCCCGTTATTTAAGAAGGGTAGCAAGGATAACCCAGGTAATTATAGGTCGGTGAGCTTGACGTCCGTGGTAGGGAAATTGTTGGAGAAGATTCTTAGAGATAGGATATCTGCGCATTTAGAACTGAATAATCTCATTAGCAACAGACAGCATGGTTTTGTACGAGGGAGGTCATGCCTCACAAATTTGGTTGAGTTTTTTGAGGAGGTGACAAAAACGATTGACGAGGGAAGGGCCATGGATGTCGTCTATATGGATTTTAGTAAAGCATTTGACAAGGTCACTCATGGCAGGCTGGTGCAAAAGGTTAAATCTCACGGGATAAAAGGTGAGCTAGCTAGATGGCTGGAGAACTGGCTTAGCCATAGAACAGTAAGAAGTCTCACAACACCAGGTTAAAGTCCAACAGGTTTATTTGGTAGCAAATACCGTAAGCTTTCGGAGCGCTGCCCCTTCGTCAGATGGAGTGAAAATCTGTTCTCCAACAGTGCACAGAGACACAACATCAAGTTACAGAATACTAATTAGAATGCAAATCTCTACAGCCAGCCAGGTCTTAAAGGTACAGATAATGTGGGTGGAGGGAACATTAAACACAGGTTAAAGAGATGTGTATTGTCTCCAGACAGAACAGCTAGTAAGATTCTGCAAGATCAGGAGGCAAGCTGTGGGGGTTACTGATAATGTGACATAAATCCAACATCCCGGTTTAGGCCGTCCTCATGTGTGCGGAACTTGGCTATCAGTTTCTGCTCAGCGACTCTGCGCTGTCGTGTGTCGTGAAGGCCGCCTTGGAGAACGCTTACCTGAAGATCCAAGGCTGAATGCCCGTGACTGCTGAAGTGCTCCCTGTGACCTTTCTTAAAGTTGTTGCTTTGGAATCAACTTCCCCTCCGGGAGGGTGGCGAGCAATCCGCTCCCCTGAACCAAATCCCCCCACCCTCTCCGGCCGACAATAAAAACCAGCCCAACACTTCAGATCAATGAGCAGGTTCTGACAAACATAAACTTAGATGCATATAATCTAGTTTGACATTCCAATGCAATTCTGAGGGAGTGCTGCACTGTCAGAGAGCCTTTTGGATGAGATGTTATATTGAGGTCCCCATCCACCCTCCCAGATGGCCATAAAATTACCCACCACACAATTCAAATAAGAGTAGGTAAGTTTCCCAAGCTCTGACCTATTTTTATTCCCCAAACAATGTATCACTAAATTACTGCTACAACCGCTATCAATAACTCCACTGAACCCAAAATCTTCTTAGTAAATGTGTGCTGGATAGTCTGCTGAATCCACACTGTTTAAAATTAATATTGACTAATATTTAAAAGCATGATAAACTCTAAAAGCCTGATCTAAACAAAACACAGTAAGATCAAAGTGAAGAAATATTGAGAATGCCTCAGAAATACAGAACACTAATGAAAAACAAAACCATTATTCACAACATTCAAACACACAATCCATTATTCCCAGTATCATAAATTGTATTACACAGCACACCAAGCCCTTATGCAGTATTGACACTTATTGCCTACAATTGAATGACTGAAATATCTAAATTGGAGCCCCAGGCACTGAATCCAAACTCTTCAAAAACCTCTACAATAGTCCCAATCAAATTGCTATACCTGGAACCATGGATATTTAAGGCATAGAAGGAGCCGATTCAGCCCTTTATGTTAATGCTCGTTCTTTGATCGGGCAATCCAAAACTAATCCCCCAGCCTTGCTGTTCTTCCCTTCAAACATATAATGGGTTCTGTCTCAACTAATCCCAATGGAAAAGCATTCCACACCTGGACAACATTCTGCATAAAGAACTTTCTTCGAACTTCTCTCAACCAATGACAAATTGAAATTAAAACAGAAAATGCTGGAGATATTCAGCAAGTTTGACAGCATCTGTGGAGAGAGAATAAATCCAACGTTTTGAGTCTGGATGACCCTTTGTCGAAACGTTGGCTCTATTCTCTCGCCACAGATGCTGTCAGAGCTGCTGAGTTTCTCCAGCATCTTTTGTTTCTGTTTTTGATTCCAGCATCCGCAATATTTTGCCTTCATGACAATTTGAAATTGATGGTTTCTCGTTACTGACTCCACAAAAGAAAACATTTTTTTTTCCAATTCCATCCACCAAAATCCTTCGTAACTTCTAAGATGTCAAGTAAATCTTCTTAATTGTCTCTGATCCTGTGGAAATTGGCTGAGTATTTGAAGCTTCTCCTCATAACTAGTTGCTGCTGAGTCCACTTTGTAGTCTCCTTAAGGCTTTAATATCCTACCTATAATAAGGTATCCAAAATTACACTCAGGGGTCTAATCATTGCCTTCTATAAATCAATCGTTACCTCTTTGCTCATACCCTGTAGCCTGATTTAGAAAAGCTAGAATGCAATTAGTCTTTTTTTAATGGGCTCCCACACACTCATTTTCTCGAAATTCCATGTATTTAAAGGTCTTTTTGTCAACCCATATGCTTCAGTGTCTTTAAAATAAGTACTTCAACAAGCTAGGTCTTACATAGTCATAGCAACTGTCATAAATGATGGGAAGTGCTTTGGAATTTCCTGAGGGCGTGAAATGAAAGTCTTTCTTTCTCGATAAGCATAAGATGGGTTCTGTTTATTCAGTTTCTACATTTATCACAATTTTAACAATTTCACTGGGTTGCCACAGATGTATTTATCAATGTAAATTTACTGCTAGAGGCAATTGAAATCATCAAATGAAACACAAATCATGTAGATTGTCATCTGAAATTTCTTCAAAACACACCATAGGAAAGCTTGGAAAATTTTGGCATGACTAACACCCAGGTCGGAGTTTTCCGACTCTTTACGCCAACGGGATTTTCCCATCATGGCTTGTCACCAAATTCTCCATCTTCGCTGCAGTGGGAGCATGGCGTAAATAGGCGCTAAGATTGCGCCTCCAGATTTTGGCTCCCAGGTCAGGTCTGAGGAGACGATAGGATTCCTGCTCTGTGAACCTGACCTTTAAAATGGCAGCTCACAGTTCCAATTTTTATTCCAGGGGTTGGTTGGCTGGATTAGAAGCTCGGTAACTCCTGTCTCCACGCCCCCCCCCCCGCCCCCCCCTGCCCTCCCCCCTCCCCCCCCTGCCCTCCCCCTCCCCCCCTCCCCCTTCCCCCCCTGCCCTCCCCCTCCCCCCCCGCCCCCCTCCCCCCCTGCCCCCCCCTCCTGCCCCCCCGCCCTCCCCCTGCCCCCCCGCCCCCCCGCCCCCCCGCCCCCCCTCCCCCCCTGCCCCCACTCCCCCACCCCCCCTTTCCCCCCCTCCCCTTTCCCCCCCCTCCCCCGCCACCTTTACTATCTCCACGCCAACATAAGAACATAAGAACATATGAAATAGGAGCAGGAGTAGGCCATCTAGCCCCTCGAGCCTGCCCCGCCATTCAAAAAGATCATGCTCTGATAGTGGTTTAGTTCCACTTACCCACCCGCTCCCCATAATCCTTAATTCCCTTATTGATCAGAAATGTATCTACCTGTGACTTAAACATATTTAACGAGGTAGCCTCCACTGCTTCAATGGGCAGAGAATTCCAGAGATTCACTACCCTCTAAGAGAAGAAGTTCCTCCTCAACTCTGTTCTAAACTGACTCCCCCTTATTTTGAGGCTGTGTCCTCTAGTTCTTGTTTCCTTTCTAACTCACCTAACATCCACCATTGGCAAATCTCAGGAGCCATGCTGACATAAAATAAATTCTGTCTATTGATGATCTCAATGTTTTAAACAAAAAACATTCCCATTGATAAAAAGATCAATACATAGAAATTCCTTCAACTAATCTCTTATGAAAACAAATATTTCTCATCTACAACCACTTTGAGCTGTTAATCTAACTGCTCACTTAACGGACACCCCACTGTAATGTTAGTTTGTAAAATTAGTAATTGCAGCACAAACCCTATAATAAAAGCGCTTCGGCTTATATCAATGGACAGAATGACATATCAAGCACTGATTTTTTTTAAAAATTCAGTCTGTTTTTTTAAGCATGAAGGCCAGCAGAATTAAATCCATTGACAGCTTTTATATTTTCAATTTTGACAGCTCAACGGTTCTTTGATAGCTGTAACAGTTCCAATGAGTTTATGTTGTTTTTATGCACAATGATATTTACTCTTAACAGTTCCAAAGGGTGCCCTGCCTATCCAAAAATGTGGCTTACCTCTCGCAAAGGATATCTTATCTACCCCAAAGAATGCTTTACTTTCCTCAATGGTGTCCTGGGACCCTATTCAAAGGGGCACTTTATCTCACCAAAGCAAATCCCCCAAGATCTTACTTTTTCTAATCTCCATGCTGGATTTCACACTCCTCGGCTACTAAAATCTCACTTCAGTGGAGACAGAGTGCCAGAGATACATTCAGATAGAATGCCCAAAAAGCAGGCAGGAAAATCTCTCGTTTGCCTATCCATTAGGCGCTTTGCTTTTTTGGGAGAATCCCAGCCGTGATGTCCATTATATTGTTTCAGTAAGATTTAGAGGACGCCGGCTGCGGACATCCTAGTGCCAATAAAATGCTTGGATCTGCTTGAAAAACCTTTAGAGAAACATGATCAAAATACATTTCTTAAAAGCATAGTATCATCAGATTAAACAAATACATTCCACAAAATCTTATCCAAAAAGTGACAGAGCGTTTGTTCCAGCGAAAAGTGGGGTGTTTCTTGCCAACGGCACCGGTATGTTTTGGGATCGAATCTTCTGCCTCATGTGAAGTTGCAATCAGATCAGCCATGATTTTGTTGAATGGTAGAGCAGGCTCAAGGGGCCAGGTGAAATCCTGCTGCTCTTAATTCATATGTTCATCTGTTTGTTAACCCTGTTGGGGTTTTTTGAGGCTGTAACTGATAAAGTCCCCCACAAGGAGCTGGTGTACGAAATTAAAACCCATGGTATTGGGAGAAATATACTGGCAAGGTTTGATAATTGGTTAACAGACAGAAAACAGGGAATAGGGATGAATTGATCGTTCTCAGGTTGACAGTCTGTGACAACTGGGATAGTACAAGGATCAGTGCTTGGGCCCCAGCTATTCCTAATCTATATCAATGATTTGGATGTGAGGATCAAATGTTTTGCTGGTGACACTAAACCTGGTGGCAATGTAAGCTGTGAGAATGTGACAAGGCTTCAGGATGATTTAGGCAGTCTAAATGTAAGCGCGTGGCAGATAGAATATAGTGTGGAAAAAATTGAAGTTATCCACTTTCGTAGGAGAAACAGAAATGCAAAGTATTTTATAAATAGGGAGAATTTTGGAAATGTTGATGTCCAAAGAGACCTGGGTGTTTATGTTCATAAATCACTGACAGTTAACATGCAAATGGAACAAATAATTAGGAAGGCAAATGAAATTTAAGCTTTATCGCAAGGGTATTTAAGTGCAGGAATAAGGACATCTTGTTGCAGTTGTATAGGCCCTTGGTGAGACCGCACCTGGAGTATTGTGAACAGTTTTGGTCTCCTTACATAAGGAAGGATATACTGGCCATAGATGGAGTGCAACAAAGGTTCACTAGATTGATTCCTGGAATGATGGGATTGTCCTATGAGGAGAGATTGAGGACACTGGTCCTGTATTCACTAGAGTTTAGAAGAATGAGGGGTGATCCCATTGAAGTGTACCAAATTCTTCTGGGGCTCAACAAGTTTATGTAGGAAGGATGTTTCCCCTGGTTGAGGGGTATAAAACTAGGGGACACAGTCACAGTTTAAAATAAGGGGTAAGCCATTTACAACTGAGATGAGGAGAAAGTTCTTCAGTCGGGGGGGTGATAAAATTTTGGAATTCTCTAAGCTGGAAGGCTGAGGAGGCTTAATCATTGAATGTGCACAAGGCAGAGCTCATTAGATTTCTAGATACCAATGACATCAAGGGATACAGGAATAGTGCAGGAAAATGGCATTGAGGTAGATCAACCATGATCTAGTTAAAAGGCAGGGTCAGACTGAGGCGCCAAATAGCCTGCTTCTCTATGCTCCTATGTTCCTATTACAACTTAATGCCAACTCATGCCGATTCATGACCCCCCCCCCCACCCCGCCCCCACTCATTCCTATGGCCCCTTATAGCCCATAACTTAGTGCCAACTCATGAATCCCACCTACTGTATTTTTCCTTACACCCTCAATGACAACTCACCCATTATCCACCGTGGCAGATCTTGGTCTCCACTAGCGGCGACCAAGCAGAATGGCCACGCCAGGGGGGCTCAGAAATCATTGAAGCCCCCAGGTGGTGGGGTCATGGCTGTGCAGGGTGCCAGTTGGGCACTGTCATTGTGTCAGGGACAGTGACAAGGGGGTGGGGCCTGAATTGGTGCTAGGATAAAGGGTATGTTGTGGGTCATGATGGTGGGGGTTATGTCGGGTGTCATAAAAGGAGACCCATTGGAAGGGCCCCAATGCCCCAGTGCCAGCAGTCTGTGTCAGGGAGAGGGTGAGGAAACATGCGACTGATGAAGTGGAGGGGTTCCGATGTCCAGGAGGGGAAGGATGGGGTCTCCCAGTGCACTGTGTGATCAGGGCGCCCTTTCAAAATGGCTCACCAGAACCAGCACGCAACTCACTGCTCTCCCAAAAAATGAGTTGAGTGTGGAACATTTGTGCTGCAGTCCGTGCCTGACAGACCAGCGAGGATTACTCCGGTTTTCTCGCCATTATGACACTTTATTTTTTGGGGGAAAAATTCCACCCATGAATTCAGCCTTGTACCTGGTCTTCTACCTTGGCCCATGGGCTAGATGAGGAACTTGCAGTTGGGGAACAAAAACATTCTGAAAACATTGATGAGGAGTTCTGCGGTACATACACAGGTATATGAGGTATACAGCACGATTATCAAGGAGTAACATAACCTTGTTGTCTTTGGGGAAATCCACAGATCAATAATGAGCCCTGGCCTCAGAAAAAATTGTTCTCATACCAATCAAGGAAAATTGGCATGGTCATTCATGCGCCCTTACTGGCCTTACAAACTCCCCTGATCCTTCAGGATTCCAACTTTTGCCAATGACAAGCAATTTATACCTCTGGGAACTTGCTGCATTTGAACATTCGAGTACAATAAACCTTTCCTTAAAATCATTGAATCCCGATGGTGCTGTCTCATCCACAGTATCATAAGTTTTCCTGGGAATGTACTTCCAATAGAATGAGATCTCTGGTGTCAGACCTTCTTCCGAAATTGTGGAAAATTCATCCAGGTATGCCTCTGTAGCTTCATAGTCGGCTGAAACATTCTCACCGCATGCTCTCAACAGACATACCATATCATTTTAAAGATTTGTTATACCATCCTGAGGAGAATCACACAGTGTTGTTAGATGTAGCTTCATGAAACATTTTCATTTGAGCCACAGCGATCCAATGGAAATTTCTCTCTCTGACACTGCCTGATCCATTCTAGTAACACTTTGTATACATGGGCAGTCTTTATCTGACTGTTTTCCCATTATCCATTTATTTGGGCATATCACTGTCAACATAACATTTAAGTAACTTCTCCTTTTGTTTCTTCAAATCACAAATGGTTGATGTGCCAACACCATTCTCCTCACTTCATCTTTTTCACTGTGGCACCCCTCATTACATTACATTAGTAACGTCACTTTCTGCTTAATGCTTAGTGATAAATGTTTCCTCTTGGCGCTCCTGCGAGCCATAGGCATTTTCGTTGGCCTCTTTGACATGATGATGCAATAAAGAGTTGAATTGCAGAGACACACTTGGTCAAACTGTGTGGCATCACCATATAAAGTGGGAGCTTGAAGTAATCTGCATCCCGTTTTCAAATTGCTACACATGGTGCCATTACCAAGTGCAGCTGGTTTTCGGACCTCCCGGTTTTTGGGACATTGGATAAGGGATCGTGTACATGTATAACAATAGAAGTCTTGTTTTCATGATTGCAATTAACCATTCAATCGGATGTAATGCTCATGGACAGGGTAATGTACAGGAGCAACATCCAGCATTTAAAATGTATTCAAGTCTGGAACTGCCATAAGTTCAAATATAATGTTGAATATGGAAGCTCAGCTCTGAATTATCTACACCAACATGTAGAAGTTGCCTCTGAATGGATTAAGATGACTCAATAGTTAGTTATGACAATGCCTGTATTCAGGAAGAATCTACACCGCTGATACGTCACAAGAAAATCAAAGTCAAGGAAGAGGAGGAGGTGGAGTTTGCAAGGCTGCCAAGTATGAAGTTAGGAAAAGAAATATTCATAGATGCTGCAAGAAATAATGGGATTTAAAATGAAAACAGTAGCCAAACTGAATGCAGTGTCAAGAATTTGTTCACAATGAAAGAGAGAACCGAAGGAATCGGAAGACAGGGCCAGAACTTCAGAGGAGCGGCAATCCGACGGCGATTGCTACTCTGCTCTTTTTTCACTTACCTTAGCTGGGACCTGAACATTTCTCACCTGACCTTCCAACTTAGTCCTGGTGAGGAATATCCAGTACAGCAGGTTCCCTAGGCCTTCAGTCTAGTGCAGCAGCAACAGGGGAAAGGAAGCCACATCCCCTTTCTTTGGCACTAGCTGCCGTAAAGCAGGTAGGTTTAAAGGCCCCATCCACTTTGAGATGCCAGAGAGAAGGTAAGTGTGTAGGGTAAATAGATAGAATGGAGGGGTTGGGTAGGATGGGCCGTGGAGGGGTGGATGGGTTGAAAGGGTAGAATAGGTTGTGGGTGTCAGCTGGGGGTGGGGTGAGTCGGGGGAAGGGTGTATTCAGGGAGTAATTGGGGGTGTACAGGCAAAGTCGGAGGAGATTTACAAGGATGTTGCCTGGATTGGGGGGCATGCCTTATGAGGATAGGTTGAGGGAGCTTGGTCTCTTCTCCCTGGAGAGACGAAGGATGAGAGGTGACCTGATAGAGGTTTACAAGATGTTGAGAGGTCTGGATAGGGTAGACTCTCAGAGGCTATTTCCAAGGGCTGAAATGGTTGCTACGAGAGGACACAGGTTTAAGGTGCTGGGGGGTAGGTACAGAGGAGATGTCAGGGGTAAGTTTTTCACTCAGAGGGTGGTGGGTGAGTGGAATCGGCTGACGTCGGTGGTGGTGGAGGCAAACTCGTTGGGGTCTTTTAAGAGACTTCTGGATGAGTACATGGGATTTAATGGGATTGAGGGCTATAGATAGGCCTAGAGGTGGGGATGTGATCGGCGCAACTTGTGGGCCGAAGGGCCTGTTTGTGCTGTGGCTTTCTATGTTCTATGTTCTATAACTGGGGGCAGGGGTAGTATGGGGTGTGGGACTGTGGTCGGTGGGTAGTTGATGGGGGATAGTCAGGGTGTCTAATGGGGAAGGGGTTGGGTGCATAGTCAGGGATCCAGTGGGGGGTGGGTTGGGAGGGGGGTCGTCCTATATTTATGCTGAAGTTAGAACTGGGTTTAACTCTTCTAATTTTTCCTGGGTGACTATTCTTCCAAGAGATTGAAACCAACGGAAGATTTTGATTTAATTTGGATTATCGTGGTTCCCAGTGCAGGGTAAGTGCCCATTAGAATTTTGAACAATTGCCTTACAGTCACTGCTTGGATATTTCTGGGAGGTCCCCCAATGCATGTTGTGGGTTACCTCCAGGGTATGACACCTCCACCGCACCCCCCCCCCCCCCCGGGTCATTTACTAGGAAGGTGACAGGCTAAGAGAAATTAAGGGAGGTGTTAATCCAGGCAACAGGGGTCTCGTCTGCTAGCTGAAGAGTTGGAAATTTCCCGATGTCATCTCCTTGGAGAAGGCCCACATTGGAAGCTAGTCAGGCACTTAAGTGGCCAGCAGTAGACCTTCCCCAAAATCAAGGACCCAGGGACCAGAGGGAAAAACAGCACAGACCAGTATTCTTATTTCCCTGTTTTACAATTTTTTTCCTTTCGGGGGGTGATAATTCTGCCTGCGGAGAGCTGCCATCGAGTCAAAAGCCATCAGCTCCTCATTGCCATCACTGCCATCAATAGAGCAGAGATAGTTGCCAGCAATGCACCCACTAAGATCAGCAAGGCCACAGGTGAGCGAGGTTGGCAAGGGGTCACTGGCTGGAGGAGGTGTGGTGGGCAATGGGTTGGAAGAAAGAGCAGGGGGTAGTTTTCAGCAGTTCCCCACTCATCTCTTTCCCGATGAGGGCCTGACATTGAGGGACACCCTTACAGCTCACAAGCAAATACAACGGCATTTTGCGGGCATCACGGTTGGTGAGTGCTCTGCCCACTGCTAGCTGAGTACCAGCAATGGCAGGATGAGGCCCTTAAGTGGGCATTAATCGCCCACTAAGAGCCACAATTGATGCCAGAACGGGTAGGTCATATCTGAGCCTTCCCACCCCAGATTTATTCGGGCCAGAGGAAGGCTGCAGACTCCACACCTGGCATCCACCTGGCAAATTAAATGTGCCCCCCCGGTCCCCACCATCAAACTCACCCTGGGGGTGGACATTAATTTCCAGCCAAAGATTTGCACAAACGATCTCAGACAGAGAGGCTTCAAAAAAGAAAGAAAATGGATGATCTATAAAGCACAAGGAAAATGTCAGAATTCTTGAGTTCCAAGAGGAACATGTGAACAGAGGTTTATTTGACATTTTAATGCAAATACTGGAGACTGATTAAAGGCAGAAAAAGAAACAAATCATCGAAGCCACCGGCCTACACATTAACAGCAAAATCGATGGATCTCCGAAAGACCTGATTAGTTTGAGTTCAATTCTTTAATTTCACAACCAAACAAATATTATTGAGTAAATCATAAACATAAAATAAGCAACCGAGTCAAAGTATTTCAGCATGTTCAAATGTTTTGCATTAATAAGAGGAAAGGTTTCAATTAAATGCTCTCACAACCATAAGATGTAGGAAGGAATTTAAACCTCAAAAAGTAGGCATGTTTGAGTCGAGTGGGAGGTTAAAGGAGGCAGGCTGGCACTTTAAATATTACAATGACGTTGTGAGCCTTGTTATTATTCAGCATTTGAAATTTAATTGTGGGCAGCCAAGACGCCCAAATCTCAGGGATCCCAGCAGCTAAACCCTGGTGAGCGCCGTTGGAAATAGGGATTCAGAGACTTTTCACTTACCTGTCGGATCCAGCTTGGCTGCTTGGACAACCACCCAGAGTTGAGCACTGTCCCTACTCCTCCCCACCACCCTCCCCCCTCCTCCCCCAACCCTCTTGGTGAACCAGGTGGGGTTTTACAGCAATCCTATAATTTCATCCTATAATTAATCGGACTGGCATTTTTATTCTATGGTGGAATTTTAACGCCATGGTGGGATTTGAACTCGTCGCCTGGGTTACTAGTCTAGCAACATTGCCACTATGCTGCTGTGCCCTGGGATAATTTTGCTCTTCTTCTTTGAAATAATGTCATGGGATCTTTCACGTCCACCTGAGAGAGCAGAATGAGCCCTGTATTAAGTCTCACTTGGAAATTGACACTTCGGACACTTCAGCACACCCTCAGGACCACACTGGGATTCACAGTAGGTGTTCAAAGCACAGTCAAATTATATTGCATGTTTAACATTATCAGCAAGAGTCAGGATTACCTTGCTGTCTTTTGGAAATGATCAAGATTTGATAGTGGGAATGCAACTTGAAGGGAGAATGCAGAAACATCTTCCATCGAGCAAATCACAGCTGAATATGTAACATGGAGCTGAAGGTGTGTCGTAAAATAAATCTAACAGAAGGAAGTGTGAAAATCCAAGACACGGTGAATTTTGGGGAGTGGAAAGACAGATGTTCCGGAGGTTCAGGGATGACTGGGGGGATTTTCTTCTCCCATTATTGGTGGACAGGATCAACGGTGGGAGTGGAATATCCTGCGGAATACCCAAAACGTGATATACACCAGCGATTTTTCCCGTAGCAATTGTTTGCACTCTCCCACCAATGACATAATGGGAATCCTGACATTCAATGTCGAGATTCCCATTGGAATACACTTCAATGTAATTAACAGGCCTCTACGGCTGATAATCTCCCGGTTACATAATCCATTCACATCGCTGTGTTGAATTACAACAAGTTTCTGACAAGTGTGCACCTGGCGAGCAGAACCTGCCAGAGAGGTTCAGTTGAGTAACATCACTTAGAGGGGAGAAGGTCAGGCTCAGGCACTGCCCCCTACAGCACTGAGAGCGCAATGTCAAGGTTCTGTGGGGAAGGGTGTTCCATTCAGAGTGGGGAAGGCAGGGGGGCTGTTCCATGAGGCAGGGGTGTTCGGCAGTGTTGGGGGGGGAGGGGCGGTGGGGGGGGCAGATTCTATTTTTAACTTTTTGTATCACCAATCTTTTAAAACCGTAGTCGCTGGTGGGGCTGGCTCAATGAGTTCCATCAGTGTTAAAGTGGCTCTCTCTCCTTCAGTTGGCTGTGAGCCAATGATACAGCAGACAAAGCTGCTATTGGGCCAATGGTTTACACACTGTTTTACCCACCTGCTGTGCCACTTTGCCTAAAAATAGGAATAGTGAATCCCAGGATGATAAAAGCTAAATACATTCCAGACAGATTCAAAACTATCTTTTTTATCTTATTTCTGTTAAGGTTATGAAGAATATCACCGATTAATCTTCAAGCACAGGGAGATAACTAACAAAATCAAAATGGCAGTGTTCAGATTTTTATGTAGCGCTTTCATACCATTCAGCACAAATCCATTTTTAGGTCGTTACTTTGTGTAAATCTCAGATTATTATTTTCTTTTATTCATTCTTGGGACATTGGCATCACTGGCTGGCCAGCATTTATTGCCCATCCTTAGTTTCCCCGAGGCAGTTGAGAGTCAACCACATTGCTGTGGATCTGGAGTCACATGTCGGCCAGACCAGGCAAGGACGGCAGATTTCCTTCCTTAAAGGGCATTAGTGAACCAGATGGGTTTTTCTGACAATCGACATTAGGTTTTTAATTCAAGATTTTTATTGAATTCAAATTTCACCATATGCCATGGCGGGATTCGAATCCGGGTCCCCAGAACAGTAGCTGAGTTTCTGGATTATTAGTCTAGTGATAATACCACTAGGCCATCTATATTCACTTGCAAAAGTAGATTTTTAAAGTATGAGAAAAAGATGAACACCAACAATGTTTATGTACAATGTATTTTTCGCATTGTAAAGTTTAACAAGGCACTTGAGCAGGAGCTTAAATTCAAATCTGACTGAGCTACGAAGGGAGATATTAGGACAGATGACCAAACATTTGGTCAAAACAAATTGGCTCCAAGATGCAACTTGAAGGAGGAAAGGGAGATAGAGAAGTGGGGAAGTTCTGGAGAGAATTCCAGAGCTTAGGTTATGAGCATCCAAGGGCATAACTAGCAGTGATGGGGCAATTAAAATCAGGGACGGTCTAGAGGCCAGAACTGGAGGAATGCAGGTATCTGGAATGGTTGCAGGATTAGAGGACATGACAGCAATAGTGGCTGGTGAGGCTGTGGAAAGATTTGGAAACAAGGGTGAGGAATTTTAGAACTGAGACGTTGCTCAACCAACAAGCAATATAGAACAGCGAACACTGGGTATGAGTTATGATGAGGAGAGCATGGTTTTCAAGTTGCTTCAGTTGAATTAACTTTCATTCAGGATTAAGAGGCGAAAACAAGATGAAACTGAGATTGGTTATGATGGTGAATCAATTTGACGTTGAGGCAGTTGGTAAACGGAGACTCGGGAAATAAATTAATTACTGTCGATGTTTTTTATGCCATGTCATATAAAGTACAGATCAGAGGAAGCTGAAATGGGGAAGAAATATAGGCTTGAATGAGATGTGTTATAGAAACAGATGAATCTTCTTGATTCAGTCAAGATGAGATAATATTTGATAGTGGATGTGAATATTGTGCACTTGTTACTGTTGATAAATATTTAGCAATAAAATGAAAGGATCGAGCAGAAAGGCAGAGATAAGATGTAATTTTTTTTATTAAGCCATTCAACGTGTTAATTCTGGAATGTTGGCCTAAGGCCATGAAAAATAAATCATTTTGTTTTAACGGAGCAAAGGGTAATGAAACGTTAAATTTAGTTAATATGCAACTAATCTAAAAGGATAAAGGAGTTAAAGGGAGGAGTTTAATGAAGTGCAAGGAGGTTCTTTTCTGAAATTATTAACTATAATGCATCTTCTTATTCATTGGAGAGAGCAGTCTCCCCATTCCACTTGCATTATTGAATCTGTTTGATTGAAAAGGGAAGGACTGTACAACCAAGGAGGAAGAAAGATTTCACAGTCACTGATTTACTTTACTGAAATGCAGCAGTAATAAAACAGAGGACAGGAGGTAGCGATATAACCGTGATTCGGCAAGAAGATAATCACCAGGAGGTTTTTCACATTAAAAAAACCATTGAGAAGCAGATCGTGTTGATTTATTCCAATGTAAATTAGATAGAATTCTTTTTAATATTTTGAGTAAAATATTTGGCAGGCACGGTGGCACAGTGGTTAGCACTGCTGCCACACAGCGCTAGGGACCCATGTTCGTTTCTCAGCTTGCGTCACTGTCCGTGGGGAGTCTGCACATTCTCCTCGTGTCTGTGTGGGTTTCTTCCGGGTGCTCTGGTTTCTTCCCACAGTCTGAAAGACGTGCTGGTTAGGTGTTAAGTTCTCCCTCAGTGTAACCCAAACAGGCGCAAGAGTGTGGCGACGAGGGGATTTTCAGAGTAACTGCATTGCAGTGTTGATGTAAACCTACTTGTGACACGAATAAATAAACTTTAAACTTATTGAATAAACTGAGTAATTTGACACAGAGGAGCAGGTGAGTTTGGATCTATTTAGTTTGAAATCTCTTTGTGTTGTGATGCCTACAGCAGCAATGGTGAAGCTGAAAGTGCATATCTGGTGCCCTGAGCTGCTGGCCACTTCCTGTGTGGTTCACACAGTGTGGCACCTGGAGAAGGACGTACACCAGTGGGTGTCAGAAGGCATTGAATCATTGCTATGCTGGTGGCCGATCTGGCTGATCTGACACCAGGACTCTAAGCTTTGACGATGTGGGACTGTGCATGCACTCATTTATCATTCTTCACGGATCAGGCTAGAGGATGGAAAATGGCACCTTCATTAGTGTTCAATCAGTAGCTGGAAGTACTCCAGAGTGTTTCTGAATGTCTTTTATGTGAAGCTACTGGATTTGCTGCATCTTCACAGGGAGGGTAGAGGATTAAGGGACCTGTTCACACAGAGGCTATAACACACAGGGCCAACAGTGCCAGTGCCTGAGTCTGCAGCATGACAGAGAAATAGAGCAGAGACTGTGAAGAGGGCAGGCTCTGTGCCAACCCATCTGCTAAGTTGGAGCCAGACTTCCCTATACTCCTTAACAGTGACAGGAGGCTGTACACCAGTCAGCCAATGTACCCAGCATCTTGGTACTTATGCCCACCAGTGCTCTCCTGTATGCCATCCCATCAAAGTTGTCATCAGAGTCCTCTGTAGCAGAACACATCCTTGACCTTGCCTTCCTGTCAACCGTAAAATGAATCTACCCTTTACCCCAGGCCTGGTTACATCCAGCTCACACCAAGGTGACTCATTATATGCTGATCCTAACTCTATAATAGCTTCCAGGGTACAGTGCAGGACAAGTATTTGAGCTGGTGACTGCGAATGTCAGATCAAGTGATAGTCAAGCCCTTTTCAAGGGTTGTTTCTGCCTCTCTTTATCATAGGACTGCTGTGACTAGATGGTGGCAGTCCTTGGGTGCCTGAAATCAGGGAGTCACAAGGGGAACATAGGTGTGAGGGAAGACAGGGTGTGATCGAATCAAGAGGTCCATGGTCACACTATCAGAAGCTTTTGCATCATGCCAGATAGTAGAATAAGAGTGAACTTTAAGAAAGGGCAGAAAGGAGGAATATATACTATCATCCTCAACTGATACCATGATGCTGCGGATCATCTCCTCTGTAGGGCTCAGAGGATGCAAGTATCCTTGTGCCCCAACTACACTGCTCCACTCTCTACTACTTTGTGTCACCTTCTCCTGCGAGAGAGAAAATGCACAATGTTGTATAGCACTGTGTTCAGGTAGTATTCCTGTCATATGCTTAATAACTGGAGGTATTTGGAGGCAGTGAGAGGTGGGCGTAAGTTTGGTAGAAGTGTGAGGGTGAGATGGAGTATCTGGATGTTAAGCATGAGTCATTTGTGCCAGAGAGTGTTGCTGGGTGGGTGATGTGAATGAAGTGCATTGAGAAGCGTAATTTTTGATTTGATTTGATTTATTATTGTCACATGTATTAACATACAGTGAAAAGTATTGTTTCTTGCGTGTAATACAGACAAAACATACCATTCATAGAGAAGGAAACAAGAGAGTGCAGAATGTAGTATTACAGTCATAGCTAGGATGTAGAGAAAGATCAACTTAATGCAAGGTAAGTCCATTCAAAAGTCTGACAGCAACAGGGAAGAAGCTGCTCTTGAGTCGGTTGGTATGTGACCTCAGACTTTTGTATCTTTTTCCCGAAGGAAGAAGGTGGAAGAGAGAATGTCTGGGGTGTGTGGGGCCCTTAATTATGCTGGCTGCTTTGCTGAGGCAGCTGGAAGTGTAGACAAAGTCAATGGATGGAAGGCTGGTTTGCATGATGGATTGGGCTACATTCACGACCTTTTGTAGTTCCTTGTGGTCTTGGGCAGAGCAGGAGCCATACCAAGCTGTGATACAACCAGAAAGAATGCTTTCTATGGTGCATCTGTAAAAGTTGGTGAGAGTCGTAGCTGACATGCCAAATTTCCTTAGTCTACTGAGTTGGTGGGCTTTCTTAACTAACGGCTTTCTTAACTATAGCGTCGGCATGGGGGGGACCAGGACAGATTGTTGGTGATCTGGACACCTAAAAACTTGAAGCTGTCAACCTTTCTACTTCATTCCCATTGATGCAGACAGGAACATATTCTCCTTTACGCCTCCTGAATTCGATGACACTCTCCTTCATTTTGTTGACATTGAGGGAGAGATTATTGTTGCCACACCAGTTCACCAGATTCTCTATCTCATTCCTGTACTCTGTCTCGTCATTGTTTGAGGTCCAACCCACTATGGTGGTGTCGTCAGCAAACTTGAAAATGGAACTGGAGGGGAATTTGGCCGCACAGTCATAGATGTACAAGGAATATAGTAGGGGGCAGAGAACACAGCCTTGTGGGGCACCAGTGTTGAGGATTATCGTGGAGGAGATGTTGTTGCCTATCCTTACTGATTGTGATCTGTGAGTTAGGAAGTTCAGGACTCAATTGCAGAGGGAGGCCCAGGCCATGGAGTTTGGAGATGAGTTTCGTGGGAATAATAGTGTTGAAAGCTGAGCTGTCGTCAATAAAAAGGAGTCTGACATAAGTGTCCTTGTTATGTAGGTGTTCCAGGGTTGAGTGCAGGACCAGGGAAATGGCGTCTGCTGTGGACCTGTGGTGGCGATAGGCAAACTGTAGTGGATCCAGGAAGTCCGGGAGGCTGGAATTGATTCGTGCCATGACTAACCTTTCGAAGCACTTCATAATGATGGATGTCAGAGCCACCAGCCGATAGTCATTAAGGCACGCTGCTTGGTTTTTCTTAGGTACCAGGATGATGGTCATCTTCTTGGAGCAGGTAGGAACCTCAGATTGTTGTAAAGAGAGGTTGAAGATGTCTGTGAATACCTCTGCCAGCTGATCCACGCAGGATCTGAGTGCACGTCCAGGTACCCCATCCGGGCCAGTTGCTTTCTGTGGGTTGACCTTCAAGAAAGCTGCTCTGACATCTGCAATGGTGACCCTAGATACAGGTTCTTCCAGGGTGGAGGGCATGCTCTCGTTGATCACTTGCTCAAAATGGGCATAGAATGCATTGAGCTCATCAGGGAGGGTTGCGTTGGAGTTGGCGATTTTACATGCTTTCATCTTGTAACCTGTTATGTCTTGCAGACCTTGCCATAGTCGGTGGGGGTCGGTGTGGCTAGCCTGGGACTCTAACTGAGTCCGGTATTGTCTTTTGGCATCTTTGATGGATCTCCTTAGATTGTATCTGGCTTTCTTGTTTAGGTCAGTGTCGCCTGACTTGAACGCCTCAAACCTGGACTTCAGCAGCAGTGGATATCCCTGTTCATCCATGGTTTCTGGTTGGGGAACACACGGATTTGCTTCTTTGGCACACAATCTTCGACACAATTACTAATGAAGTCAGTTACGATAGTACTGGCGTACTCGTTCAGGCTGGTCGCAGAGTTTTGAAATATTGACCAGTCCACTGACTCCAAGCAGCCCCGTAGGAGATCATCCGATTCCTCAGACCAACATTGCACGACTCTCTTTGATGGACTCTCCTACTTCAGTTTTTGCTTGTATGCTGGGAGCAGGAGCACAGCCTTGTGGTCTGATTTGCCAAAATGTGGGCAGGCGATAGAGCGGTAGGCATGTTTGATATTTGTGTAGCAGTGGTCCAGGATGTTTGGGCCTCTGGTGGAACAGGGGACGTGTTGGTGGTAACTTGGTAGTCCACTCTTGAGCTTGGCCTGATTGAAGTCCCTGGCCACAATGAACAAGGCCTCGGGATGTTTCGTCTCAAGGCTATTCGTAGTGGTGTATATTCCGTCCAGTGTGATCTTCATGTCCGCATGGGGTGTGATGTAAACTGCCATCAGGATAACGGAGGTGAACTCCCGCGGAAGGTATTAGGAGTGGCATTTTAGCGTCAGGTATTCTAGGTCTGGGGAGCAGAAAGTTGCCAGTGTTGCTACGACTAGGCACCATGAGGTGTTGATTAGAAAGCAGACCCCATCTCCCCTAGCCTTGCCTGAGGCCGCTGTACGATCCATTCGATGGATTGAGAAGCCCTCTGGTTGTAGGCACTGTCCGGTGAAGCAGGAGTGAGCCAAGTCTCCATGAAGCAGAGAACACAGCAGTCCCTCAGTCCTCTTTGGAAAGTGAGTCTGGCTCTAAGTTGGTCCAGCTTGTTTTCCAGAGACTGGACATTTGCAAGGGGTAAGCTGGGGAGGGGGGCCTTGGGACCGCGTTGTTTCACTCTCACCTGCAGCCTGCACGTTTTCCACGCTTCCTGGGGTATCTGCTTCTTTTCGAGCCTGGGAGGCGGTGAGAGTGGTTTGCAGTGAGAGGCTGGTGATGCGATGGCTAGAAGATGTCACATGAAAATGACATTGACCACCCTCCTGAGGTCATTAGATCTTTCGTGAGACTGTCGCTCTCACTTCCAAACTCCAAGGATTGACTTCCCTGCCACCTGCTCTCAGCCCTTCTGAGGATGTTCCTCGAGGGCCTCCTGGCATCCATGGAACTATGGCATTCCTCTTCCTACCCAACCCTCCACTAATGCCTTCCGCATCAGATTGATCACTCTGGAGCCCTCTCTCTGCCTTTATTGTTTAATGCTTCATGTTTTAAATTGCAGCAAATTTCTTCACTGCAGCCCCCCCTTCAGGATTTACAGCTGCTTTTAAGAATCGGAGGCTGGCTCCTCAATGAGATTTGTGAGAAACATGATGGCTTGGCACACTTGCTGAGTGCTGAGGAAGTCAGCAGTGGAAGTAGCAAGAAGCAGGACACCAGTCAGCCAGGCCCTAAAACCACGCAGGTAAGTGCACCAAGTTTGTGTGTCTCTCACCTTGATATGAGGCAGGCAGGTCTCAAATTGTGAGACCACACCCAAAAAATGGAACAAACCCAATTTTGGCCCATGGTTCCCAAAATCCTTCACCACTGGAATTTTCCTCGTGCCATGTCAGAACGTGTTGTTGACTCATTGATAGAGATTGATTGCCATGATTAGTCAACAAATTTATCATCATTTTATCATGCGACTACCAAGATGACAGAAGACAAACTAAACAGACCCTGGTCTTTTGTAAACCAGCAATTTGTATATTGCTAAGGAAAGTAAAAGTAAATAATTAACAATTGGGGTATGAAAATGTTGGAGCCTGATCATTGTTCACAATATGTTGCAGCAGAGAAGTGAGAGTCACGATGTATCCGTGGTTCACAACAGGGACAGTTTTAGATTCCATGACAATAGTAAGAGAAATGAGGGGGAACCTGGAAAGAGCTGCAAAGCAAAAAGACAAGTCAAAGCCCACGAAATGACTGTCAGCAAAGTCACTGTATAAAAATATAATACTGCGAATGCTGGAAATCTAAAATAAAAACAGAAAATGGTGGAAAATCTCAGTCGTCTGGCAGCATTTGTGGACAGAGAAACAGTTAACATTTTGGGTGCACTCGCCCCAAGGTCGGAAAATCCTGCCCGAGGTCAATGGGCCTTTGTATGGTCCGTGTCCCACCCATTACGATTCCCGTGGCGGGCGGGACGGGAAAACTCTGCCCTTTGAGTCCAACTGAAGGGAGGGAGAAATGTGATAAACTTGATATTGCTTAGAAGGTCAGGGATAGGTGGGAGCTCAGGAGAGATTTAACAAAGAGGTCACGGACACAAGACAATTGGAGTGTTAATGGTAGTATTAGGGACTAAAGAAAGTGCTGATAGTGGTATAAAGGTAAGATAGCCAAATGTGTGTTAATAGCAGAACAAGGGTCAGTGTTCTATAAAAGCAATGCTCAAGAACAAGTGGCACATGACCTTGTGGTTGGGGCTGGGGGAGGAAGACATGGGTAGGGGGGTTGCTTGCGGGAAAATATTGAATCAATAAATACATTGCATTGAAATAAGGGGTCAACATAAAGGGGAGAGTTCATTGTCTGAAGTTGTTAAACTCAATGTTAAGTCCAAAAGGCTGTAAAGTGCCTCACCAGAGAATGAGGTGCTGTTACTCCAGTTTGCGATGAGCTTCACTGGAACATTATAACAAGCCAAGGTTGGACATGTGGGCATGAGAACAAGATGGTGAATTGAAATGGCAAGTGACAGGAAGGGACTGAGTGAAGGTGTTCTGCAAAGCAATTATCCCAGTCTGCATTTAGACTCTCCAGTGTGGAGGAGATGGTATTGGGAGCAGTGAATCTGGTAGACCAAATTTAAAGTGAAATTCTGCTTCACCAGAGTCTTAGGTGGTTAGGAAGGTGAACGTAAAGAGGCAAGTGTTTCACATTTTGCGGTTGCATGGAAAGGTGCCATGGGAAGGGTATGAGGGGTTGGGTGATGGAGGAGTGAGTCAGAGTGTCTTGGAGGGTGTCACTGTATAAATGTTTGATATGGTGTCATGACGAACGGAAACTGTCTGAGTGAAATCTATCTATAACTTAACCAGCTAACCAAAAACATTGAACTGTTTAAAGAGGACACATTTTAAAACAAAATACAAGAGAAGATACATTTTAAAAAATGGCTACCATAAGCCACCTGATGTCTGGAATTGTAAGTTGACATTTTCTGGAAAGTTACTATAGGGATTGCACTGCTGATGTTGGTCATGGAATTTCACATCTGAGAATGTCAAGGTCCACTTCAAAAAGGAACTCTTGAATAGAAGGCATTAAAAATGCAAAGTGCTGAACTTTATTCTGTCAGGATAATGGGACCTGCTAACCAGTCAGCTACCCAGCAGACATTCAAACCCCTCTCTGGAGGACAAAATAACTCCATCTCCTGTTCGTTTCTAATATCTTGAAATGTGTCAAAAGTTTCTGAGGTGAAAGATCGAAAATTTGATTACATTTGCAACAATGACTGCAAGACGGGTTAATTGAATTGCTTCTTGGAATATACAGACAAAACTTTCAAGAATTGGTTTTGCAAAGTCAGAAACAAAGAGAAAAATGAAAGTTATCTGAAAACACCGCTGAAAGCAGCAGCAAGGAATCGCTCTATGAAACCCCCTCTCTCTCTCTCCCCCCTCTCCCTCTTTCTCTCCCTCACTCCCACTCCCCTTCCCACCTCTGTAGCTAAAATTGACCACTGCAAAGTGCCATTATCAGAACATCAATTCAACTCCAGAAGGAAACTAGCTAACTTCAAATGACTACAATATTCAACAGTCTATGCCTCAGGGACAAGCAAATGATATTGTTTCAGTGTGCGTGTTTATTATTTTTTCTCCCTTTGACTCAAGGAAACCCGGTTTGATTGGCTCCTTATTAAAAGGTAAACATATTTGGATTGGAAAAAGCATCCACAGTGAAAATAAATGTTAAAAAAACAACCGAGTCCCACCTGATTGTAACAATGTTCATGGGAATTTCCCATCGCTATTTTTCTAATACAACAACTAACACAGAAGTTAAATTAATGGATTAATGCATCCATTAAAATGGCAGGTGCACACTTAATGCAAGCCTGTTGCACAGTAACATCACAGATAATGGGGCGAATTTCCCATTCCGCTCGCCATGGGAATCGAAGTGGGTGAGGGGCTGACCATGGAAAGGTCTGTTGACCTCAGGCGGGATTTTCCAGTTTCGGGGCAAGCGTGGCCAGAAAATCTCACCCATTGATTTTGTTCTTAAATCCTCTGGAGTTGAGGCCACACCTGAGCAGCTATGAAATTATCAAATGGTGGAGCAGGCTTAAGGAGCTGAATGGTTTACTTTTGCTCCTAATTTGTCTGTACATATGTATGTCCATTCACTCATATCAGAATTTTTCTCAAAATCACAGAATTTCCCTGCAGCATAGTAACCTTTCCGTTATGGTATTATGAAGGACAAGCAAAGATGAAAAAAGTACTTGCATTTAGATGGCACCTTTCACAACCTCAAGATATCCAAATCACTCTACAGCCAGTGAGGTTCTTGTGAAGTGTCACCACTGTTGTGGAAAACACAGATAATTTGCTCTCAGCAATGTTCCAGAAACAACAACGAGTTAATGACAAATAGATTTTTTTGGTAATGTTGTTTGAGAGATAAATTTTGCCCACAACATAGGGGAGAACTTCCCTGATCTTCTTCAAAATTGTGCCATGTGGTCTTTTATATTAACCTTCGAGGGTAGATGGAGCCTTGGTTTAATGTCTCAGCTGAAGGACAGTGCTTCGCACGGTGCAGTGCTCATTCCATACTACCATGAAGTGCCAGCTTACATTATGTGCTCAGGTCTTTGGATTATCTTTCTACTCAGAAGTGAGCAGGAATAGCATTTAGCCCGTGATAACATCTAGTCATGCTTAATATCCCAAGATTTTCCTGCATTACTGCAGTGATACGGCAGCATTTTCAAATGGGATATTGCAAGACAAGCAGAGAAAGGCAGGAGAGAACTGGAAAAGAGAAAAATGTATTGAAGCATTAGTAATGATAACAGTACAATGAATAAAATAAATACCTGGAAATGGCAGATGTGATTCACTCAGCCTTTTAATTCTTTATATATTGGCAACAATCATTTCTCCTGCTGGATGGCAATCATCAGCAATCCCAGTCTGATTCAACTTTTGGAGAATGAGGCAAGTTATATTATTTATGGGCAGTCTGACCAGTTGTAACAAAGGAAGGTGGAAAAATATTCCATTACCCAATATGGCATAATAAGGAGAGCACCACCTAATTTTAGATTATGTCGTTGCATTTTTGGAACTAAACACTTGCAATAGAGACAAAACAAATTATTCAAGGAATGCAACATAATGATTCATATTACACAATATTATTACAGAAAGTAAGCTTAAAACAGTCACTGAAAATGGCTAGGGTGGGTCATTTTAGTTTAATAAAATGTAAAAGGCTATTAGGACAGATTTTTGTTTCCATGATTTAGTGTAAAAAGGATAATAGTGAATTGGCAACCTGTTTTACATCCCTTTTCTCTTTATATTTCAGTTGAAGTCAGTTATCAGCACGTAGCAGCCACTTAGGAATAAATGGTGATGCTGCTGAGATCTTATCAGTGACAGATGGGTCCTCTGTCTGGAAGGTGCCTGGAGACCTCCTGATAGTAGGCTAGGTGTCCAGTGAGCCTCCTTTAATTCCCAACCCAAATCCCTGGAGCTGCAGGTGTCAGAGGGCCACAGCTGTGGTGGCAGAAGACAGTAAGATTCCATTCTAATTCTCTAAGCTCTCATTGGACACTTTAATAAGGTAGTGAATGTTCTCCAGCATACACAGAGGTGGATTCCCTGAATGCATAAAGAAAGATGGTTGTGGTTGTTGGGGATCAATTTATTCAGTCCCGAGGCATCACTGCAGGAGTTCATCAGGATAGTGTTGTGGGCTCAACCATCTTCAGCTGCTTCATCGATGACCTTCCCTCCATCATAATGTCAGAGGTGGGGATGTTTGCTGATGATTGCGCAACGTTCAGCATCATTCGTGACTCCTCACATACTGAAGCAGTCTGTGGCCCTATGCAAAAGACCTGTAAGACCATAAGACATAGGAGCAGAATTAAGCCACTCGGCTCATCGAGTGTGCTCTGCCATTCGATCATGGCTGATATTTTTCGTATCCCCGTTCCCTTGATCCCTTTATTAATCAAGAACCTATCTATCTCTGTCTTAAAGACACTGAATGACCTGCCTCCACAGCCTTCTGCGGCAAAGAATTCCACAGATTCATCACTCTCTGGCTGAAGAAATTCCTCCTGGACAACGTTCAGGTATAGCTAATAAGTGGCTGGTAACATTCATGCCTCAAGGGTCAGGCAATGACCATCTCCAACAAGAAAAGATCCAACCACCTCCCCTTAACATTCAATGGCATGACCATCACTGAAACCCCCCCTCTCAAAACAACCTAGAAGTTACCATTGACCAGAAACTGAGCTTGACTAGACATAAATACTGTGAATGCAAGAGCAGGTCAGAGGCTTGGAATTCTGCAGCAAGCAACTGACCTCCTGACACCCACCTGTCAGGAGTGTGGTGGAATACCCTCCCCTGTGTGGAATGAGTGCAGTCCAACAACACTCAAGAATCATAACACTATCCAGGGCAACGCAGCTCACATGATTGGCACCACATTCACCACCCTCAACTTTCACTCCCTCTACCACTGATGCACAGTGGCAGCAGTGTGTGCCATCTACAAGATGCATTGCAGCAACTCACCAAAGCTCCTTCGACAGCACCATCCAAACCCATGACCCCTACCACCTAGAAGGACAAGGAAAGCAAATGCATGTGAACCCCTCCATCTGCAAGATCCCCTCTTGGCCACACACCATCCTGACTTCACTGTTGCTTGGTCAAATCCTGGAACTCCCTCCTTAACAGCACTATGAGTGTATGTACATCACTTGGACTACAATGGTTCAAGCAGGCAGCTCACTGCCACCTTCTCAAGGGCAATTAGGCCTGGACAATAAATGCTGATCTAGTCAACGATGTCCATATCCACGAAAGAATAAAAAAATCTAGTCACTTACCTGGAAGAGAATGCAAAGAATATTTACTGGAATGGTAGCAGAGATGAGGGACTTCAGTTGCATGGAGAATCCAAAGATGCTGGGATTTTTCTTTTTCGAGCGATGAGTTTAAGGGAATATTCAATGCAGGTATACAAAATTATGAAGGATTTTGAGAGAGTATCTAAGGCAAAATTGTTTTCACTGGCAGGTGGGTCAGTAACCAAAGGGTATAGATGTAAAATAACTGGCAAAAGGTAGAAAGTCATTTTTTTAACCAATGTGCTATTATGATCTGGCACTGACTGTCTGAAAGGGCAGTAGAACCAGATTTAATTGTGAATATCAAAAGATAAAGTAATGTAAATATTTGAAAAGGAAAGATTTACAGGGCTGTAGATCATAAGAACATAATGCTGCAAAGATTTAGTTGGTAATTCTTATGTTTTAGCCGATAACTTTTAATTTTCTGAATTAAAGTTTTAACTGTAGAAAATGATTGAGAGATTTGTAAAAACAATTCTGAAGTCAATGGAATTCAAACAAGCTTCGAGTTTATTACAATTAAAATGTTGGGGCCATGTTGATTCAAGAGCTTGACAGCTTGAAAAGGTAACATGTGACAGGTGGTCTTAGTTAGCTAAAGAACTGGAGACATGGGGCCCTATTTTACCAGTTTGATTCTAAGTGCTGGACGGACTTGAAACTGGGAGTGTTTCAGATCCGACTTTTAGACCAGTTCTCAGGTGTCCTCATACGCACTCTGAAAAAATATCAGCGATTCTGAATCGCGCTGCAGAAGCCTGCGGGCAGGGCTTAATGCACCCAAAATCCTGCAGGTCTGATCGGCACCTCCAACTGCGCATGCGCAGAAGAAAAAATGATAGAATGCGGCTCCCCCGCCACATTGCTCCCGGGCCAGATAATGCCTCCCCCTGGCCCCCACAGACATTGCCCCACCCCCACAACATTACTGACCCCCTTATCCCCCACCCCCTCTGCCACCCAGACCAATCGCAGGCCCCTCCCCCTTCCCCTCACTGATCTCAGGCAGAGTGGCAGCGGAGCCCCCCTTCCCCCTCATAGATCTCAGGCAGAGTGGCAGCGGTCCCCCTTTCCACCTCATTAATCTCAGGCAGAGTGGCAGCGGACTCTCCTTCCCCCACTGATCTCAGGCAGAGTGGCAGCAGACCCCACCTTCCCCCACCAATCTCAAACAGAGACCCGTCAGACCCACCTCCTCCACCACTGATCTCAAGCGGAGAGCCATCGGACGCTCGGCACTTACCTCCTCACTAACTGGAGCGCCCGAATCAGTCTTTTGTGGAGCATGTCTGTTTCGCGCCGATTCTGGATGGACGAACACAGTGGTAAAGGGGGATGTGCCGGTAAAGTTGGGCGAGCAGCCCATTAGATCAATTTAAATGCATGCAAATGTATTTAGATCGCCGTTGCGCCCGTTTCAGGTTGGACCCGATTGCGGCAATTTTCGGGACTTGGTAAGGTGGCTTGGAGGTGGGCACGGATGGCGCTACTCGCCTCACGCCCAACTCTACCAAGTTTTCGTGCTCGAAAACGGGTGCAACGTGATGGCAAAATCGGGCTCATGAAGTCTGCAGGTATTTCAGTAAAGTTATTCACGTCTTCAGGAAATTTACGGAAAGCTTTGGATTTAAAAGATAGTTAATTTGCAATTCTACCTGGGCCACATGTGTACATTACCATGGAAATGAGTAGAACTCAGTGAAATTCTGAGCTGATCTCTGACAATTCAGTTAGTTTAACCAGCAGGTAAAAGACTGATTGAGAGAAGCAGCTAAGCCACTATGTTAGTTTAGGGCCTTATGTAACTTGTAGCTCCTTGCAAGTCAAGAGATAAGGCCAAACCATTTCCTGAAGTAGACTAAGTGCTGGACCTGAAGTGGGAGCTGGTGTTCAGTACAAAACAAATTTGGAAAGGGAAGAATTGATCAGAAGATTAAAGGAAGGAAGTGACAGTAAGCTTCTCACTAAAAGGCTTTTAGCCTTGTTGCTGTTGGAGTTCTGCAAGCAGTTACAGTTTGAAACCATAGCAGTGGTTTGCTGTGCCACTCCTGCCTCTTGAAGGCTGTCATAGACAGAGAAATGTTGATGCAATACACCGTGACGAATTTCTTTCCAATGCTGCACATGGGCATTGGAGGCAAGGCCAGCATTTATTGCCAATTCCTACTTGCCCTTCAGAAGGTGGTAGTGAGCTGCCTTCATGAAACACTGCTGCCCATGTGCTGTGTATTGATACAACTGAAAGGCTTGACAGATCCTAACTTTGGGCAGCATCTTGAGCCCACTCTCAGCATTGCCAGCATGGGCTCAAGATGTGGCAAAACCCGGAAGTCGTTGATCTCACCAACGAGATTGCGACATCTGATTTTTGCCACCGTTCGCCAGCGATGTAATCAGGTTCAGGCCCACAGTGGGCGTGAACCTGATTTACATACTTTTTAATAGATTTTAATATAATTAACAATCCCCACCAGATGTTGAACTCCTGCCATATATTCACAATGCACTGATGTGACGTCACGTTGGCGCGGTTTACAAGAAGGTTGCCCAGACATGAAACTATCGTGGGGATTTCCTCAAGGGCATAAAGGTGAGTATAGCCCCTGGGGAAGATGGACATGGTCAGAGTTTTAACAACACCAGGTTAAAGTCCAACAGGTTTATTTGGTAGCAAATGCCATTAGCTTTCGGAGCACTGCTCCTTCATCAGATGGAGTGGATATCTGCTCGCAAACAAGGCATACAGAGACACAAAATCAAGTTACAGAATACTGATTAGAATGCGAACCCTTACAACCAACTAAGTCTCAAAGATACAGACAGCGTGAGTGGAGGGAGCATTAGGCACAGGTTAAAGAAATGTGTATTGTCTCCAGACAGGACAGCCAGTGAGATTCTGCAAGTCCAGGAGGCAAGCCGTGGGGGTTACCGAAAGTGTGACATGAACCCAAGATCCCGGTTGAGGCCGTCCTCATGTGTGCGGAACTTGGCTATCAGTTTCTGCTCAGCAACTCTGCGCTGTCGTGTGTTGTGAAGGCCGCCTTGGAGAACGGTTACCCGAAGATCAGAGGCTGAATGCCCATGATCGCTGAAGTGCTCCCCCACAGGAAGAGAACAGTCTTGCCTGGTGATTGTCGAGCAGTGTTCATTCATCCGTTGTCGTAGCGTCTGCATGGTTTCCCCAATGTACCATGCCTCGGGACATCCTTTCCTGCAACGTATCAGGTAGACAACGTTGGCCAAGTTGCAAGAGTAGATACCGTGTACCTGGTGGATGGTGTTCACACGTGAGATGATGGCATCCATGTCGATGATCTGAAACGTCTTGCAGAGGTTGCTGTGGCAGGGTTGTGTGATGTCATGGTCACTGTTCTCCTGAAGGCTGGGTAGTTTGCTGCGGACAATGGTCTGTTTGAGGTTGTGCGGTTGTTTGAAGGCAAGAAGTGGGGGTGTGGGGATGGCCTTGGCGAGATGTTCATCTTCATCAATGACATGTTGAAGGCTCCGGAGGCGATGCTGTAGCTTCTCCGCTCCGGGGAAGTACTGGACGACGAAGGGTACTCTGTCCACCATGTCCCGTGTTTGTCTTCTGAGGAGGTCGGTGCGGTTTTTCACTGTGGCGCGTTGGAACTGTCGATCGATGAGTCGAGCGCCATATCCTGTTCTTATGAGGGCATCTTTCAGCGTCTGGAGGTGTCTGTTGCGATCCTCCTCATCCGAGCAGATCTTGTGTATACGGAGGGCTTGTCCGTAGGGGATGGCTTCTTTAACGTGCTTAGGGTGGAAGCTGGAGAAGTGGAGCATCGTGAGGTTATCCGTGGGCTTGCGGTGAGGTGAGGTGCTGAGGTAACTGTCCTTAATGGAGATGCGTGTGTCCAAGAATGCACCGATTCCGGAGAGTAGTCCATGGTGAGTCTGATGGTGGGATGGAACTTGGTGATGTCATCATATAGTTGTTTCAGTGATTGTTCACCACGTGTCCAAAGGAAGAAAATGTCATCGATGCATCTAGTGTAGAGCATCGGTTGAAGGTCCTGTGCAGTGAAGAAGTCTTGTTCGAACCTGTACATGAAGATGTTGGCATATTGAGGTGCGAATTTGGTCCCCATGGCTGTTCCATGTGTCTGGATGAAGAACTGGTTGTTGAAGGTGAATACATTGTGGTCCAGGATGAAGCGGATGAGTTGTAAAATTGCATCTGGAAACTGGCAGTTGTCGGCGTTGAGTACTGAGGTCGTTGCAGCAATGCCATCATCGAGGGGGATGCTGGTGTAGAGTGCCGAGACATCCATTGTGACGAGGAGTGCTCCTGGTTCAACTGCTCCATGTGTGTTGAGTTTCTGTAGGAAGTCCGAAGTGTCGCGACAAAAGCTGGGGGTTCTTTGCACAATGGGTTTCAGGATGCCCTCGACATTGCCGGAGAGGTTCTCGCACAGGGTCCCATTGCCCGATACGATGAGATGGCCGGGTGTGTTTGCCTTGTGTATCTTTGGGAGGCAGTAGAGATCTCCAACGTGGGATGAGAGCACGGAGGGTGTTCTGAAGGTCCGGATCAAAGGTTTTGATCAGAGTGTTGAGTTGATGGGTGTGTTCTTTGGTCAGATCTGGACATGGCCAGACCTCTTATTCTGAAACTATGGGGACGATTCTCCCAAAAAGTTCAAAGTGCTAAGTTCACAGGAAAACTGGTGTAAGTCATGAGTGTTTTTTCAGTGGGAGTTAACATTTGAATCTCCCACACTCTGTGCACTGCAGAGGTCACAATCGTGAATATCATTAAAAGCTCGAGGGGTGGGGCCAATTCACGCCGGAGTCTGACAGTTCCGGAACTCTGTGAATGTACCCTAGTTATGACTGTAACACTACATTCTGCACTCCCTCATTTCCTTTTCTATGAACGGTATGCTTTGTCTGTATAGCACGCAAGAAACAATACTTTTGACTATACACTAATACATTTGACAACAATGAATCAAATCAAATCAAATGTGCAGTGGCCCTGAACTGTCAGCCTCCCATTTGCTGGCCAGCTCGATCACTGGCCAGCCCGGGACCCCCACAGTGCTGCCCCTCCAGCCCCTCGCACAGCCCGATCGTGATCCCCACAAGCATTCCCAGGCCAGCCCTGACCACCTCCCCATCCAGCAGCGCCCCGATCTACAACCCCGCTCTCCCCAACAGTGATGATCCACCACCCCGGCAGACCCACCCCCCACGCCGGCAGACCCCACCCCCCCATGGGAGGCAGACCCCCCCTCCCCCCAGCCCACCCCGGTTGCTGGCCTTTCTCCAGCCCCGATCGATCCAAATGGCAGAGTGGTAGCAGGACTCTCACCCCACTGATCGCCCCTTAGGCCCTGCCTCTAGCTGGCACTGCCCCCTAAACCCCATCCCCAATAGGCCCCACCCCCCTGGCACTGCCAGACATACATCGCTGGGAGATGCGTGCGTGTCGGGAACGCATGCGCAAATCCCATAAATCGGCGCAAGCGTGAATCCCCTGGCCCAACCCACCAAAAAATTAGCAGGTCGGAATGGGAGAATCGCCCCCAGTACCTTCCCCTCACAAGGGGAAATGTTCTCTCAGCATCTACCCTGTCATGCCCCCTCAGAATCTTATGTGTTTCAATGTGATCATCACTTATTCTCCTGAACTCAAACAAGTTTTGGTCCCAACCTTTCCTCCTTGGACAGCCCCTTCATCCCTGGATCAATTTATTGAACCTTCTCTAGTCTCCAATGCAAAGGCAACCAAAGCTGTAAGCAGTTCTCCAGATGTGGTCAAGAGTGGGATTAATTGGATATCTCTTTCAGAGAGCTGGTACAGGCACGATGGGATGTAGGGCTTCCTTTGAAGTTGTGAAATTCTATGACTTGTGAAAGGACAGACAGAGAGGGCAATGAACTGGGGGGAAATAACAGTGATAAGGAGTGTTGATCATCTGATTAATGGATTAAAGGAGGATAAAGTGGGATTGACCTCACTATACAGTGTAAATGTAGATAGTACAGCACTCTATGTCAACCAAGCAGTTGATCTGGTGCATAACTTGATAAGGCAGTCAGGATGTATTGTGGGGGAAAGATAGGAGTGAGTTCAATGTGATGAGATTCATCAACAGGAAAAGGAAGCAGCTGGCACTGAGATAGTTGAGGAGAGATCTGAGTCTCAAGGATTTCTGGAAGATCATTCACTTGAAAGACTAAGGAGTATTCTTCTTACTTCTAATTCATGATAACTATTCTCGGATATTCTCATTTTACCTGCACCAATTTTTTTTTAAATGCTGAAGTCCATGGTCCACGATTATGTGTCCACATTCACCGCAGTGCAAATGGCAACATAGGCGTAAAATATCGCCAGCCTCAGAAAATGAGAATCTTGCTGGCGAAATCTCATTTTCTAATTCAGCCCCCATTGCCCTCCCCCTGCACCCCCCAAACCTAAACTGGTGACATAAAGAGGTTTCCACCCAGGAGAGATGGATATTTCATTTAAATTCATTTCAGTATAACTAGCGGCCAGGGGGCACGACCGGGAGGCCTCTCTGGGGGAATCCATTGAGTGGGGGAGCAGGGAAAGTTTCACCTTCTCAGTTGGACTGTTTCCTCTTGTGCATGTTGCAGGGGGTTGTCCGTGGGTGTGGGGTTTCCGTGTGCATGTGGGAGGTGGGGGGGTTGCCTATTGGGGATAGGGATACCCTTCTATAGAATCATAGGTTCATGGGGCCTGATTTTACCATCACGTTGCACCCATTTTCAGGCGTGAAAACTTGGTAAAGTTGCGCGTGAGGCCAGTAGCACAATCTGCGCCCACCTCTTCCCCCTTTACCAAGTCCCAAAATGGGCGCAACAGCCATTTAAATGCATTTGCATGCATTTAAATTGACTTAATGGGCTGCACGCCCAACTTTACCGGCATTTCCCCCTTTAGCACCGCGTTCGCCCATCCGGAATCAGCACGAAACAGATGTGCTCCACAAAAGTCCGATTCAGGCACTCCAGTTAGCGAGGAGCTAGGTACCTAGCGTCCAACGGCTCTCTGCTCGAGATCGGTGGGGGGTGGGGTAAGGGGGGTCCACTGCCACCCTGCTTGAGATCAGTGAGGGGAAGGAGGGTCTGCTGCCACTCTGCTTGAGATTGGTGGTGGGAAGGGGGGGAAGGGGCCCACGATCGGTCTGGATGGCGGGGGTGTGGGGGGATAAGGGGATCAGTAATGTTGTGGGGGTGGGGCAATGTCTGTGGGAGTCAGGGGGAGGCATTATCCAGCCCGGGAGGGATGTGGCAGGGGAGCCGTATTCTATCATTTTTTTTCTGCGCGTGCGCAGCTGGAGGTGCCGATCGGAGCTGCAGGATTTTGGGTGCGGTAGGCCCTAACCAGAGGCTTGTGCAGCACGATTCGGAATTGCGGATATTTTTGCAGGCAGAGTGCGTAAGGGGATGCCTCAGATCAGGTCTAAAAGTCGGATCTAAAACACTCCCAGTTTCAAGTCCGCCCAGCACTTAGAATCAAAATGGCAAAATAGGGCCCATAGAATCCCTACAGTGCAGAAGGAGGCCATTCGGCCCATTCAGTCTGGACTGACCACAATCCCACCCAGGCCCTATTCCCTTAATCCCACATATTTACTGTTAATCCCCTGACACGAAGGTCAATTTAGCATGGCCTATGCACCTAACCTGCACATCTTTGGAGTGTGGGAGGAAACCCACGCAGACACGGGGAGAATGTGCAAACTCCACACAGACTGTGACCTGAGGCCGAATCGAACCCGGGTCCTTGGCGCTGTGAGGCAGTAGTGCTAACTATTGTGCCACCTTGCCACCCTAAATCTTCCAATCTTGGAATTCCCAGCTGCAGCTTTCTCTGGCCCCATCCTGCCAGCGTGACAGCGTGGATCATGCCTGCAGATTGTTTCTGCACAGTATGCTGGATTATCTGGAGAGAAAAGTCGGCCGTGCAGCCTGCGAGCTGTGTTCCCATTTTCTTGCCTCAGTCAGAACTCTGTGCAGAGAATGGAAAATTCTGCCATGTGTTTATGCGAAGTTGGTGAAGCCGGAATTCCAAACAAGACAGAACACATGCTTGATGTTCACAGGATTTCTAATGCTGGTGGGAGAGAGACCAATAAATATCATAAAACTAACAAAGATTTGTCGTCTTCCCCAGGGACTGATGAGGTCATGTTTGAGGCAACAAGGTGAAGCAGCATCAGTTGCTTTGTTTTCACTGGGACAAGTGAAGGTTGAAAATTAGCAGGACAATATACAGGATCAGTGAGGTGAACTATCAAATCTTGAAATAAATTTAATTTACTTAGTACTGAGGATATGACATATCCTTTTAGGTAAAAAGGTAAAGTCACCAGATGACCATAGGCTGCTATCCCCTTGGAGGGGGAGAGCTGACAAGAGGTGACTTAACCTGAAGATCACCGCACTTCAGGGAAGGGGCAAAGTTGAGAAGGAGGGGCCTTCATGAATAATTTCAGCCAATACAGGAATTGAACCCGTGCTGTTGGCATCGTTCTGCATCATGAACCAGCTGTCCAGCCAACTCAGCCAAGCCAAATCACAGAATTATTGTGGTGCAGAAAAAGACCATTTGGCCCATCATGACTGCACTGAATGTCCAGATGAACATCATGGCTGAGTGCCATTCCCTGGCCTTTTCCCCATCCCCAGCACACAACAACTTTATTTATCTATCACCTTTAGTACAGAACAACGTCACAAAATGTGTCACAGATGCATACCCAGAAATAAATAGACACTGAGCCAAAGACAAAGTGGAATTTAGTGGCCCTGTCACAGAGAGGATGGGGCAGGAAAATGCAGCAATGCATTCAAAAGTCCATTGACTTCGGCAGGAGTGGAAAATCCCACCAGTGTAAAATTCCACCGCCCTTTGGGAGGGAAGATCAAAAACTTAGTCCAAAGAGGTGACTTTCACAGAGGATCTTAAAGGAAAATAACAAGATGGAGATGTGAAAGCATTTAGGCAGGGAATTCCAAATTGTGGCGTTTAGAAGACTGAAGATACAATGACAAATTGTGCAGCAAAGGCAGGAAGATACACAAAAGGGCAGTCAGAGGAACAGCAAGTTCAAGAAGGGTTGTACGGCAGGTTACATTGATTGAGATGAATGAAGTTATTGGGGGATTTAAACGTGAAGATGACAATTTAAAATCTTTGGGGGAGAGAGACTGGAAATCAGTGACATGGATGACAGGTAAAATCCAGAGACAACCAAGTTTTGAATGGACTGACATTTATTGAGAATGGAGGAGGAAAGGCCAATGACAAAAAGCATTGGAACAGTTGAGTCTGGAGGTAGCAAAAGTAAAGATAAACGTTTGAGCGGCAGATGAGCTGAGGAAGGTCAGTTTACAGGAATGGAAGTACAACATTTTTGTGATAGAGTAGAAATGATATCATTAAGAAAACCAGGTGATGAAGGATAGAACTGGAGCCAATATTTACACACTTTTATAAACATTGATTTACAGAGATGTGTGCAAGTGAATCCTTAGTTCTTGTCCACCACTTCCATACAATTAACATACAAGGCTTCATGTTCAACTTGGGATTGAATGAGATATTGAGGTGTTTCAGCCTGACACAATGACTGGTTAGGGGAATGGAAATGTTTGCTAGAATGGGCGGCACGGTGGCACAGTGGTTAGCACTGCTGCCTCACAGCACCAGAGACCTAGGCTCAATTCCGGCCTTAATTCACTGTCTGTATGGAGTCTGCACATTGTCCCATGTCTGTGTGGGTTTCCTCCCACAGTCCAAAGATGTGCAGGTTAGGTTTATTAACCATGCTAAATTGCCTCTTAGTGTCAGGAGATTAGCAGGGTTAGTATGTGGGGTTACGGGGATAGGGCCTGGGTAGGATTGTGGTCGGTGCAGACTTGATAGGCTGAACAGCCTCCTTCAGCACTGTAGGGATTCTATGATATACAGTTTGAGGTGGAAGCTGAAGGCAATGGTTTTTGTTTTTCCAGTGCTTAATTGGAGGAGATTGCAACTTAGGCAGGGCAGGATTGAAGCCGTAAAACTGTCTAACCCATGCGGCAGGAGAGTAGGGGTAGAGAGAAATGGTTAAGTGGTAGAGCTGGGTTTTAACAACTCTGTATGGAATTTGAACCCCCATGCCTCTGCTTGATGTTGCCAAGAAGCAGCACACAAATGAACAAACTGAGGGAACCATGGACAGATTGTTGGGCACTGCAAAGATAACAGTGTGGAGGTGGGAGACAAACCAGTCCTGGAAATTGATGGGGGACAGTCATTGCTACTTGCACTCACTGCCCAACAGATCATCATGGAGATAATTTTTAATATTGCCACATAGACAGTAACCTGGAAGAATGGGTTGCCTATCCTTCCATGTAACTCCTTCCATTAATGGAATAAAATCAGGTGGGCTATCGACACAGATCTGTCTCACTTGCTAATCGTTCAGGCTTTAATAAAAATTGCCCCCAAAGAATGACAACAGAATTTTGCAAACAGTTCAGCTATCCAAGCTTTCAACGGGAACAGGAACATTCTGAACGAAAAGGCAGGAAATTGGGCAGCAATGAAATATTACTTTTGCTGTCCTGAAGTAAATCTTCTGAAATTATAAATAACAAAATATTTATGAGTGACAAAGTAACAATAAACCTACCTGCAATATTCACAAATGTTTACATTACAAAGCACACTATTGGTCCATCCGACAATTCAGTCGGTTTAATTAAAATACGGCAATAAACCACCTACTTTCTGGTCAGAAAGTGATTAGACTTCTGAAATATCTCCATCTCCAGGTGAGTGTTGGATTATAAACTCAATGTATAAATAGTTAAAAACACAAAAGGACAATACTTGTGTGTAGCTTTAATACTTAAAATTCTTAAATCCAGAATTCTGCGCAAAGATTGAATAGCCAAGAATCCTATACTTAAGTCTTAATTATGCTTGGTTTGGAGCTATGTGGAGTTAATTATATCTGTGGTATGTACTTTACAGAGCTGTACAGTATCATCCAGGCTATCAGCTGGAAACAAAAGACATCTAAACAGAAGGTATGAAATTAAAAATGATTTTTAGAGTGTGTGATTAAAATAGCCCAAACGAGACTTGTCTACTTCAGTGTTAAATAAAACTTGGCATCTGCAGATTTCCTTTCAGGAAGTAGTTTACTGATGACAGCCAACAAAGTGATGAAGTTGTTCTAACCGCCTCGAAGGGCCAGAATGCATGCAGCACAGTTTGCTTTGATGTGGGTAAATATGTTCCCCCTCACTCCACCCTGGCCAAAACCCAAGCCCAGGAGGGAAATGACCTTCAGTTACTACAAGGTATTTCCTGATTTAACAAAGGTCTTCACATCATTACTCAGCTCCAAGTCAGTGTCCAAATTTGGAAGCAACTGCTCTAGTTCATGTGCATTAGGTTCCTTGGAATGAAAAGAGATGCTAAATTTGGCATCAAGTGTCCTACAGATCTTTTGTGAACAGTCTGTTTCAGGGGAGTAAAAAAAAAAGATTTGCATTTATTCAGCACATTTCATGACCTATCATCATAAAGCATTTACAATCAATGAAGTACTTTTGCAATGTGGTCAATTTGCAAAATGTCGAAAAAGTAGCAGGCATATTATACGCAACAGGCCCTCACAAACAGCAATGTTTAACATCTCATCCTTAAGCCAACACCTTCAGCAATGCAGCACTCCCTCAGTACCGCACTGAGATGCCTAATTAACTTACGTGCACAAGTGCGTGGAGTGGGACTTGACTCCACATTTGAAGAAGAATGTAAAAGCATTGGAAGCAGTTCAGGGAAGGTTTACTAAACTAAAATCAGGAATGGGTGGCTTGTCTTATGGAGATAGGTTGGGCAGGCTAGGCTCGTATCTGCTGGCGTTTAGAGGAGTAAGAGGCAAATTGATTGAAACATATAAGATCCTGAGGGGGTCTTGACTGGGTGGATGTGGAGAGGATGTTTGCACTTGTGGGACAATCTAGGACTAAGGGTCATTGTTTAAACATAGGAGGTCACTCATTTAAGACACATGTGACAAAATGTTTTCTCTCAGAGGGTAATGAGTCTTTGGAACTCTCTTCCTCAAAAGGCAGTGGAAGCAGAGTCTTTGAATAGTTTCAAGGCAGAGGTAGATAAATTCCTGATCAACAAAGTGGTGAAAGGTTATCTGGGTGGGCAGGAGGTTACAGTCAGATCAGCCATGATCTTAATGAATTGCGGAGTAGGCTTGTAGGGCCGAGTGGCCTACTCTGCTCAGACTCACATATTTCCCTATGTATGTGTGTAATAGCACAAACAATTCACACATCAGAATTTCAATTTTAGATCAGGAGTTTGCTACTCTCAGTTGTTCCTTAGAAGTAGATATGTGCAGACTTATGTTTCATGGCCTTCGAGTCTCCTTAAACCATTAGATTAAATATGTGCTTCATGCCCTCTGAAACTTGCTGAAACCCCACATTGATCTTAGAGAAAAGTTGAGAAAGACTGGAAGAAGCAAAACTCTTGTTTGGCATTAGTAGGTCAGAGAAGTCAGAGTACAGACACAAACTGAGGAGGAGACTGGCAGATAGTTTAGTGACAAATAGGAAAGCAAAATGAATGATTGCGTAGGGGAGGTTTCAGATATCTTGTTCAGTTACCCTGTTGATCTGAGAGAAGTGTTAATGGCCTTATCAACGGATTGCATAAATGTACAATGAGATGGGAAACCTAAAATTTATAAGAGTCAAGATTTTAAATTAAATGGAGCATGTAAGAAAATGACATGCTTATAAATTTAATGAAACTTTTTAAAAATGTTAACCTACATTATGCTCCAGTGGAGGACAGGGTTGCTTTAATGGTCCATCCATTACATGAAGGCATGTAGCGCTGCTAAGCGAGATAGGATTAAAGAAAGTGGAACATCTTCTCATCAAATAGCACATCATGCTGCACGGTGTCAGAATAACCTTTTGATAAATGTTTTAACCGTATCCACTCTCATGATTCCAAATTATAATCACCTACCTTTTGATCACGTGTCCTCAGTGCACACAGTATGCACTGTACTCAGAGCACGATGCCTGATCGTTACACAACAATCTCCCTCATACTCTTTATAAAAATTATGCATCTTTCAGCTTTTTAAAGACATGGGCCCACGTTTTCCGAAAATTTGCACCTGGGCAATATTATGGGTGGAATCTTATCATTTTTGCACCAAGTGTTGGCTCCGTCGAGAATTCAGTGTGCACTTTGCAAGTTGCAGAGCCAGCATTTCTTTACAGATAATTCAGCATGGAAGCCTGGTCCACCATGCTGGCGGGATAGGGCAGGAGAAAGTCAGCAACATTCAGAATCCTGAGATCAGGCTACCCTTCAAAGATCTCCGACCTCCAGTAACCAAAAAAGACAAAGCCCCCCACATACATAGGCAAGAACAAGACTCCCACCCACAAACACAGGAACCTACTCAGGGACACGGGAACCACTCCCCATGAAGCTCCCCAAGGGGACCCCTTTTTTTAAAAAGTTTATCAGTGTCACAAGTAGGTTTACATTAACACTGCAATGAAGTTACTGTGAAAATCCCCTTGTCGCCACACTCCAGCGCCTGTTCGAGTACACTGAGGGAGAATTTAGTATGACCAGTGCACCTAACCAGCAGGTCTTTCGGACTGTGGGAGGAAACCAGAGCACCCGGAGGAAACCCACGCAAACACGGGGAGAACGTGCAAACTCCACACAGAAAGTGACTCAAGCCGGGAATCGAACCCAGGTCCCTGTCACTGTGAGGCAGCAGGGCTAACCACTGTGCCACCCTTAGGCACCCCTCCTTTCACTGCCCCCTGACACCCTGGCAGTGCCAAGATGCCAGGGGACAGTGCTATGGGCAGTGTCAGAGGGCAGTGTCAGGGCAGTGCCCAGGCATGTCCCTCTTTCCCTCCCCCCCACCCGGGGGCTCTACTTCCTGTGCACCCTTGAAGAGTTCCCTTCACCTGGTTCACGTTTGTAAAAACCTGTTGTAACCTACACTGACGGGACATCATGCGGCGAGGGGGAATTCCTAATGGGGAGGATGATTTGCCCAAGAAGCCCGCTAATGATATGTTAATGTATTGAAATGTGGTTCCTGACATTTCTGGGTGGAAACATTGTTACGTCACTGGCAGGGATGGGGAATCCTGCAAATGAGATCTCATTGGCAAGATTCTCATTTTCCAGCTCTCACAGGATTTTCCGCCCATGTCACTATTTGCACACACCATGAACTCAGGCATAATATCCCCTCCTGTATCCATGATGTAAGCTATTATCATAATGCTGAGTTCAAGGAAATGATGGTATGAATGATATGCACCAATACGTATATCACACCATAACTGTTTGGGACCTTTCGGTTGGACTCCATACACTCTCACCCAACTATTTATTAGAGCACCACCTCTCCCATTAATATCAATGGCAAGATAGAATTTGTGGAATTGTTAGCACTGTGTTTATTGCAGCCATTTAAATCATTACAGAATGGACCTGGAAATCTCAGAATTAGTATCAATCTCTCAGCAGATTTCCTGAGGATGACATTTTTACTGACTCGTAGGTATTGACTCTCATAGAATTTACAGCAACATGTTCATAGAATCATAGAATAGTTATGGCACAGAAGAAGGCCAATCAACCTGACCTGTCTGTGCTGGCTCCTGTGAGGTGTAATTCGCTAGAGTCACTGCCCTGTCTCCTCCCCGTCATTGTGCACATTCTTCCTTTTCAGATGATAATGCAATTCTCTCTTGAATGCCTCCATCGAACTCCACCACACTCACAGGCAATGCATTTCAGATCCTAATCACTCACTGCATGAAAATATTTCTCTTCATGTTGTAATTTCTTCTTTCACCCATTACTATAAATCTGTACCCCTGGTTCTAGATCCTTCTGCCAATAGGAACAGTTTCTCCCCATCTACCCTATCTAGACTCCTCATGATTTTGAATACCTCTATCAAAATTCCTCTCAACCTCCTCTAAGGAGAACAGTCCCAACTTCTCCAGTCTAGCAATGTAACTGAAATTACTGAAGTTCATCCTTGGAACCATTCTCATTAATCTTTTCTAAAGCCTTCACATCTTTCTGAAAGTGTGGTGCCCAGAACAGGATGCAATACTCCAGTTGAGTACAAACCATTGTTTTTTTTATAGGTTTAACATAACTTCCTTGCTTTTGTACTCAGTGCCCCTGTATTTATATACCCCAAAGTGCTGTATCCTTCATTAACTCCTCCCTCAACTTATCCTGTGTAAAAATTTAAAGTAGAAATTTGGATAATGTATTAAAATATGGAGCTTAAATAATCAAATTTACTCAGTGATTCATTTTAACTCTTCTGATTTCAAATAAGACGTAAATCTGTAGGGTAAGACAAGGCCATTCAGATAGCAAACTCAAAGAAACTTATTCAAAGTGGAGTATAAATTAATGCAGGATTATAATATCAAATTAGTTAAGCCAAATCCTCTTTCTGAACTGGAATCATTTCAAAGTAAGTAAACCAAAATACAAGTCTATATACCAATCCAACAGACTTTACAATTTCCAGTGGATGATGGGACCCCAGAAGCGTAACCACCTTCTTCGTTCAAACAAGTGTCCTTCGATTAGAACAGCAAACAAGCCTTCACATCCTTCCTAAAGTGTGGTGCCCAGAACTGGATGCAATACTCCAGTTGAGTCCAAACCATTGGTTTTTATAGGCTCAATGTAACTTCCTTGTTTTTGTACTCAGTGCCGCTATATTTATATACCCCAGAGTGCTGTATCTTGCATTAACTCCTCCCTAAACTTATCCTGTGTAAGAATTTAAGGTAGAAATTTGGATTGTGTATTAAAATATGGAGCCTAAATAATCCCTTTAACCTGTTTCTATTCTCTTCAATGGACACCATGTCATGTCAGGCCACATGACTTTAGTTCATTGATTAGTCTTAGCTACTACTAGAATAACTTGATTTGTTTTAAGTGCATACTTTAAAAATAGCTCCTTGGAACAAAAGCAGTTTTCTGGAAGGCAATAAGAGTTCTTCCCTAATCTTGATAGATTGTGAACAATAAACTTATTTGGGGCCTAGAATTTGAAAGTCTAAATAATTTATCATTTTGATTTTATATTGCCTCTCTGCATTCCTCCTACCAAAATGAATTGTTTCACACTTCTCTGCATTAAATTTCATCTGCCTCTTGTCCACCCATTCTACCAATCTGTCTATATTGTTTTGAAGTTCGACACTACCCTCCAGATAGTTCACAATGCTTACAGGTTTTGCATTGTCTGCAAAGTTTGAAATTGTGCTCTGTACACCAAAATTTAGGTCATTAACATATAGCAGGAAGAGCAGCGTTCCTAACATCGATCCCTGGGGTACTCGAATCTTCCTCCAGTAAAAAAATTGTTAACCATTAATCTCTGTTTCCTGTCACTCAGCCAACTTCTGATCCATGTTGCTACTGTCCCTTTTATTCCAGGAGCTCTAACTTTGCTCACCAGTCTTTTGTGTGGCACTTTATCAAATACTCTTTGAAAATCCATGGACTCTACATCAACAGCATTGCCCTCTTCAACTCTCTCTATTGGCTCATCAAAAAACTCAAGCAAGCTTGTTAAACACTGTTTGTCCTTAACCGGTGAAAGACAAATTCCTGGCTTCCCTTAGTTAATCCTCATTTGCCCAACTGACTGCTAACTTTTCCCAAATTATCATTTCTAAAAGCTTCTCCATCACTGAGATTACACTGCCTGGCCTGTTTAGTTACTGGGCTTATCTTTACATCCTTTCTTGAACAAGGAATTCCCCAGTCCTCAGGCATCAACCCTAAGTCTAAGAAAGATTGAAAAATTCTGGCCAGCGCCTTCGCAATTTCAACTCTTGCTTCCCTTAGTATCCTTGGATGCATCTCATCCAGTCCTGATGCCTTATCATCTTTAATTTCAGACAGCCAAACCCAGCTCCTCCTTATCAATGTTGAACCCTTCAAATGTCTGAACTATCTACTCTTTCAGCATGACCTAGGTAGCATATTCTTCCATGGTAAAGACAAATGCAAAGCATTCATTTAATATCTCAACTGTGCCCCCTGCCTACATTCATAAACACAGTAAGAAGTTTAACAACACCAGGTTAAAGTCCAACAGGTTTATTTGGTAGCAAAAGCCACAGGTGGCTTTTGCTACCAAATAAACCTGTTGGACTTTAACCTGGTGTTGTTAAACTTCTTACTGTGTTTACCCCAGTCCAACGCCGGCATCTCCACATCATGACTACATTCATAAACCCCATCTTTGATTTCTCATCAGTCCCATTTCCCTTACTTTTAAAGGCTCTCTTTATTGCTTTTCTTTTTTGTTCTTTAAATTTCCCTCAGAACTTTCCATATTCAGCCTGGTTCTTGGTTCTACTATCCAGTTGACATCTATCTGTTTATCATATTTTTTCTTCATTTTAAACTCTATCTCTTTTGTCACCAAGTGAGCTCTGGATTTGATTACCCTACCTTTCCCCTTCATAGGAATATACAACGGTGTCTGAAATATCACTTCTTTAAAGGTAGCCCATTGTTCAGTTACAGTCTTGTCTGACAACATTTGATTCCAATTTAGCTGGATCAGATCTATTCTTACCACATTGAAATTGGCTTTCCCCCAATTATTTACTCTTATTTTGGATTATTCCTTGTCATGTTCCATAGCCAACCTAAACGCTATAATACAATGATCACTGATAACTTATAAAATAATCACTTTTAAACCTTGTAATACTATGGTCCCCAAAATTTTCCCCTATGATACTTGATCAACTTGGCCCATCTCATTTTCAAGAAGCAAGTCCAGCAATGCCTCCTTTCTTGTTGGACTGGAAATATACTGCTGTAGAAAATTCTCCTGAGCACACTCTAGGAACTCTTGCCCCTCCCTGCCCTTTACACTACTGCTATCTGAGTCTATGTACGGATGATTAAAGTGTCCCATTATGACTACTATATAATTCATGCACCTTTCTGTAATTTCCTTGCAAGTTTGTTCTTGTGGATCTTTCCAACTATCTGGTGTCCTGTAGACTACACTGAGCAATGTAATTGCAACTTCTTTGTTCCTTATCTCTAGCCAAATTGATTCTGTGCTTGACCCGTCTGGCACATGGTCTCTCTCTTCAGCACTGAAATGTTCTCTTTAATCAATATTGCCATGCCCTTCTTTTTCCTTCCGTTCCTATCTTTGCTGAACACCTTGTATCCTGGAATATTTAAGAGCCAGTCCTGCCCCTCTTTGAGGCAAGTCTCCGGCATCGCCATAAAATCAGATTTCCATGTGGCTACCTTTGTCTGCAATTTGCCAATCCTATTTACTACACTCCATGCATTCACATTCATGCACAGAAACCCTAATTTTGAGGGTAATTCTCCCCCAAAAAATTCTAAGTGTCGAATTCACGAAAACTGGAGTTAATCCCGTTGATGAATTTCCTACACTCTGTACACCGCAGAGTACACTAGTAAAAATCAGTTCCGGGGGGGGGGGGCTATTCCCACTGGAGAGGTCGGCAGCATAGCGCTGAGTGGGCCACTGTACATGTGCCAATCTGTCATAGCGGAGATTGGGCATGCACAGTAACCCCGTGCTGCCTGACCCCCGATCGCTGGCCAGCTCCGCAACCCCGCATTGCTACCCCTCTGAGCCCCCCACGTCACCAATTGCTAACCCTCCGGACGTGTCCGGGCCAAACTTGACCCCCCCACCCCCACTTTGATCTCCCCCGCTCTGGCAGCTCCGATCTACCAATCCAAACCCTTCCCCTCCCCAATACTGACCCCCCTGACCCCCACGGCAGGCCGACTCCCCCCCCCCCCCCCCCAACGCCCAGTCCTGATCAGTGGTCTCCCTTCCTTGGCTCGCGATCCCTATACAGAGTGACAATCGGAACCCCGCCCCCACCGATCAACCCTCCAGAGGCCTCTCCCCCATTAGGCCTTGCCCCCTTGGCACTGCCCAATGCCTGGTGGGCAGTGCCAAAATGCCCCCTGGGCATTGCCACTTTGTCCCTTGGGCAGTGCCAGGGGCCAGGCTGGCACTGCTAAAAAGGTGGCAATGCCCAGGGGGCATCCCCCTTGCCCCCAACCCTCTGGGTGGCCTCAATTGCCCCATTCACTCCAACAGGGTCGAGCCGCTAGCTCCCCGTAAGTGGGGGAGCAATAGTAAACCCTGCTGGAGTGAACCATTCCTGGAAGGGGGGGGGGAATAGCCTAGTGGGCCCAGAGACTTCAGTCCTAGGCCCGCTGATGATATTTAAAATAGATTCAAATTAACATTTAAATAAATGATACAGATCTGCGCTGATTTCTTGTGCGAAGCTGACAACACCAGAAATCCGGCTGCCGCAGACTCACAGAGGCTGTGGTGCCCAGCGGGAAGCCTGTGAAACGGCCTCTGCTTGAGTCTCATGGCCAGCTGCACTACAAAAGCAGCGCAGCGGCCTGGGAGAATCGTCCCCATAGACTTTATTAATTTTCCCCTGACCCTGAACCCTCCTACTACCTTACCCTTTCCTACCCTGGTGCTATTCTGCCTCCTCAATATTCTGCATGCATTGGTATTTCTCTCTTGTTTAACTCCTTGATTTTCACACCCCTACCTAGTTAGTTTAAACCCCCCAAAATAGCACGAGCAAATCGCCCACAAAAAAATTGTTCCAAGTTCTGTTTAGGAGCAACCTGTCCAGCCTCCACAGATCCCAGCAGAACTGGTGCCAATGCGCCAAGATTCGAAAGCCCTTTGTCTTGCCAGTGCTACATCAACTTTATCCTCTTACATTTATACTCACTTGGCACATGGCACTGGGAATAATCAGGAAATTACTACTTTTCAAGTCGTGCTTGCGAATTTCCTACCTAGCTCCCTAAATTCTGACTGCTGGACCACATCCCTTTTTCTTCTTCAGGCATCACTACGGATGGTTGTTCCCTCATCCCCCACGGGGTGCTCTGCACTCATTCAATGAAATCCTTAATCCTGGCACTAGGGAGACAACACACAATCCTGGATTCATGCCTGAGGCTACAGAATCAGCTGTCTGTTCCCCTAAGTATTGAACCTCCGATCAATGTTGCTCTTCTAATCTTCTTCATGCACCCCAATGCACAGCAGAAACAATTCTGCCATGGACTTGACTCTGGCTGCACACCCCACAACAACCTTCACTCCCATCATTTTTCAGAACTGAAAACCAGTTGGAGGGCAAGATTTATTCAGGGGACACCTGTGCTACCACGGCATGGGGGCACAGTGATTAGCACTGCTGCCTCACTGCGCCAGGGACCCGGGTTCAATTCTGGCCTTGGGTGACTGTCTGTGTGGAGTTTGTACATTCTCCCCGTGTCTGCGTATGTTTCCTCTGGGTGCTCCGGTTTCCTCCCACAGGCCAAAGATGTGTGGGTTAGGTGGATTGGCCATGCTAAATCACCCCTTGTCAGGGGGACAAGCAGGGTAAAATACTTGGGGTTAAGGGATAGGGCCTGGGTGGGTTTGTGGTCAGTGCAGACTCGATGGGCCAAATAACCTCCTTCTGCGCTGTAGGGATTCTATGATTCTTCTTGACTGCCTGATGGTCACCTATTCCCTCTCTCCTTGCATCCATTCAAGCTGTCGGGTCACATCATGCTATACACGAAGCTCTCAAACTCACAGATGTGTTGCAATGATGCCAGTTATTGCTCTCACTCTGAAATCTAAAGCTTGAACTGCTGCAGCTCACAATTCTTCCTGAACATATGGTTATCGAGGGCATGAGAAGTGTCTTTGTGTTCCCACATGGAACAGGATGCACACTCAAGAAGCTAGAGTTGCCCTGTAATTTCTCAATCTTTTAGATAGTAAAATCTACTACTCAAAAAGGAAATAGCTTAGAGTTATTCACTTCTCTTCTGCTTACTCAATTAAATATAGGGAAGTTCACTTAAATGCTTAAGAAAGTTTTTTTAAAATTCCCAGTTCCTTAGGCTAACACTCTAACTTTGATGATGGGGTGCAAAGCTATAATACTTACCAGCCAATCAACTAGAGAGAATATAATCATTTCCCTTGAGACACAATGCCTTCACCATCACTGGATCCTCCACTATCAACATCCTGCAGGTTACTAATAAGCAGAAACTGAACTGAAGATATAAATACCGTGGCTGCAAGAGCAGGTCAGAGGATGGGAATTCTGCAGAGAGTCATCTCCTGACTCTGCATAGCCTGTCCATCATCTATGAGTTCAGGTCAAGAGTGTGATGGAATACTTCCCCCTTGCCTGGATGAGTGCAGCCCCAACAACACTCAAGAATCTCAACGCCATTCAGGACAAAGCAACACATTTGATTTGCATTCCACCCATCACCTACAACATTCAATCTCTCCACCAGCGAAGCAGAGTGGCAGCAGTGAGTACCGTCTACAAGATGCACTGCAGCAATTCTCCAAGGCTGCTTTGACAACATAATCCAAACCCACAATCTCTACTATCTAGAAGGACCAGCAGACACATGGGAACATCACTGCCTGCAAGTTCCCCTCAAAGCCACACACCATCCTGACTCAGAAATATATTGCTGATCTGCGCTGTGGCTGAATCAAAATGTTGCAACTCCCTCACACCATTGTGGATGCACCTACACCATATGAACTGCAACAGTTCAGGAAGGCAGCTCACCACTAAATTCTCAAGACTGATTAGAGATAGACAATAAATGTTGGCCTAGCCAGCAACACCTACAGCCCATAAACAAATATAAAAATCTCACAGTCTTCCTGTGATGCCATAGATCTCTCTATATCAAACTGCAGAGTGCCCCAGTCTGGTGCTGCTGCTGCTGTCATCTGTCAGGTATGCACCCTTCTCCCTTTGTCTCACTTGGTAGAGCTATTTCTCCTGTGTCAAATGTTTGTGAGCCTGAATTTTCACCAAGGCAGGACAACTCAAATGGAATTCCAACCCCATTGCTGGGGTTTCAAATTTTAACCAGGGTATTTTACGAGTATTTGGGTCAAAAGCACCCTGCATTCCCGACTCGGATGAATCTATTGCAAATTTAGGCTTTCCCTACTCCTCTGCAAATTTCATGGAGTCAGGCCAGGTTTGCAATGAGAAATGGGTCCTGGCACTTCAGAGGAGTTGTGAACCATAGGGTGTATGAGGGACCTTTCAAAACGGTAAGTTCAAAAGGCCCTCCTCATGCCATCCATGCCCAGGTTATGCCCCTATCCAACTCTTATGGCACCTCATGCTCCCCATACCAAGGTATGCCCCCACCCATCCCCATTGTCTCTCCTGAAAAGATAACGCCCCACCTACCACTTATGGCCCCTCATACACCCCATCTCAATTGGTAAAAGTTAAGCTAATTCCTTTGTTAAACTTAAACTGTATTGTTAAATAAAGTTTGTTTTGAGAAAAGCTTCCTAGTGTGTCGATAGAATCACGCATGGAGTGAAACACCTTATCCTCACACTAATGCCAAAATAGAAAAACTGCTGGAGTCTAGTCAGGCCTCATAACATACTTTGGGGTTTCTGGTACGTTAATAGGTGAACCTTTGTTGCACTTGCTCACTTCCTCTCTTAAGTAAGGAGACCAAAATGCACACAATACTCTTTTTTTGGCTCACCAAGGCTCTGTACAACTGCCTTACTCCTGACCTCAAATCCCCTTGCAATTAAGGCTAATGAAACATTTGCCTTCTGAATCACTTGATGCATCTTATGTTAGCTTTCTGTGATTTACAAACATAAATACCCAGATCTTTTTGGAAATCAACATTTCCCAATCTCTGCCCATTTAAACAATACTTTGCATTTCTGTTTTTCCTATCAAAATGGATAACTTCACATTTTTTCACATTATATTCCATCTGCCAAGGTCTTGCCCTCTCATTTAGCCTGCCTCAATCCTTTGAAGCTTTGTTGTGTCTTCACAACTCACATTGCCACCATGATTTCTGCCACCCGCAAACTTAGAAATATTACATTTGTTCCCCACATCCAAATCATTGATATAGATTGAGAACAGCTGGGACCCAAGCACTGATCCTTGCAATACCCACCAGACACAGACTGCCAACCTGAGAATGATCATTTATCACTACTGTTATCTTTTCATGAACCAATCTACAATCCTCTCCATATTTTACTCCTAATTCCACGTGCTTTAATTTTGCTTACTAACTTTTTATGTGGAACCTGATTGAAAGCTTTTGGGAATCTTCATACAACACACCCACCCTTATCTATCCTGCTAGTAACATCCCCGACAAACTCCAACGGGTTTGTCAAACATGTTTCCCTTTCATAAATCCATGTGACTTTGCCTAATCTTACCATTATTTTCTTGCTGCCTAGTTATCATATCCTTAATAATGAGTTCCAGCATTTTCCCTATGACTGATTACAGCTCTTTAATTCCTTGTTTTCTCTCTCCCTCCTTTCTTAAACAGAAGGGTTACCTTTTCTACCTTCCAGTCCACAGACATTGTTGTAAAATCTATAGAATTTTGAAAGATGATCTCCAATGCATCCACAATCTTTCCCGCCACCTCTTCCAACACTCTGGGGTGTCGATCATCAGCTCGAGAGGATTCATCATATTTCATTTCCCCAGCACTACTTTTTACTAATAATAATTTCTTTCAGATCTTCAATCTCACTTGGCTCCCCAATATTTCAGGAAAGTTTTTGTATCTTTCTCTGTGAAGACAGACACAAAGTATTTGTTTAGTTCCTCTGTCATGTCCTCATTGTACACAGTATGTTGAGGAACCAACTGAAGAATGGGTTATTTTAGATTTAGGATTGCACATTGAAAAAGAGGTAATTAATAATCTCATTGTAAAGGAGCTTTTAGGGAAAATGACCATAATATTTTACATGGGCCAAGACTTTTAGGATAGCGGCGTTTGCTATATCCCAATCTAAAAAGTTGGAGGGAAACACATTCCTGCTAACACTGTCTGTCCCACAGCAATTTCACACTCCAATGAGTGATCATTGGCTGGAGAATTGATGCAGACTCGATGGGCCGAATGGTCTCTTTCTGCGCTGTAGGGATTCTTTACACAGCTTAAATGTAGATAGAAACCCCTCATGATGACTGTAGTACCCTTTTACATGCACCTCTAATTTCCTGATTTTTCCTGTGCTCTACATCAGCAGTACTGTTCGGTGTGGCTTTTGCTACCAAATAAACCTGTTGGACTTTAACCTGGTGTTGTTAAACTTCTTACTGTGTTTACCCCAGTCCAACGCCGGCATCTCCACATCATGTCCTCATTACCCATTATAAATTCTCCTGTCTCTGCCTGTAATGAGCTCACATTTATCTTTAACTTTTTCCTCTCTACATTCCTATAGAAGCTTTTACAGTCATTGTTTATGTTTCTCACTAGTTTAATTTCATATTCTACTTTCTCTTTCTTTATCAATTTCTTGGTTTGCCTTTGCTGAATGTTAAAATGCTCCCAATCCTCAGGCTTACGATATTTTTGGCTACTTTATGTGCCTCTTCCTTTGATCTGATGGAATCTTTAACTTTGCTTGTTAGCCATGGTTGGATACTTTTCCTACTGATTTTTTGTACCTTAAAGGAATGTAAATTTGTTGCAAACCATGTATTAATCCTTCAGATGCTAGCCATTGCCTGCCTTCCATCATACCTTTTCATGTATTTTTCAAATCTACCACAAACAACATGCCCCTCATACTTTCATAGTTTCTGTTGTTCAAATTAAAGACCCTAGTTTTAAAACTAGGGTCTTTCCCAGTTTCAAACTTCATGGCCTGAATCCTATGCTCCCTATCGTTGGGTTTGTAGGTGGAGGGAGGGCATAAAATTACTTGAATGGGCTTCCCACTGGGTTTCCGCCACCTCTCCTTCACATCTCTGCAATCTTACACCGGAACAGGAGAGGCTTTGGATGGGTTGCCCTCCCTTGCCCCAATTGATGCCTTTAAATAGCCACTTATTGAGCTCCGTTTCCCGCCCAGCTTCAATTTTCAAGTTGGCAAGAGGAGCTGTATGGGGAAAGTCTGAAAATAATCAGCCTCAGGCGGGAAGCGAAGGGGAAGCGTCTCTATCGGAAGCCCCGTTTTAACTTTGGGAGATCCAGTTACTGCTGGACCCCCACCCCCAACCCTCACCTTTCCCTCAACGCCCCAAACCCCCACTGTCCACCTCCCCACAGCCCTCCCCAAATCTCCCCACCCTGACACCTTCAGAACACATCTCTTCCTGGAATCCTGGGACTTAGGCTTTGGTAAGTGTTTGCGGTCCCAGTCCTGTCCACTACAGCTTCTGTTGCTGCAGGGACAAGGGCAGGGCTTCTGCTTGAGCGTGGGGTAGAAATAGCGCCTGCAGCCAATGATCACTCATTGGAGTGTGAAATTGCTGTGGGACAGACAGTGTTAGCAGGAATGTGTTTCCCACCAACTTTTTAGATTGGGATATAGCAAACGCCGCAATCCTAAAAGTCTTGGCCCATGTAAAATTCTATGATATTATGGTCATTTTCCCTAAAAGCTCCTTTACAATGAGATTATTAATTACCTCTTTTTCAATGTGCAATCCTAAATCTAAAATAACCCATTCTTCAGTTGGTTCCTCAACATACTATTTCGGAAAACCATTGCGTGTACATTCCAGGAATGCATCCTTCTCTGCAATAGTGCTAATGAGACTTACACAGCTTAAATGTAGATAGAAACCCCTCATGATGACTGTAGTACCCTTTTACATGCACCTCTAATTTTTACTGATTTTTCCTGTGCTCTACATCAGCAGTACTGTTCGTTGGCCTATACCTAACTCCTTCCCATCTTTGCTGTCCCTTTCTGTTTCTTAGTTCTACCCAAACTGATTCTACATGTTGATCTTACGGTCTAAGATCCTCTCTCACTAATATACTGATCTCACCCGTCATTAACCATACAACCAAAGAATCCCTACAGCGCAGAAAGAGACCATTCGGCCCATCGAGTCTGCATCAATTCTCCAAAACAGCATCCCACCCAGGCCCTCCCCATCCCTGTAACCTGATGCATTTACTGTTGCGAATCCTACTAACCTACACATCTTTGGACACTAAAGTGGCAATTTTAGCATGGCTAATCCACCTAACCAGCACATCTTTGGACTGTGACATTGCCTCTTCTTTTTTGCCTATTCTTCCTCATTGCCAAATACCCTTGAACTTTCAGTTCCCAACCTCAGTCACAGCTCTGTGATGGCAATTAGGTCATACCTATTTACTTCTAATTTTACTGTCAATTCATCCGCCTTGTTTCGAATGCTGAATGCATTTATTTTGAGAGATTTTAATTCCATCTTACTGTTTTTACAATTTCTTCTATTAACTGATGGAGTACTCTTACACTCAGAGTTTGTCCACTCTGCCCCTTCCTGCCAGATTTTGGTAACCAAAATGTTACTATTCTACCTGCTTACCTCCTCCTCTCTCTCTTTCGTTTCTCACACAGCAAAATGGGCGGGAAACAGAGCTCAATAAGTGGCTATTTAAAGGCATCAATTAGGGCAAGGGAGGGCAACCCATCCAAAGCCTCTCCTGCTCCAGTGTAAGATTGCAGAGATGTGGGGGAGAGGTGGTGTAAACCCAGTGGGAAGCCCATTCAAGTAATTTTATGCCCTCCCTCAACCAACGTCACTGAAAACAGGATGATCTGGTTGCTATCTCATCGCTGATTTTGGTGTCTGACTGTGCATAAATTTTATTACCTACACTACAGTAGTGACTATATTTCAAAAGCTTTTCATTGACTGTATGATGTTTACATCTTGAGATTGTGGGAAGGTATAAATAAACCTGTTCTTTCCATAATACACTGTTCACTTTGATTAAAAATCAACAATTTCTTTACTAGAATTACTCATTTGGAATGAAGGCCAACAGTTTGTCCAGTGCTATTGCCTATTTAAAGCTTCCACAAACAGTTGCATTAATTTTCAGCTTACCAGAAATCTTTACATTTCGGAAGCAGGAACAGTTCAAAGTCAAAGGACAAAAATAAAATCCTTAAAAAATACACATAGGGCAAAGGTGAATCTGGTTTGCAACAAAGCATATTCTGACTCACCACAGAACAGTTGCAACTTATTCAGCTTCAAATCCTAGAATCTCTTCCAGTCTTTATCTGAAGATAAGTCACAGAAACTGCATAAGAGGCATTTATAACAATAAGTTAGGTTGCAATTGTCCTGGCAGAACCATAAATCTTTTGAAAACAGCCCTGAAACTTCGCAGTATCCATTGGTCTTGTAGCTGAAAGTCAGAATAGATTAAGGCAGGACACAGCTACTTTTAATTTGAATTTTTATTAAAGTTTTCATGCATCATGCAATCAATACAAAACAGCTTTCCTATCTCATATTGAACATGGCCAGACCGGCAATCATCATATGTTACAATGGGGAATACCTGCGCTGTAAGAATATAAACACAAGTGCTCAAGGTTAAATCGGAAATTATCAATAGCTATTCAGAGCTTATGGGTGGACAAAACTGAATTACTGATGCTAGGGTAAATATCAGTCAGAGTATGCTAATCAAATACATTTGAGGTATAGTCACTGTTGTCACGTAGAAAATGCAGCAACCAATTGCACAGAGCAAGGAGATAACGATCAGATAATCTGCTTTGGTATTGTTGTGTGAGAATAGATGTTTGTCAGCGTTGAGTCGGTACTCAGGCCTCAAGAGTGCGACTGGAACTCAAAAACTTTTAATTCAGAGGCATGAGTGCTATGACTGAGCCAAAGCTGAAACCTTATCGGAGACAAGATTTGGTTTAAAAAAATAATAGAACAGAGAGAAAGCCTAGGGAATACGAGGCCCCTTGTGACATGTTCAACTGTTTAAATTTTCATTTATAATAGTGTTAAATATTGATTCAAGCCATTCAAGATTAATATAAAGTTATTCTTGATATGTCAGTACTGTCATATAGATATTATTTTAGCAAAATTGCATCTTATTCCCTCGACACAAAGCACAGGGAGAAGGAAAGGGGAATTATGCCATTAGAATCTCTACCCACCTTATGTAGCTGTCCTCAAAAATGAGCTTCACCCAGATGGAGTTAATGAAGCAGAAGTGAGCATCCTGGAGCTTCCAACTACACTTGCCTCTTCAATCGCCAGTAGCACACCAGAAGAAGCAAACATTAGAGGGCCTGCGTTGGCTAAGCAGGAATGTTAGAGGAGGTTAGTTACTCCCTTTCTTGCCCTGGGTCAGGCTATGGTGCTAGAGGCTGGTGTTTTAAGGCAAGAGTCAGAAGACCCTGATGCCAGCAGCCCTTCCTGCTGTTGCAAATTTCTGAGGCCTGCACTTGCAGCTCCCCTGTTGCTCCAGCTCCTGTTCTGGGGAAGTGGGCAATGGAATCACAAATTCAGATTACTGCAGTTAGAGTGGACTTCAGGTGCCCGCTTGGCATGTAGACAGAGGGGCACAGGAAAATAATTTCTAAGAATTTCAGAGGAACTGTTAGTTGAAAAGGAGTAAGATCAATCTAGTTCACCTGCTATCATCTTGGCAGTCACTTGATAGAATGGAATTGCTGACTAATCATGCCAGTCAATCTCTGTCAATTAGTCTGCAACAGACCCAGATATGACATGAGGAAAACCTGAGTGGTGAAGAGATTTGAATACCAGAAGCACAAAGTTATCCATTCCTCCCAAGCTTGCTACACATACCACACGTCATGTCAAATTACTCAGTGTCCCAAATTATTCATAATCATAGGTTTGAGCAAACAACATTTCAAAGTGTTTGCCATTGTTCAATGGTAGCATGCCAGCTGCTGAGTCATGTGATATGATGATAATGGAGATGCAGACTAATCATGGCAATCAATCTCTATCAATTAGACTACCACAGATCAGGCCTGACATGAGGAAGACACCACAGTTTTGGGAACAATCGGTCCAAACTCAGCTTGCTGGAAGTCTAGGGGTTAATAGACAGCCTTAAATTCTAAAACTAAGCCATCATGTCTTTCAGCACTGTTATTAAATCTTGAATCATGTGAATTTTTGTTGTAGTTCAAATAATTTCCTGATGTAATTTTAATTGATATCTGTACTTCATATCAGCAGGCCTTATGATGTAGAGGGTGGCATCCTTAGCTCTGAGCCAGATGCTCTGGGTTTAAGTCCCATCCAGGATTTGATGACCATAGAAGGTGTGTTTCCAAGTGTTATAGAGTGTTATTATTATGCATCTTATTATTTAAATCCAATGCTAATGTCATCAGTAAGTGTTGTGCCGTCATCAGTTGTTGATGTTTCCACCTGTGTATATTCATATACTTTCGATTACCTTTTTATTGTCAAGTATATAATTGGTGCCTGCTTAGAGCACGTGTTGTATGTTATTCTTGTCACCTTTTTACGTGAGGAGAATAACATACAACACAAAGTTTTGTTAGGTTTGCCATGTGAGTGGCAATCAAGAGCTCTAACCAGTGGATTTTGTGGGGTTACCAACGGAAGACAAGTTGGCAGCACCATGGCTATGTTTGGATCTGATGAGGAGATGCCGGCATTGGACTGGGGTAAACACAGTAAGGAGTCTAACAACACCAGGTTAAAATCCAACAGGTTTATTTGGTAGCAAACGCCACTAGCTTTCGGAGCGCTGCTCCTTCATCAGGTGAGTGGGAGATCTGCTCATAAACAGCAAACAGGGCATATAAAGACACAAACTCAATTTACAGAATAATGAATAATGATTGCACTGCGAGTCTTTACAGTTAATCAAGTCTTAAAGCTACAGACAATGTGAGTGGAGAGAGCATTAGCACAGTTTAAAGAGATGTGTATTGTCTCCAGACAGGACAGCCAGTGAGAATTTGCAAGTCCAGGCAAGTTGTGAGAGTTACAGATAGTGTGACATGAACCCAAGATCCCGGTTGAGGCCATCCTCATGTGTGCGGAACCTGGCTATCAGTTTCTGCTCAGCGACTTTGCGCTGTCGTGTGTTGTGAAGGCTGCCTTGGAGAATATCAGAGGCTGAATGCCCGTGACCGCTGAAGTTCTCCCCAACAGGAAGAGAACAGTCTTGCCTGGTGATTCTCGAGCGGCGTTCATTCATCTGTTGTCGTAGTGTCTGCATAGTTTCCCCAATGTACCATGCCTCGGGACATCCTTTCCTGCAGTGTATCAGGTAGACAATGTTGGCCGAGTTGCAAGAGTATGTACCGTGTACCTGGTGGATGGTGTTCTCACGTGAGATGATGGCATCCGTGTCGCTGATCCGGCACGTCTTGCAGCGGTTGCTGTGGCAGGGTTGTGTGGTGTCGTGGTCACTGTTCTCCTGAAGGCTGGGTAGTTTGCTGCGGACAATGGTCTGTTTGAGGTAGTGCGGTTGATTGAAGGCAAGAAGTGGGGGTGTGGGGATGGCCTTGGTGAGATGTTCGTCTTCATCAATGACATGTTGAAGGCTCCGGAGGAGATGTCATAACTTCTCTGCTCTGGGGAAGTACTGGACGACGAAGGGTACTCTGTCCACCGTGTCCCGTGTTTGTCTTCTGAGGAGGTCGGTGCAGTTTTTCGCTGTGGTGCATCGTCCAGTACTTCCCCAGAGCGGAGAAGCTATGGCATCTCCTCCGGAGCCTTCAACATGTCATTGATGAAGACGAACATCTCACCAAGGCATTCCCCACACCCCCACTTCTTGCCTTCAAACAACCGCACTACCTCAAACAGACCATTGTCCGCAGCAAACTACCCAGCCTTCAGGAGAACAGTAACCATGACACCACACAACCCTGCCACAGCAACCGCTGCTAGGCATGCCGGATCATCGACACGGATGCCATCATCTCAAGTGAGAACACCATCTACCAGGTACACGGTACATACTCTTGCAACTCGGCCAACATTGTCTACCTGATACGCTGCAGGAAAGGATGTCCCGAGGCATGGTACATTGGGGTAACCATGCAGATGCTACGACAACGGATGAATGAACACCGCTCAACAATCACCAGGCAAGACTGTTCTCTTCCTGTTGGGGAGCACTTCAGCAGTCACAGGCATTCGGCCTCTGATATTCGGGTAAGCATTCTCCAAGGCGGCCTTCACAACACACGACAGTGCAGAGTCGCTGAGCAGAAACAGATAGCCAAGTTCCGAACACACGAGGACAGCCTCAACCGGGATCTTGGGTTCATGTCACACTGTCTGTAACTCCCACAACTTGCCTGAACTTGCAAAGTCTCACTGGCTGTCCTGTCTGGAGACAATACACATCTCTTTAACCTGTGCTAATGCTCTCTCCACTCACATTGTCTGTAGCTTTAAGACTTGATTAGCTGTAAAGACTCGCATTCCAATCATTATTCATTATTCTGTAAATTGAGTTTGTGTCTTTATATGCCCTGTTTGCTGTTTATGAGCAGATCTCCCACTCACCTGACGAAGGAACAGCGCTCCGAAAGCTAGTGGCGTTTGCTACCAAATAAACCTGTTGGACTTTAATCTGGTGTTGTTAGACTCCTTACTATGTTTGGATCTACCAGTGAGTTTGAGGAAGAGAATGAGGATTGGACTAAAATATGTGGAAAGGTTGAAACACTTTTCCTTGGCAAATGGGAATGCAGGTGAGGCTAAAAATGCTTAATTCTCCTGTGTATGGGCCAAAGGTTTACAAGTTAATGAGAAACTTAGTAACTTCACAGATATCAGGGAATATTTCATTTGCGAATTTAGTTGCACTCGTTCAGAATCACCAGAATCCTAAACCCTCAGAAATTATACAACATTTCAAATTCCATAGTCATTTTTGGAAGACGGGACAGTCTGTAGCCAACTTTGTTGCTAAATTGCGCCAACTCTCTGGACATTGTGGCTGGAATTTTACTGCCACCGCCCCAGAATCAGGGAGGGGCCACATCGCAGAACAGAATCCTCCATTGGCCTCGGGTGAGATTTTACGAGCTTCGCCCAATCGAGGTCATAAAATAGTGGCCTGTGAGTTTGGGACAGTTTTGGAGGACATGCTCCAGGACACAGTAGTTTGTGGTGTTAATTAGGATAGCATTCAGCAGTGTCCACTGGGAGAAACCACACTTACTTTTAAGTAGACTCTAGAAATTTTCCAGGGCACAGAAATGGTGCCAGTAATGTCAAAAGATATTCAGAAGGCCAATGGTGGTGCGCAGGCAGGTGCACTGCATCAAGTAAAGAAAGGGGTTGCAAGTAAAAAGGTGAAGACAGTGGAGTGTTTTAGGCGTGGAGGGTCACACTATGTGAATCATTGTAAGTTTATGGATGCTGTTTGTCACCAGTACAACAAGAAGGGGCATTTAGCAAAGAAACGTCGGGGTATTAATAGCATGTCGAAGGCTGAGCAGGGAGCTGAAAATGCAAGGAAGCCTCGGTCAACGGCTCATCACTTGTAAAGTTCAGACCAGGCAGAGGAGCATTCTTATGACATGTTTAATGTGAGCGAGGGGTATACAGAGCCTATTTATACTACAGTGGAGGTCGATGGTAAACAAATCAAGATACAGGTGAACACAGGTGCTTCTGTTTTGGCAATCAGTGGGGAGACCTTCAGGAAGACTTGAGGCTCGAAGCAGGCACAAGCCCTCATTCAGACAGGGTTCAAATTTCAGACATCCACTGGCGAGACTATACCATTGCTTGGAGCATTAGCATAAACAGCCAAGAGGGCGGCACGGTGGCACAGTGGTTAACACTGCTGCCTCACAGTGCCAGGGACCCGGGTTCAATTCTGGCATCGGGTCACTGTCTGTGTGGAGATTGCACATTCTCCTCGTGTCTCCATGGGTTTCCTCTGAGTTCTCCGGTTTCCTCCCATACTCCAAAGATGTGCGGGTTAGGTGGATTGGCCATGTTAAATTGACCAGGGGATTAGCAGGGTAAATACGTGGGGTTACAGGAATAGGGCCTGGGTGGGATTGTGGTCGGTGCAGACTCGATGGGGTGAATGGCCTCCTTCTGCACTGTAGGTATTCTATGATTCTAAGAGCACGGCTACTGGTGGTAAAAAGGAATGGGCCTAGTCTACTAGGACGTAGTTGCAAAGCTCAGGAAAATTCAGTTGAACTGGGGCAAGGTAAAACACACAAAAGTGAAAGAGGATGTCATTCGGAAAGATACTGAAGTTTTCAAAGACGAACTGGATACATTGTGGAGCAGTGCAGTTAAGTTATTCATAGATCCGCAAGCTACTCCTCACTTTTTGAAGTCCAGAACAGCGGCCTACTCCATGAAAGGTAAAGTGGGGAAGGAGTTGGAGTGGCTGCACAGGCTTGGAATCATTGAGCCAATTCAGTTCTCACTTTGGGCAGCTCCAATTGTTCCTGTTCTTAAAAGTGATGGTACTGTGGGTATCTGTCAGGATTACAAATTTAACAATAATCAGGTTTCCAGGCTGGATGCTAACCCGTTAACGAGGGTAGAAGATCTGTTTTCAACCCTTGTGAACAACTGATTCAGCTGAAAAAGTGGGTGTGCTGTGGAATTGTTTGTCTCATTGAAGTGTGCCGTGTTATTGAGAAGGTTGGGAACCACCAAACTACAGGACTGTCACCAGCTGAAATATTGACAGGTCTCACCTTGATCTGTTACATTCAGATGTCAAAGCAAGAAGGAGACAAGAAAAGCAGAAGGAGAGATATTTTAACCTGAATGATTGTATTTATGTCAGGAATTCTGGCAGTAATCAGCACGTAGTGTTATTCTTAACCAAAGTGGTCCAGTATCTTAGGTAGTGAAATTGAACAATGGAAGGGTTAATCGCAGACACCAAGATCATATCCGTCCATATCAAGGCTTGGAGGTCGCAAATCTTCCAGATAACACAATGGAAGGAAATGTTGCTGTGGAGATTCCACCAGGAGTGTTCCCTGTTATACCAGGATTTCTTTACCAGGACTCTGCCTCAGGAGAGGGACACTCATCACGGTACTCAATCTACTCCTGTGCTCACAAGTTCAGGAGAGCTACGTCAAGCATCACCAGAGTTGATGGAGTCACCAGTGGTACTGCACAAAGGTAGTCGCAAAGCTCCTGAAAGACTGACGTATAGTTAAGGCATTAGTTTCATTGTTTTTCTGTCCTTTAAGTAAAGTTAAAAGTTTAGTTGTTAGTCACAAGTAAAGCTTACATCAACACTGCAATGAAGTTACTGTGAAATTCCCCTAGTTGCCACACTCCGACTCCTGTTCAGGTCAATGCACCTAACCAGCACGTCTTTCAGATTGTGGGAAGAAACCAGAGCACCCGGAGGAAACCCACGCAGACACGGGGAGAACATGCAAACTCCACACAAACGGTGACCCAAGCCAGGAATCGAACCCAAGTCCCTGGCGCTGTGAGGCAGCAGTGCTAACTACTGTGCCAAAGTGCTGCCCGCTGTCCTTAAGGGGAATTGAAATTTAAAGGGGGAAAAGTGTTATAGAATGTTATCACTCTGCATCTCCTCATTTAAATCCATTGCTGATGTAATCAGTAAGTGCTGTGCTGTCATTAGTTGTTGCTGTTGCCACCTGTGTATATTAATATAATTGGTTCTGGTTCTTTTCTGTTACTGTTATTTTGATGCTTAACGAGCTGCTCCTGATTCTGAGTCCATACTGAATCTTAAACATTGTTATTTTTATATATTAAAAAAGATTAACTTTCACAATGCGTTTCAACTATCCTTTGGTCATCAAGTTACCATAGCAACCCAGGCAAAGAGGTTGATTGTCAAATCCTTCCAACATGCCTAGGACAGGTGGTAAAAGCTGTAAACTCCGGTTCAGCCATGTATGATGGGGAGGGACACCCCTCCAGCTTTAACTACTGCCTTCAGGCTTGCGACCTGATCTACAAAAAAACAAGCTGCAGAAAGAAGCCAGAAACATATGTTTTTCCCACCTCTAGAGGTGGGAGATTTTCGAAGTCCAAGTATTTCATCTTCATCTCGCACTAATTCAGAACAAAAGACCAAGCATGAAGTTGAATAAGACTATGATTTTACCACGTTTTACAGCCAACCAAAAGCTTTCTTTACCTATAAGTACAATACATATTAAGTGCTGAACTTCAGAATGACCAAGTTGGAATGGAAATTAAATGGCTCCCACGTGTCAGGGTTTATCTTTCATGAGAGCATTTCCATTAAGTGAATTTAGTTAGACTGTTAAATATCGATATTGTACACCAGAGGTGCTCAAAACGTTGATCGCAATCCACCGGTCAATCAGGAAAACAATTTCCAGTTGACTGCTGGCTGACTGTGCACTGAGCACGACGCACGCGTGGGGTCAGGGCACGTATGGTGCATGCTTTCTGCACATGCGCAGAATCAGCCCATGTTTAAAGTTTATTTATTTATTAGTCACAAGTAGGCTTGCATTAACACTGCAATATGTGAATTGCTGCACCTGCGTTCCCTGTGGGAAAGGTAAACTTTATGGCCAGGATTCTTCCTAAAAAAAAATCTAATCTCCCAATGTGTGGGAAAATAGGAGCATTTACCGCCTTTTTTTAAGTGTAATTACCAGAGCGAATCTCCAACACTCTGAGCACTGCAGAATGCCTCAGCGGGATTCACTCTGGAAAGCAGGGGGTGGGGCCTATTCCCACCCGAGAACCGGCACCATAGGGCTGAGCTGGCCATTATGCATGCGCCGATCTGTCAGTGCGGAGATCAGTGCATGCCCAATGGTCCCCCCCACCCTCCATTGCCGGCCTCCCCATCACTGGCCTCCCGATCGCAGGCCAGTCCCGCAACCCCCCTGATTGCTGGCCTTCCGACACTCACAGCCCCTGATCGCTGGACTCCCGGACCTCCCCCGGCCAGCCCCTATGTTCCCCCAGCCAGCCCCAATTTCTCCACACACCCCCACCCAGCCAACCCCAACCCCGCACAACAGTCCTGACTCCTGACTCCCTCCCCCCCCCCCCCAATGACCAGCCCCAACCCCACCCCCACCCAGCCCCAACTCCCCCCACCCCCATGACCAGGGCTGACCCCCTCCCCCCCCCCCCACCCTGATGGCCTGCCCCGATAGCCCCATTCCCTCCCTCCTCCATGGTCCTCTTGCATAGGGGCAGCGGGATTCCCACCCCATACTGATCAACCCCAGTAGGCCCTGCCCCCTGCTGGCCCTGCTGTCATAGCACTGCCCAGTGGGCAGTGGCAGGATGCCTGGTGGGCAGTGCCAGTTCACCCCTTGGGCAGTGCCAGCCCGGCAGCCTGGCACTTGTGAGTATGGTAGCCCCATACTCCTGACCTCCCGCAGAAGCTTCAATGGCCTCTATTCCCTCCAGTGGGTAAGGGTGCTTGTTCCCAGTTAGTGGTCAGCAGTTGTAAACTCCGCTGGGGGGGATTGAGATCAGGGGGGAATGGAGGGGGGTGGCTGCTAATTATATTGAAATACCAATTTCCGGCACAGAGCTGATTTCGCTCAACAAAAGCACCTGGGAGAGACGCGGAGACTCGAGTGCCCAGCATAAATCCCATAAAATGGCCACCGTTGATTTCTCCTGGACTGCTGCACTACTTGAGCAGCGTAGTGGGATGGGAGAATCCTGGCCAATAAGGTGATACAACTGGAACTAAATTAGATACTTACTGTTGTGTGTTTTTGGTGAAGGCAGCTATAAAAATCCAAAATTAGACATGATTCCCGTCTGTTGAAGACAGAATGCAGTTAGTATATATTTAGAATACTTTTACTTGTTGATTGGGCTGGCAACTGAATATTACACCACATGAAGCCTTTGCTACTTAGGGTACAGAAGCATACGTTATGTTATAGGATTTGTGATCCACAGAGCTCGATTAATGTACCGGAATTCTCCAACCTCGCCCACGGCTGGGATTCTCTGGTCCAGCTGCAGTGAATGGAGATTTGGCTGAGCGCCAGATTCTCCATTCTCACTGGCAGTGGTGGCGGGGTGAGATTGGAGAATCCAGACAATGCTCTGGAGCACATGCAGTTGGAGAATTTAAACTCAATGAATTGAACCAGGTTAAAATCCTGGAACCCCGGTGACTTCAAAGATACCAGCTTGTTGAAAAAGCCAGCCGCTTTAGAGGAGGAAGTCTTTGCATAATAGTGTGCCAGAGTGTGCTTGGTACATCGGTCCTCTTTTAATGCATAGACAGGCAGTATGAGGCCTATATTATGTAGCATGTTTAGATGCCTCTGTGGGGAGAGTGGGAAGACTGTACTGGTAGGTTGTGTTAAGATGACTGTCAGAATTTCTTTTTCATATCTTTGTGAGTTAGTTTCTGTAAGTTTCTTCGGCATGTATAAATATTTCTTGTTTCTGTCCACAGCAAATTACCATGGTTGGAGTGTGCAGTTTTTAATCACCCCAAGGCTTTGGACAAAAATGAAATTAAGGTTCAGTAGATTGATTCCAGGGATGAAGGACTTGTCTTATGAAAAGAGAGTGAACAGTTTTGGCCAGAACACTAAACAAATTTTAAGGATGAGATGCATAGGTTTTTAATTGTTAGCATGATGAAGGGTTATGGGGAGTGGGCAGAAAGGTGGAGATAAGGCCAAGATGAGATCAGCTACAATTGTATTGAATGGTGAAGCAGGCTCGAGGAGTTGAATTGCCTTCTCCTGCTCCTAGTTCTTATGTTCTGATGAAATATTCTGAAGTGTATGTTCATAAAACATTGAAAATTTGCTTTGAAAATTTTATCTCAACCCAGATTTGTTGAAAAAACAATGGCATCTGATTGCTGCGATTCATATATAAATCTACCAGCAATTAGTGGTGACACAAGATACTCCAAGAGTTGTAAATCACCACACGTTGTTGGCCAATTTGTGCCATTCCACCATTAACTTTGCAAAAACTGCATCTCATCTTTAATCTTCCCATCATTTTCATAGATTTCATGCATTTGCTCATTAATTACTCATGAAACTCACTCTGGAAAGTTAAGCCGAATAATTAATAGCAGATGCTTTTTAATATGTGCCTGAATTTTCCAGCACAGGAGTAGGCGCAGGATTCTCCCAGCATGCTGTAAAATAGGTCACCACCACGTCTGGAGGGGTCCCGATGTCCACATGCCACATTGCGATATTTTGTGAAACGGCAGCCCAAAGGTTAGCAACCCACCAATTAAAGAAGCAATTGAACCAACATAGAGATAATGCACTGCAATCTTCAGTAGCACGCGTGGCTTTACCATTGGCACACGTCATGTACAGACAGGCAGGGACCTCACAATGAGCACATTCTCAATCTAGGACAGGATATAAGGCTGCAGGAGGAGCAGAGAGCGTTGAGACAAAAGTTATTATTTGTTGCCTCAGTTTTGACATTCTGAATTACTTTTGAAATAATTTTGTTCAGCTATTGACAGGGTAAGGGCATACAAATATATGAACTAGGAGCAGGAGTAGGCCATTCAGCCCTTCGAGCCTGATCTGGCATTTTAGAAGATCATGGCTGATCTAATTTTGCCCTCAACTGCATCTTCCTATCTACCCCTAATAACCTTTCACCCCCTCATTTGTCAAGAATCTACCCACCTCTGTCTTAAAGATATTCAAAGAACCTGCCTCAACCATCAGTTGAAGAAAAGAATTCCAAATTCTCACAACCATCTGAGGGATTGTTTTCCTTCATCTCTGTCTTAAAAGACCATAAGACCATAAGACATAGGAGCAGAATTAGGCCACTTGGCCCATTGAGTGGCTGATATTTTTCTCATCCCCAATCTCCTGCCTTTTCCCCATAACTCCTGATCCCCTTATTAATCAAGAACCTATCTATCTCTGTCTTAAAGACACTCAATAACCTGGCCTCCACAGCCTTCTGCGGCAAAGAATTCCACAGATTCACCACTCTCTGGCTAAAGAAATTCCTTCGCATCTCTGTTTTAAAAGATCGTCCCTTTAGCCTGAGGTTGTGCCCTCTGGATTTAGTTTTTCCTACAAGTGGAAATATCCTCTCCACGTCCACTCTATCCAGGCCTCACAGTACCCTATAAGTTTCAATAAGATCCCCCCCTCATTCTTCTAAACTCTAATGAGTACAGACCCATAGTCCTCAACCATTCCTCATACGACAAGCTTTTCATTCCAGGGATCATTCTTGTGAACCTCCTCTGGACCCTTTCCAAGGCCAGCACATCCTGCCTTAGTTGTGGTGCATCTGGATTTCCAGAAGGCATTTGACAAGGTGCCGCACCAAAGACTGCTACATAAGATAAAGGTGCACAGTGTTACTGTGTACAGGGTAATGTATTAGATGGATAGAGGATTGGTTAACTAACAGAAAGTAAAGAGTGGGGGTAAATGGGTGTTTTACTGGTTGGCGATCAGTGACTAGTGGTGTGCCTCAGGGATCAGGGTTGGGACTGCAATTGTTTACGATTTACATAGATGATTTGGAGTTGGGGACCAAGTATAGTGTATCAAAATTCACAGATGACACTCAGATGGGTGGAAGAGCAAAGTGTGCAGAGGACGCTGAAAGTCTGCAAAGGGATATAGATAATCTAAGTGAGTGGGCAAGGGTCTGGCAGATGGAGTACAATGTTGGTAAATGTGAGGTTATACATTTTGGTAGGAATAACAGCAAAATGGACTATTATTTAAATGGTAAAAAATTGCAGCATGTTGCTGTGCAGAGGGACCTGGGTGTCCTTGTGCAGGAATCTCAAGGAGTTGGTTTGCAGTTGCAGCAGGTAATTAAGAAGGCAAATGGAATTGCTAGAGGGATGGAGTTTAAAAACAGCGAGATTATGTTGCAGCTGTATAAGGTGCTGATGAGGCCACACCTGGAGTACTGTGTACATTTTGGTCTCCTTACTTGAGAAAGGATATATTGGCACTGGAGGGGGTGCAGAAGAGATTCACTAGGTTGATTCCGGAGTTGAGAGGGTTGGCTTATGAGGAGAGACTGAATAGACTGGGACTATACTCATTGGAATTCAGAAGAATGAGGGGAGATCTTATAGAAACATATAAGATTATGAAGGGAATAGATAAGATAGAAGCAGGGAAGTTGTTTCCACTGGCGGGTGAAACTAGAACTAGGGGGCATAGCCTCAAAATAAGGGGAAGCAGATTTAGGACTGAGTTGAGGAGGAATTTCTTCACACAAAGGGTTGTGAATCTGTGGAATTCCCTGCCCAGTGAAGCAGTTGAGGCTACCTCATTGAATGTTTTTAAAGCAAGGATAGATACATTTTTGAACAGTAAAGGAATTAAGGGTTATGGTGAGCGGGCGAGTACGTGGAGCTGAGTCCACAAAAAGATCAGCCATGAACTTATTGAATGGCGGGGCAGGCTCAAGGGGCCAGATGGCCTACTCCTGCTCCTAGTTCTTATATTCTTATGTTCTTATGTTCTTAGATACAGGGCCCAAAACTGCTCACAGTACTCCAAATGGGGTCTGACCAGAGCCTTATACAGCCTCAGAAGTACATCCCTGCTCTTGTATTCTAGCCCTCTCGACATGAATGCTAACATTGCATTTGCCTTCCTAACTGCCGACTGAACCTGCACGTTAACCTTAAGAGAATCTTGAACAAGGACTCCCAAGTCCTTTTGTGCTTCTGATTCCCTAAGCATTTCCCCATTCCTCCTTCCAAAGTGCATAACCTCACATTTTTCCACATTGTATTCCATCTGCCACTTCTTTAACCTAAGCTGTCCAAGTCCTTCTGCAGCCCCCCTGCTTCCTCAATACTACCTGTCCCTCTACATATCTTTGTATCATCTGCAAACTCAGCAACAGTGCCTTCAGTTCCTTCTTCCAAATCGTTAAAGTATATTGTGTTAAGTTGTGGTCCCAGCACCGACTCCTGAGGCACACCACTAGTCATCAGATGCCATCCTGAAAAAGGCCCCTTTATGCCCACTCTCTGCCTTCTGCCAGTCAGCCAATCCTCCATCCATGCCAGGATCTTACCCTGAACTTATTTAACAGTCTCCTATGCGGCACCTTGTCAAAGGCCTTCTGGAAAGATAAATAAATTGCATCTACTGGTTCTCCTTTATCTAACTTCCTTGTTACCTCCTCAAAGAACTCTAACAGATTTGTCAGACGTGACTTCCCCTTGATGAAGGCGTGCTATTTTATCAGTCCTATTTTATCATGCATTTCCAACTACTCTGCGATCTCATTTTTAATAATGGACTCTAAAATCTTGCCAATGACCGAAGTCAGGCTAACCGGCCTATAATTTCCTGTCTGCTGCCTCCCTTCCTTCTTAAACAGCGGTATTAATTCGTTATTTTCCAGTCCTCTGGTACCCTCCCTGCCTCCAGCCATTCCTGAAAGATCACCACCAATGCCTCCACAGTTTCCTCAGCTATCTCTTTTAGAACCTTGGCGTGTAGTCCATCCGGTCCAGGTGATTTATCCACCTTCAGACCTTTCAGTTTCCCCAGAACCTTTTTCTTAGTGATGGCCACTGTACTCACCTGATTCTCCTGGAGCTCTGGCATCCCACTGGTGTCTTCTATCATGAAGATTGATGCAAAGTAACTATTCAGTTCCTCTGCCATTTCTTTGTTTCCTATTATTACTTCTCCAGCCTTATTTGCCAATGGTCCAATGTCTACTTTTGTCTCTCTCTTACCTTTTATATGTTGAAAAAAGCACTTTATCCTCTTTTATATTACTAGCTAGCTTACACTCATATTTCATCTTCTCCCCCCTTTTTGCTTTTTTTGTTGTCCTCTGCTCACTTTTAAAGGCTTCCCAATCCTCTGGCTTCACACTAATCCTTTGTATGATTTTTCTTTTGCTTTTATGCTGTCCTTGACTTCCCTTGTCAGCCATGGATGCCTCGTCCTTGCCTTAGCATGTTCCCTCCTCTTTGGGATGAATTTCTGTTGTGCCTCCCAAATAATCCCCTAAAACTCCTCCCATTGCTGTTCCACTGTCTTCCCTGCACGGCACCCTTTCCAATCAACTCTGGCCAGCTCTTCCTCACGTCTTTTATTTATCTTTATTTAATTGTAATACTGTTACATCTGATTCCAGCTTCTCCCTCTCAAACTGCAGGGTAAATTCTATCATATTGTGGTCACTGCTCCCTAAGGGTTCTTTCACCTTAAGTTCCCTAATCAAGTTTGCCTCATTACACATCACCAAATCCAGAATTGCCTGTTCCCTAGTCGGCTCTGTCACAAGCTGCTCCAAAAAACCATCTCTTAGACATTCCACAATTCCTTTTCTTGGGATCCACTACCTACCTGATTTTCCCAGTCCACCTGCATATTGAAGTCCCCCATGATTATTGTAATATTGCCTTTTTTATAAGCCTTTTCTATCTTCTGATTTATTTTGTGCCCCATATCCTGACTACTGCTAGAGGGCCTGTACATAACTCCCATCAAAGTCTTTTTATCTTTGCAATTCCTCAACTCTACCCACAGAGATTCTGTGCCTTCTGATCCTATATCGCTTCTTGCTATTGATTTAACTTCATTCATTACTAATGATGCAACCCTGCCCATCTGCCTGTCCTTTCAATCGGACACATTTCCTTGGATATTTAGATCCCAGCCCTGATACTTTTGCAGCCACGTCTCTGTGATGCCCACATCATACCGGCCAATTTCAATGTGCGCAACAAGCTCATTTACCTTGTTCCGTATACTGCGCACATTTAGGAACAACATCCTCGGTCCTGCATTGACCACCTCATATTTGTCACCTTTTTTGCTCTACCTGAGGTTAGATTCCTGCCACCTTCTATACTCTCTGTTCTATTACATGGTCTGGAAACTTTACTAACCTCTCCTGAGCCCTCAGCTCTTTTAACTACAGGGAGTCCCCGGGTTACGAACGCCCGTACTTACGTACCGACCTCCGTAAAACCTATTATTTTTAAAAATCGAGTTACATACAATGGTTCGTACTAATAAACAGGCGGACTACATTTATTATTATTATTATTACTGTATTATTATATTTAAGATGTTTTAGGTAAAATATATACTATATACTAAGACAAACATTTGACTAATTGACGCGCGATGTGAACTGTATATAACTGTTCCGACTTACATACAAATTTGACTTACAGACAGACTTAAAAACGGAACTCGTTCGTAACCCGGGGACTGCCTGTAGTTGAAAATCCTCATCATTAACCTGCACTTCTACCCTGTCCTTTAACTTTGATTTTCTAATTCTCCATACAACTGACCCATCCCCGACCTCTTATTTTTAAACAGTGACCCTCCTTGTTCTAGATTCTCTCACAATAGGAAATACCTTTTCTCTGTCCACCCTGTGGTTAGCACTGCTGTCTCACAGCGCCAGGGACCTGGGTTCAATTCCGGCCTTGGGTGATTGTCTGCACGGAGTTTGCACGTTCTCCCCATGTCTGCGTGGGTTTTCTCCGGGTGCACCAGTTTCCTCCCACACTCCAAAGATGTGCAGATTGGGTTGATTGGCCATGCTAAATTGTCCCTTAGTGTCAGGGGGATTAGTGGGGTAAATACACTGGGTTACGGGAATAGGGCCTGGGTGGGATTGTTGCCAGTGCAAGCTTGATGGGCCGAATGGTCTCCTGCACTGCAGAGATTCTAAGATTCTAAGTGGATACAAGCCTAGTTTGTCCAGCCTTTAAACTCACCCATTCCAGGTATTAATGTATAAACCTTCTCTGAGCTGCTTCAGTAAGGAGACTGCCATCCTTAAATAGCCACTAGCAGTCTGCTCATAACATCTGTCAGCCCGCACCTCAGCAATCCAAATGCTTAAATATGGGGATTCTTCTGTCAGTTGGAAGCATTTGAGGAAGAGGAGAAGAAAGGAGAGGAGGCCAGCTGGCCAGAAGCAGCCTCAATGCATCTGCCCTGAAGAGGAAGCAGCATGTCCTGAAGGAGGTGAAGGCCAGTAATGCTTGAAAAGGAGATGGGGCCAACAGAGGCTCTGAGTAAGATCCAACCACCTGTATAGGACAGAGGTGAAATGCAGAAGAAGGATATGCCTCTCAAGGGAGACATTAACTTCCATCTGCAATACCGTGCGCCTTGAGATAGCATCTAACTGTGTTGGGGGTAAGGGACATCCTGTGCCTGTTAGGCTGAAAGTAACTGTTGCTCTAAATCTCTACACACCAGGTTTATTCCAGGGTCTTGTATGGGATCTCTGTGGTGTGTCATAGTCTGCATCACATCACTACATAAAACCTGTCATAGATGCACGCTTCCTGAGGGTGAATACTTTTATACAATTCACTAGAGGTGAGGAGAGTCAGGTGGAGCATGCAAAAGGGTTTGGAGCTATTGCTGGCTTGCCAAAGATCAAGTTGGAGAACACCTTCAAATTGGATGTCAATGAAGTCAACTTGTAGATATAAGGGTGTATCTTCTTCGGCACAGTGGCACAATGGTTAGCACTGCTGTCTCACAGTGCCAGGGATCCGGGTTCAATTCCGGCCTTGGGTCACTGTGTGGAGTTTGCATGTTCTACCCGCGTCTGCATGAGTTTCCTCCGGGTGCTCCGGTTTCCTCCCACACTCCGAAGATGTGTGGGTTAGGTTGATTGGCCATGCTGAATTGACCTAGTGTCAGGGGGATTAGCAGGGTAAATATGTGGGGTTACAGAAATAGGGCCTGGGTGGGATTGATGTCGGTGCAGACTCAATGGGCCCGAATGGCCTCCTTCTGCACTGTAAGGATTCTATGATTCTATGATTTTGTTTTCACTGTGTTCAGCAGTCTGCTAAGCGTATCCAATGTGACCATCAAGACACTTTGTTTGTACCTAATCTCACAGTCATTGATGTGAATCTTAGTCAAGAGATGGTGCAATCTTGGTGGAGCAATGGTTAATGCTTTTGGCCAAATCATCTCCATTGGCTTGTGGTCAGTCTTTACCACACAATATATTTCACAATAAATATTCCTTAACTGAGAAGGTCTTGTGGGGCAGTGGGCAGTGTCCGTGTCTATGTGTTAGAAGCTCCCATTAGTTCCACTTGGGACTTGATGGTCAAGGAAAATGTGTTGATAATGAGGCCAAACAGGTTCTCCTGAGGGCTCCCAGCAGGAAAGTGTATCCACCTAAAGTTTTTAGGGAACAATCAGCCTGAGCAATGTCTGCGATGACTACACTTCACGAAGAAGGTGATCATAGAACCAGCCTTGAACTACTGAACAGACAAGGAGAGTACAGCCTGTGGCCATCGAACTTATCAAAGCCCTCAATTTCTATACCAGTGGATGCTTCCACACTGGAGCCAGCAACATCACTAACATATCCCAGTTCACCATCCATTGCTGTATCTAGGTCACCGTGGCCTCGTACACCAGGAGAGGGGACTTTATTATCTTCTCTCTGATTGGAGAGAGGCAGGAGGAACAGGAACCTGGCAGCTGACCAGGGTTGATTGAGTTGACCCTAGAAGTGCTACATCAGATGTACCACAACCATGAAGGTTGGTGTGCTTTCCTGGCAGTGGTCATGATGCTTTCATCTTGTGCCACGCTGGTATTCCAGCCCTTTTCAAACCACCATGTCAGAGGAGAAGATGGCTACTTGGTGACAAGGGCTACCCACTGTACATGTGACTGATAACTTCCCTCTGCCGCATAACCACAATGACAGCCATTATGCAGCGAGGAACAGCACGCAGTAGATCATTTGTGTCCTGAAACAACAGTCCAGCTGCTTGGACAGTTTTCCCTTAATGCTTATCCTGCAGATATCTTTGTCACATCGATTACCTCTTTGCACTGCTACTCCAGTGGCTACAATGTGGTCGGTGGAAAGTTGCTGGCTTTCATTGGAAGAGAGTGACCTCGCAAGTCAATCTCAAGCAGCTCTGTGTCCTGCAGGATCTGAATCGGGCTATACCAGCTCAGCATGGGCAGCTGTAGATTGGGCAACAGAACAAAGGCAACAGCAAGTATAATGGCAAAGTGGGCAGAATTGGGCATGAATCCTGTGCTTCTGAGAGAGGACAGCAGGTTTGTGCACCACAGAGCCACTGGCAGTCACCAGGCTAGTTCCTTAGCAATAGCAGTCAGCCACTGAAGCACAAGTTGTTGGATTGCTGTAAATCTCCACAAGCCACTTTTGAGCGCTGGTTATCTATAGCCAAGGTAGCAGCAGTCTGGATCATTCCAGGCATATGTAGCAACAAAAAGTGATTTCATAACGTCAGGCTGAGCTTCCAGTGTCACACTCAGATATCCAGTGCTTGTACCCCAAAATAAATCAGACATGAACTATCAGATGCTACATCAGGACTGGGTCCAGAAGTCCATTCATGGGGTTAACCACCACTTCCATGTTCGAAAGAATGAGCCCCAAGCTTTACATAAAGCCACCTGCCAAGTTGGAGTTTGTCAGTGATTCAAGCCACTCTGGCAGCCCAGTCAATGACCCAAGCAATTTGACATGCATGCCCACCAATTCGCTGCCCCATCAAAGTCCTCATCTGAGACCTCGACAGCAGAATACCACTGTGACCCTGTCCTCCAAGAAGCTGGCATACACATTGGCCAGGATTTTCCACTCCCGTTCTGCTCGAGTGGATTTGCTGATGGGGGCAAGAGGCCCAAATCTCCCTTTACATCAGTGCAAAGTCTTGCCATGATTGTCCCCAACCTCCATCAATGATGTGAAAGGAATCATGATGTTCAAGGTTGGGAACCCCATTATAATGGGCTTGAATGTAATTAGCGGTTCTCTATAACTGACCATTCTCCCCTGTCAGATAATCCATTCACATTGGCATGAGGGCATGCTGACGTAAATTAGCATTGGCGTCCCACTGCTGGCAGACTTCCCAGAGGAGCTCAGGTGAGTGCATTGCTCGGAGAGGGTGGGGAGTGGGTCATCAGTGGAAGGACCAGGAGCAGTGCCGAGGGGAGGGGGTGTTTCGTGGGGAGCTGCAGGAGGGTGTTCCATCCTAATCTTTGTGTACCGGGGCAATCTTTAAAAATGGCGTCCCAATCTTTAAAAAAACTAAGTTGCAGGCAGGGCGGATTCAATCAGACACCACCCTGCCAGTGTGATATGGTGGGATCTGCCCTTTCAAGTTTTTAAAAGTATTTTCTAAGCAATATGGCGGAGAAAGCCACCATTGGGGCCAGCAGTTTCAATGCCACTTTTCCCACCCACTGCCACACTCTGCACATAAAAGGGGAAATTCTGCCCATTATCTTTCTCTCAAGACTTCCTGAAGTCCACTCATGTCCAGTGACTCACTACGTGTAGATCCCATCTTTGTATTATCCTCAGAGATATGCATGGTGCCAGGATCTAAGCTGGTGATCTAAGACTGCAAGTGTCAGCTCAAGTGATGGTGATTCTTTCTCAGAGGTTTTCTCTTGTGGACCTCATCCTCAGGCTCTACGGGCTGGCCAGTTAACAGTCCATGGTGTCTGAAAGCATAAATGCAGAAGGGGTGGTTAGGGAAGGGAGGTGAGTGGAAAGAAAGTGGTGCCTAGTTGACAGCGTTTGTAACTTGTATCTCATACTAGATTGCGGGATGAAGATGAAGTAAGATTTGAAGAGGTGCATGGATCAGTGACGCACCGTCTGCCTGGATGGATTCAGTGACAATTGTTGCCACAGCATCAGTGTACATCGCACCAATAAGGCCAAGCACCATGGTCAAGGGTTAAGAACTAGCAGCCATACCTGTCCCTCCAGCAAGTTCTGTACTGCTGCCTCCTGTTGCATGCCATCCCATTCTTCAACAGAGATAGAAGTGCATCAGTATGTGTGTTGCAATGATTTTGGGTGATGTGCCTGTCACAGATGAATAGTTGGGAGTATGTGAAAGCTGTGATTTTGATTTGATTTGATTGATTTATTATTGTCACATGTATTAGTATACAGTGAGAAGTATTGTTTATTGCGCATTGCACAGACAAAGCATACCGTACATAGAGAAGGAAAGGAGAGGGTGCAGAAAGAGAGGGTGCAGAATGTTACAGTCATAGCTAGGGTGTAGGGTGTAGGGAAAGATCAACTTAACATAAGGTAGGTCCATTCAAAAGGGAAGAACCTGTTCTTGAATCGGCTGATACGTGTTCTCAGACTTTTGTATTTTTTTCCCGACTGAAGAAGGTAGAAGAGAGTATGTCCGAGGTGCGTGGGTTCCTTAATTATGCTGGCTGCTTTGCCAAGGCAGCAGGAAGTGTAGACAGTGTCAATGGATAATGGCTGGTTTGAGTGATGGACTGGGCTTCATTCACGACCCTTTGTAGTTTCTTGCGATCTTGGGCAGAGCAGGAGCCATACTAAGCTGTGGTACAACCAGAAAGAATGCTTTCTATGGTGCATCTGTAAAAGTTGGTGAGAGTCATAGCAGACCTGCCAAATTTCCTTAGTCTGCTGAAAAAGTAGGCTTTCTTAAATATAGTGTCAGCATGTGGGGAACCAAGACAGGTTGTTGGTGATCTGGGCACCTACAAACCTGAAGCTCTCAACCACTTCTACTTCATTTGCATTGGTGTAGTCAGGGGCATGTTCTCCTTTATGCTTCCCCAATCTCCTTTGTTTTGTTGACATAGAGGGAGAGATTATTGTCATCACGCCAATTCACCAGATTCTCTATCTCTTTTCTGTACTCAGTCTCGTCATTGTTTGAGAAACGACCCACTAGGGTGGTGTTATCAGCAGACTTGAAAATTGAGTTGGAGGGGAATTTAACCACATAGTCATAGGTATATAAGGAGTATAATAAGGGGCTGAGGACACAGCCTTGTGGGGCACCGGTGTTGAGGATGATCGTGGAGGAGGTGATTGCAGTCTGTGGTTAAGGAAGTTCAGGATCCAGTCACAGAGGGAGGAGCCGAGCCTCAGGGAACGGAGTTTGGAAATGAGTTTCATAGAATATTGGTGTTGAAGACTGAGCTGTAGTCGATAAATAGAAGTCTGACATAGGTGTCCTTGTTATCTAGGTGTTCCAGGGTTGATTTGATTTGATTTGATTTGATTTATTATTGTCACATGTATTAGCATACAGTGAAAAGTATTGCTTCTATACAGACAAAGTATACCGTTCATACAAAAGGAAATGAGAGAATGCAGAGTGTAGTGTTACAGTCATAGCTAGGGTATAGAGAAGGATCAACTTAATGCAAGATAGGTCCATTGAAAGTTTGACGGCAGCAGGGAAGAAGCTGTTCTTGAGTCGATTGAGTGTAGGGCCAGGGAGATGGCATCTGCTGTGGGCCTTTTGCAGTGGTAAACACACTGTAGTGCATCCAGGCAATCTGGGAGGCTGGAATTGACTCGTGCCATGACTAACCTTTCGAAGCACTTCATGACGATGGATGTCAGAGCCACCGGATGACAGTCATTAAGGCAGGCTGCCTGGCTTTTCTTTGGTACTGGGATGATGGTAGTCTTCTTGAAGCAAATAGGGACCTCAGATTGTTGTGAAGAGATTTGGGTGTGAGGTTTGCTGCAGTGGTAAGTGTGTGAGGGTGAATTAAATTGCTGGAAACACACAATATGTCTGTGGAAAGTGAAAGAGAATTAACGTTTCGGATCAATGATCTTTCAGCAGAACATCTGTTTTCGGCCAGGGCTTTGATTGATAAATGTTGCTAGAGTTGAGCAGAGATTACTGGTGGGTGAGCTATGGAGCATAATACATTGAGCACAAGATTGGCCGTGCAGTTGTTAGAAGAATGCATTTAAAAATAAATTCACTGACCTCGATCATTTATGCAAGGTCATTGAACTCTTCCTGGCACTTTAACTAGCTCCTCAGTCCCAGGCCCCTGATATTGGTCAGCATGGCTACCTTCTCTCATTGCCTTTGCTGTGTGTGTCTGGAGGCCTTTTGACACTCCTGCAGAAAGATGACCTACTCCTCTTTCTCACCTCTGGCACCAACATCTTCCACACTACATCTGAGAATGTAGTTGTCCTCTGCAAGACCTGCTGCTCCATCATTCTGGTTTCGACTGCTCAGAACATCCTACGTAAATATTCCTAGCATCTGCTGCAGCTGGAATGCACCTATCTTTTCAGAGGGGCAAGCTGGCTTTAAGAAGTACAGGCTTCCTTTGATTAGTGCTAGCTTCTCACAAAGTTGGGTCCTGACTGAGTGTTCAGCCACTCAGCAGTGCATTTGGCACTGGTCTGCATGTCCCAAACATGGAGCATGAAGTTTGTGTCATGCCTGTATCACTTCCATCATGTTTGGGGTCATCACAAATCATGATCCCTGCGTCGGCTAACAGGCCTTATCGAATTTTTCGCACAAGAGGTTTTAGTAAGTTAAATATAGCCCCTGAGACAAAAAAACATGATGGCACTTTTTACTTTCTTATTGGGTCGACTAACCTTAAACCCACTCGTAAGGAAATAGCACTCAGAGCAGGACTTCCATAAAGACAATCCATGCTATAGCCAAACCAATTGTGTGTTCTGGGTCCTCCATGGTTAGACAGCACCTTGTGTCTTACATGGCTGGACAGTACTTTATTGTCCTGCACGATTGGCCAATGCCCTATATCCTTCATGATTGGTCAATGCTTTCTGTCCTTTATGATTGGATGTTGTTCTAATGTCATCCATAATTAGATGGTATCTAATGTTCTTTATCTTCGCACCACTGCATGCATTCTACAATAGTTCATGAAATTTGTGGAAATAGAACATGCAGCAGTGGTACATAGTTAAATAAAGCTATTAAAGATATCATAATGATGAAAATCTGAAATAAATAATGAAAGTGTACAATAGGTCAGTCAGTATCTGAAAGAGAATGATAGGTTAACATACTGGATGAGGTTCTTTGTCAAAACTCTCAGTAAGTGACCTGTAGGGCATTTTCTGTTTTTAATAAAGGGAAGCTTGGCTGTACAGTTGAAGTGTTCTCTGCAACATAGTAATGAAAATATTATGTCCGTCAAATAGCAGATTTACAGAGCTGTCTATGAAATCATTAGGGAAATTGCAATACAGATGGTGCCTCTGTAGGAAGGTTACTTCCATTAACCATTTCACTGGCCATGTCTTATCATGCGGAAGCTCCCAGTATGGTACTAAATTCTCACTGTAATGAAGTTATCTCTGAATGCTGCTTTTGTCTCTTAATTACTAAACCTTCTTCTTCCACTGGAACTGCAACTGAATTGTATTTACTTTTTTCACAAAAGTCGGCACAATTGTGACAGTAAACAAGAAAACTGAAGTCACCAAATAAATGTGGAAAAATGTTAATCAGATCCAAAAATTTATTTACACATAAATGCAAAACAGGCTGTATCAAAGAACCAGTTAAATCATAATCTGGCTTCAGGTACAGTGGAAGAAAATTAACTATTTCAAACATGAATTTTCATTCCCCCAATGCAAGTCTTACTCTACATCTTATGTGTGACTTGTTTCTGTCACTGACTCACTCATTGCCTGTCTGATGAGGAAAGGCAAGAATAAACTAATAGCGACCTCACAAGATATCATTACTGGTGGCTGGGATAAAACCTGCCGTTTGATTTTTCAATATTGTCTTTATACAGAAACAAAAATATTGCTATAGAGGTTACTGCCACCTGATTTACATAAGCAATGTTTCAAGTCTAAAGTTTACTCAATAGTGTCACAGTAGGCTTACATTAACACTGCAATGAAGTCACTGTGAAAATCCCCGAGTCACCACACTCCGGTGCCTATTCTGGTACATTGAGGGAGAATTTAGCATGGCCAATACACCTAACCAGCATGTCTTTTGGACTGTGGGAGGAAACTGGAGCACCCAGAGGAAACCCACGCAGACACGGGGAGAACGTGCAGACTCTGCACAGACAGTGACCCAAGCTGGGAATCGAACCCAGGTTGCTGGCATTGTAAGGCAGCAGTGCCAGCGTGGCACAGTTATGAATGTTGGTGTAACTAAAGATCTGATTTAAATTTGAATACATATGGGATTAGTGATGGCAATTACAACTGAGATAGGCAATACACTCTCAATTGCTTGACCAAGGGATGCCAATGCTTTTGAAAAATTACTTCCAAAAAACAAATATCGAAAAGGAACTCCCTATCTGCAGTAATTTCCTGCACACCTAATCCCATCACTGAGGGAAATTTATACAATAGCCACTGTGTGAACAAGTTTGATTTTTGATTCATCATCAAAACATATTCTGCTCTCCCGCACAAGTGAGAAATCAATATTGTCCTGAAAAATTCCTCTCTGGAAAGCTGGAAGAGAAACACCACCATAAATAATACATCATATTTTCAGCAGGTAGCCGCTTCCTGACAGCTTCCTGATTTGCTGTAGTTTGTATTTTGCCAGAAAGATTTTTTTAACCTCCCTTAGAATATGTTTTAACTGCAAATAGTGAAAGGAAAGATGATGTTGGCAGGTGCTGGTTTAAGTTTTTATGTTTAAAAGTTACAGCTCTGTAAATGGTCACCTTCACTGACTCAGCCTGCAGAACCCACTGATTTAAATGTGACTGCAGAATGACAACCCACAGAATGAATGGTTATTGATAGACCTGGACCAATGCATGAATACAAATTGCCTGTGTACTGAAGTCCTTACCACCTTTTATCCCCGATAATGTGACTTCAACAAACGAACGTTGGAGACATGGAGAAAGTGCTAAAGACAAAAAGATGCTGACTGTGTGCCTGCCATGTTGATTACAATGAGTGCTGACTATTTTGCAATCAAAACTTTCTCGCAATTAACATTATTTTGTTTTGATTCAGTCACATATGCTGATTGACTAAGTATGTGGAAGAGAGGAGAGAAAAACAATCTGCATTTAAAAACCAACTTTAATGTTATTACATTTCTATTACTCTTCACAGTAGAGGGCACTCAGTAGAGGGCATACCTCGCCATGATGTGTTAACTCAATGGTAACAAATTACACAGCCATCCCTTGAGGCTTTTCTCCATCCGGTTGATGTTCTCTAACTACAGAGCTGAAAAAATTAATCTTTTTATTAAGAGCTTCCATCGTGTGGAGGGATCCTCAGATCAATCCAACAATTTGCTCAGAAAACTCTGCTCACATTTTGACAGCTATACAAGGATCCTGACAACTACAATCCTCTCCCTCCATATGATCGATTCTGGGCGACATAGACACAGCCTGTGGTGTTCCTCGGAAGATGTTGAAGGGGGTGTCACACACAGGCTTAAGGACTATGTCACAAATAATCAGTCCTCATTAAAATACAAGTGTACTATATTTACAAAAGTGTTGTATGATTAACTATCATAATGCACATGTACAACCACATGTGAAATCAAAGCTCCTTAATCTTCCTACCTTGCCCGACCATGTCTTCTAAGTGCACCCTTGATATCTGCAGCAGGGGTGAAGGCAGCCTGCTGACCAGTTTGCTCTGTTGCCTTGGGTAACTTTGGCAGCTGATCTCCTCCTCCCCAATGTCCTGGGTCCTCTGCGGTCTGTTGCCAGTGCTGGACAGGTCTTGTCCTCTTCCCGCCAGCACCTATAAGTGAGAGAGGAGGGAGCGAGTGGCTGCATGAGCTGCCTCCAACATGAAGGAACATGTGATCCTACGGTTTCGGTGGCATGCACGGATCCTTATTGGGTGGGGGTTGCAAGCTCATCTCTCCATCGCCACAGGCTCGGTCAGGTTCCTCCTCTGCCTGCTGAGCTGCCCAATCCTGAAAGTCCATCAGTCTCTGGACATCAAGCCGGCCTCCTCCCTTCTTCTCCCTCTCTCTCTTATTGTAGCTTAACTTTTCCGGTGCAAAGAGAGAAGGCGTTGAGAGCTATAGGCTTTCGGATACCTTTCTCATGCTTCCATTCTTACAAATAACCCGCTGGATGCTTTGCCATGTGATTGCTGAGCTGCAGGATTCTGGGACAGCACTCTCCAGAGAGGTGCAGACAGGCAGATTGAAATGTAAGGCTCACAGGCTCACTGAGGCATGTCCTTAGCGGTGCTCGCTGATGCCATCAATGCCAGAGCCCCTTCCCCCACCACCCCTCATCCAACTCCCCCAACCCTAACCCAACCTCTCTGTTTGGAAAGGCACCACATTCCTACCCCTGCCCCGGTAGTCTTAGAAGGGAAAGCCCCACCTATTGTGAACAGACAAGCAGACCAACAAACAGAGCAAATCAGCTCTCTTTGAGGCTATGGGCATTTTGTGCCTTGAGTATTTGGGCATTAAAGTTTTTTTCTATATCTTAATGGCACAGACTCTTCGGCTCAGTGCCACTAAAATTTGGCACTGAGCCAAAGATTAGAACGGGGACAAAAAGCTTGGTCAAAGGGGTATGTATGAAATATTGGCCGGGATTCTCCCAAAAAAATTCTAAGTCCCCTATGTGCAGGAAAATAAGAGTAAATCCCGTTAGCTTTCTTCGCGTTATTTCCAGAATGAATCTCCGACACTCTGTGCATCACTTTGGAAATCTGGGGGTCGGGCCTGTTCCTGCCCGAGAAGCCAGCAGCCACTGCACTTGCGTAGATCTGTAGCATGTCACTGTGCATGCGCCTCCAGCCACCCGATCACTGGCCAGCCCAATCGCTGGCCAACCCCGCAACTACCCCCATCACTGGCCTTCTGACCTCCCGCACCCCCCCGATTGCTGGCCTCCTGAACTTTCCAGGGCCAGCTCCTATGTCCCCCTAACACCACTCCTTCATCCCGGCCAGCCCCGATCTCCCTGAACCCCTCCCCAACAGTCCCATTTCCCGCCCTACAGTCCCAACACCCCTCCCCGGAGAGACCGGACCACCGTCCGACCAGTCCTGACCCCCCCACCCCGACAATCCCTCACCCCCTCCCCCGATGACCAGCTTCAACCCCCCCGACAGCCCGATCCCCCCCACCATCCTGATGGCCAGCCCCGATCGCCATCCTGCCTCCCTCTGCCAGCAATCCTAGTGCAGAGTGGCAATGGGACTCCCCACCCCCACCAATTGTGCCCTCAATAGGATCTGCCCCAATAGGCTCCACCCCCTCTGGCCCCACCCCCTTGGCACTACTCGATGCGCAGTGGGCAGTGCCAAGGTGCCCCTTGGGCAGTGCCAATTTATCCCTTTGGCAGTGCCAGGGGGCCAGGTAATAAGATGTACATGTGAGTTTCAATATTGAAATCAGGTCCATGTCTGATTACACGGAAATTCTTGGTCATGGTGGCTCTCGGAGGCCATGACACGCAGTGGGAAGCCTGCAAAATGGCCCCCGCTGATGTCTCCTGGCCCACTGCGTTACTATGGTAGCACAGCAGGCTGGGAGAATCGCACCCATTGTCTTAAAGAAGGAGACACATGTGGAAAGTTTGAGTGGTTCAATGTGAGAATTCTAGAGCTTGGGGCTTAGCTTTGTGGAGGCATGGTAACCAATCTTGGGGAAAAAGAAATCAGCTCTCTTTGAGGCTATGGGCATTTTGTGCCTTGAGAATTTGGGCATTAAAGTTTTTTTCTATATCTTAATGGCACAGACTCTTCGAAAACTGAATCCAACTTTACTGCTTTTGGTTACAATACATCATTCTAACTTGTAGATTCCTATTTCTATTTATTCCACTGACAGCAATGCATGTTGGGAAGTAGACTACCAGTGTGATTCTGGGCAATAGTCAGGAAAAGATTGTCAGCCACAGCTAAGGTAACAAGCAGAGGTAAGCATTCATGCAAGTGTGGTAATGTTGTAAAAGGTTCATTCTAAACGTAATGTCAGATAAATTAACATAGCATCAGAGCAGCAGTACAGAAATATAATTCCAGGAAGCAACTACTGTTTAGAGCTTTTAGCTGCAGCCTCGTGAAGCAAAGAGCTGTATAAAAAAGCAACAAAATGGAAAATAACACTGCAGGAACAACCTAACGCCACATGATGTTACTAATGCAACGATATGTTCTGAAATGATACAAGCAAGCACACACTGAGTTGATCTGACATTGAAATGAAAACAAATTGTGTTTATTCAGCCATTTATTTGAACTAGTTGTGTTTGTACATCACCAGTTCCAGACCATGGAGGAGTAAATATTCTGAAATTAGACTTTCATCAAGGTGACTCCTTGTAAAGGTCCAGGTAATGCTTCCTGTTTCAATATTTCTTGAAAAGAGCTTAATATTCTACAGATGGTCAAGGCATGAATTTTACTTAAATGTTACCAGATTAAATATATTTTATTCATGAGTGTGTTCTTTTTCTCAGTGGGGAGTTAATGTCCAAGGGAGGACATGTGAGGGCAGGTGACATGATCTGTGCCAAGTCAAGATTTATTTTTGATAATGCATATACCTGAATTCTTGTATCCGTCAACCTAAAAAGGATTCTGGACACGCAGCCAACAAATCCATTTCAGGGATTTCATATGGCTTACCTTTGTAAATGGTTGAAGCGATCAATCCATGAGAGGCAGGTCCTGGCACAAGTACCACACATGAGGCTTCCAAGTACTGTTGTGGGTTCCTATTTTCAGCATTGGCATTGATTGCCATGGTGGCACCAGCCCATTTCACCATCTTTTTCTGCCATCAGTTAGTAACTCCCGGATTCAATAATCGATGTCTGGAGCTTTCAGGTCATTCATGCAAGCATCCTTGAAGCAGAGCTTTGGGCATCCCACTGGTTATCCAGCTCTGGCTACCTCAACACACAGGAAATTCTTTGGGTTTGTGACTGTCTTCCATGCTGTTGATGTGCCCGACCAACATAGCCACCTCTGTGTGATGAATGGTCACAAACCCGGGAGCCCTGCCTGGGAGAGGGCCACCACATTCATAGTTTGTCCAGCCAGGGTATACCCATAATGCACTGCAGACAGTGAAGATGGAACTGCTAAGGGTATTTTTTTGATAGCTGTACACCATCCATGTTTCATGGCCGTATAGCAAGGGGCTAAGAGCATAGACCATATAATCCATCATCTTGTTTCTCAGTCAGCTTGATGTTATTCCACGTGCATTCATGAAGCGGACAATGGTGGTAGCTTCTTTTTCTGTGCCTGCATTGATCTCTGCATCAGGGGACAGATTATCTGTCACTTTGGACCCAAGATAGCAGAATTTACTAATCACTTCCAGCGGGATGTTATTTAGTGTCATCGGGGTGGAGATGCAACAATTTGTCCCATGACTATGGTTTTCTTGACGCTTATAGTCAGGAAGAAGAGCTAACAGGCATCAGAGAGAGTCTGTGAGTCTTTGTAGCTGATTTCCATGTGGGTGATTAGCACTTAATAATCAGTGTCGGGCTCTCTGATCAGGACACAATCAGGATAATGGTCCATAATGTAAGGAATGTGGGAACACATGCTTAAATTTAAGTTTATTAGTGTTGCAATTAGATTTACATTAACAGTGCAATGAAGTAAAAATCCCCGAGTCATCACACTCCGGCGCCTGTTCGGGTACACTGAGGGAGAATTTAGCATGACCAATGCACTTAACGAGCACATCTTTCAGACTGTGGGAGCACCCGGAGTGGTCCCGATCTGTCAGTCTCCCCGTTTGCTGGCCAGATCGACCGCTAGCCAGCCTGGGGCCCCTGTAGTGCTGTCCCTCCAGCCCCCCCACAGCCCGATCGCGGCCCCCACAAACAATTCCCGGGAGCCCTGACCCAGAGTGCCTCGATTCCAACCCACCACCCCCCCCAGCAGTGGCAATCCCCTCACCCCGACAGATGCCCCCCCCCACCCTCTGCTAACTCCGCCCGGGGTCAGACCCCCCCGCCCTGTGAGGCAGGCACCCCCGGCAGGCGACCCCCCCAAGCCTGCCCCGATCGCTGGCTTCCCTCCAGCCCAGGCTGATCCCAATACAGAGTGGCAGCAGGACCCCACCAACCTCACCAATCTCCCCTAGGCCCCGCCCACAATAGGCCCCCCCCTTGGCACTGCCCAATACCCAGTGGGCAGTGCCAAGGTGCCCCCTGGGCATGGGCACTTTGCCCCTTGGCAGTGTCAGGGGGCACAGACTGGCACTGCCAGGGTGCCAATGCCCAGGGGGCAACATCCCCCACTGCCCGACATCCTGGAGGGCCCCGATTGCCCCCCCCCTTCACTCCGGCGGGGTCTCCCACTAGTTCCTGGATGTGGGGAGCTATTCTAAACCCCGCTGGAATGAAATAATCCTGGCGGGGTGGGAGATGCTATCGGGTCCGGCAAGTTCCATACTGGGCCCGATAATCGCATTTAAAATACATTTAAAATATATATAAAACATATTCAAATGACTAACCTCACTTCCCGCTGGACTTCTGAGCGTTCCCAGCGGCGCAATTTTCTTCCGGTTGTGAGATGCGTGCGAGTGGTAAATATTTGCGGGGAACCTGCGAAATGGCCAACACGTGGATCTCCCCCCGAACTGCCGGAAAAGATGTGGGTCGCAATGGGAGAATCGGGCCTATAGATTCAAACCTACAATAACGGATTTATTCTCGGAGCTTTGGTCTGTACAGAATACAAATTGAAACTTAAACAACAGTCTGTGACATCACCATCAAATCATGTGACTGGCTCTTTGTAAGTGGGAACCCTAATAGGTTAGTAAGATTTTTTACCATTAAACATGAAGGCACTGACAGAACTACCAGTATTAAGTGAAATGTTTTTCAAAACAAGCTTATGAGCAAGCAAGAAAGCACATATAGGGGGCGATTCTCCCAAAAATGTTGAATTGGTGGGAAAACTGTTCTAGATCACGACTGCTTTTTCAATGCAGCTTCTCACTCGAATCTCCCCATTCTGTGCAATGCAGAAGTCACAATCGGGAATATCATTGAAAACCCGGAGTGGGGGCGGGGCCTATTCGCGCCGGAGTCTGACAGTTCCGGAACTCTGCACATGCGCAGTGGCCCCGATCTGTCAGTCTCTCCGTTTGCTGGCCAGCCCGGGACACCCGCAGTGCTGCCCCTCCAGTCCCCCCCATGGCCTGATCGCAGCCCCCACAACAATTCCCAGGCGAGCCCTGACCTTCCCCATCCCAGAGCGCCCTGATGTCCAGCCCACCACCCCCCAGCAGTGGTGGTCCCCCTCAACCCCCTCACCCAAGCAACCCTCCCCTTTGCTGACCCCTCTGGGGTCAGACCCCACCCTGGAGGCAGCCCCCCCCTCCCCCCCACAGCCCGCCCCGATTACTGGCCTCCCTCCAGCCTAGACTGATCCCCATGCAGAGTGGCAGCGGGACCCCCATCCCCACCAATCATCCCTGGGCCCCACCCACAATAGGCCCTGCCCCTTGACACTGCCCGATGCCCGGTGGGCAGTGCCAAGGTGCTCCCTGGGAATGGGCATTTTGCCCCTTGGGCAGGCTGGCACTGCCAGGGTGCCCATGTCCAGGGGGCACTATCCCCCTGCCACCCAACCCCCTGGGGGGGCCCCGATTGCCCCCCTTCACTCCAGTGGGGTTCTCGCACTTGTTCCCCGAACATTGGGAGCTACTCTAAACCCCGGCGGAATGAAATCCTCCTAGCGGGGTGGGAGATGCTACTGGGGCCAGCATGGAACAGATAATCACATTGAAATGACATTTAAATTACCTTTAAAACATATTCAAATGACTTACCCCACTTCCCACCAGACCTCTGTACGTTCCCAATGGCACCATGGTTGGGAGATGTGCGCGGGTCGTAAATACTCACAGGGAACCTGCGGAATGGCCGACACACACATCTCCCAACCCAACCCATCAGAAATGTTGTGGGTCGCAACGGGAGAATCGGGCCCAAATATGAGATTTAAGCAAGTGATTATGATTTTAAAACACATGTGCTGATATTTTGAATGTATTTATGTGTTTTTAAGATATATTGTTCATTTTAGCCAACAGCAATTTGATGCAAGGCATCATGGTAAAAAGGCATTAGGATGAAGTCATATTCCAAGAGAGTGTTTCAACCATGGGAATAAGGAAGATATACCAGTAAAGTTTCTGATGGAAAGAACATCCAAGACACTTAGGGCCCGATTTTACCATTGTGTTGAGCCCATTTGTGGGCCAGAAAACTTGGTAAAGTCAGGTGTGAGGCAAGTACCCGCCTCCGCACCAGGTCCCCCTTTACCAAAGCCCGAAAATGGCCGCGATTGGGACCTTTTGCATGCATTTAAATTGACTTAATAGGCTGCATGCCCAACTTTACTGGCACTTCCCCCTTTACCACCGTGTTCGCCCATCCAGAATCGGTACGAAGCAGATATGCTCCATAGAAGTCCGATTTGGGCGCTCCAGTTAGTGAGGAGGTAAGTGCTGAGTGTCTGACGGCTCTCTGCTTGAGATTGGTGGGAGTGGGGAATGGGGTCCACTGCCACTCTGTTTGAGATCAGTGGGGGGGTATGGGGGTGGCAGGGCCCACGATTGGTCTATGTGGCGGGGGTGGAGGGAATAAGAGGATCAGTAATGTTGTGGGGGTGGGGCAATGTCTGTGGGGGCCAGGAGGAGGCATTATCCAGCCCGGGAGGTATGTGGCAGGGGAGCGGCATTCTATTATTTTTTTCTACGCATGTGCAGTTGGAGGTGCCGATCGGAGCTGCAGGATTTCAGGTGCATTAAGCCCCGCCCACAGGCTTCTGCAGCACGATTCGGAATTGCTGATATTTTTGCAAGGGGGGTATATGGGGGCGCCTCAGAACGGGCCGAAAAGTCGGATCTGAAACACTCCCAGTTTCAAGTCCACCCAACACTTAGAATCAAAATAGTAAAATAGGGCCCTTAGTCACATTTCATGAGTAGAGTTTATTCACTACCCAGGCAAGATGGATGCATGCCCAGACATGGAGTCATGTGTTAAACTGGTTTGGCAGTGACCTTTAAAGGAACCCATAAGAATGTTCATTTGACCTTTGGGTTAGCATCTGAGGTTACTAGGCAACACAGGAAGTGGGGTCAGCCAAGACAGGAGTTAGCTTCCAGATTCTACAGACTAATAAAATGCCATTATGCCAGAGAGTAAGATATGGTTGGCTAAGCTACATGACTTATTGGTGATTTGTGAATATTGAGGATGATTGATTTTAAGCTAATGAAAGGCAGGAATAATTGATAAGAAAACCTATAATTGATCTGTTTTGAATTGTATATGTCAGATTTCATCAAAGAGGTCTAGCTGCTCTATCTGAGAGCTGGCCTGACCCTTTGATGGTCTCCTAGCAGCTGCTGGTTAAATGAAGTTACGTCTTTAATACAGAGACACTGACTTCATGAGTCTTGCATTGTCCGAAGTTTAGGCAATACTGGTCACCTTGGATATCCTACCAACACCATTAAAACAATCATACAACTACTTAAATATATAATATCCCCACAATTCCCTGCCAATTATCAACAGCTCTTAAGGCAGATATTTTAAAATAAATACTTTTAAAAATTACATATTTTCTTATTTTCAGGATATAGGCAGCATTGATTAGGCCAGCATTTATTTCCTATCCATCACTACACCTGAAAAGATGTTGGTCAGCTGCCTTCTTGAACCACTACAGCTCATGTGGTGTAGGTAAACCAACAGGGCTGTTAAATGGGGAGCTCAAGCATTTTTACCCTACAACAATGAGGGAAGAATGACACATGATGATGTGTGACTCAGAGGGGAACTTGAAGCTGACGATGGTCTGGAATGCTCGAAGTTGTTATAACTCTAGCCCCAAATATAGACTACCTTAGATCAGGAGCAATACCTCAACAATCACCTTCACCTGAGTTCAAGGCAGCAACTTCACACAGACACTAGGGGTCTCTTTTCAAAAATTGTACCTTCCCACTTTCTGAAAATACAAGAGAGGTGAATTCCAATACTGCACTCAGAAGACTGCAAGATATGGAAAATTTTACCAACTTAGAGTTAATTACAGAATTATTTGAAGTGTACAAGTGCATCGCAATGTTAAGGACTGCAAAAGGTAAAAAAAGGCTGGAACCTTACCACTGTTCATGCCATCACGGTTTTCCCATTCCGCTGCATTGAACAGATGGGCACCAAATTCTCCAACCTCATTGCGGCAGGAGCGTGGAGTGAACATGCGGTAAGTTCTAATATGGAATCCAATAAAACTTTAAAAATACAATGTAACAGCTTATATCAATGTAAGAAATGACAATTCATCAATATTCAAAGTAACGTTTCACCCGTGAATCAGTTGTTGTGGCTATTGGATAGAAAAAATATCTGCTTTACAATATTCAACTCCTCAACAACTGGAGAAACATTAAGGGGTGGTCCCAGTACCCTTCTATAATATTCCCAATTTTTTGAAAAAAAATTGGAACAGTTGTAACTTTCTAAACCAGATTACATCATTCTTTAGCAGCTGTGGGTGTTGTCTCTTTGACTAATAGATAGATGTGCCCTCATTATTCACTACCATTTAATTGTTAAATTGGTTTTATTATCCATGCTGTGAGCTTCCCAAATATGTCCATTTTTTTTCTATTTACCCGAAATGTTTTTAAACTTTTAATAGAGGAATAGATTTTTAGAGTCTGTTATTCTAAATTGTTGAGGCAAGATCTAAGGATACCTTCAGAATAGAGAGGGAGAAACAATATCATCATAAAAGCTTTTAAAGTTCCTTTGGAAGCAACTTTAGAGCTTTATTTTATTCTTGTTTAGGGTGAAAGGCCCTGGTGTTATATTATGCATGTTTAACACCTGTTGAAACCAAAGCTGTCAGCTAAGCCTGCCCATGTGTATGCTTCAAGGCTCCTGGATAAAAATAGCTATACATGATTACGGCCGAAACCTTACCAAAAAATGTCACCGTGTTGGTTCCGGTGAGAAAAAGGTGGCATGGTGGCATAGTCGTCAGCACTCCTGCCTCACACCGCCTGGGACCCTGGTTCGATTCCCGGCTTGGACCACTGTCTGTACAGAGTCTGCATGTCCTCCCCATGTCTGTGGGGGTTTCCTCCGGGTGCTCCGGTTTCTTACCACAGTTCAAAAGACGTGCTGGTTAGGTGGGATGGCCGTGCTAAATTCTCCCTCAGTGTACCCGAACAGACGCCGGCGTGTGGTGGCTAGGGGATTTTCACAGTAACTTCATTGCAGTGTTAATGTAAGCCTACTTGTGACACTAATAATAAATAAACTTAAACTTAAGTTTCTCTCCAGAGAAATAGGCTGGTATTTTCTCTCCAGATCTTACCGCATTCTGTCACAAGAAAACAGGTGGGTGTGTTTTGCATCATCATGCAGAGGGGTGGGGCCACAGCAGGCCGCAAAGCCTAGCTGCACTGAGATCAGGGTGTCATGTTTAAAGGGCGCCCCAATCAGACCAAAGAGTAACCTCCGCCCCTCCCCCCCACCCCACCGCAGAGATCTCAGGGGCTCTCCTCCACTCCCACCCGCCATCAGAGCTGGCAGTCACTCCCGGCAATCAGAGCCGGAATTTACCACCCACCCCCTCTTCAAAAGTCAGTGCCAGCACCCCTCCCCCCTCTTTTCCCCGAACATCGTACCCCTTGCCTCCAACCCCCCCGGATCCACACAGTCAAAGCTGGCACCCACCCACCCACCCCTCCAAATGGCCATCGCCGGCATCCCCAGCTCCTACGTCCGCTCCCCCCACCCCACCACCACAAATAAATGAATCCTCCCTCCCTCATGAGACTCCCACTAGGGTCCTGCTCCCCAGCACAGGTTGGCACTGTTAGGCTGCAGGGACATCATGCAATGGTTACCGCCTGCCCATCTACTCCTGTTCCTGCTTCTTATAGTCTTAAGTTCTTTAAAGATGTAACTAGTAGAGTTGACAAAGGGGAACTAGTTGATGTGGTATATTTTCACTTTCAAAAAGCATTTCACAAAGTCCCACATCAGAGATTATCGTGCAAGATTAAAGCATATGGGATTGAGGGAAGTGTATTGAGATGGATAGAAAACTGGCTGGCAGGGAGGAAACAAAGAGTAGGAATTATTGGCTGCTTTTCAAATTGGCAGGCAGTCACTAGTGGGGTGCCACAGGGATCGGTGCTGGGACCCCAGTTATTCACAATATATATTCATGATTTGGATGAGGGAATAAAATGTAACATCTCAAAGTTTGCAGATGATACCAAGTTGGGTGGGAGGGTGAACTGCGACCAGGATGCAGAGATCCTTCAGAATAATTTGGACAGATTGGGTGAGTGGGCAAATTAATGGCAGATGCAGTATAATTTGGATAAATGTGAGGTTATTCACTTTGGGAGCAAAAACAAGAAGGCAGATCACTACCTGAATGGCTGTAAATTGGGAGAGGGGAGTGTGCAGCAGGACCAGGGCGTCCTTGTGCACCAGTCACTGAAGCTAAACATGCAGGTGCAGCAGGCTGTAAAGAAGGCAAATGGTTTGTTGGCCTTCATTGCGAGAGGTTTCGAGTACAGGAGCAGGGATGTGTTGTTGCAATTATACAGGGTCTTGGTGAGGCCACACTCGAGTGTTGTGTGCAGTTTTGGTCTCCTTTTCTGAGGAAGAATGTTCTTGCTCTCGAGGGAGTGCAGCGAAGGTTTACCAGGCTGATTCCAGGGATGGCGGGACTGATGTATGAGGGGAGATTTCCAAGATGGCGCTGGAACGAGGTGACTTGTTGCAAGCTATGCCCAGCATACCTTCTAATTCTATCTTTTACTCTCGTTCTATGATTCTAAAACTGCATTTTAGCCCTTTTAAACTCTCTAACACCCTACCTATGACTGTAACACTACATTCTGCACTCTCTCATTTCCTTCTCTAGGAACGGTATGCTTTGTCTGTATAGCGCGCAGGAAACAATACTTTTCACTGTATATTAATACATGTGACAATAATAAATCAAATCAAATCAAAGATTGACTAGGTTAGGATTGTTTTCACTAGAGTTCAGACGAATAGGAGGGATCTCATAGAGACTTATAAAATTCTAACAGGACTAGACAGGGTAGATGCAAAGAGGATATTCCCAATGGTGGGGAGTCCAGAACCAGGGGTCACAGTCTGAGGATTCAGGTAGACCATTTAGGACGGAAGTGAGGAGGCATTTCTTCACCCAAAGAGTGGTGAGTCTGTGGAATTTATTACCATGGAATTTATTACCACAGGAAGTAGTTGATGCCAAAACATTCAATGTGTTCAAGAGGCGGCTGGATATAGCACTTTGGGCGAATGCGATCAAAGGTTATGGGGAAAAAGCAGGATTAGGCTATTGAGTTGGATGATCAGCCATGATCGTAATGAATGGCAAAGCAGGCTCGAAGGGCCAAATGGCCTCCTCCTGCTCCTATCTCTTATGTTTCTTCTAAGTTGTCACAGAACGTGGCACAGTTGATTTACTCCACAATAGTTTGGAAGGAGGATATTTACTATTTTGTGCTCATTCCGTTTCAAGCCTATTTGCATTTTTCTATTGATTTTACCTCTTATTTGATTATTCGCTTTGGCAATACTGAAAGCATGTTTTATTGTTATACTTAGGCTGAACTGCCTGGCATTTCTCCAAGTCTCTCCTTGTCCTTCTGTTTTGAATGTTTTTACTCCATTCTTAAAGTTACAAAACCAATGCTCAGAGTGGGCTGGCCAGACCCAAATTCATTTCTTGCTTGTTTCAAAAACCAATTGAATCCAATTCATGGTCCCCACAAGAGAGACAAACAAGATCCAAGCTGACAAGATAAAGCATTGCACCTCATCCTGGGCTTGATCTGATGCTTGATCTTAGCCTGTTTTCTTGTAATCAATCCAATAATCATCCCCTTCTCCTTTCTCCCTGAAACATTTCAACGGGTCACTCTTCATCCATTACCTCATTTGAAATTTGTTAATTCATTTAGGATCACATTGCTTTATTCTGAGTTTGTTGGTTTGGGGGTATGTTTATCCTGCTCCTATGTCTTTGATGTCTTTACAGATGTTTCACTTGTCCATTACTAAAGTGTTGTTAAACCACCTCATCTGATCTATTTGTTTCAGTTGTCCCTTCATTTCATTGAATTTAGCCCTGACCCTGGATATTTCTGACTTCCAGATGCTGTTAAATCTTTTCACCCGGGAAAATCCAGGGCAACTAGGGTACGGGACAGAGTCACCCCTCTTCGGCATTACACTTTTTAACTCTTGGGTCTCATTTAAATGCCCCTGTGTCCTGCCCGAAGCCAGTGGAAATCATATCAAAGCTGGTGGGCAAGAGCAGGAAATCAGGTCGGCTGTGAACACAACCAGGAACCCAAGAGAACAACCCCAGCGTAACATTGATATTGGGAGAGAGAAGGGGATGTGGGAGATGAGGGGAATCTGGATCCCTTGTGAAGCCTGGAGGAGCATTCCTGTTTCTTTTCACCTGCAGGAAATCCTCACAAAAATGAAAAAAAGATATATTCATCGTGGCTTCTTCTGGACATTCTGCTGCCATCAGATTTTGATGTTTGGTTATGGTTTTAAGTTAAAATCATGGCATTGTTGTCAAGCCATTGTTGAGGCTTTGGCCTAATGGTATTATCGCTAGACTATTAATCCAGAAACTCAGCTAATGTTCTGGTGACCCTGGTTCAAATCCTGCCATGGCAGATGGTGGAATTTGAATTCAATAAAAAATATCTGGAATTAAGAATCTACTGGTGACCATGAAACCATTGTCGATTGTCAGAAAAACCCATCTGGTTCACTAATGTCCCTTTAGGGAAGGAAATCTGCAATCTTTACCTGATCTGGCCTACAGGTGACTCCAGAGCCACAGCAATGTTGTTGACTCTCAACTGCCCTCGGGCGACTAGGGATGGGCAATAAATACTGGCCAGCCAGCAACGCCCATGTCCCACGAATGAATGAAAAAAACAACTTTGGTATGTTAATTGGAAGTCCATTTGATTTGGCGGCTGGACTCCACTCCGCTGGAATCCCATTAATTGAACTGGCAAGAGGCAGGAATATCGCTGGAACTAAACACAATGGTTTCTACCTGTCCGCCTTCATAGGATCCCCAGCCAAACTCATCCCACCAGGCAGGCTGGATTAAAATTGGAGCTTTTCTGGCTTCACTGATCCACAGAGGAGCTATGACTTGAATTTCACAAACAAGAGCTGGTCTCATATAAACAGCACTGCACCTCACACTTGTCTTCAATCCTGGGTCAAGGAGCCATCATGGATTTTATTTTCTTAATCTGGTTTTAGCCCACTTGCACTTTCCCAGTTTAGATTCAATTGATTGAACTCTCCTGTTAAGATAACTTTTGTGTTTTCATATAACCTTCCAATCTCCCATAGGACAAATATTACTCACCTTCCCATTAAAAAAATTAAGGAAACCAAACTTCAAGAACCATGAATCATTATTCATTTCCACGTAGGATTTTATATTTTAGGACTTTGTAGCCTATTTAACTATGCTGGACTTAAATCATCAAAATGTTCAAAAACAATGACATGAATATTGGTTGTGGTCAGAACTGCATCGATGTGACATGCCCACAGGCTTTCTCCCCTTAGATTCTTAGCAGCATCAAATGATGGGAAGAGCTCATAAATTTTTTCAATCTCTGCCCATATTTCATTCAAAGCCTGGCATTTGCTTGTAGATAAGACAGCTGATCATTCAAAGTACACAATAGTTATTAAATTCTCAGCTCATTCCTCTCTGCTGGTTTGTATCAGATTTTTCCAGTCTTTGAGAAGCACTTTTCATAAGTAGACAATTCAACGCCCTAAGAAATTTATATTTCAGGCCACACAATTGAGAACAATTAATGAAAATAGGAACCGAGGAGGCCAGTGATTTACCAGAGGTGGAAAGGTTGTACTTAGAAGGGAGAAGAAGTGGGAGTTAAATAGATTATTCTTTAAGGAGGTGCACACCCAAATAATGAACCTCCATTTTTGGGATTGAACATTTTCATTTTAGGCATTTTAGTTTGGTGAAATTGATTTAACTGCAGGTATACAATAGAAACATAGAAAATAGGAGCAGGAGAAGGCCATTCGGCCCTTTGAGCCTGCACTGCCATTCATTATGATCATCGCTGATTATCCAACTCAATAGCCTGATCCTGCCTTCCCCCCATATCCTTTGATCCTCTTCACCTCAAGTACTATATCTAACTGCCTCTTGAAAATATACAATGTTTTGGCCTCAACTAAATGAGTTTGGACAAATTATTCTGCAAGCTTTCATTTGTTAATTAGTTTCAATTATTGTTTGGCATAGACATAAGAAAAAGGATCAGGAGTTGGCTGTGTAGCCTCTCACACCTGTTCTGCCATTCAATAAGGCTGAATTTCTACATCAACTCCATTTTCCCACCATATCCTTTGATTCCCAAAATTCTTATCCATCTGATTTTTTGATTTGATTTGATTCATTATTGTCACATATATTAGCATACAATGAAAAGTATTGTTTCTTGCACGCTATACAGACAAAGCATACCGTTCATAGAGAAGGAAACGAGAGAGTGCAGAATGTAGTGTTACAGTCATAGCTAGGGTGTAGAGAAAGATCAACTTAATATGAGATAGGTCCATTCAAAAGTTTGATGGCAGCTAGGAAGAAGCTGTTCTTAAGTCAGTTGGTGTGTGTCCTCAGAAATTTGTCTCTTTTTCCCGACGGAAGAAAGTGGAAGAGAGTTTGTATGGGGTGCGTGGGTCCTTGATTATGCTGGCTGCTTTTCTGAGGCAACGGGAAGTGTAGACAGAGTCAATGGATGGGAGGCTGGTTTGCGTGATACACTAGCCTTCATTCACGACCTTTTGTAGTTTTTTGCGGCCTTGGGCAGAGCAGGATCCATACCAAGCTGTGATACAGCCAGAAAGAATGCTTTCTATGGTGCATTTGTAAAAGTTGGTGAGAGTCATAGCCGACATACCAAATTTCCTTAGCCTCTTGAGAAAGTAGAGGCATTGTGGGCTTTCTTAACTGTAGTGTCAGCATGGAGGGACCAGGACAGGTTGTTGGTGATCTGGACACCTAAAAATTTGAAGCTCTCGACCATTTCTTCATTCCCGTTGATGTAGACAGGGGCATTTCCTCCACTACACTTCCTGAAGTCGATAACTATCTCCTTCATTTTGTTGACATTGAGGGAGAGACTATTGTTGCACCAGTTCACCAGATTCTTTATCTCTTTCCTGGACTGTGTCTCATCATTGTTTGAGATCTGTCATCAGCAAATTTGAAAATTGAGTTGGAATGAAATTTGGCCACAGTCATAAGTGTATAAGGAGTATAGTAGGAGTCTGAGGATACAGCTTTGTGGGACACCGGTGTTGAGGATGATCGTGGAGGAGGTGCTGTGGCCTATCCTTACTGATTGTGATCTGTGGGTTAGGAAGTCTAGGATCCAGTCACAGAGGGTGGAGCCAAGCCCCAGACCACAGTGTTTGGAGATGTGTTTTGTAAGAATAATGGTGTTGAAGGCTGAGCTGTAGTCAATAAATAGGAACCTGACATCTCAGTCTTGAATACACTCACCCAGCCTGCACAGGCTAGTGAATGACAACAAATGTAGTTGAGAGTTTGTAGAATAATTTGTCCAGCTTCATTTAGTTGAGGTGTATGCAATTTAGGACTCAAATTCTCCTAATTTGAGTCCGAAGTGGCATACACCTCAACCTGAGACTACGCTGCCCACAGTCTTAGACTCTCTAGTCAGGGAAATAGTCACTCAGCATCTACCACGTCAAATCCACTAGGAATTTTATCAGCACAAACTTGAACCACACATCTCTATGAAGACTTACCTTGCATCCCTTGGCACAGGCAGCTGCCCAGTGATATGTCTGCATGTCACTGCATCCCTGCATGTACCTGAACACATCAGATTGGTGCTAATCTGATGTCAAACAGCTACATCAGCTGATGTGATGCCAGGGTTCCAATTTTGGACAATACAGACCCTGGCATTGCCTGCATTGTTTATTCCTGAGAAAAGAGTGAAGCACCAAGATGGGCCAGGCAGCCTGATACCTGCAAAGTTAAATGTTTGGAACAATTTTCAGAGCAAACTCTTCCTTTCTTAGCAGCATTTGAAGAACATTTCTTAAAAATTGGGTTGCCCGCCACTTGTCCAGCCAAATGTTTCATGGCATGGGAAACATATCATCAGGGCGGTTGGCTTGATAACAAACCCAATTGGCTCTTGATTACTTATTTGAATAATGTAATAGGCTGCCGATTTTGGCGCCCACCCATCCACCCATCTATTATGGGGCTGAACTCAGGGATGGGCTGTTAAGTGCTGGAGTGGGCAGCCACCCTGTTTTATGTCCCCCTCCTGGTCTAAACTTATCTGATGGGGGCATGTAAAATATAACCTCATAAATATAAGTTGAGGGTAAATTGGATATCCCCAAAAAGGGTGTTTGGAGATCATGATGCATGATTAGCCCACACTCATTGATCGTAATGCAGACAGAACACCAACCTCATGTCGCTTGCTAATTTGAACACTTGTGGGCAGAACCATGATGCAGCATTGGGGAGACAGTGGTGTAGTGATACTGACACTGGACTAGTAACCCTGAGGCTCAGGCTCATGCACTGGGGACATGAGCTCAAATCCCACCCGGAAGCTGGAGGAATTTGATTTCAGTTAATAAATCTGGAATATAAAACCAGTTTCAGTAATGGTGACCATGACAACTAACATCCCTTGGAGAAGAAAATCTGCTACCCCTACTCAGTCTGGCCTACATGTGACTCCATATCCACAGTAATGTGGTCAACTCTTAAATGCCTTCTGAAGTGTTCAGTTCAAGGACAATTCGGGTTGGGGAACAAATGTTGGCCTTGCCTGCGATGCCCAGATCCCATGAATTACTTAAAAAATAATTGATCAAATGTCATAGCTTCCATTGCAAGAAATAGTCACCCAACATCTGAACAGTGGAAATCAGACTGCTGCAAGGTCAATACAAAAATAAGAATAGAAATTTAATTTTTAATTTAATTTAATAGAAATTTTATTTCAGATTCCAGCATTCGCAGCTTTTTGCCTTTATGCTGCAAGGTCAGTTCATCACTGAGCAAGCTTAGATTGTTACTGTGGATTATAGGGGCAAAGTAGCCAGCAGTACATCAATCTGTCCTCCAACACATTTGTCAAATTGCGGAGGCACCAACCCAGGGGAGGAGCACTAACCTTCTGCCCTCTCTCAGCAAGACAGCTTCCATTTTACCAGCAGCCTAGCCAGCTGACACAGACTGCCACCTATGCCAAGGTGGTACAGTCACAGCTGGGCCTTTTAGGACAAAGGTGCTCAAAGGTATGTGTGTCTGAAATGCCAGTGCTGCTGTAAAATCACCCCTGATTAGGGCCTTAAGTTGTAAATTGCATGCCAGCCTCTGTGCAGCGGCCCAACCCACTCCCCTTCCCAGGACACCCTGGGAAATTTCCCTGGTGGGGGGATTGTGTCAGGGACCAACCTAGGTGGGCGCTTCACTATATTCCTGTCTGCCCCAACTTCAAGCCCACCACAGGAGGCCGGGAAATTCAGCCTAACCTTTCCTGCCTAAGGTTCAGATAATAGATTGATCCCGATCAATGTTAACAAGGCAAAGGTGATGAGGAATGTTGGAAAGGCCTACAAGATTCCAATTAATGGAGTTCAGCTTCAACAGGTTTATACATTTAACAGATTTAACATTTCTAGCAGCTTTTTCTCATACTCTCATTTTCCCTCCTTATTAATCTTTTAATCCTTTGCTGTTCCTTATATTCTGTTCAGTCTTCTGACTTGCTACCTGTCTTTTTAAAATTGTATGCTTTTCTTTAAGTTTGATACGATCTATAACCTTTCCAGTTAACCACAGATCATGGGTCCGTCACTTGGGAATTTTCTTCCTTATTGGAATGTATCTATTCTGTGCATTCTGAAATATCCCCTTAAATGTTTGCCACTGCATTTTTATTGATCTATCCCTCAACGCAGTTTGCCAATTTACTTTAGCTCTGCTTTCCTGCCCTCATAATTGCTCTTATTTAAGTTTAAAAACATGTGTGGATTTTCTGCTCCCATTTTTGCAGCACAGGGGCAGGTGGGGGCGGACAATCCCACAGGAGTCCCAAAACACATTTTACGTCAGTGGGATTTGCAGTTTCGATTGGTCCCCGTTCCCTGCCAATGATGTAATGGGTAACCCAACACTGATCGTCGGGAGCCCCATTTGAATATATTTAAATATAATTATAAGGCCTTTACGCCGAGCAATCCCCCCATCTTAAATTGTCCATTCACGTTAGTGTGCCGTCCACCCAACATGAATCACAACAGGTCCCCCATGACCTGCACTTTGTGAGTCGAACCCACCAGAAGTGTTAAGGTGAGTCCAACCCAATGGGGGGAGGATATGCCTGGGCACCCCCATCTCTTCCTCCTGGCATTGCTGGGGCAGTGCCAGGGGAAGTGCGGGAGGGGGGGGGGGGGGAGCAGTGCCGGGATTATGCCGGGGGTGTGTTCCATGGGCGAGGTGTTGCATGGTGAGTGTTCCATGGGTGGGGAGGCTCCATTGTGGGGGAAAAGGAAGTTCTGTGGTGGGGGAGCTCCGTGGCAGCTGGCGGTGTTCTGTGGTAGGGAGTAGTCCCATGGTCAGATGTAGGGGAGCTGCATATCGGAGGGGGGAGGTGTTCTGGGGGAGGGTTTCATAGAAATCATAGAAATCATAGAAACCCTACAGTGCAGAAGGAGGCCATTCGGCCCATCGAGTCTGCACTGACCACAATCCCACCCAGGCCCTACCCCCACATATTTACCCGCTAATCCCTCTAACCTACGCATCTCAGGGGCAATTTTTTAACCTGGCCAATCAACCTAACCCGCACATCTTTGGACTGTGGGAGGAAACCGGAGCAACCGGAGGAAACCCACGCAAACACGAGGAGAATGTGCAAACTCCACACAGACAGTGACCCGAGCTGGGAATCGAACCCGGGACCCTGGAGCTGTGAAGCAGCAGTGCTAACCACTGTGCTACCGTGCCGCCGTTTCTATTTATATATTTTCAAATTGGGGCGTCCTTTTTAAAAACTTAAATTGCTGGCCCTGCCACCGTGGCATTATGGGACCCGCCTCTGACCATTTTTTCACTGAATGCCGAAAAGTACAGTGGAGGAATCCGTCCTTGGGGCCAGTGGCTTCCACTCCATTTTTCCCACCTGCTGCACCACTCTGTAAAAGAATGAGAAGATTTCACCTGGAATCTCAAACCCACTCCTCTCTCCCTTATACTGAATGTATAATTCAATCATATTATGCTGACTGCTACCTCAGGGCCCCTTCACTATGATTAATAGAAGGATGAGCGGGGATCTGATCGAGGTATATAAAATTTTAAAAGGGATTGATAAAGTAAATGTAGATCAAATGTTTCCTTTTATGGGGCAATCTAGAACAAGAGGTCACAGGTATAGGTTGAGAGGCAGTAGATTTAAAACTGAGATGAGGAGGAGCTACTTCTCGTAGAGGGTGGTGAATCTATGGAACTCGCTGCCCCATAGCGCAATGGAGTCTGAATCGTTGAATGGTTTCCAGAAGGAGATATTGCTAATTTTAAAAAGGGATAAGGGAATATGGGGAACAGGTGGGGAGGTTGATTTGAGACCAGGGAGGGATCAGCCATGATCTGAGTGAATGGCGGAGCAGGCTCCAAGGTTGAATTTGCCTACTTCTGCTCCTAATTCCTATGTTCCTATGTTATTCCCACCTCGTTGCACAATACGAGGTCTAGTATAGGCTGCTCTGTGCTTCGTTCCAGAACATGCTGTTCTAAGAAACGATCCCAAAATCATTCATGAATTCCTCATCTCGACTACCTTTGCCCATCTGATGTTTCCAGTCTATATGTAGATTAATATCTCCCATTATTATCATCATGTTTTTTCTGACAAGCACCAATTATTTCTTCCTTCATGCTCCACTCTACCATGTGGTTGTTGTTAGGGGCCTGTACATGACTCCCGCAACTGACTTCTTGCCTTTACCATTCCTCATCTCTACCCAAGCCGCTTCCACATATTGGCTCCCTGAACCTACATTATCCCTCTTTATTGTGCTCATGCTTCTTTTGGAAAAATATGCCTCACAATATGAATAAGTGGTTTGATTGACAACTCCACACCCGACAAAAGAATACCATTGGTGGTTTTTGACTAATTCATCAGTTACTTCTGTTGTACTGAACCTCATCCTGTGTAAAAGTGAGCATGTAAAGCATCCCAGGTGTGAACTCAACCTCCTACATATGCTTTGTGCGACAATCAGTGCTCAGTGAGATAATGCGTTTTAATTATTTTATTGGGCCAAACTTTGCAAGAAGAGGCAAAGTGGCAAACGCAGTCAGATTGCCATCTGCTCCTTCTCACTTATCTTACATTGGAGCTGCACACTTCTCACCCCCAACGAATCAGGCCACCCGAGAAATGTGCAGCGTACCTGCTCCTGGAGTCCTTCCTTTGTAGTGTAGGAGAGTTGAGGCAGGACAGGCCATGCTCTCTTTCTACGGCACGAGCTGCCATTTTCTGGTAAGTTTAATTGACAGTTTTGTTTAAATACCACATTGACAAGCCCCTGAGAGAAGGTAAGTGGGTGAGAGGATAGGGTACCATTGGGAGCTAAGGGGTCGTGGGGTAGTCAAGGAGCCAGGGAGGATAGTCAGGGGTGGGGTGGTTAGCCAGGTGGTCAGTTCGGGGAATTGTTGGGTATGTGGGGGGAATAGTCAGGTGGTTGAGAAGATTGTTGGAGGTTGGGGGTCAGTCAGAAGTCAGTTGGGGGTGTAGTCGGGGGTAGGGGATAAGTCAGGTCGGGGTAAGGGACAGTTGGGGTTGAGATGGTGTTTGGGGATAGTCGGGGGTGGAGGTGGTTAGTCGGGTGGAGGAAGGTGGTTTGGGGGTGGTCAGGGATGGGGGTCTAGTTGGAAGTAATTGGGGGTTTGGGGGGTGATTGGGGGTTGTGGCATTTGGGTGGTCCGGGGGTGGGGAATGTCATGAATGGTGGCGATTGAGTGATCAAAGGTGGGGTGGAGAGTAGTCAAGAATTGAAAGTAGTCAGGGATTCCGGATGGTAGTTCGGAGGTATTTGGGTGGTCCGGGGGGTGTGGGGGGGTGCAGGAAGGTTGGCCCAGGGATATTGTTGAGGGGTGTAAGGGTATTCTGTGGACCATAGTGAGGGTAGTCAGGAGTTCCAGTGGGGCACAAAGGGGCATTAGGAGCATAGTTAACCAGGAGTTAAAGTGGTTTTAATCCTTCCAACTTTTCCCGGGTAACTATTCTACTAAGGGAGCCAGAACCATCCAAAGTCTTTGATTTTAAATCAGCATTTCAGAGGATCCAGAGGCAGGGTAATTCCTGAACCATTCCCGCGCAGTCAGTGTGTGGGGATCTCTGAGGCATCCCCAGCACATCTTCCGAAATATCTCCGGGGTATGATCATCCAGACAGTGGAAGGTCTGGGCCATTATTTAGTGACTCAGGTGGAATCTGCTGCATTGTGTGATAACTAAATGTACAAATTGTCCAACAAAGAATAACAAATGTAAAACAAGAGAAGTATAATTGCTACAGTGTTGTTACTCCCATCAGGGGCCCATCAGGGGCTCAGTTAACAATATGCTTGAAGCTGATGCTTCATGATGCACTTCTGCTGTTGTTTCATGGTTTAATTCATAGATTATAGCCTAAACAGCAATGGTTGACAGTGCAATAATTTTCCCATTACTGTCGTGGTTTGGAGAGGACACATGAGGACTTGAGTAATTACAACAACAAGGTTGTTCTGTTCAACCCTGGGCAATGTTAGAATGCCTAATATTGTCTATTTAAGTAACAGTTTAATTCATCAGCGCAAGGGCGCACTAAAAGGAATGATTGCTGGCACTGAACGTCTTAGAGATAGCTGATGTTGCCCAAAAATGGTAACAGTGTAACGTGCTTTTAAGCAAGGTCCGTAATTCTAGGTATTTGAAACTGGTGCTTAAGCAACAATTATTCTCCCCCTGGGAACGTGAAATGGATCTATAATTATGTCCAATATGAACAGCAAAATATTTTTTTCACAGTTTAATATTTCATTATTTGTTATCCTGGATTAGAGGAAACAGAGGACAAGGAAGCAATACTTTATGCGAACATGTTTTATTTAACCTTTTAATATGGTTTTCTGCTACCTTCTGGTGATAATATTTAGGTCCAAATAGACTCTTGTATTTTTACTGTAGGTCATCAACTCATTCGATATTTTAGTGCTTTACTTCTTTTGCACAAGCATATACTTGTCCAAAGGTAGGTGAACGGTCAGAAGATTGGTCAGAATATAAGGAACAGCAAAGGATGACTAAAAGATTAATAAGGAGGGAAAAATTAGAATATGAGGAAAAGACAGACAGAAATATGAAAACAAATAGTAAGAGTTTCTATAAAAGAATTAACAAAGTGAGTGCTAGTCCTATAGACCTGTCCTGGTCCCCCCCCCCCCCCCATGCTAACACTATATTTAAGAAAGCCCACGCCTTTACTTTCTCAGAAGATTAAGGACATTTGGCACGTCAGCTTCGATTCTCACCAACGTTTACAGATGCACCATAGAAAGCATTCTTTCTGGTTGTATCACAGCTTGGGATGGCTCCTGCTCTGCCCAAGACCGCAAGGAACTACAAAAGATCATGAATGTAGTCCAATCTATCACCCAAACCAGCCTCCCATCCATCGACTCTGTCTATACTTCCCGCTGCCTTGCAAAAGCGGCCAACATAATTAAGGACCCCATGCACCCCGGACATCCTCTCTTCCAACTTCTTCTGTCGGGAAAAAGATACAAAAGTCTGAGGTCACATACCAATTGACTCAAAAACAGCTTCTTCCCTGCTGCAACCGGACTTTTGAATGGACCTACCTTGCACTAAGTTGAACTTTCTCTACACCCTGGCTATGACTGTAGCACTACATTCTGCACTCTCTCCTTTTCCTCTCTATGAATGGTATGCTTTGTCTGCATAGCATGCAAGAAACAATACTTTTCATTGTGTACTAATACATGTAACAATAATAAATCAAATCAAATCACATCAAATCAAAGAAAATGAGTCTGTAGAATTGATCATGGAAAATAGGGAAATGGCAGATTAATTGAACAGGCATTTTGCATCAGTCTTCAATACAACACCCCCAAGGCAGCTATCAACCAGAAAAAGGAAGGGATAGAGCAACTGAGGAAGACTACAATCACCAGGGAGTGACACTGAATAAATTTTGAAACTGTGGGCTGACAAGAGCCTGGGTGGACTTCATCCTAGGGTCTTAAAAGAAGTGTCTAGTGAAATAGTTGATGCATTGGTTTTTATTTTCCAAAATTCCCCAGATTCAGGGAAGGTCCCATTAGATTGGAAGATAGAAAATGTAACTCCATTATTAAAAAACAAGGTGGGAGATGGAAAGTGGAAACTATAGGCTAGTTAACTCAACATCTGTCTTGGGAAAATGTTAGAAGCTATTATTAAATAAGTTACAGCAGAACAAGTTCAAGGTAATCAAAAAGAGTCAGCATTGTTTTGTGCACAGGAAATCATGTGTAACCAACTTCTTGGGGTTCTTTGAGGAAGCAACATGTGTTGTAGATAAAGGGAAACTGGTGGATGTACTGCACTTAGATTTCCAGAAAGCATTTAATAAAGTGCCATATCAAACACATGACTTGTTGGCATGGATAGAAGATTGGCTGGCTAACATGAAGCAAAGAGTAGGCATAATTGGGTCTTTTTCAGGTTGGCAAGATGTAATGAATGCTGTGCCATAGGGATCAGTGCTAGGACGACAATTGTTTACAATTAAATAAATGATTTGGGATGAAGAGATGGATAGGATGGTTGCCAGGTTTGCTGATGACAGATAGGAAGGTAAGTTGTGAAGTGGCCATAAGGAGGCTACATAAAGATAGATATAAGTTAAGTGAGTGGACAAAAATCCGGCGAATGGAGTATAATGTGGAACAATGTGAAATTGTCCATTTGGCAGGCAGAATAAAAGAGAAGTATGTTATCTAAATGGTGAGAGATTTCAGAGCTCTGAGATGCAGAGTGATCTGGGTGTCCTAATGCATGAATCATAAATGGTTAGTATGCAGGTGCAGCAAGTAATTAGGAAAGCTAATAGAATGTTATAATTTATTGTGAGGTGTTACAGGGCAATGTCATGGACCATGTCTTTTATATTTTAATTTATGTGTAATACATGCAGAGTTACATAGGGCAAGCCCAGAGAGCCAGGCCTCAGCAGTGGCAAGAAAAGGGTTAACGCAGACAGCTAGAGGTCTGCTCTGCCAACAGATAATGATTAACATATGCTATCAACTTCTAACAATAATGCGCAGGAGATCTTTCCGAGTTGTCACGACAATGGGAGAAACAGTATTAAGACAGCCAGGTTCCATACAGTCTAAGGAGGTCATAGTCTTCTGGAAAACATGATCACCTAGCAGAGGGGGGAGCAATTAACACATCATTGTAGATCGGTTGGGCAAATACAATGCTTTGACATTATAATCGGGTAAAAAGGAAATGTCTAGAGAAATGATTAGCAGGGATGTACTGAACAATGTATTTTTCATGAGATTAAACCATCTTATATCCAACTCGAGGAATTAATATGATAATGTAAAACTTTGCGACTCAAAAAATATAATAACCTGTACGAGTCTACGATGAGCAGAGAGAACTCGCAGGCAACCTGGGATTTCAGGCCTGAGTTCATCTCTCCCTCATGCATGTGGATTAAAAACTTTTCTTGAAGTTCGACACAGTCTCCAAGGCTCAACTCATTTTATTTCTCTCCTACATGAGGGGAGTTGAATGCAAAAGTAGAGAGTTTATATTTCAGGTTTACAGAATATTAGTGAGGCCATATCTGGTGTACTGTGTACAGTATTGGTCATCTTATTTAAGGTAGGATGTAAATACATTGGGAGCAGTTCAGAGAAGGTTTAGCAGACTAGTATCTGGAATGGGCAAGTCATCTTCTGAGAAAAGGTTGAGCAGATTAGGCTTGTACCCACTGGAGTTTAGAAGAGTAAGAGGTGATTTCTGATAGGTCTTGACAGGTGGATGTGGACAGGACATTTCCTCTTGTGGGAGAATCTAGAACTAGGGGTAACTTTTAAGATAAGGGGACGCCCATTTAGAATCATAAAATCATAGAATCGCTAAATGCAGAAGGAGGCTATTCGGTCCATTGAGCCCGCACCGACAATAATCCCACCCAGGCCCTATTCCCGTAGCCCCATATATTTACTGTGCTAATCCCCCTGACACTAAGGGGCAATTTAACATAGCCAATCAACTTAACCTGCACTTCTTTGGTGTGTGGGAAGAAAGCGGAGCACCTGAAGGAAACCCATGTGGATATGGGGAGAATGTGCACACTCCACACAGACAGTCACCCGAGGCTGGAATTGAACTCAGATCCCTGATGCTGTGAGGCAGCAGTGCCACCTAACATGGAGAGGAAGCAAAAAAATTTCTCTCAGAGAATTGTGAGTCTTTGGAACTCTCTTCCTGAAAAGGCGGCGGAAGCAGAGTCTTTGAATATTTTTAAGGCAAAGGTGGAAAGATTTTTGGTAAGCAAGAAGATAATAGGTTATGGGGGCTATGCAGGTTGTAGATTTCAGGTTACTCTCAGATCAGCCATGATCTTATTAAATGATGGAGCAGGCTCGAGGGGCTGAATGACCTACTCCTGCTCTTTGTTTTTGTATGTTTGTATTGCTTACAAATGATGTTTGGTTACTCTTATACTTCTGCTTCTGTAAGGTAGCCTATTTAAAGTTTGGATTGAAAAACAGAAAAACTTCAGAGCATAGAGTCAAAATATTATGGGTAAAATATATTGATGAAAAAGGGAAAGAACAAAAAAATTTGGTCAGAGAAAAATAATTGCGGCATGGAGGTGAAATAAGTTTGTCTCCTGTAAGAATATTAACATTCTCAAATATGGTTGGATGAAGTCTTGGATGAACTTAGGTTTTGAAGGTACACTGCACAATACAGCATTTAGTGCAAATGCATTAACTCAAAGAGCAGTTTGACACAGAAAACCAAACAAAGCTCCTTGAAAATAGCTTCAACAATCGAGGAAATGTAAGAGTTCCATTGAGGTCCGAACAAATTGTGAAACTCGAATGAAGATAAGTAAAGAATAAACAAACCCTGAGCCTTGAAAGGTAAGAGAACTCAACTGTTGATAAGAAAAGCATCAAGAAATTGCGTCCTTGAAGAATTGAATGGAGCAAAATTTTCATTGGATAAAGATTGCATTATTGCAATGTGTGATTTTCCCTGCATTGTGGTCAAATACGTCTCGTGAGCCTGCACTTGCTGGCAGCATACCCACTGGTGCAATATTCCTGAGAGGCAACCTCCATAAGAGGTGACTTGATTGAACTATAAAAGATCCTGAGGGGTCCTGACAGGATGGCTGTGGAGGAGATGTTTCCTCTTTTGGGAACATCTAGAATTAGGGGACATTGTTTAAAAATAAGGGTCACCCACTTAAAATGAAGGTGAGGCGAACTTTTTTTTCTCTCAGAGGGTTGTGAGTCTTTCGAGAACTCTCATGCTTAAATGGCAGCTGAAGCAGTTTGAATATTTTTAAGGCAGCAGTGGATATATTCTTGGTAAACAAGGGGATGATAGGTTTTGGGGGAGCAGGCAGGTTGCAGATTTGAGGTTACTATCAGATCAGCCATGATCTTATTAAATGGCAGAGCTCCAGGCCCAGAGCCTTGGCAGTGCCACCAGATTTAACATAGAGGCACGTTTGGATCAAAAGTAATAATGATGAGAACCAAACTGAAAAGCCAATTTGAGTGGAGGGATTACCAGAGGAATTATTAGGACCCCAGGTATGGCCTTTCCTGCCCATGGCCCCAACATTGGGATATAGAGCTTCTGGCTCTCCCCTGCTGGAGGATGGCCACTTCCATTGAGCTGGCACCCTCCACATGTAACAAGCGGCCGGCCATTCTGCTCGAATCAAAATGTCAGCATGGACGCAAAATCATCCCTAATTGGGGCCTTAACCACCTTAACTGGCTGCCTACTGTCATGGAGCAGACCCACCACAGGGGATTTCTTTAGTGGTGGGAATGAGAGCTGTCCCGACACAGCTCCCTTCTTATTTCCCCGGGCCCACATCTCCACGTCTGCCTGCACAGAACCGGAAACATTCAGTCCCTGGTGTGAAATCTGAAGAAAGGTGATGAATGTAAAGTGAAATCCTCAACATAAGCCCTGGGTTGGTTAAATGATAAGTGGAGCAAGACGATACGAGGAAGGAACAGGGTAGGAAAGAGGTCAGAGCCCTCGGGGACTCCTGGGTTAATGCAAAATAAGGCAGGATAGGTTTTCAATCACAGCCCTGATAGAATGAATCAAGAGGAAATTCAAAAGTCATGAACAAAGAGCTTTGATGGAAGTTTTATTGATCTTTCAGAACTATCGGTGTTGCTCCTGAAAGATTCCTAATTATTCCTTGCATTTTAATTTAATCATACCCACAGTTAGAATTGTATATATCAGAGTCTTTCCCCATCAAACTCTATACATTGTTATTCACTATATTTACAATGTTCTTATTTTATACGTTCCTGAATTCTGGTAACCTGCTTGGCCGTTTGGTTCAGATTTCACTCAGTTGCTCCTGTTTCTATAGATGTATTGATTAACTCCATGTTCAGCAACTGTAGACAGTTTTCTCCTAAACCTCTAGAGAATGATGTGTGCTTTGTGAATTGTGCTTGAAATTTCAGCAACTGTCCACACACACTTAGTTTTGTTTTGTTTCTTGCTGCACTGTTGGGGCTGTGCTTTGTGACTTGTGATGTGAAGTGTTCTGAATAAGAATCCGCTGCTTCAACAAATCTCCCTCCACTCCCTCATCCAGTCTCCCAAATGAATGCCCTGTAGGACTGTTTTGTAAACTCACTGTACCTTACACACTTATATACACTTAAAACCTCTCTGACTTTCAAGAGAAAAAAATGTGTTTGGAGATTCTTAATTAGCCTGATTAATGATATAAAATGAAGTAGAAGGAAGATAAACTTCCAAGAAATGGTCGTTCTTCATTGTCATTCTTTGATTTTTATTTTAGTACTTTCATTCTATTTAAAAGCTAGCAGACAGAAGGGTTGCAAAAAGATGCACAGCAAGGTGCTGCAGCAGATTTAACAGAAATATGGGCTTCCCATGAAGATGTGATCTCAGCACATAACCACACATAATGACCTACCACCTGCTTTCTGTCAGCCCAATCAACGACCATCAAACCCATCTACCTTAAGGCCTGGTATATGTTTTCACTCACGCTGTTCAATATTGCTTCAGTCTTGTGCTACAGTTCAGATGGATTCTGTTTTCCCAACACCTGTTTCCACCTTTCATTGTGGAGAAGACTGCTGTGAGGCTTTGTGCCTCGTGACATCTGGAAGCAGGTGCTAACTAACCAGCCTGGGGATTCAGAGAACTGTCAATACTCTGATGGAAATTGAAGTGAATAGAGGAAAGAAAATAAAGATATTACAAGCAAGTGAAAAATGGATGTTAAAATTACAGAACTTAGGAAATAGTGGCATGTCTTTTTTGTATGGGAGAATCCTCAAACTTTTATTTAATTCACATGTGTGAAGTGTCAATCTGAAACAATAAGGTGGAATTTCACCATTTTTCTGTGGAGTGTCGCAGCGGGTGGGAAAAGCGCTGTTAAAGCCACCGGCTGTTATTCATTGTATTGCTCTCAACATATACACAAAGCAAAGGAGCTGATCCCACAACGTCATGCTGGCAGGGTGGGCTCTGATTGAGCACACCCCACTAGCAACATAGTTTTTTAAAGGTGGGTGCCATTTTTAAAACCCGCCCCGGTACACAAAAGGAAAAGTAGAACACCCCACCCACACGCAACACTCGTACGTAACACTCCGTAACACTTCCCAGGTACTGCCTCTGGCACTGTCCCCTGGCACTGCCCCCTTGCACTTCCCAGGGATTGCCCTTGACATTGCCTCCTGGCATTTCCCCCAGCACTGCCCACACACTGCCCTTGGTGTTGCCTGGGCACTGCCAGGGTACTTCCCCGGCTTGACCCTCTCCCACCTGAGCAATGCCCTCACCAGAGCTCCTCTGGCAGGTCTGTCCGCCAGGTACACGCTGTGGGAGATTAGTTGTAATTCAGTGCGTGTGAAGATATGCTTAAAAATAAATTGTGAAGTTTGCGCTGTGCACTGCTAAGATTCAGGAGATGAAAGTGTAAACCACCTTCAGTGCATTTCAACCATATGAATTATTGTTCCAATATATTGAGTAACTGCTTAAGAAAGTTCCTGCCTCTCTTATTGGAGGCTTTGTTTTCAAGGGAATACAGGGGTAGAACAGCAGTGCAATGATCCATGTTTCAAGTAGTAGCCCAAATATCCACATCCTACCATTTAAGCTATACAACGATAAAGCTTCTTTGATCCGGAGATGGAGTAATGTTCATTGAAGTTGGCCAAAACCTGCTCCTCTCTAATTTGTTGAAATATTAGACGTGGCATTTCTGGCACTGAGCACATTAATAAGACTTCCACATCGATCCCTCCTCCAGTAACCCACTGCGTGGAGCACAGTTAGTGCACCAATAATCACTGCTTATGTGCAGTGCAATTGCCTCTGCACAGTGAAATGTAACACCAGTCCAAGGCATAGAAAAATGAGTGGAAGGCGAATCAGAGAAGGGAAACCATGCAGGAAAGCAACTCAAATAGAAATAAAGAGAAAGAAGATAGCAAAAGATACAATTAAAGGGTAAGATTAAAATGCCAATAGAGTGATGAGAATGACACAAAGGGGAGTCAAAGAACGTGTACATTAATTGTCTATTAAACTGTCTACGTTAGTTATTTTATAACCTTGAGATTTTACTGGTCCCGTAGGATGCTCTCTTCACTCGCACAGAAAGTAATGCAAGCAGAAGCTACTCATTAGAATAAATTTGATGGTGTTGTTATTCTAGAGTAAATGAGCATGAACTGCAGGGTCTTGCATCTACATTGATACTTATATGAGTAGAAGCTGACAAGCCACCCCCTGCACCTTACTTGTCAGCAGATGAAGTAGAATTTGGGTAAGCAGAAGTGTGACAGTCTGTAAATTTTATTCATCACACGTTTAACAGCCAAACTGATTCAAAGATACTCCTTTCGACATTATGGGCTTGGCAGCAAGAAAAATGTTCATTTTTCAAATAGGCACAGCATGTTGGAGTATCAAAACACAACATGATGGGATGAACAGTGCCAAGTCCCTCATGTCACTGCGCTGAGAGGAAACAGAAGGGTTAATACTAAAATAAAAAACAGAAAACTCAGAAAATACTCGGCAGGTCAGGTGGCATCTGTGAAGAGCTAAAGAGTTAGGCTCAAACTTCCACTCCTGACCCAGAAGTGCAGAGTCAGGAGAACTCCTGATTCCACAAACCCAACCTGGGAGAAAGTGCCCCGGAAGTTCAGGTATTTGTTCCAGCAGGGTGGGTTTTATGGGATAAAGGCAAAATACTGCGGATGCTGGAATCTGAAACAAAAACCGAAAATCTCAGCAGGTCTGACAGCATCTGTGGAGAGAGAACAGAACCAACGTTTCAAGTCTGCATGACCCTTTGTCAGAGCTGAAGACAAGGAAAATCAGACAAGATTTATACTGTAAGGGTACGGTAAGATTGTCAAAGGACAACTTGAGGAATGTGGTGGTTGGCCCTGGGAGATGGGGGGCAGTGCCAAGATTGGAAGACAAGATGAAGAGCGGGATTTCAGAAGTGGAAAAATGAAAATAAGAATATAAAGTAATAAAAATGGATGAATAAGATGAAAAGAAAAAAAATAAATGGAAATGGAATGATGGTGCAGGGGTAGAATAGCAGTTTGGAGGCAGCATAGGCCTGCTGGATATAGGGGCAGCACGGGGCTGCTGGGTGTAGGGGCAGCACGGGGGTTGCTGGGTGTAGGGGCAGCACGGGGCTGCTGGGTGTAGGGGCAGCACGGGGCTGCTGGGTGTAGGGGCAGCACGGGGCTGCTGGGTGTAGGGGCAGCATGGGTTGCTGGGTGTAGGGGCAGCATGGGTTGCTGGGTGTAGGGGCAGCACGGGGCTGCTAAATAAAGGGGCAGCATGGGGGTTGCTGGGTGTAGGGGCAGCATAGGATTATTGGGTGTAGGGACAGCATGGGGGTTGCTGGGTGTAGGGACAGCACGGGGGTTGCTGGGTGTAGAAGCAGCATGGGGGTTGCTGGGTGTAGAAGGAACATGGGGGTTGCTGGGTGTAGAAGGAGCATGGGGATTGCTGGGTGTAGGGGTAGCACAGGGGTGCTGGGTGTAGAAGCAGCATGGGGGTTGCTGGGTGTAGGGGCAGCACAGGGGCTGCTGGGTGCAGGGGCAGCACGGGGGTTGCTGGGTGTAGAAGGAGCGCGGGGGTTGCTGGGTGTAGAAGGAGCACAGGGATTGCTGGGTGTAGAAGGAGCATGGGGGTTGCTGGGTGTAGAAGGAGCGCGGGGGTTGCTGGGTGTAGAAGGAGCACAGGGATTGCTGGGTGTAGAAGGAGCATGGGGGTTGCTGGGTGTAGAAGGAGCACGGGGGTTTCTGGATGTAGAAGCAGCATGGGGGTTGCTGGGTGTAGAAGGAGCACAGGGATTGCTGGGTGTAGAAGGAGCATGGGGGTTGCTGGGTGTAGAAGGAGCATGGGGGTTGCTGGGTGTAGAAGGAGCATGGGGGTTGCTGGGTGTAGAAGGAGCACGGGGGTTGCTGGGTGTAGAAGGAGCACGGGGGTTTCTGGATGTAGAAGCAGCATGGGGGTTGCTGGGTGTAGAAGGAGCATGGGGGTTGCTGGGTGTAGAAGGAGCGCGGGGGTTGCTGGGTGTAGAAGGAGCACGGGGGTTGCTGGGTGTAGAAGGAGCATGGGGATTGCTGGGTGTAGAAGGAGCACGGGGGTTGCTGGGTGTAGAAGGAGCACGGGGGTTGCTGGGTGTAGAAGGAGCATGGGGATTGCTGGGTGAAGAAGCAGCATGGGGGTTGCTGGGTGTAGAAGCAGCATGGGGGTTGCTGGGTGTAGAAGGAGCATGGGGATTGCTGGGTGAAGAAGCAGCATGGGGGTTGCTGGGTGTAGAAGCAGCATGGGGGTTGCTGGGTGTAGAAGGAGCATGGGGATTGCTGGGTGTAGAAGCAGCATGGGGGTTGCTGGGTGTAGAAGCAGCATGGGGGTTGCTGGGTGTAGAAGGAGCATGGGGATTGCTGGGTGGAGAAGGAGCATGGGGGTTGCTGGGTGTAGGGGCAGCACAGGGGTTGCTGGGTGTAGAAGGAGCGCGGGGGTTGCTGGGTGTAGAAGGAGCGCGGGGGTTGCTGGGTGTAGAAGGAGCACAGGGATTGCTGGGTGTAGAAGGAGCACGGGGGTTTCTGGATGTAGCAGCAGCATGGGGATTGCTGGGTGGAGAAGGAGCATGGGGGTTGCTGGGTGTAGAAGCAGCATGGGGGTTGCTGGGTGTAGAAGGAGCATGGGGATTGCTGGGTGGAGAAGGAGCATGGGGGTTGCTGGGTGTAGGGGCAGCACAGGGGTTGCTGGGTGTAGAAGGAGCATGGGGATTGCTGGGTGTAGAAGCAGCATGGGGGTTGCTGGGTGTAGAAGCAGCATGGGGGTTGCTGGGTGTAGAAGGAGCACAGGGGTTTCTGGATGTAGAAGCAGCATGGGGATTGCTGGGTGGAGAAGGAGCATGGGGGTTGCTGGGTGTAGAAGGAGCATGGGGATTGCTGGGTGAAGAAGGAGCATGGGGATTGCTGGGTGGAGAAGGAGCATGGGGGTTGCTGGGTGTAGGGGCAGCACAGGGGTTGCTGGGTGTAGAAGGAGCATGGGGGTTGCTGGGTGTAGAAGGAGCACAGGGATTGCTGGGTGTAGAAGGAGCACAGGGGTTTCTGGATGTAGAAGCAGCATGGGGATTGCTGGGTGGAGAAGGAGCATGGGGATTGCTGGGTGAAGAAGGAGCATGGGGGTTGCTGGGTGTAGGGGCAGCACAGGGGTTGCTGGGTGTAGAAGGAGCATGGGGGTTTCTGGATGTAGAAGCAGCATGGGGGTTGCTGGGTGTAGGGGTAGCACGGGGGTTGCTGGGTGTAGAAGGAGCATGGGGGTTGCTGGGTGTAGAAGCAGCATGGGGGTTGCTGGGTGTAGAAGCAGCATGGGGATTGCTGGGTGGAGAAGGAGCATGGGGATTGCTGGGTGGAGAAGGAGCATGGGAGTTGCTGGGTGTAGAAGGAGCATGGGGATTGCTGGGTGAAGAAGGAGCATGGGGGTTGCTGGGTGTAGAAGGAGCATGGGGGTTTCTGGATGTAGAAGCAGCATGGGGGTTGCTGGGTGTAGGGGTAGCACGGGGGTTGCTGGGTGTAGAAGGAGCATGGGGGTTTCTGGATGTAGAAGCAGCATGGGGATTGCTGGGTGTAGAAGGAGCATGGGGGTTGCTGGGTGTAGAAGCAGCATGGGGGTTGCTGGGTGTAGAAGCAGCATGGGGGTTGCTGGGTGTAGAAGGAGCATGGGGGTTGCTGGGTGTAGAAGGAGCATGGGGGTTGCTGGGTGTAGAAGGAGCATGGGGATTGCTGGGTGTAGAAGCAGCATGGGGATTGCTGGATGTAGAAGCAGCATGGGGATTGCTGGGTGTAGAAGGAGCATGGGGGTTGCTGGGAGTAGAAGGAGCACAGGGATTGCTGGGTGTAGAAGGAGCACAGGGATTGCTGGGTGGAGAAGGAGCATGGGGGTTGCTGGGTGTAGAAGGAGCGCGGGGGTTGCTGGGTGTAGAAGGAGCACAGGGATTGCTGGGTGTAGAAGGAGCACGGGGGTTTCTGGATGTAGAAGCAGCATGGGGGTTGCTGGGTGTAGAAGGAGCACAGGGATTGCTGGGTGGAGAAGGAGCACGGGGGTTTCTGGATGTAGAAGCAGCATGGGGGTTGCTGGGTGTAGAAGGAGCATGGGGGTTGCTGGGTGTAGAAGGAGCACGGGGGTTTCTGGATGTAGAAGCAGCATGGGGGTTGCTGGGTGTAGGGGTAGCACGGGGGTTGCTGGGTGTAGAAGCAGCATGGGGGTTGCTGGGTGTAGAAGGAGCATGGGGGTTGCTGGGTGTAGAAGGAGCACGGGGGTTGCTGGGTGTAGAAGGAGCACGGGGGTTTCTGGATGTAGAAGCAGCATGGGGGTTGCTGGGTGTAGGGGTAGCACGGGGGTTGCTGGGTGTAGAAGCAGCATGGGGGTTGCTGGGTGTAGAAGGAGCATGGGGGTTGCTGGGTGTAGAAGGAGCACGGGGGTTGCTGGGTGTAGAAGGAGCATGGGGATTGCTGGGTGTAGAAGCAGCATGGGGGTTGCTGGGTGTAGAAGGAGCACGGGGGTTGCTGGGTGTAGAAGGAGCATGGGGATTGCTGGGTGTAGAAGGAGCATGGGGGTTGCTGGGTGTAGGGGCAGCACAGGGGTTGCTGGGTGTAGAAGCAGCATGGGGGTTGCTGGGTGTAGAAGGAGCATGGGGGTTGCTGGGTGTAGAAGGAGCGCGGGGGTTGCTGGGTGTAGGGGCAGCACAGGGGTTGCTGGGTGTAGAAGGAGCATGGGGGTTGCCGGGTGTAGAAGGAGCGCGGGGGTTGCTGGGTGTGGAAGGAGCACAGGGATTGCTGGGTGTAGAAGGAGCACGGGGGTTTCTGGATGTAGAAGCAGCATGGGGGTTGCTGGGTGTAGAAGCAGCATGGGGATTGCTGGGTGGAGAAGGAGCATGGGGGTTGCTGGGTGTAGAAGGAGCATGGGGATTGCTGGGTGAAGAAGGAGCATGGGGGTTGCTGGGTGTAGGGGCAGCACAGGGGTTGCTGGGTGTAGAAGGAGCATGGGGGTTTCTGGATGTAGAAGCAGCATGGGGGTTGCTGGGTGTAGGGGTAGCACGGGGGTTGCTGGGTGTAGAAGCAGCATGGGGGTTGCTGGGTGAAGAAGGAGCATGGGGGTTGCTGGGTGTAGAAGGAGCACGGGGGTTGCTGGGTGTAGAAGGAGCATGGGGATTGCTGGGTGTAGAAGCAGCATGGGGGTTGCTGGGTGTAGAAGCAGCATGGGGGTTGCTGGGTGTAGAAGGAGCACGGGGGTTGCTGGGTGTAGAAGGAGCATGGGGGTTTCTGGATGTAGAAGCAGCATGGGGATTGCTGGGTGTAGAAGCAGCATGGGGGTTGCTGGGTGTAGAAGGAGCATGGGGATTGCTGGGTGTAGAAGCAGCATGGGGGTTGCTGGGTGTAGAAGGAGCACGGGGGTTGCTGGGTGCAGAAGGAGCATGGGGGTTGCTGGGTGTAGAAGCAGCACGGGGGTTGCTGGGTGTAGAAGGAGCATGGGGATTGCTGGGTGTAGAAGGAGCACGGGGGTTGCTGGGTGTAGAAGCAGCACGGGGGTTTCTGGATGTAGAAGCAGCATGGGGGTTGCTGGGTGTAGGGGTAGCACGGGGGTTGCTGGGTGTAGAAGGAGCATGGGGGTTTCTGGATGTAGAAGCAGCATGGGGGTTGCTGGGTGTAGAAGCAGCATGGGGGTTGCTGGGTGTAGAAGGAGCATGGGGATTGCTGGGTGGAGAAGGAGCATGGGGGTTGCTGGGTGTAGGGGCAGCACAGGGGTTGCTGGGTGTAGAAGGAGCATGGGGGTTGCTGGGTGTAGAAGGAGCGCGGGGGTTGCTGGGTGTAGAAGGAGCATGGGGATTGCTGGGTGTAGAAGGAGCACGGGGGTTTCTGGATGTAGAAGGAGCATGGGGATTGCTGGGTGTAGAAGCAGCACGGGGATTGCTGGGTGTAGAAGGAGCACAGGGATTGCTGGGTGTAGAAGGAGCACAGGGATTGCTGGGTGTAGAAGGAGCACAGGGATTGCTGGGTGTAGAAGGAGCATGGGGATTGCTGGGTGGAGAAGGAGCATGGGGGTTGCTGGGTGTAGGGGTAGCACAGGGGTGCTGGGTGCAGGGGCAACACAGTTGTACCGAGACCTCAGGGACTGCAGCCATTCAAGAAGGCAGCTCACCACTATCTTCTCAAGGGCAACTAGGGATGAGCAATAAATGCTGGGCAACCAGCGATACCCACATCCCGTGAGTGAATAAAAAATAAAGAGAGTAAAATTGAAAGTACTGATTTTTTAAAGCACTTCTAATGTTTGTGGGTGGGATGCGTTTCGGGAGTGTCAGGATAGACTCAGTGGTCCGGGTGACCTCCTTCTGCACTGTAGAGACTCTGTGATCTCACTTCATATGTATCTGAAGAAAAGAAGAAAGACAGATTTGTTTTAAAGCACAAACAATAACCCCAGATTGGTCTGTTGCATAAAAACTCCCCAATGTGGATAACCTCAACTTAGTCTGCCCCATGCCAGTACACCAAATTGATAAAAATTCCCCTTTGGGGGTGGGGTTGGTGGTGGTGGTCAGACAAGTTGGCTCAGGTATCAGGTCAGTGAGGGGGGTGGGTTGGCTGTGACCTTGGAAGGTGTTGTGTTCAGGTCTTGCGGGGATTCTGTCCTGGGCAGGATTGGTCAATCCAAGCCTGGAGGAGGTAGTTGGGGAAGTCTCGTGGGGTAGTTCTGTAGGGGGGGGGGGGGCAGTCCCCGCAGTCCTGGGGGGATTGGAAGAGTTCCGTAGGGGTGCCCCATGGAGGAACAGTCCCGGGGCTCGGCGGAGTCAGATGGTGGGGAGAATCCGCTGGGGTAGGCAGGAAAGTCCCATGGAGCGGGTAGTCCCATGGGGTCAGAGCAGTTAGGAGGTGTGCAGAGTCCCCTTGGGGTTCTGGGATGTTGCAGAGGGTGGGGGGAGAAGCGGAGAGGTCATCCCGTGGTGGGATAGGAGGAGTCAGTGTTGGTCAGTATGTATCTGCACAATAGTTACCCAGAAGCTAGAAGTAGTTTTATTTCTTCTAACTTTTGCTGGGATAACTATTGATGTAACACATTCAAAACCATCACAACTCTGCCACCCTCATCTCTGCCAACATCACTGCCATGGAAGCTTCCAAAAACTTTGGAACTTTGGCTACAATGGAAACCCACAATGTTGCTCTACTTCCCATCATCCACATTTCATGAGTCCCCTTCTCTTTCTCTGCCTGCCTCAGACTGGGAGTGCCTTAGGACCCTTTTATTTATAACAGCTCTTTGGCTTCCATGTAAGACCTGATTACCCTTCCTGCTAATGGCACAGAACTACTAAACAGGATTTTCACCATTAATCTGCGCTCCAAACATAATGGCTACAATTCCACTTCCTCCCCCAACAAGGGAAATACATTTAGGTGTCAAGCAGAAGGAGAATCATAGAATCCCTACAGTGCAGAAGTAGGCTATTCAGTCCATCGAGCCTACACTGACAGCAATCCCACCAAGGGCCTATCCCTGTAACCCTATGTATTTACCCTGCTAATCCCCCTGACACTAAGGGGCAATTTAGCATGATCAATCAACCTAACCCGCACATCTTTGGACTGTGGGAGGAAACCGGAGCACCCGGAGGAAACCCACGCAGACACGGGGGGAGCGTGCAAAGTCCACACAGACAGTGACCTGAGGCTGGATTTGAACCCAGGTCCCTGGCACTGTGAGGCAGCAGTACTAATTTCATTGGCAAGCAAAGGACCCTGCCCCCACAATCCCAATTTCTGATGGGCCCAGGAGTATCCAGAGCAGTACCTCCTGTTGCAGTGATGACCTTTTACAACACAAATAAAATCGGAGTTTGGTAGATTGGTACACAGCAATGCTCTGCTTGCAATTGGATTCAGTGTAGTTTTGTATTTTTGTCCTGTAATGTAGATTGAAATCTTACCTATGTTATTTACTGGCAACATTCATTGAGGAGAACTTCCTTCTCTGACTTTTGCCGAAAATATACTGTGCACATACAAAATAATTACAGAGGAAATGTGATTAATTTTGTTAATCACATTAAATTTAGTTATGACTACAGACGCCGCAAGGACAGTCTGTTAGTTCTGGAAGGCTTCTTCTATTTCAGTTAGCATTTATAGAAGCCGTGATTAATGTGGTATCCAAACCTTCCCAGACCTTGGCAGTAAAATATTTCATTAATTTCATATGTTCAAGGGGAAGAAGTGTATTGCTGGAAAGTTGCCCCTGAACACTGGCACTGCTCTCAACCTGCACTTGTTGATCACACAATCAGATAATTGGATAAATTCCTAAACTATTTTCAGCATCTAACCAATAACTCAGATGTATTTTTTTAAAGAATCAGTTACATATGTTTTTCACATTGAGGCGTCAAATAGGACCTTCGATGGAGCTCACGGTTTTCTGGACATCAAGTATTTAGAGTCATAGAATCCCTGCAGTGCAGAAGGAAGCCAACAATCCCACCCACATATTTACCCTGCTAATCCTCCTGACACTAAGGGGCAATTTTGCAAGGCCAATCCACTTAATTTGCACACCTTTGGACTGTGAGAGGAAACCGGAGCACCCGAAGGAAACCCATGCAGACACGGGGAGAATGTGCAAAGTCCACACAGACTGTCACCTAAAGCTGGAATTGAACCTGGGTCCCTTGCACTGTGCTGCTCACTCTCTGGTATAGCCCATAATTTTTACAGAAATCCATGCTACCCTTTCTTGGAAGATGGAATAATTGACTGAATGTTGCACAATTTACCCAACCTGCATTCAAATCAAAACTTCCACAGCTTTTCTTCAAGGGGTATGCAGAGTTAGGTAAGCGCTAAACCCCACTCTTTATCATGGCCCAGATTTTAGATTCAGCAATGAAGGGACAGTGTTCACCCTTCGTGAGCCTGAAGCTTTATCCGCAGAGCTTTGCTGGGCTTTTAGCACAGACTTATTGTCATCAGGCAGCATTCAATGGGGGATATGTGGAGCCTTTGAGAGGGAAAACAACTCCGAGACTCTTCAAACAATCAGATTGAAGAATCCTTACTGAGACATGCACCGCCCAAATTAGAAAGTATCAACCTGGAAGTATAAATCAGCATTAAACTATGTGCAGAAAATGAAATAAAGACAGGGAAAAGGCCAACGAGAGGCCATCAACATGAAACATTGCACAGAATTTTGCAAAGGTAGCAGGGGTCTGGCCGCTGTGGCCCCACTTCTGTCAGTGATGACATCTGGAGTCACATTTTGCAGGCAGCAGCCAATTAAGTGGTTGTACTAGGATTTGCATCCTATTAATGACAGCAGTTCAGATCCAGGACTGCTAACACAACCAATGGTCCATTGCTCAGCAGTCTCAGCAGCGCCAGCACTAACGGTGGTCATTGCTGGGACTGCATCTGGAAGATGATGATGCGTTCCAAGAGCATAAGAAACAGGAACAGGAGTGGCTATTCGGCTCTTCAAGACTGCTCCACCATTCAGTAACATCATGGTTGATCTGATTGTGGGCTTAACTGCACATTGTATCCTCATAACCCTTGACGTCCTTGTTAATCAAAATTCTGTCTAACTAAGCGTTGAGTTTATTCAATAGCCCAGCCTCCACTGGTCTCTGAAGTGAAGGATGGCAAAGATTAAAGCCCCTTTGAGAAAAGAAATTCCTCTTTATAGCTAGCCATGCACTCTCGAGGACAAGTAAGTGGGCTGTGGAGCAGTGAAGCTAGTCACGTAGCCCCAGTGAATAGGAGTGATTGTTTGATTTGATTTGATTTGATTTATTATTGTCACATGTATTAGCATACAGTGAAAAGTATTGTTTCCTGTGCGCTATACAGACAAAGCATACCGTTCATAGAGAAGGAAACGAGAGAGTGCAGAATGTAGTGTTACAGTTATAGCTAGGGTGTAGAGAAAGATCAACTTAATGCAAGGTAGATCCATTCAAAAGTCTGACGGCAGCAGGGAGGAAGCTGTTTGTGAGTCGGTATGTATGTGACCTCAGACTTTTGTATCTTTTTCCCGGTGGAAGAAGGTGGAAGAGAAAATGTCCGGGTGCGTGGGGTCCTTAATTATGCTGGCTGCTTTACCGAGGCAGTGGGAAGTGTAGACAGAGTCAATGGTTGGGAGGCTGGTTTGCGTGATGGATTGGGCTACATTCACGATCTTTGTAGTTTCTTGCAGTCTTGGGCAGAGCAGGAGCCCATTGCCAATGATCCCAGAAAATTCTGTCCATTAACTCTGTTTCTCTCTCCACAAATGTTGCTTGACATGTTGAATCTTTCCAGCATGTTTTCTTTTCATTTGAGAAAGCAAGATGAGGTTAAGAGAACAAGAGAGAAAAAAGGCAGAAATAGGATCTATATAAGTGATGCGCATCAATTGGACACGAGGCTCGAAGCTTTGGTAAAAGAAGGCTTTTATTAACTAACAATGGAACTATCAGAACTTTAACACACTATCCCAGACTGAAGGGGTCCCGTCCGAGCAGGGAGTCTTATACCTCTCCCAGGAGGCGGAGCCCGACTGGGATGTGCCACAACAGTAACAAACACAGGTGTATCAATCCCACCCTAACCCAACAGCAACATTAGTACAATCCCACAGTAACCTATATACATTCCTGTAGTGCTGGCCAGCCCTGGCTCAGTACTATCCAGTGGGAACCAATGATGGTTCACCACATTCACCCCTCCTTTGAGAACAAAGGCCAGCGGGGTACGAAAACAGACTAAAATGTCAGCAGATTATAAGTTCAGACGGTCTGGAGGACCGCACCGTCGTTGTGACCTCCTCAATACCGGCGGTGACACCGGAGTAGGCACTTGCAGTGGCGTTCTCCCCAAAACGGCGTCCAGCTGTTCTCCCACGGACTCACAGGCCGGTTGATCCTGATGAGACCGTAGTGCAGGGGATCCTGACACATCCTGCGGTGGCGACGATCTTCAGGGTTCAGGCAAGCTGTGCATTGGAGTAAAACTGTTAAGCAATGGTCCCGATGCTGCCCGCGCTACGTCCGGGGGAGAAATAAGGGAGAACGGATTCGTCACTAGGGGTATTGGAGCGACAGAAGTTGCTACGTCCCCTGCGGGCGCCAGGTCTCGGATCGAGACTGTGTCCTCTCGCCCGTCAGGATATGCCACATAGGCATACTGAGGGTTGGCGTGGAGGAGGTGGACCTGTTCGACCAAGGGGTCGGACTTGCGGGCCCTTACATGTCGCCGCAGGAGGACGGGTCCTGGGTACGTCAACCAGGCTGGTAAAGATATCCCCGAGGAAGACTTTCGAGGGAATGAGAACATCCTCTCGTGGGGAGTAGCATTGGTTGCCGCACACAGGAGGGAGCGAATAGAGTGAAGCGCATCAGGGAGGACCTCCTGCCAACGGGAGACTGGAAGACCTTTGGATTTCAACGCCAATAGGATAGCCTTCCAGACTGTAGCATTCTCTCTCTCCACCTGTCCATTACCCCTAGGGTTGTAACTCGTGGTCCTACTAGAGGCAATCCCGTATGAGAGCAGGAATTGCCTCAAGTCATTGCTCATGAACGACGAGCCCCTGTCGCTATGGATATAGCTGGGGTACCCGAACAGGGTAAAAAGATCACGGAATGCCTTGATCACCGTGGCAGCCGATGTGTCCGAGCAGGGGACAACAAACAGGAACCGGGAGTACTCATCTATTATGTTCAGAAAGTACACGTTCCGATCCGTTGAGGGAAGGGGGCCCTTAAAATCAACACTCAGCCTCTCGAAGGGGCGAGTGGCCTTGACCAAATGTGCCCGGCCAGGTCGGTAAAAGTGCGGTTTGCATTCCGCGCAAATCCGACAGCTCCTTATCACTGACCTGACGTCCTCCACCGAGTAAGGCAGGTTGCGGGCTTTGACAAAGTGGTAGAGCCGAGTGACCCCAGGATGGCACAGATCATTATGGAGGGCGTTCAAGCGATCCTCCTGAGTACTAGCGCATGTTCCGCGCGAGAGGGCATCCGAGGGCTCATTGAGTTTCCCTGGACGATACACGATATCGTAGTTATAGGTGGAGAGTTCAATTCTCCACCGCAAGATCTTGTCATTCTTGATCTTGCCCCTCTGCGAGTTGTTGAACATGAACGCCACGGACCGCTGGTCCGTGATCAGGGTGAACCGCTTTCCCGCCAGGTAATGGCGCCAATGTCTGACGGCCTCCACAATGGCCTGGGCCTCCTTTTCCACCGCTGAATGCCGAATTTCGGGGCCTTGGAGGGTGCGGGAAAAAAACGCGACGGGCCTGCCCGCCTGGTTAAGTGTGGCGGCCAGGGCGAAATTAGATGCATCGCTTTCCACCTGAAAAGGGATGGATTCGTCTACCGCGTGCATCGTGGCTTTCGCGATGTCATGTTTCAATTCCTTGAAGGCCAATTGGGCCTCTGGCGTGAGTGGAAAAGTCGTGGACTTAATAAGCGGACGGGCTTTGTCCGCGTAGTTGGGGACCCACTGCGCATAATAAGAGAAGAAGCCGAGGCATCTCCTCAGTGCTTTTGCTCTAGCGGGCAAGGGAAGTTCAGCAAGGGGGCGCATACGGTCTGGATCAGGGCCAATGACCCCGTTTTCCACCACGTATCCCAGGATGGCTAACCAGCGCGTACGGAATACACACTTCTCCCTGTTGTAGGTCAAGTTCAGGCGAGATGCAGTGCGTAAGAAGTTCTGGAGATTTGTGTCATGGTCCTGCTGATCATGGCCGCAGATGGTGGCATTATCCAGGTACGGGAAGGTAGCCCGCAGCCTGTTCTGGTCCACCATTCGGTCCATAGCACGCTGGAAGACCGAGACCCCATTGGTGACACCAAATGGAACCCTAAGAAAATGATACAAACGACCATCCGCCTCAAAGGCCGTGTATTGTCAGTCCTCTGGGCGAATGGGGAGTTGATGGTAGGCGGACTTAAGGTCTATGGTAGAGAACACCCGGTACTGCGCAATCTGATTGACCATATCAGATATGCGCAGGAGAGGATACGCATCCAGCTGCGTATAACGGTTAATGGTCTGACTGTAATCAATGACCATCCGGGGTTTGTTCCCGCTCTTGACCACCACAACCTGTGCTCTCCACGGACTAACACTGGGCTGTATGATCCCTTCTTTGAGGAGTCGCTGAACCTCAGATCTGATGAAGTTCCGATCCTCAGTGCTGTAACGCCTACTTTTAGTAGCGATGGGCTTGCAGCCTGGTACCAGATTCTGAAATAAAGAGGGTGTGGTGATCTTTAACGTAGAAAGATTGCAGGTGGGGCGCTTTGGGCGATTTGGAGACAGCAGCTGTTCTCCCACTGCCAGCGAAGGGAGTGGCCCACCGTACTGTAGGATCACACTCTTCATGTGGACCATGAAGTTTAGTCCGAGGAGAATTGGTGCGCAAAGATACGGCAACACAAGGAGCCTGAAACGCTCGTAAATTGTGCCTTGCACTTTCAAGGTTACCACACAACGTCCTAGCACTGCGACAGACCGGGACCTTGATGCCATAGAGATTGTCTGTTTGGCAGGTTGAATCTGGAGTCCACACCTCTTCACAGTGTCAGGGTGGATAAAGCTCTCAGTGCTCCCGCTGTCAAACAGACAATAAAGCACATGATTGTTTACCTGGATATCCATCATCGAACAATCAAGCCTGTGAGGCATAGCCTGGTCCAGGGTGATCAACGCCACCGTTGGTCCGTGAACGTCACTGCAGGCAGCTGAGGTCGACGCTGAGGACCCCTGCTGGTCGCTCGTGGTCATCGTCGACCAAAATGGCCACCCCCATGAATCGCACATGGGTGAGGGCGCCAAACTTAGCGACCCCTGGTGGTCATCCTCCTCCGACTCCATCGACCGCAATGGCGTCGTCCTGGACTCGCACGTGGACGAACCCCGCGAGGACTTCGACGACGATGGTGATGATCCCAGTTCCGAAGGGTCACAGGCCGCACTGCCGTTCCTGGGCTTCGATCTGCACACCTTTGCATAATGCCCCTTTTTACCGCATAAGGTACAGATTACCGCTTTAGCGGGACACTTTTGTCGGGTATGTTTGGCTCCTCCGCAGAAGTAGCACCGCGAGCCGCATGGGGCTGCAGCCGTCGTCTGGCCCACATGGGAGCACGCCATAATACTGCACTTCAAGCCCGAGGGGCGAGGAGGGATTTGCGACTGCTCCTGCCACGTTGTCTCCACGTGGTCCTCCAGATACAGGACTAAGCTCTCCGAAGCCGACTCGAGCATTTCAGCTAATTCCATGGCCTGGGTAAGGTTGAGATTACCCTTTTCTAGCAGCTTGAGACGGATGTATGAAGACCCGACCCCGGCCACAAATGCATCTCGGGCGAGGTCGTACATGCTCTGCTCAGCCGACACAGCTTTGCAGTCACAGCACCTGGCTAGCTGTAAGAGCTCATTGGCGTAATCCTCCATGGTTTCGCCAGACTGCCGACGTCGTGTAGCGAGGAGGTAACGAGCATGGATCTCGTTAGGAGGTTTCGTATAGCGCTTCTTTAGAAGCTCGAGGGCCCTCGGGTAAGTGGTGGCCACACGGATCGCGAGGTAGACTGTGTCGCTTACCCTTGCATGGAGGACCCGGAGTCTGTCATCATCTGTGGTGACCGCTGCGGAGGCTGCTAGGTAATCTTCAAAACACTTTAGCCAGTGGTCGAAGGTGTTAGAAGCGCCCACCGCACGTGGATCTAGCGTCAGACGTTCTGGCTTGAGGATTTGCTCCATACTCTCCTTTCTTTTTTTTCTTCCATCGAGAGTTTAATTTTAGTTAATAAAATTGATGCGCATCAATTGAACACGAGGCTCGAAGCTTTGGTAAAAGAAGGCTTTTATTAACTAACAATGGAACTATCAGAACTTTAACACACTATCCCAGACTGAAGGGGTCCCGTCCGAGCAGGGAGTCTTATACCTCTCCCAGGAGGCGGAGCCCGACTGGGATGTGCCACAACAGTAACAAACACAGGTGTATCAATCCCACCCTAACCCAACAGCAACATTAGTACAATCCCACAGTAACCTATATACATTCCTGTAGTGCTGGCCAGCCCTGGCTCAGTACTATCCAGTGGGAACCAACGATGGTTCACCACAATAAGTATGTTTGAAGTCTCGAACACAAACTAAATTCAAAAGGAATGAGATTCCACTCTTGTAAAATGTTATTTTCAAGCCTGTGGAACTTTTAAAAATCCATTTATGGGATGTATGCGTCCCTGGCTAGGTCAGCATATATTGCCCTTCCCTATTTGCCCTGCTGAGTTGGTGAGCTGACTTCTTGAACCGATGCAGTCCCTGATGTGTAGGTACACTCACTGTGCTGTTAGCGAATTATTTCCATGTTTTTCACCCAGTAACAGTGAAGGAGCAGCTTGGTCAGGATGGTGAGTAACTTGAAAGAGAACTTCCGGGTTGATGATAGTCCCAGGTATCTCTTGCTCCTGTCCTTTTAGATGGTGGTATTCGTGGATTTGGAAGCTACTGTCTAAGGAACCTTGGTGAGTTATTGCCATGCATCTTGTAGATGGTGCACATGACTGCCACTGTTTGTCAGTGGTGGAGGGATTGAATGTTTGTAGAAGGGGTAGCAATCAAGCAGGCTGCTTTTTCCTGGATGGTGTTGAGCTTCTTGTGTGTTGTTGGAGCTGCACCCATCCAGGCGAGTGGAGAGTATTCCGTTACACTCCTAACTTGTGCCTTCTAGATGGTGGGCAGGCTTTGGGGAGTCAGGAGATGAGTTACTCGCCATAGGATTCCTAGCCTTTGACCTGCTCTGGTAGTCACAGTATTTATATGGCTAGTCCCGTTCAGTTTCTGGTCATAGGTAACCCCTAGGATGTGGATAGCCGGGGATTTAGCGATGGTAATGCCACTGAACGTCAAGGAAGGCATTACCACTTGTTTGGTGATAATGATGATTTATTTATTTAAAAAATACTCCTGAACAATTCCTGAACGTACCAGTCCTAGCTTGTTCTGCTGTGTTTAATAGGTGACTGGTGGGTACATCCTGAAATTACTTGTATTGATTTTTAGAATCACAGAATTGTTTGGTGCAGAAGGAAGCCATTTGGCCCATTGTGCCTGCAATTAATGCCAATCTACCACATACTTGTATGGTTCTTTAGCACCACATTAAGAATACATATTTCTAAGAACTGACACTTATTTGTTGTTGCTATCAACATGTCCCTTTGGTGTTTGAATAATATGCAGAGCGGAACTCTCCCAAGCCCCTGCCAGCAGGTTCAATAGCGGGCGTTGGGGGAAGTAAATGGGAGAAGCCCAGAAATCAGTTTCACGCCAGCATGAATTTCCCACTGGATCTTCCACTGCTGCTCACCTTGGTGCATCAGAAAACCCATCATAGGCCGGTATGAAATTAATTTGTATCCTGCAAATAGGATGTAGATGAAACCTGACCAGAATCTTCCACGCATGCCTGATTCTCCACATTGGGGGTCCATCTTCCAGACTCAGAGTACCCCTGGAAATCCAGCTTTCATTTTCATGAAGAACACCTTCTTTCTTCAATAGTGAGCCTGTGATGTTGGGCAGCTTTCCAATATGACACCTGGATAGGACAACGGAATACATATCATCAGGTCTGCCCCACCACTGAATGCAACGCAAAACACCCAGTCGTATAACCAATGAGGTTGGGAGTATATAACTTATTTTCCAGCCACCGTCTATGGTTGGAAATACTCGGCACTCCCACCCTGACATGGAACTTAGTCCCAAAATGAGAGTGTCCACCGTCTATAGCGACCGGGTTGCTGATTATACAATTTACCCGCTATCGGCACAGGATGGTTGATTCTCATAACCAGCCCTCTGTCTGTAATAGCTGAGAAAATAGTGCTAATTATATTCAAATTAATGTTACAGTCCTACTGAATCTTGCTATAAAAATGAACAGGAATTTCAATAAGGCTGCTGAGCACTTCAACACCACAGATAATGTTTTTATTTGTCAGGCATTTGTTAATTTATACTTTTCAAAATGTGTCTCTAAATGAGAAGGGCTGTAAATGTACCAATTACATCGTTTGCTTTTAAGCACCTCTTCTTGCTTATCACCTTAAATTTCCCTGCACTTGACTTCTATCGAGCAATTGTAGGATTTGTGGAACCAATGGCAGCATTTAAGTTTGACTTTAATGGAGTTATTTCGCTGCGTGAAAGATCACAGAATCAATCTTTATCCAACTGAACAGGGGATGACTGAACTGGCAGAGGTTGAAAGGAAGGCAGCATGATAACTTCCAGTCCCCGCTGCTTAAAGCGGGCATATTGACGTTAATCCAAATGGTCACGAAAAAAACTAGATGATAAGTAACCAACATTTTTTAGAAAAAAGAAACCTCACTTCGCAACTACCTCTCCCAAGTGTTAGCAGTTACATCAGAATCTCATCATTAAGTTTTTTTTATTAGTGTCACAAGTAGGCTTACATTAACACAAGTTTCTGTGAAAATCCCCTAGTCGCCACACTCCGGCACCTTATCGGTACACTGAGGGAGAATTTAGCGTGGCCAATGCACCTAACCAGCACGTCTTTCGCACTGTGGGAGGAAACTGGAGCATCCGGAGGAAACCCACACCGACAACGGGCGAACGTGCGGACTACGCACAGACAGTGACCCAAGCCAGAATTAAACCCGGGTCCCTGGCGCTATGAGGCAGTAGTGCTAACCACAATTTAAGGAGGTGCTGAGTGAAGCTGCTAGCCTGACTTTACCTGAAATTACCAGAACCTATTAAATGGTTAAATACTTATTGAACGGTGTGGATAATGTATTACAAACAAGGTTCTTTAACTGATTAAAAGCAAATTACTGCGGATGCTGAATTCACCTGCTGAGATTTTCCACCATTTACTTTTTGGTTCTTTAACTGATTCCCATGGTACTGGAATAGCCAGCATAATTTGCCTGAAATAGATGACTGCCTATGATAAGCGTGAATGGTTTAATATATGATGCGGAATTATATAGCATTTAATCATTAATAGATCATCCCACAACATTGCAAAAAAAAGCCTGGCAACTTTAACAATTGGACTTCTGCAAACTGCAGTTGCCATCCTTAAACTACATGGTCCTGAATTTCCAGAGCCTTCTTAATATTCTCCGGCTGTAATTCCAGTGAACCACTCTTCCCCCGCCAATTCAATCCCCACAAAGGAGTGTTACACTGGGAGACCAGGAAAACATCCACAAAATCTCAGCCAATATTACAAAGGAGCAAAAGCAAAATGCTACAGATGCTGAAAATCTGAAATGAACAACAGAAAATGCTGCAAGTCTGACAGCATCAATGGGGAGAAACAGAGTTAATGGCTGGAATTATTCAGGTTTTCATATGGGTGGGATCATCTGGCCCCACCAATGGCACACGCACACCAAGGGACACCCTGTAATGTGGGGTGCAGTCAATGGGAAATCCATTGACAGGACCAGAAAATATGCGGGATGGTTTTCTGGACCTATACATTGAGGAACGAACAAGGGAACAGGCCACCTTGAGTTGAGTATTGATTGGATTTGATTTGATTTGATTTATTATTGTCACACCTATGAATATGCAGTGAAAAGTATTGTTTCTTGCACGCTATACAAAGCATACCGTACATAGAGAAGGAAAGTAGAGAGTGCAGAATGTAGTGTTACAATCATAGTTAGGGTGCAGAGAAAGATCAACTTAACACGAGGTAGGTCCATTCAAAAGTCTGATGGCAGCAGGGAAGAAGCTGTTCTTGAGTCAGTTCATACGTGACCTCAGACTTTTGTATCATTTTCCTGACGAAAGAAGGTGGAAGAGAGAATGCCCAGGGTGTGTGAAGTCTTTGATTATGCTGGCTGCTTTACCGAGGCAGCAGGAAGTGTAGACAGAGTCAATGGATGGGAGGCTGGTTTGTGTGATGGACTGGGCTTCATTCATTACCCTTTGTAGTTTATTGTGGCCTTGGGCAGAGCAGGAGCCAGACCAAGCTGTGATACAACCAGAAAGAATGCTTTCTATGGTGCGTTTGTAAAAGTTGGTCAGAGTCATAGCTGACCTGCCAAATTTCCTCAGCCTCCTGAGAAAGTAGAGGCATTGTAGGCTTTCTTAACTGTAGTGTCAGCATGGGGGTACCAGGAGAGGTTGTTAGTGATCTGGACACCGAGAAACGTGAAGCTCTCCACTATTTCTTCGTCCCCATTGATGTAGACAGGGGCATTTCCACCACTATGCTTCCTGAAGTCGATGACTATCTCCTTCGTTTTGTTGACATTGAGGGAGAGATTATTGTTGTCACACCAGTTCACCAGATTCTCTATCTCATTCCTGTACTCCGTCTCATCATTGTTTGAGATCCGACCCACTATGGTGGTGTCATCAGCAAACTTGAATCACAGGTGTATGAGGAGTATAGTAAGTGGCTGAGGACACAGCCTTGTGGGGCACCGGTGTTGAGGATGATCGTGGAGGAGGTGTTGTTGTGCAATGAGAAAGGATTAGCTGCCAATTTAGCGAGGGCGATTCTCCCAGCCTGTTGCGCTGCCCGAGCAGCACAGCGGGCCAAGAGACATCAGCAGTGGCTTCCCACTGGGCCCCACGGCCTCTGCGGTTCTCCGGCCATCAGATTTCCGGCATCGTCAGCTCCGTGCCAAAAATCGGTGTGGAGCTAAATAAATTATTCAAATGTCCATTTCCATCTTATTCGCAGGCCCGGCACTGAAGTCTCCTGGACCGCTAGCCTCTCCTTTCCCTGGTGTTTCACTCCAGCGAGGTTTACAACAGTTCCCCACTAGCAGGGAGCTGGCGGCCCAACTCCACTGGCGTGAAGGGGAACCATGGAGGCCCTCCAGGAAGTCGGAGGTAAAGAGATAGTGCCCCTGGGCACTGCCAGATTGGCAGTGCCAGCCTGGCCCCCAGTACTGCCCAAGCAGCAAAGTGGCAATTCCCAGGGGGCAGTTTGGCACTGCCCGCCAGGCATCAGGCAGTGCCAAGAGGGTGGGGCCAGAGGGGCAGGGCCTATGGGGGCGGGGCCTCTGAGGGGGAGATTGGTGTTGGTGAGGGTCCCAATGCTACTCTGCACTGGGATCAGTGAGAGAGGGAGAGAGACCAGTGATTGGGGTTAGCCATCGGGGTGGGGATGTTGGCCTGCCAGAAGGGGGGGGAGGTCAGGGCTGCGAGGGGGGGTTCAAGACTGCGTGGGGGTGGGTCGGGGCTGCCGGTGGCAGGGGGGGGTGGGGGGGGGGATCAGGACTGCCAGGGGGGTGAGGGTGCAGGAGGAGATCGTGACAGGCTGGGAGAGGGGAGTGAGGGTGGGGGGTGGTCAGGGCTGGCCCAGACACATCTGGAAGGCCAGCGATTGGGTGGTGGGGGGGGGTCGAATGGCTCGCGATGCGGGGCCGCGGGGCTGGCCAGCGATTGAGCTGGCCAGTGATCGGGAGGCCGGCAATGCAGGGCTACTGCGCATGCCCCAATCTCCGCTTTGACAGATCAGCACATGTGCAATGGCCCCACTCAGCGCTGTGCTGCCGGCCTCTCCAGTGGGAATACTGATTTTTAGTGTGATTCACCTCGGGCTCTCTGTGATGCACAGTGTGTGGGAGATTCATTTTGAAAGTCCTGCTGAATAAACCAGCGGGATTTACTCCAGTTTTTACACTAATTCAGCACCTCGAATTCTTTTGGGAGAATCCCACCCTAGTTGTGAGAGAACCCTTGGGGATGAGGGACTATAATATGTTAGAATTCTTTATCAGTGTGGTTAGGGAGGTAGTTGAATCTGAGACCAGGGTCCTGAATATAAAGGTAGCTAAGATGATATGAGAAATGAGTTGGCTATGACAGACTGGGAAATATTACAAAAGGAAGGACAATAGACAGGCAATCACAAGCATTCAAGGAATGAATAGGTGAATTCCAGAAGTTCTTTATTGCTATTTGGCATGAGAGTGGAAAGGGAACTGTGGCCAAACCATGGCATACAGGGGAAATTAGGTATTAGATTCAAAGAAGAAGTATACAAATTGGCAAGAAAAGCAATAGACCTGAGGATTGAGTGCAGTTTAAAATTCAGCAAAGGCGGACCAAGGGATTGATTAAGAAGGGGAAAATCTAATATGAAAGTAAGCTAGGGAACATATAAACTGACTGTCGAATTTCTATAGTTGTGTAAAGAGAAAAAGATTGACAGAAACTAATGTAGACACCTTCCCGTCAAAAACACGGGTTTTCACAATGGGGAACAAGCAAATGGCTGAGGAACTAAATTCATATCATGCTTCTGTCTTTACAAATGAAGACATGAAGAATGTACCCGAAGTTCTGAGAAACACAAGTTTTAGTGAGGAGCTGAAGAAAATCAGTATTAGTAGAGAAATGGTTTTGGGGAAATTAATAGGATTGAAGGTGGATAAATCTCCAGGGCCTGATAATCGTCATCCCAGAGTGGAAGAATGGAAGTGGCCCCAGAAATAGTAAATCCGTTGGTAATCATTTTCCAAAATGCTTAGGACTGGTCCGCACAGATTGGAGAGTAACTAATGTTAGCCCGCTATTCAAAAAGGGAGGTAGAAAGATATAGCTAACTATAGACCAGTGAACCTGATGTCAGTAGTAGGGAAGTTGCTAGAGTCCATTATCAAAGATTTCATAGCACAGCATTTGGAAAGCAGTGGTATAATCAGACAAAGTCTTTCCCTTTCGGGAAGGGAAATGATGCTTGACAAATCTACTGGAATTCTTTGAGGATGTAACTAATAGAGTTGACCAGGGTGGATTGGTTTGTTTAGACTTTCAAAAGGTTTTTGACAAGGTCTCATATAGGAGATTACTATGTAAAGTTCAAGCACATAGAAAGCTGGTTAACAGATAGCAAGCAAAGAGTTGAAATAGATGTTTTTTTTCCAGTTGACTGACAGAGAGTAGTGGTGTACCACAGGGATCTGTGCTAGGACCCCAACTGTTCACATTATGTATTAATGATTTGGACGAGGGAACTAAATGTATTATCTCCAAATGTGCAGATAATACAAAGTCGGGTAGGAGGATGAGCTGTGAGGAGGATGCAGAGATGCTTCAGAGTGATTTGGACTGGCTGAGTGTGTGGGCATCTGTGTGGCTGATGCAGTATAATGTGGATAAATGTGAGGTTATCCACTTTGGTAGCAAAAATAGGAAAGCAGATTTTTATTTGAATGGATGGAAATTAAGAGAGGTGGATACTCAGTGAGACCTTGGTGTCATTGTGCATCAGCCACTGAGAGTAAGCATACAGGTACAGCAGGCAGTAAAGAAGGCAATTAGAATGTTGGCCTTCATAGCGAAAGGATTTGAGTATAGGAATAGGAATGTTTTACTACAAAAGTATACGGCTTTGGTGAGGCAACACCTGGAGTATTGTGTGCAGTTTTGATATCCTTATCTGAGGAAAGATGTTCTTGCTATAGAGAGAGTACAGTGAAGGTTTACCAGTCTGATGCCTGAGATGGCAGGACTGTAATTTGAGGAGAGATTAAGTCAATTAGGATTATATTCACTGGAGTTTAGAAGAGTGAGAGGGGACCTCATAGAAAAAAGAGGCATGCATGAGGTCCAGGCAGCTAAAAACAGATGGAGCACTGGAGGAATACAGAGAAAGTAGAAAAGAACTCAAACAGGGAGTTAGAAGGGCAAAAAGGGGTCACGAAATGTCCTTGGCAGACAGGATTAAGGAGAATCCTAAGGCATTTTATACATACGTTAGGAACAAGAGGGTTGTTAGGGAAAGAATCAGACCTCTCAGGGACAAAGGAGGGGAATTATGCTTAGAACCAAAGGAAGTAGGTGAGATCCTAAACGAATACTTTGCATCAGTATTCACAAAGGAGAGGGACATGTTGACTGGTATTGTCTCAGAGAGATGTGTTGACCCGTTAGAAAAAATCTCAATTACAAGGGAGGAAGTGTTAGGTTTTTTAGGAAACATTAAGACAGACAAATCCCCAGGGCCGGATAGCATCTATCCTAGAATCCTCAGGGAGGCAAGAGATGAAATTGCTGGGCCTCTAACAGAAATCTTTGTCTCTTCACTGGACACAGGTGAGGTCCCAGAGGATTGGAGGATAGCAAATGTGGTCCCGTTATTTAAGAAGGGTAGTAAGTAATAAGGATAACCCGGATAATTATAGGCCGGTGAGCTTGATGTCCGTGGTAGGGAAATTGTTGGAGAAGATTCTTAGAGATTCTTAGAGATAGGATATATGCGCATTTAGAACTGAATAATCTCATTAGCGATAGACAGCATGGTTTTGTATGAGGGAGGTCATGCCTCACAAATTTGGTTGAGTTTTTTGAGGAGGTGACAAAAATGATTGACGAGGGAAGGGCCATGGATGTCATCTATATGGATTTTAGTAAAGCGTTTGACAAGGTCCCTCATGACAGGCTGGTGCAAAAGGTTAAATCTCACGGGATAAAAGGTGAGCTAGCTCGATGGGTGGAGAACTGGCTTAGCCAAAGAAGACAGAGGGTAGCAGTGGAGAGGTCTTTTTCTGGTTGGAGGGCTGTGACTAGTGGAGTTCCGCAGGGCCCTGTACTGGGACCTATGCTGTTTGTGATATATATAAATGATTTGGAGGAAGATGTAGCTGGTGTGATCAGTAAGTTTGTGGACGACACGAAGATTGCTGGAGTTGCAGATAGTGATGAACATTGTCAGAGAATACAGCAGGATATAGATAGGCTGGAACATTGCGTGGAGAAATGGCAGATGGAATTTAATCCAGATAAATGAGAAGTAATGCATTTCGGTAGATCTAATGTAAGGGGGAGCTATACAATAAATGGCAGAACCATCAGGAGTATAGACACACAGAGGGACCTGGGTGTACAAGTCCACAGATCCTTAAAGGTGGCAGCACAGGTGGAGAGGGTGGTGAAGAAGGCATATGGCATGCTTGCCTTTATTGGACGGGGCATAGAATATAAAAGTTGGCGTATGGTGTTGCGGCTGTGTAGAGCGTTAGTTAGGCCACATTTGGAATACTGCGTCCAGTTCTGGTCGCCACACTACCAGAAGGACGTGGAGGCTTTGGAGAGAGTACAGAAAATGTTTACCAGAATGTTGCCTGGTATGGAGGGTCTTAGCTATGAGGAGAGATTGGGTAAACTGGGGATGTTCTCCCTGGAAAGACGGAGGATGAGCGGCGACCTAATAGAGGTGTATAAAATTATGAAGGGCATAGATAGGGTGAACAGTGGGAAGCTTTTTCCCAGGTCGGAGGTGACGAACACAAGGGGTCACAGGTTCAAGGTGAGAGGGGCAAGGTTCAACACAGATGTCAGGGGGACGTATTTTACACAGAGGGTGGTGGGGGCCTGGAATGCACTCCCAAGCAAGGTGATTGAGGCGGACACGCTGGGATCGTTTAAGACTTATCTAGATAGCCACATGAACAGACTGGGAATAGAGGGATACAAACGAATGGTCTAATTGGGCACATGAGTGGCGCAGGCTTGGAGGGCCGAAGGGCCTGTTCCTGTGCTGAATTGTTCTTTGTTCTTTGGGTGGGTCTGGTAACGGAATCTGTAACAAACAGTTCAGGGAAGCTGACAGCCAATTAGAATGGTTAGCATTTTAATTAGGGATGGTTTTGCAGCCGTGCTGGAACTTTCCCTTTCGCAGAGTAGATAAATTTGGGTTAAAGAAAACCAGTATGAATTTGGTAAGGGCAAATCATGTTTAACTAACTTGCTGCATTTTTTTAAAGTGGTAACAGAGATGGGGGGTTTAATGAGGTGAATGTAGTTGATGCAGTGTACATGGACTTCCATAAAGTACTTGACGCAATGCCACACAATAGACATTTCAGCAAAGTTTCATCTCATGGAATAAAAGAAACAGTAGTGACATGAATATGGAATTGGCTGAGTGATAGGAAACAGTGGTTACTTATTAATGTAGGTTTTTCTGTCTGGAGAAAGGTTTGTTGTAGAATTCCCCAGAAGGAATGTATAGTCCTGATGTATACAAATGAATTAGACCTTCGTGTACAGCATACAATTTCAAAGTTTGCAGATATAATGAAACTTAGGGCAGAATTTTATGTGTCCAATGCGGGTGCTGGAACGACCCAGAAGAACGTAAAATAGCATGTGATGACATTGGGTGCACATCTCAATGTAATCTCGCACTTTGTGCAATATTTCAGCGAATGAGTGCAGACACAGATCGGTAGCACACCTGCTGACAATTCTGGAGCCAAATAAAGGGATTATTTTCCCTATTACCCAGAATATTACATTATCTGTGTGATTTTTAGGTTAGTGCAGGGCAGAATGAGCAGGCCGGCAGTTCGATTTTCAACTTTCCTCAACCACAGATGGTAGTCACATGACTACACCACATGGACTCACTGCCACTTTTTCAGGGGCAATTATGGATGAGCATTAAATGCTGGCCTTGACAGCACCGCCTACATCCCATGAAGGAATTAAAATAAAGTACAAGATTTAAGTCATCTGCAAAATGTGCCCTTTACAGCCAAGTCGAGTTCATTAATGTCAATCTGAGACAGCAGTGGAGCTAGTACTGAACCTGGGGAATTCTGCTGCATACCTTCCTCCAGACTGAAAAACAACCATTCACCATTATTCTCTGCCTCCTGTCACTCAGTCAATTTCATATCCTGCGATCACTGCTTGTTTTGTTCCATGGGCTTCAGCTTTAATGGCAAGCCCATCATAGAGTAATTTATCAAACCCCTTTTAAAAATCCATGTACACCAATTGACCATATTACATGAATCAAGGCTATCAACTACCTCATCAAAAGACAATCACGTGAAATATGACTTGCCCTTGATAAATCCATTCTGTCTTTCCTTAATTAATCCATACTTGTCCAAGTGACTGCTAACTTTTTCCTGAATTATCATTTCTAAAAGCTATCCAACCACCAAAAGTAAAGCTGACAGCCCTTCAGTTGCTGGGCGTACTTTTACATCTTTTTATAAAGGATGTATCATTAGCAGTTCTCCAGTCCTCTGACACCATTATTATATCTCAGGAAGATTAAAAAATTATGTCCAGTGCCTCTGCAATTTCCTTCCTTATTTCCCACAATATCCTCAGATGTCTACCTGGTCCAGGTGACTCATTAACTTTCAATACCACCAGTTTTTCTAATCTATTCTCTTTACATTTTTTTAGCACATTCAGTGCCTTCACTACCTCCTCTTTCATAATGGCTTTGGCAATATTTTCTTCTTTGATAAAGACAGATGCAAATAATTCATTCAGTACCTCAGCTGTGTGCTTTGTCGATGCGGATATAGTCTACAGCTCCAAATTGACCACACGTCTCTCTTTACTAGCTGTTTATAATTCATATGCCTGTAGGTGACTTTTGGATTACCTTTTATGTTAGTTGCAATTAGTCTCTTCTCATATTCTATTTTTACCTCATGTTTCCTTTTTCACTTCCCCACCGAACTTCCTATATTCAGCCTGGTTATAGCTTCTATGATCAACCTGACACCGCTCATATCACACTTTTTTTACTTGTTCCTATTATTTTATTTACTAGTGTCACAAGTAGGCAACGCAATGAAGTTACTGTGAAAATCCCCTGTTTGCCGCACTCCGGTGCCTGTCCGCGTACACTGAGGGAGAATTTAGCATGGCCAATGCACCTAACCATCACGTCTTTCAGACTGTGGGAGGAAACTGGAGCACCCGAAGGAAACCCACACTGACATGGGGAGAACGTGCAAACTCCACACAGTCACCCGAGGCCGGAATCGAACCAAGATCCCTAGTGCTGTGAGGCAGCAGTGCTAACCACTGTGCCACCGTGCCACTCCTGTTTCTTTGGCGTCCAATGAAATTTTAATTTTGTTTTTCCTAACTTTTCCCCTTGTGGGAATATACCTCGACTATTTCCTCTTTGTTCCATTGCAGTTTTAGCAGCCACCTTTTGATTCTCATTTACCTCGATCAAATCTGTTCTCACCCCAATGAAATTGCGCTTAAGTAGTTTTACTTTAAATTTCTCCTTGTCCTTTTCTATAGCTGCTCTAAATTTTATAGCCTGGATGATATGCTGGAGGTGGGCTACCTCCCTCCACTTCACACACTTTATTTTTTGGAGCAATGGATCGTTAATTAGTATGAGGCGAGACTCCTGTCTGTCTCCAGGAGAGAGTCTCCCCTCATTGAGAAGCTGTCCAGTCAGAGACTAACAGCTCCAAACCAGGATCAGTGACCACTGTTGGTATTGCAGGTAGTCCTGGAGGAAGAGGAATCATGGCTTCTCCCAAACCCAGGTAAATCTGGGCTTTTGCTGGCGCTGAGTAGGCAGGCCAACCCAACAGTGGCTGGGTCTCAAAATCAGTCAGACTTCCACATTATAAAATGCTGTGTGCTCATGGATGACACAGTGATTGGCACTGCTGCCTCACAGCACCAGGGACCCGGGTTCAATTCCAGCCTTGCATGACAGTCCGTGTGGAGTTTGCACATTCTGCCCGTGTCTGCGAGGGCTTTTCTTCGGGTGCTCTCGTTTTCTCCCACAGTCCAAAGATGTGCTGTTTAGGTGGATTAGCATGGTCAATGTGCAGGATAACAGGGATAGAGTGGGGAGGGTAGGCCTGGGTAAGATGTTCTGTCAGATAGTTAGTGCAGAATTGATGGGCTGAATGGCCTCATTTTGCACTGTAGCATTCTATGATTCATCATCTTCTTACATCCTCATACATCGTGTTCCAGCATCCGAGTAAAATTCAGGGCCATGACATATGATGAATTGGACCTATTCCAACAGAATTGCAAGCAGTTGTTCAGTAAAATTATTGTACCTTACTAGTCCTCATACATATACCCATCTTTCCCACTTGTACAAGCTGTAGGCCCGATCCTCTGAGCAGCGACATTATCATCGAATTGCCACTCTGCCTGAACATTCCTCACATTTCTTCAGGGACCATCCGAGCCAGGCTTTCCCATAAACGTGGAGCAGAGCATCCCTAAGAGAGCTCTGTGCAATGCAGTACGGTCAGGGGAAAACAGGGCATGTCCCCGCTTTAGGCCACTGGCTGCTGCAAGGTAAGTTTCAATGTTCTGTTCGAAAGTTAGTCAATGGGTGACTGTATGAATGAGAGAAAGGGTCAATGATTAGGGTGGATGAGGCAAGTGGGTAAGTTGGGTGATATGGCATATGGGTGAAATGGCTGGGGGTAAGGTGGCAGGTGGGTGAGGTGGTATGTAGGTAGGGTTGCAAATTGCTAGTCGGGTCTGGGGGTAGGCGGGTGGTCAGGGAAGGTATCAGGTTGGGTTAGGTCAGGGGGATACTCAAGTCAGCTCGGCAGAGAAGTCAGATCAGGTAAAGTGTAGTCAGGTTGGGGGTAGTCAAGTGATTGGGGGGTAGTTGGGTTGAGTCGGGTTATGTGGTAGTTGGTTGGTTGGGGGTAGTTGAGTCAGGGAGTTTAGTCAGGTCAGGTCGGAATCATAGAATCATAGAATCATAGAATCATAGAAACCCTAGAAACCCTACAGCACAGAAAGAGGCCATTCGGCCCGTCAGGTCTGCACCGACCACAATCCCACCCAGGCCCTACCCCCATACCCCTACATATTTTACCCACTAATCCCTCTAACCTACGCATCTCAGGACACTAAAGTTTTAGCACGGCCAATCAACCTAACCCGCACATCTTTGGACTGGCATCGGAGTGGCAGTCAGGTGGTCAGGGGACAGTCAGGTGATTGGGGGGAATCGGATGGCCAGTGTGAGTGACTGGAGGTCAGTGCTTTAGTTACCCAGGACTTACTAGAACCAGAGGGCACAACCTCAGGCTAAAGGGACGATCCTCTAAAACAGAGATAAGGAGGAATTTCTTCAGCCAGAGAGTGGTGAATCTGTGGAACTCTTTGCCGCAGAAGGCTGTGGAGGCCAGGTCGATTGAGTGTCTTTAAGACAGAGATAGATAGGTTCATGATTAATAAGGGGATCAGGGGTTATGGGGAAAAGGCAGGAGAATGGGGATGAGAAAAATATTAGCCACTCGATGGGCCGAATGGCCTAATTCTACTCCGATGTCTTATGGTCTTATGGTCTTATGGACTTTCACTAGGTTTTAATACAAACATTTCCTGGCTAACTAAGTATTGTAATTACCTTGGATCTGTCCCAAATCTCCAACTCAAGCTCAGTCGGAGATATTCACAGAATCTCCCAAGGAGCACTGGTATCATTAGCCATCTCTTTAAATAGTAACTTTGATCTCCCAGTTGTCAGCCATCCAAAGGTTTCAGACCACTGACCATCCCTGAAACCTGTGAGTTCCTAAGTATGTATGCATCATGACAGTTACCCAGATACCATGCACTCAGCCCCATTACCCTTTGATTGTGATTTCTCCACAACCTGCACAATAACCCATTGATATCCTTTTCGATTGACAAACGCTTCTGGCTGTCCAATTGGAGCTTTTATTGCAACATGCCTGCAAGCGATGACTTCTTGCATCTTTGAAATCTAGTTATGGCTGCAAAGCCTCTGGCTCTTTCTGCTTGACTGTCATTGTCACTGGTAAATGAGGTGTACTTATGGACACACCTGAATAGGACAGCCTTGAAAACCTTTATACAGTGATGGGCCATCGGCTGTGAGATTCCATTAACATCTCCACATGATGCCTAGAATGACCCAGAGTTGCAAACATTCAAAGCCACAGTCACTGTTAATGCCACTGGTATTGGGTGACCACCAACACAAATGGATGCTATCTCCTCAGACAGAATGTCACTGTCTCCCTTGAGAGGAAGCTTGTGTGGCTTTTGCTACCAAATAAACCTGTTGGACTTTAACCTGGTGTTGTTAAACTTCTTACTGTGTTTACCCCAGTCCAACGCCGGCATCTCCACATCATCCCTTGAGAGGCACAGTCCTCTAGTATAGAATCCCTACACGACAGAAGAGACATTTGGCCCATCAGGTCTCTCTGACAGAGTATCATACTAAGGCCCTCTCCCCCACCCTATCTCCGTAACCCCACACATTTCCCATGGCTAATCCATCTAACTTATACATCCTGGGGCACCAAGGGGCAATTCAGCATGGCCAATCCACCTGACCTGCACATCTTTGGAGTGTGGGAGGAAACCAGAGCATCCGGAGGAAACCAACGCAGACACAAAGAGAACGTGCAAACTCCATACAGTCACCTGAGACCGGAATTGAACCCAGGTCCCTGGAGCTGTGAGACAGCAGTGCTAACCGTTGTGCCACCATGCCCTGATGCAACGTTGGTCAGACACCTGGAGGTGTATCATCCTCACCCTGTAGACATGGTTGGCAGGGTAGGACCTCTGTCTACCTCTCCCTGCCTGATGTTTGCTCATTGTTCTCCATGGTCCTTTGCACAACATCAGGTTGCACACTTTGCTGGATCAGATGGAGGAGTGCATAGACTCAATTTGGTGCTTCCTGTGTGCCCCCTTTCCTTATGCAGATTGAAAACCACTAAAAATAAAAGTTACACCATTCTGAAATTCTCCCACCTTCATCATCAAAGTCTTCTACTGAATGCAGCCACTGTCCTACCTTGAGCATTTATATCCATCTTGATAACACATATGGTTCCCTCCCAACAAGCTTAATAGATTGTTTATCCTTTTTTCAAAAAAAGTGGCAGGTGGGTTTGTGATGATATTGTGTCTTTAAGAAATGTATTTAAATTATGTTTTTTGTGAGGGGTATGTTTAAAATTCAATTCTTGTTTACCTGATGCCGATCTGTCTACGAACCAGGCAGTTCCATAATGGGAATGCAGGAGAATAATTGGTCCTAGATAATGGAGTCTTTGTTTTAATCTGAGCTATTGCAGCTTTGTTTATTTTTGGGTTTTCCCCTGGGGTTTCAGAGTAGGGTTTAATTGGATTGGTTGACAAGAGAAAGATTCATGTGAAGGGGAGGAGTTAATTTTACAAGGAAAAGCAGGAACTTTCTGCTTGATCCTGAATGAAGCAAAGGGTGTTTCTCTCTCTCTTTTGCATGCTCTCCCTCTCTCTGGAGGCTGCTGTTTGAGTGGCAGAAGAAAGGTGTCTCTCTCTGTATCTCTCTCCAGGGGTGTTAAAAGGCTTGAGGAATGGCAGCCCACATATCAGCATGTAAGTGTGTGTTGTTTGCTAACTGATTTTGAAGAGGTGTTTACGTTTATGAGGAATATTGCTTAAATTGGAACTAATAGAGATAGGTTAGCAGTTAAGAATTGTATCATGTCATGTTTAAATAGTTCAATTGATAAAAGTTAAGCTAATTCACTCATTATAGTTAAACCGTATTGTTAAATAAAGTTTGTTTTGATAAAAGCTTTCTAGTGTGACAATAGAATCACATCTGGAATGAAACACCTTATCCTCATACTAATGCCAAAATAAAAAAAATAGTTGGGGTCTAGTCTAGCTTCATAATATTCCTCGGGGTTTCTGATCTGTTCCCTAATTGCATGACTTGTGCGTAATTGGAAATCAGTGTGATGATGTGGGATTAGGGACTCAATATCATCACGCCAGATTTTATCCACGCGCACAACAGTGGTGGTCCCAATTTCTCAACATAAAATTCACCCCTGGGTATTTTAATATCCATCCCCTTCTGAAATAAAAACTGAAAGTACACAGCAGGCCAAGCAGCATCAAGAGCGCAGCAAGACTTGTTAGCTACGGGAAGAGGTGAGGATTGGGAGTTGTTTCATAGGGAGAGCAGAGTACCAGGGATGACTGATAGAAGCAAGAGATTCAGCAGCTTTACTCAATTATCTTTGGAAATCCATGCAAACTATTTTCTCAGGAGATTCAATGGGAAAGAAAACACGTCGTTCAATAATTTTCCATTGATTGTTATATCATCTGAGTTTAGATGCATGAAAGAAAATCCGATTTTCTAATCAGGCGAGTGTTTTACAACAATTTATTTTGCAATAGAACAACAGATATTTACATTGCAATATCTTAGAACCATAGGACAATGCAGCACAGGGGGTCATTTAGCCCACCGTGTTCCTATCAACTCTGTGAAAGGCTCATTTATTTAGTCCAACTCCCCTGCCCTTACAACCGTGTCAAATGCTCCTTTTCAGGTATTTATCCAATTTCGTTTTAAAAGTTATTTTGGAATCCGTTCCCACCACCCTTTCAGGCAGTTTATTTCAAATCACTATTTCCAATGTGAGGAAAGCTTCCTCTTGTCACTTCTTGTTCTTTGCCAATTGCCTTAAATCTGTGTTTTCTGACCTCTGTGGCTGGAAACCGTTCTCCTCAGTTACTTTGTCAATACTGTCTATAATTGTGAACACTTCGATCCCATTCTCTGCTCTAAGGAGAACAACCCCAGCAACTCCAGTCTCTCCATGTAATTGAAGTCAACAGGCTAAAAGTCAGTTTCCTCATGCTTTCAGAATGGCGGTTCATGGTTTGCAATCTGCCTGCGCCTGACAGCATTGAGACAGGCAGTGTGTAAATTCAGTGCTGCGCCCTTATTTCTATGATTAGTGTTCAGCCTTGTGCAACTCACCCTACTGGCTGACAGAACACTCAACAGGGGGGCCGATCTTGTGTTCTTGATAAAATGCACCTCACAAAGGCAACTGTCCCTCTTTAAAGGACAGCATTCGCCGAAAGGAAGTTGTTGCTGACTCCCTGTAGTGAGAGAGGATGCAAATAGAAGCTAAACAATAGGAACAGCAGGGAAGAGAAAGGGTTACTTGATTCACAGATGTAATGTTGGATACCTTCATGATGGTCAGCAACAGGAACGGAAAGCCTGCTTCATATGGAGCCAGGAGGTCATCAAGAAACAACTTCCAAAGGGAATGGAGAAGGTGGTCAGTGATCAACTCCCAGAATCTGACCGTAATGATCAGGTAGCGCTGCAAAAGGTCTGATGACCACATTTAGATGGTTAAAGTTAGTGAATGCATCATCACATGACATCTCCTACCCAGCACTCATCAATCACCCACCCATCAGCAGCCTCTGACAATTAATTTCAACCCTAACATTCGAATGTCCCACCTCACCATACACAACTTCCAACGCTGCCTCACACCAACTTCTTGCACCCTCCACAGATCTCCCGCTATTCAGCTGCGGCAGAAACATCACCCAAATACGGAGCAACACAAGCTGAACCTAACACTCTTCCCTTTCTCTTGCATGATAATATTTCACATAATCACAAGAAGCAAGAGATGGTGGAGATCAGGCGTGTCTGCATCGCTTGAGCTCTATGGAGGAGCCGCAGGTCCATATCATGGAGCTGACAGCAACAGAGCGCGTGTCACCCAGTATCTCCTAAATTGTTCCAGATCACAGTATGTTCCTGGCTGATGGTGTTTCTCAACTCCCACCTCACTCTCACCCTGCTATCTAAGTTTTTAAAGTTTATTTATTAGTGACACAAGTAGGCTTACATTAACACTACAGTGAAGTTACTGACAATATCCCCTCGACTCCACACTCTGGTGCATCTGGCAAGCTGTAGATGGTGTCACCGTGGATATCCTGCTTTCCTCCCTGCCCCACTACCCTCAGATCATCCTCTCCATTCTGCTTTCACACATCCAAGAACCAGCAGTTACTCATCCACAGGAACCTCATCTAGAGGGGCAACATCACACGCACTGATGGAGAGACCCATTCACTTGATCTGCTTTCAGCAACCAGCTCAGGCACCCACACAGTGTGAACATTGAGGGTAGCATGCAGTTGGAGTTTGCAAGTCATAAATGAGGTACAAACAGGAAGAAGGGATAGTTTGTGTGTCAGCTCACTAGAGGACATTGTATATGAAGATTCAGATGAAGTTTTGTCGGGACTGTCTATAGGGGAATGGTAATCAGCATGCACACTGAGATGCTGGGTGCATTGGTAGGCCTGTCAGATAGCCTATTGGCACTGTCAAGTCCAGCTCTAACATGGCACAGAGCATTACGTATAGCTTGGGGGCCCTTCCTTTCCAGTGAGGAAAGGAAGCTCCATGACAGCACTTGTGGACCCAGCAACTGCTGACACAGCTGCCTTCCCATGCTGAAAAATTGTTGCTTAAGAATGCTGATGGCACTCATTTATGGCCAGGATTTTTCCAGGATCGTTACCCACCCTGTCACCTGAAGAATCAACGGGAAATCCATCCCTGCAGAAAATGGCCACCCTGCAGCATTTACCATTAACTGGCTAGAGGCAAGACTTCCTCCCAAGAAAGGGGCTCCGAAAGCCATCAGCCAATCAGATTGGTCAGTAGCTCCAGGAATTCTAAGGGCAGTCGCAGCTATTGCTGGTACTACAAGCGGTCCCTGGAGTAAGTTCTGGAGTCCAGCACCAGGTAAGTGCAGAGGGTCCAAAGGTGGGGAAGGGAGATGAGGCCAGAAGAGTTGGGCATAAGAGCAGTGGGAGTGTTGATGGAGAGGCTGGGAGGAAGGGGGCACCTGCTGGGTGCAGACCTTTGTGATGGGGCGTTAATGGAGGCAGGTCCATCAACCAACCCCTTCTCACCCGAGGCCTGAAGTGGTCTCCCATGATTCTGAACAGCCTCTGGTTTGTTGCTATTAACCAAAGATGGTAGAAACAGCAGACTGCCTCAAGATGAAGGCATCATGGCTGCTGCCAAGATTTGGGCATTTACCAACATGATGGATTGTGTATCAAAATGTATTTTAATGGAGTGGATCTCCCCATTGCCAGAGCCACATGTGTGCAATCAATGCCTTCCCACACCATTAGGAATCCTGCTATTCTAGCAAAACCATGTATTTACAGATGAAGCAACACTCCCTCCCATATCCAGCAACTCATCACAATATCCCAAAAAACATTCCACAGCACTTTCACTAACTTTGCAATGGCAGGTATAAGTTAAAAGCACCTCGCCCGCAAGTTAGATCCCAACCCCACTAAACTAGCTCTGGAGGCAGGAGGGGAACAGTGATGGTCAGTTCTTCTTATGGTTGAACACATATTCAACAGTGAGCCATTAGCACAGGCATTCAGTGGATTTGCATAGCCCATGGGCGGAATTTTCCCATCCCGCCTTCCACGGGAATCATAGCAGGCAGGACAGGACCATGCAAAGGTCCATTAACCTCAGGTGAGATTTTCCGGTTTTGGGGCGAGCCGGAAAATCCCATCCCATGTTTTACAACCGTGTATCAGCCAGAACAGTTGTTTGACACCGTGAGCCCTCCCCAGCATGGAGCCCCAGGCAGAGCATACTGGAAATGGCTGAATGCATGGCATACAGAGTTTTCTGAATTCAGGTTGTACATAACACCAGCACCAGCAGCAGAATGGAACCCAATTTCACAACCCGCATCCCTGTCACCATTCTAGTAAATCTCTTTTGCACCCTCTCTAAGGGTTTGGCATCCTTTTAACTGTGTGGCAAGAATTGAACATGATCTTTCAGGGAAGGCATAACCAGTGCCTATTTGCTTTTGTACTTTATGGGTGGAACTTTGTGGATTCATCCCTGGCAGAACGGTGGGAATAGTCTGTGACCTGATTCACTGATTGACAAGCTTTGCAAAGGCCCTTTCCAGAGCTAAGACATTATCATTGCACCAAGAAGTTTGCCACCAGAGAGAGGGCACGCAGAATAACTACCTAAACCGACAATGAAGGATCTCATTTAAAGCGATCCCAACAGGGTCCACAGTGGGATTACTGTGCAAGACATTGAAGATTCCAGTGGGAGTAAGGAGGGAACTGGTGCAGAATACAGGCAAAACTTGGGAAAGCTGCCCATGCCCCTTCGTCAGGGCTTCAGAATCATCCAGACTCGAAACGTTGGCTCCATTCTCTCTCCACAGATGCTGTCAGACCTGCTGAGATTTTCCAGCATTTTCTGTTTTTGTTGTGACTCAGGCTGTCTAGTGGACAGAATGCCTGAGGTGCATCAAACTGTTGAAGGATGACAGATGGCATCTCCCTGGCTACATAACACAGACTTTCATGATGTTCTTGCAGTGATCAGAGACAAGCTAAATACTAAAGGAGTGGAACCCCTGCCGATTAATGAAGGTGCCTGGTGGATCGGATAACACCTTCATTGCTTCATGAGTATAATCAATCATCCCCGGCGCTGTTGCAATTCTGCAACTAAAACAAAGCTGGCAAATCTTTGGGTTTGTCTCGCCTCATCTGTGTCAAGGTGAATAATAGTTAGGGGCCTGATTGGCAAACGATATTGGTAGCCTGAGTGATGTGACTGTGACCTGCAGGTTGTAAAATCCTCTAAGTGTTACTGGCAGATCCCTGCAAGGAGCCAGCTGCAAAAATATTGATGGCTACGGTGACCTATAACAGCCACAGGCAAATGTGGCCTTTGGGCAGAGGTCTTCCAGAAGGCTGTATATGCCAACAACTCCCTGCAGTGAGATCCTGAGCTTTTTGAGGCACTATGGGACATATTTGTCAATGATATTGACCCTTGGACAGTGGATCCAGGGTTGTAGGTGTGGCCTCCTTTGGGGTGGAGTTTGTGTCCATCGTCTTTCACTGGTGGAGCTACTTGTTGCTATGGAGAAGGTAGATGCTGTTGTTTCTCTGAACATTTGCCCAATCGCTGTGGCTGCTGGACTGGAGCAAACTCCAGCTCCTCCTCAAGAGGTCCAGGCTGCAGCAGGATAAATAATCCCCATGCTGCAGGGAAGCCTCACAGAAGAGGTTGAGATTTAGCTCAATGGACGCCAAGGCAATTGAAAGTTACTGGACAAAACTCCTATTCAGAAAGAAAGCAGCACATTCCAACTGAAAGAACTATTTCTGTCAATGTTAACCTTGAAAGGTGGCTAACCACTGGTTTGTCAATTTTTGCCATTTTACGGTTATTAGCAGGTCACTTTCAGTCAACAATGACTTCCTGCTGTGTTATTGCCTCCTCCAACCCAGCGAGATGTTGAAACAGTGTGGAACTCATGCTGGGAAATTCCGAAAGCAGGATTTTAGACACTCTTCATTGCCTTTTTAATCATTTTAATTAGTTTCCCAAGGGGGTTTCCCTCTGACCTTGGAACACAGCCCAGGAAAATCTGGAAGAATCTTAGAATGATTGAACACTTAGAGCAAAGGTGGAGACCATTCAGTTGGTTATGCAGACTCTCCGCAATAGCAAACTCACTGAATCCCACTTTCCTGCCTTTTCTCCTGCAGATATGCTCACTACGGACAGTTACCCAATTCCCTTTTGAAAGTGCAATTGAATCTGCTGCCACCATACTATCAAACAGTGTATTCAAGTTGATAGCAATTCACTGCACAAAGAACGTTTCCTCATGTAACCGCATTACAGGAAGGACATAATTGCTCTGGAGAGAGTGCAGAGGAAGTTTACAAGAATGTTGCCAGAGCTAGAAAAGTGTAGCGATGAGGAGAGATTGGATAGATTGGAGTTATTTTCCAAGACACAAACTCAATTTACAGAATAATGGTTGGAATGCGAATACTTACAGCTAATCAAGTCTTAAAGGTACTGTAAGGTACTTAGCTGTAAGTATTCGCATTCCAACCATTATTCTGTAAATTGAATTTGTGTCTTTATATGCCCTGTTTGTGAACAGAATTCCCACTCACCTGAAGAAGGAGCTTAAGGCTCCAAAAGCCTGTGGCTTTTGCTACCAAATAAACCTGTTGGACTTTAACCTGGTGTTGTTAAACTTCTTACTGCCAGGTTGACACAGTGCCAACCTGGCAGTGTCACGCTGTACCAGGGGGCAGTGTCAGGTCACTGCCTGGTTATGTTTCTCTCACCTTTGTGCCCCAGGAGCATCCTCACAACAGGTTCACATCCAAGTGAACCTGCTGTAAACTATGAAAATTTAGTGAAGGGGGAAAATATGGCAAGGAGGAGTTTTTTAATTATATTCAAGTGTATTTAAATATATTGTAATCAGGTTCATGTCCGCATGGGCATGAATCTGATTATGTCATCAGCTAGGGGAGGAAACAATTTGAGATCACAATCTCGCCGGCCAGATTCGTGATTTTTGGGTGTCGTCAGATCTTGAACCCCCGTCACTGATCCTGTGGATGGAGAGTGTGGGCTCAGGATCACCCCCATAGTCACAAACCTGGTCAGTCCCTTGTGAAGGGATGATCACAGTACTCAGTTTCTGATACTTCGGTCATGTGATAAAGTTCCTTTTCTTTCTCACATTGTTATTTGGCATCTTTACCATTGACCATGTTATCATCTTAGTTATTGGGTTATTATTCATTATTAGTTGTTGGGTTACTTCATTTTCCAATCACTTCCTTTCGTCTTCTGCATTAACCAATCTTCTGCTTGGGTCTGAGCAGTTCTTTATTTCATGCATCTGCTTTCTCCTCCACCTGTATTTTGCACTCTGTCTCCACCAGTTGTAGTTTGGTCTGAGCCAGTTCCAGCTCCATTTCCCGCAGTTGTTTTTTTTAATAACTATTTTCCTTTACCCTGACACTCATCTGAAGTACCCTTAGATGAACTGACAATTTTAAGTGGCTCCTCTTTGTTAAGAGAATTCTCTGCTGCGAATACAGTCTTCAACCTGTTTCTGAATTTGTTCCAACTTAGCTTTATTTCCCAACAGTTGCCTTTCCCAATCTTTCTCTCAATTGAGAGCTGATTCGTATCCATTGATTAGGCTGTTCTTCTAGGTTTCTGATTCTCATTCTCAGGATATGTAAGTTTAATTCTTAGAACATTTTGCAATCCATTCAATTTATCCATTTTATAGTTTATTTATTAGTGTCACAAGCAGGCTTACATTAACACTGCAATGAAGTTACTGTGAAAATCCCCTAGTCGCCACACTCTGGCATCTGTTCGGGTACACTGAGGGAGAATTTAGCATGGCCAATGCACCTAACCAGCACATCTTTCAGACTGTGGGAGAAAACCAGAGCACCTGGAGGAAACCCATGCAGGCACGGGGGAACGTTCACACAGACAGTGACCCAAGCCGGGAAGCAAACCCGAGTCCCTGGCGCTGTGAGGCAGCAGTGCTAACCACTGTGCCACTGTGCCTTGAGTTTTCTGAGTTTTTTCCAAGATGAATCCATCATTCCCATCTAACAACATTTTATAACGATCTCCCCTTTCTCATGGTTTATACATGTAGAGAACTGAAATGTTCCTTTTATTGTAGTTGCAACAAACTCTACTTCTACGTTCAACACTTCTTCCTTCTCCTTGTTATATTTATTAGACAATTCTCTTGGATTGCTAACTTGTTCCAACAGTTGTGTTCTCTCTTTGGGTTTGTCCATTGCTGAGTCCTCCTCGGTACCCTCAAACACCAGTTTCTGCCTCGCTGCAGAATGCCAACTTCTCCAGCTCACTGGTGTTTTCCACATGATTGGTAGTTCAATCGCTCAATTGGATCTGTAAAGGATTCCAGTAATGGCTGTGTGGTGAACCATAGATGGTTACCACTATGGGTACTGAACCATAGATGGTTATCACTATGGGTACTTGTACATATGTTACTCTTGTTACTGTTCGGGTTAGGGTTGGGGTGTTCCACCTGTTGGCATTGATCTGTGGTACACTCCGGTTGGCTCCGCCTTCCTATAGGAGTATAAAGGTCACTGCACTTCCTAGTGACCCTTTAGTCTGGGATTGTATTGTTCAGCAGTATGCTCTATTCTTGTTGCTAATAAAAGCCTTTATTTCCCGGGTGCGATCCAGCCTCCCGAGTGAATTAATCGTGCATCAATTTTATTAGCAACAATTTTTGTTTAAAAAAAAACCATGGAGCAGATGTTAAAACTCAATCGGCTAACCTTAGATCCGCGTGCCGCTGGAGCATCGAACACTTTCGACCATTGGTTGAAGTGTTTCCAGGATTATATCGACGCCTCAACAGCAGTCCAAAACGACGCCGACAGATTGCAGGTCCTCCATGCAAGGGTAAGCGACACTGTGTATGCAACAATCCGTGATTCCCAAGACTACAAAGAGGCCATCGAATTATTCAAGAAACTGTACCATAAACCGCCAAACGAGATTCATGCTCGTCACCTACTAGCCACTCGACGGCGGCAGCCCGGCGAAACGACGGGACAGAACCTGCGCGAACGTCAGCAGCTAGCCAGAGCCTGCAATTGCAAGCCAGTGTCGTCTACTCAATACACTAACGATCTGATCCGAGATGCGTTCGTGGCGGGAATCGGCTCATCCTATATTCGCCTGCGGCTGCTAGAGCAAGGTAACTTGGTCCGAGCTAAGACGGTGGAATTGGCTGATGCGATGGAAACGGCCTCCAGAAGTCTTGAAACTTACCCCACCGACCACGTGGGAACATCGTGGCAAGTACAGCCACCGACTCAACTCTACCCAGCGGCTCCTAGGAACTGTGCGATCGTGCTTTCAACCTCGGACCTGACGGCGGCGGCAGCTCCAGGAGGCCCACGGTGCTATTTCTGTGGATTGGCGAAGCACCCTCGCCAGAGATGTCCGGCCAGGACGGTATTTTGCTCCGCCTGTGGAAAGAAAGGGCACTATGCTAAAGTGTGCCGAGCGAAGCCCCCTTCGAAGCCAAGCAGTGCTGCGTGTGACTCCCCAGGATCCGTCTCCTCGTCTCCAGCTTCGTCGAGGTCTTCAACCACGTGCGATTCACGGGCGCCGCCATTCCTGATGACGACGACGCAAGGCACGTGCGACCTGCGGGTGCCGCCACTTTCAACGCCATCGACCACGTGCAATCCATGGGCGCAGCCATTTTGGTCGACACCGGCCACAGACGACCAGCAGGGGTCCTCATCATCGACCATCTCAGCTGCCTGCAGTTGCACTCGGGATCCAACAGTGGCGTCAATCATCCTGGACCAGGCCAAGCCTCACAGACTCGACAAGTCCATGATGGACATAGAGGTAAACGGACCCTTGATACATTGTCTGTTTGACAGCGGGAGCACGGAGAGTTTCATTCATCCGGATACCGTGAAACGGTGCGCTCTCCGCGTACAAACTGTCAGGCAGGCAATCTCTATGGCGTCGAGGTCCCGATCTGTTACCGTTCTTGGGAGCTGCGTGGTAACTCTAACGGTGCAGGGCACAGTTTATGAGAACTTCAGGTTCCTCGTGTTACTGCACCTTTGCGCTCCGGTACTCCTGGGATTAGACTTTATGGTCCACCTGAGGAGTGTGACCCTGCAGTACGATGGGCCACTCCCTCCACTTTCAGTGGGAGAACAGCAGCCTCCAAATTGCCCAGCGCGCTCCACATGCAGTCTCCCGACACTCAAAATTACCCCGCCTTCTTTATTTGAAAATCTCATGCCAGGCTGCAAGCCCATCGCAACTAAGAGCAGGCGTTACAGCGCTGAGGATCGGATCTTTATTCGATCTGAGGTTCAGCGGCTCCTCAGGGAAGGGATCATTCAACCTAGCACTAGCCCATGGAGAGCGCAAGTCGTGGTGGTTAAGACTGGAGACAAGCCCCAGATGGTCATAGACTATAGTCAGACCATTAATAGGTACACGCAGCTGGACGCGTACCCTCTCCCACGCATATCTGACATGGTCAACCAGATTGCGCAGTACCGGGTGTTCTCCACCATCGACTTGAAGTCAGCCTACCACCAGCTCCCCATTCGCCCAGAGGACCGCAAATACACGGCCTTTGAGGCGGATGGCCATCTCTACCACTTCTTAAGGGTCCCTTTTGGCGTCACTAATGGGGTCTCGGTCTTCCAGCGTGAGATGGACCGAATGGTGAACCAAAACGGGCTACGGGCTACCTTCCCATACCTGGACAACGTCACTATCTGCGGCCATGACCAGCAGGACCACAACGCCAACCTCCTGAAGTTTTTACGCACTGCGTCTCGCCTGAATCTGACCTATAACAGGGAGAAGTGTGTATTCAGCAAGCACCGCCTAGCAATCCTCGGATACGTGGTGGAAAACGGGGTCATCGGCCCCGATCCAGACCGTATGCGTCCCCTCCTTGAACTTCCCCTACCCACTAGCATCAAAGCACTGAGAAGATGCTTAGGCTTCTTCTCGTATTACGCACAGTGGGTTCCCAATTATGCGGACAAAGCCCGTCCGCTCATAAAACCTACCTCTTTTCCCCTGGCAGCAGAGGCTCGCTTAGCCTTTGAAGGGATAAAAGCTGACATCGCGAAAGCCACGATGCACGCTGTCGATGAGTCCATCCCCTTCCAGGTGGAGAGTGATGCATCTGATTTCGCCCTGGCCGCCACACTTAGCCAGGCGGGCAGGCCCGTCGCCTTTTTCTCTCGCACCCTCCAATGTCCTGAAATTCGGCACTCCTCTGTGGAGGAAGAGGCTCAGGCCATTGTGGAGGCCGTACGGCATTGGCGCCATTATTTGGCTGGAAAACGATTTACCCTGCTCACGGACCAGCGGTCCATGGCGTTCATGTTCAACAACACGTTAAGGGGAAAAATTAAGAATGATAAAATCTTGAGGTGAAGAATCGAACTCTCCACCTACAACTATGATATCATGTACCGTCCGGGGAAGCTCAATGAGCCCTCAGATGCGCTGTCGCGTGGAACATGTGCCAGTGTGCAGAAGGACCGGCTACAGGCCCTCCACAATGATCTCTGCCATCCGGGGATCACTCGGCTCTTCCATTTTGTAAAGGCCCGGAATCTGCCCTACTCCATAGAGGATGTCAGGTCGATAACTCGAAGCTGCCAGGTATGTGCTGAATGCAAGCCGCACTTCTACCGACCTGATAGGGCACACCTCATTAAGGCCACTCGCCCTTTTGAACGACTGAGTGTTGATTTCAAGGGCTCCCTTCCTTCGACAGATCGGAATGTGTACTTCCTCAACGTGGTTGACGAGTACTCCCGATTCCCTTTTGCCATTCCCTGTTCTGACATGTCTGCTGCCACGGTCATCAAAGCCCTGCGGAGTCTTTTTACCCTGTTCGGCTACCCCAGTTATATCCACAGTGATAGGGGTTCGTCGTTTATGAGCGACGACTTGAGGCAATACCTGCTCTCTAAAGGAATTGCCTCAAGTAGGACTACGAGTTACAACCCCAGGGGTAACGGGCAGGTCGAAAGAGAAAACGCTACAGTCTGGAAGGCTTTCTTACTGGCGTTAAGGTCTAGGGGTCTTCCAGTCTCCCGTTGGCAAGAGGTACTTTCTGATGCGCTCCATTTAATCCGGTCCCTCCTGTGTACGGCAACCAATGCTACCCCACATGAGCGGATGTTTACCTTCCCTAGGAAGTCTTCCTCTGGGACCTCACTGCCGTCTTGGTTGACGTACTCAGGACCGGTCCTCCTGCGGCGGCATGTTAGGACCCGCAAGTCCAACCCTTTGTTTGAACAGGTCCATCTCCTCCACGCCAACCCCCAATATGCCTATGTAGCATATCCTGACGGGCGAGAGGACACGGTCTCTATCCGAGATCTGGCGCCTGCAGGGGACCTGGAAACCCCCGTCGCTCCCGCACCCCTGGTTAGGGTTCTTTTGCCCATTCTCTCCCCTCCTGACACAGCGCGGGCAGCATCGGGACCTCCACTTAATCCTCTTATTCCCGTGTACAGCTTGCCTGAGTCCAGGAGATTGTCGCCACCTCGAGGTTTGCCTGAGTCCAGGAGATTGTCACCACCTCGAGGTCCACCCGTCCACGAGGAACTGGAGGAGTCACTGGACACCACCTTGGAGAGAGGGACACCACGGTCACCAGAACCGGCGCTACCGCCAGTGCTGCGGAGGTCGCAGAGACGGTGCGGACCTCCGATACGACTGAACTTCTGAATATATGGACAGTTCGTACTGTTTTTTTTGCCCCACTGGCCTTTGTTTTTAAAGGAGGGGTGAATGTGGTGAACCATAGATGATTACCACTATGGGTACTGAACCATAGATGGTTATCACTATGGGTACTTGTACATATGTTACTCTTGTTACTGTTGGGGTTAGGGTTGGGGTATTCCACCTGTTGGCATTGTTCTGTGGTACACTCCGGTTGGCTCCGCCTTCCTATAGGAGTATAAAGGTCATTGCACTTCCTCGTGACCCTTTAGTCTGGGATTGTATTGTTAAGCAGTATGCACTATTCTTGTTGCTAATAGAAGCCTTTATTTCCTGGGTACGATCCAGCCTCCCGAGTGAATTAATCGCGCATCAGTTTGTGATCCAACATTTGCTTCAATAGCATGGTGACTCTTGCAGCAGATGATAGAGGATGTCCGACATGAGTGCCATCGATCAAATCTTTGATGTGTTTCAATCTAAGACTATCAGCTCTCTCACTCATCACAAAACGGATAGCATCCACTACGTGGGACTTCTTTAGTTCCTCCCGAGTTCCATGCTCTGACCTCTGCTGCCGAGTTCCAATTTATCCACCTCATCGACAAAATGTTATCTTGTAGCACTTCTGGCATCATCAAGAGATTTCAGACTTTATTAGGAACAAAAGATATTTGTTGATCAAGAGAAGCTTGGTACAGGGGTTTGCAGACCCAAGCTGCCTAAGAGCAGCTTGCTCAGCTACTCCAGCTTTTAAATGCTTACTACGTGGCTTCCAGATGTATTCTGCCTGAGAGAGGACTCCATCCTCTGGGGTGATCACTCACTCTTGGATTCCATTAATCCCTCAAGTCAGGTGACTCTCCTGCTGTTAAAGTGACATACACCACAATCACTGCACCCCAGGTCACACTGCTCTGTCTACTCCCCTATTAGAATTGTAACCATTGTTTTATATTGCCTTTCCTCATTCCTCATGCCTTTTGGAAGTCCATGTACACCACATCAACCTCTTTATCCTCATCAACCCTTTCAATTACCTCATCAGAAAGTTCTAGCAAGTTCATTAAATATGAAATGCCCTGAACAAATCTAGGCTGCCTTTCCTAGACATTTGATCAAGTTGCCATTAATTTTATCTCAAACTATTTGGCACCCAGTGGTGGTGGTGGTGACATTGTGATTTATGATTACACTCATGTTGAACAAGGCACAGAAAATGCCACTATGATGAATTCACTGCAAAATCGCCATCAAATGGAATCCCCTTTGCAATTATGCAAGATTGGATCTCTATTTAAGGTGGTCAGTTTGATTAGCCGGTGGCTAAGTTGCCCCAGCAGTGCCAGGACAGGATAGTGGCCACTGCTCTAACTACAAGCAATCCCAAGAGAAAAATACAACATGGATACTGGACTAAGGTGAGTCCCGGGATTGGACACCTTGAGGGATGGGGTGGTAGGAGTTGGAGGAGAGTTGGATTTTGTAATCCTGGGAGGAATCACAAAATTGGGGTGCCATCTTGGAGAGGTGGGGGTGCCCCAGATGGGCATAGGACATCCCCCAAAGGAAGGTATGCCCCCTTCCTTTCTGCCTGCTTTTACAGCTGAGATAGCAAAGTAGCAAATGGGACTGGCTTCCTATGTTCTGTCTTCCCCAGCCATATGTATTATTGTGGTGGGGACAGAAGCAAACCCTTAACTGACCATGAATTGGTTGATGCCCACCTGGGAAACAGCTCAGGGTGGGTGGAAGGATGATGCACTAGCCACCCATCTTATTTTACATTTCCCACCCTCACACCACAAGAAAATATGCCAACTAGGAGATCATAAAACATCCCCTATTCTTCCAAAATGTTTGTTTTGCTTCAATTCCTTGGAAGTTGACTTGACCCTGATCATATATAAATAAAAGATGGATTATCACTGAACAAAATCACATTGTTATCCCTGAGTGTACAAGAATCAGCATCTGATTATAAGGGCCGCATTATGCATCAATAAACCTTCCTCTAATGTCCAGTCTTTCAATAACAGAGTTTCACATGAATTTACATTTTGTATGTCTTATCTTGATCAAAGTGAGGAGTTTCAACAATCCTTTTGGATGAGACAATTTGTTTGAAAAGCTGCATGTATTTCACAGTGACAGTATTGTGTAAGTAAAATGTATTATAAATTCAACAGGCAAGATTGCTTTTTCAAGATAGGTGGTAGATCAGACCAGGCATGACTTATTTCAGGGAAGATTCTTACACACATTGGGAGACCCTGAGAAATATTATTCAGCTAAGGCGATGTTATTGAAAACAACACTAGATTTATGTTCACTAATGCTCCTTTGTTCGCTCAACAATAACAGAGTTTTCACTAAAAGCTATGGCTTTAATTGCTAAATGCTGAAGAAATGATTTTGTGTTTGAGAAAAGACAGTATCCCAAGAGGCCTAATATAATTTCAAGGTTGTTATATAATTAACGGGCACAGCATAGCAAGCAAGTGACACTCAAGGGAAAACTGTACTTAGTCCACTGGAAAAAATTATAATCCCAACATAATTCTGTCATCAGTTGCAAATAATAAAGTCATTAAACATTTGCATTTTCAATAGTATTTTGCAATTCTATTAATTCCTTTGCCACTGTAGAAACACTGGCTTCAAAATATGGCACCCTTGCACTGGCATTTTCAAAAATATAGGTGCCATTGCACATCTACTATTTTATCTATGCTCTTGCATACATTTCAGGTGCAGGTGCCAGTTTGAATATGGCAAATAGTGATGTCTGTTAGTGTGTAATACTGAATTGACTCGAGGGACATCAACACTCCAGCTAAAGCCCCCTCGTAACCATACCCAGCTGACCATGTGTTCAACACCAGGCAGGAACTTCCACCAGTGCTTGTTAAAGGCATTATCCACCACTTGCAGGTTAGTTACTGATTCATTTCTACTATTGCTGAGTTAGTAGAAGCATTTGGTAGTTTGCATGGTTATTCAAAGTTGATGAAGTCTGCAGGGAGTGTACAGTACATGGTAAAGGCCCTAGATACTGATTTCAACATTTCTGCTCAGTCCACTTGCTCCCAGTCATGCATAGTATCATTTCTATCCAAGTTGGCCTGTGGCATGACAGGAAGAATGAGTAGGGGTAACACAGAAGAGAGTCGGCTGGCCACAGAGGGGCGAGGAGGAGGAACAGGAAAGGAACTCTCAGCTGGATGCCTTAATTTCCCAGCATCTTCAGAGAGGAATTTTCCTACTTCAACCTTAGCGAGGAACTGTGCATTAAACCCCTTCATTTCACTAAGGGGCTGTTCACTGAAATCTGACCTCAGAGCAGGGCGAGTCAGCACGACGAGTGACCATGCAGGTGACTGTGCTCATGAACATCTGCATGTTGAGCTCCTTCCAAGCTGCAGCAGTCAACATAGAGTCATAGAGGTTTACAGCATGGAAACAAGCCCTTCAGTCCAACTTGTCCATGCCACTTTTTCTTTTACCACTAACCTGGTCGAACAACTCACAATTCCCTATCCAATGTTCCATATTGTTACGAGCACTGCTTGTCAAGAGGAGGAAGGTTTTTAAAGGAAAATTGAGGCAGTGGGCAGAGAAAGCAGCCCCCGCACACCCCCCCCAACAGGCCCCAATAATATGGGGGATCCTGGCCCTAGAAATGTCAAAAATGATTGTTTCCTATTTGCTGTGGGCAGCAGGGCCCTGGCCTTCCTCAGCTGTGACCCACCAGCCCTGATGCTACAGTTGAAGCTGCTAGCCCCTCTCAGGGGCTGCGGGCTACCCTCATACATAGGATCGCAACCATGGCAGTCGCCATTTAATTGGTTCCTAGCTCTGTAGATTACAGCACTTTGAGTGCACATCCAAATGCAAGGAGGGTTTGTACATTTACCACCCTCTCACACAGTGATTTCTGATCCTCACTGGGCGAAAGGATTTCTCAAAGTGTTTTGATACATTAGTCAGATTTTACGTTCCCTTAATGAATTTATGCAACTGCCCTTAATTAATTCATGCCTTTCTAAATGATGATTTTGTACAGTCCCTTAGAATTCTTTCCAATAATTTGCCCAGACAACGGTGCGACATTAGCAGTCTTCCAGACCTCCAGCACCATGCCTGCAGCCTGAGAGGATGAGCCAATGGTGCTTAGGACTTTAACTATTTACCTCATTGCTTCTGTTAGAAGCCTGAGATGCACGTCATCTGGTTTTTGGTGATTTATCTACTTTCAAAGGTGCTATAAACTTCCTCTCTCACTGTTTTTGTCCCATCAGATGAATATTTTCAGTGATGTTGGTTATTGGATAAATACTGGCTCAGGAGAACTCCCTTGATGCTCTTCAAAATAATATTATGGGAGCTTTTTGCCCACCTGACAAGGCACCTGTCAATGGAAATCCATTTGAATTGTGTATGGTGATCAGAGCAAAAGTCAGAATGAAGTTCCGGATTGAGTTGAGAGCTTTATAAAGAATGCAAGGATCAAACAAACGTATATTTTTATTGAGTTATGAGTTATTTTATGCCACAAGTCAGTTACAAATTGCAAGAAGACTGCAGCAGCATCTTTTCACAATCAATCTGCGTTTTACGACTAAGTCCATTGCCGAGTCATAAAATATTCAGAATGGCACAAATATCACAAGTAAGCAAAGAGGAGACTTGATGAAGCGGTGGAATGTTGCTGGTTTGCAGTGCAGAGATCAACAACTGACTGGTGTCATGGCCAGATGTGAAACGGTGAGCTCCCTCCCTTCTATGCAACTTCCTCAGCTGCTCACAGCAAAGGTTTGAGTTCCTTTTTTTATGAAGATATGCCATTTCAATATATGCCACGCCAATGTGTTCAACTATTTATGCAATAGCAATCGGTAGCCCATCAAACCGAGGTTTTCTTGAGTCAATGAAAGAGCAAATTTATTAACCACTAAACCAGAGATAGGAATAATAAAAATGTGACATCTCTCACACGCACACAGGTGTCAGAAATAAAGGGAGTTTGCATTTGGTTAAAAGAAAGGTTTAAAAATATACATGATGTGGAGTTGCCGGCATTGGACTGGGGTAGGCACAGTAAGTAGTCTCACAACACCAGGTTAAAGTCTAGCAGGTTTATTTGATAGCACGAGCTTTCGGAGTGCTGCTCCTTCATCAGGTGCATTCACCTGATGGAGGAGCAGCACTCCAAGAGCTTGTGCTACTAAATAAACCTGTTGGACTTTAATCTGGTGTTGTGAGACTACTTACTGTGCCTAAAAATATACAGTTAAGTGCCCTTTTGTCCTTGAGGTATGAATGTTAAACATCGCAGCCACTTTGAAGTAGCTGGTTTCATGGATGTGGTCAAATGTAGACAATCTTGCAATTACTCAAGAGATCTCAGTTTGCTGGTGGATGTCTGATAAAGTTGTCTTCCAATAAACTTGTTCCAAAAGGGAGAGGGGGAGAGAGAGCAACTTTTCAGCCCTATTACTCTGCTGTTTACATTCTTGACACTCCCCGAAGTCACTTGCAGTCTCTCGACTGTGACTGCTGCCTGGTCTGTTATACTTCACCCATTCTGTATTTTCAAGGGGTTTAGGGTGAGTTTGGCTGTGACAGCCATTGTGTCAATATCCAGCACTCTTGTCTCTTCCTTAGACGGTGATGAGTTTTGATGGGTTTGAGGGCATGTTTGTTTTTCACCTTCATCTTGGAAGGTGGCCTTGCATTTTTAACTAGATTGTTCTGTCTCAGTTTAAATTGAAAAGTTTGAATTGTAATCCCACATTGGAACTTTCCAGAAGCTGATCGACTGACAATACCAGATATCAAATGACTTCTGGCAGTCATCTTTAGTCAGTGAGTTTCTAGTTTCGGGCGCGAAAACTTGGTAAAATTGGGCATGAGGCGATTAGCATGATCCGCGCCCGCGTTCGCGCAGATGCCCACTTTACCAAGGCCTGAAAATGGCCGCGATCTGAACCAGCGATTTACATGCATTTGCATGCATACAGATTTGGCACAAAACAGACATGCTCAGCAAAGGTCTGTTTCGGGTGCTCCAGCTTCTGAAGAGGTAAGTTCAGAGCTTCCAACGGCTCTCTGACTCAGATGGGTGGTGGGGGGGAGGGAGGGAGGGAGGAGGGCCAGATCATTCTCTAGTGGGGGGGGGGGAGGAGGTGGGTCAGATCATTCTGTGATGAGGGGGGAAGGAGGGAGGCCAGATGGTTCTCTGGTTGGAGGGGGGGGGGGGTAGGGAGGAGGGAGGCCAGATCATTCTCTGGTGGGAAGGGGTGGGGGGGGGGGTGAAGGCCCAATCATTCCTTGGTGGGGGGGGGAAGGGAGGCCAGATGGATCTCTGGGGGAGGGGTGGGGGCAGAGGGGCAGGGGGGATCACTGCCACTCTGTGGGCAATCGATGGGGGGGATAGGGGGGCAGAGGGTCGCGATTGGCCTGGGTAGCGGGGGGGGGTGGATAAGGGGGACAGTTATGTTGTGGGAGTGGGGTGATATCTGTGGGGACCATCGCTCCCAGGCAGCTTTATCTGCTTTTTGCGACCCAGGAGCAATGTGACAGGGGAGCGTTTTTCAATACTTTTTTTCACCATGCGGGAAGTTCAAAGCTCCGATCGGAGCAGCAGCATTTCGGGCGTGATAAACACCATCCACAGCACGATTCAGATCCGCGATTTTGTTTCAGGCTAAGTGCATATGGGGGGGGCGCCCTGAGAACAAGCTTCCAAGTCGGATCTGAATTGCGCCCAGATTCAGCATTTCAAATCAAAATGGTAAAATTGGGCCTTATGTGTCAACTCAAGTGGGAAAAGCGTGATGGAGTTCATTGGATGCACTGCCAGCTTTACCCGCCATATATTTTGACATTTAATCAAAGAAAATCCAGGAGGCAGATCCCACAATGTCACATTCCCAAGACAGGCAATGTCACATTGCCAAGACCCTGCCCAACCTTGGCCCCTAATGGACTGGAATGTCTTTAAGGCCCCTAAAACAATAAAAAAAACAGAAAAACGCCAAGGAACACCCCCCCCCCCCCCCCCCCACCGCTCTCACAGATTCAGAACCCCACCCCCAATGCTAAACTTTCCCAATGGAAGTCCCGCTGGCAGTGACCCTTGGCATTGCCCCATGGGGGTAGTGCCAGGGGGCCTTGCTGGGGGTAGTGCCAAGGGAATTGCAAGGGTACTACGTGGGCAAGACCCTTTCCCCCTGGGGGCTATATCTAGCTGTGTGCTCCCAGCGGGAACCATTCGCCCGGTCCCCATTTGTCAAACGCTCTTGTAAACCCCGCCAACATGATGCCACACCATGGTGATAGGGCGGGGGAGAGGAGGTGGGGGGGGAAGGAGTGGGGGTGAAGTTCCCTACATGGGGTATGATACAGCGTGGAAGCCAGTGAATGGCATGTAAATATATATCAACCTTTGATGGTGAGAACCCTGTTACATCATTGGCATGGGTTAGGGACAATATCAACAGGGAATACCACCAGTGTATAAGCCATTTGGGGTCTCCTGCTAGATTCCCTGCCCTCTCCGGCCTTCCCGCCTACTGAAAATAGGGTGCAGAAAATCGCTCCCAGTGCCCTTTCTTGTCTTTTTAACATCTTTTTTAAACAGTTCAATATATGTTTTGTCAGCCAATGAAAGATTTATTACTCATGCACAAGTTACATTATTGCTACAGTGGATACAAAGCGGGGGATCTTACCGGAGGTGCTCATCGATGAGGATCACGCATGGTCCTCATCATTCCACCATTCATTAAATTTCCTCTTTACATTAGTTGTATAACTGTCCACAACCATTCGCAACTGGATATGGCAGGACTGCAGAGCTTTGATCTAATCTGTTTGGTGTGGGATTGCTTAATTCTATGACAGTTTTATGCTTTCACCTTTTAGCATGTGTGCAGTCACATGTTGTAGATTCACCAGGTTGGTACCTCATCTTTATGTATGCCAAGTGCTACTCCTGGCATGTGCTTCTACACCGATCATTAGCACAGAATTGGCGATCTGGTTTTATATAAATGGTGGAGTGAGATATGCTGGGACATGAAGTTAAACATTTTGATGGAGTACAATTTGATGTTTGGTGGTACTGTTATGCTGAAGGCTAACAGCATGTCATGGGAGCCCAGCTTTGAATTGCTAATCTGTTGTTCATCTTACCCATTTAGCACAGTGGTACTGCCAAGCAACACAATGGAGTGTGGCATCAATGTGAGGTCAGGACTTTATCTCCAAGAGGACTGTTCTGTGGTCAATCCCACCAGTACTGTTATGCACAGATTGATCTGCAACAGGTAGATTGGTGATGATGAGCGCAAGTAAATTTTTCTCTCTTGTTGATAGTCAGCAGGAGGTTCCTTGGCTATGTTTGACCTGGTACCAAGGACAGTGTTGCAAACTCCAGAGTCAATCCCCCCCAACATATGTCAATGCCATCTTTGTCCTTCTAATGGATGAGATTGGGCAGAATTTTCCACTGGCAGGATTTTCCGCTCCCGCCAAAGTCAATGGACTTTTGAATGGCTCACCGCACTTTCCATCCCCACTCGTTCCATGACGGGGCCATCGAATTCAGCCCATTGATTGTAAGGTCTGATTCTGTGATAATGATGATCAGGCTGTTATTTGATTAATCAATGGGACAGCTCTCCTAATTTGGGCACAAGTCCCCAGTACCCTTGCAGGATATGCCTTTGCCTTATCTAAATCCACTGCCATAGTTGATGCCTTGTTATCTAAGTTTCCTTTTACTTTATTATGGAGGCTAAGTAACTTGCTCAAAGGACAGTTAAGAGTCAGAGAATTTGCCATGGATGTGGAGTTACACCTTGGCCATGTTTCCTTTCCTGAAAGAATCAGATAGTTTTTGTAATAATTTGATCATTTCATGGTCACCATTTCCAATACTAGCTTTTTATTCCAGATTTATTGAATTTAACAGATTTTAAATTCCTCAATTGCTGTGGTTGAATTTTTACTCAGACCTAAAAATTATTACCCCAGATCTCTGGATTGTTAATCCAATTACATAACAGCAATGCTACCATGTCTGTTGCGAGATCTGAACTTACCATAAGAATATAAGAATAAAAGAAATAGGAGTAGGAGTAGACTATAGATCCACCTAACCTGCCCCACCATTCAGTACAATCACAGATGGGCCTCAGCTTCAATGTCACTTTCCCACTTCAAGGAATAAATGTTCCTTGATTCCTCGAGGGTCTAAGAATCTGTTTACCTCAACCTTGAAGGTATTCAACAATGAAACATCCAATACACGCTTTGGCAGAGAAATCAAAAGATTCACAAACCTTTGAGTGAAGAAAGTTCTCCTCATCGCGATGGGTCAGATAGTCTACTCTGGCTCTTAAGCCGTATGTTCCTCTGTATGACAGCAAAAATGGCTTAGATTGATTAGCTAAATAGGCTAAAAGGTTTTGCATTAAATAAACAGTAGGAAACATTAAATAAAATTATTCAGTTGTTCAACAAAAACATATTCCTTCAAAAAACAACAAATCTTTTCCAAGAAAGATCAATCTGTGGCTTCAAAGGGAAGTTAAGGACACTACTGGATTAAAGAAGAGGCTTGAGATGTGGCAACAAATAGCAGTAAGTCTGACAATTGGGAATGTTTTAAGAACTAGCCTGCTGCTCCTGAAACGTGTCTTATTAAATGTCCTTTAACAGAAACCTGGGCTGGGATTTTCCGACCCTTCACACTAATGGGATCTTCCCAGTTATATGAATGGAGATTTCAATGACTGGCTAGCCCAGGGGGCTGGAAGATTTCAGCACTGGTATCTGTCCCGAGACCATAGTATTTGTTTCTCATTTTCCTCACAAGTAGTTGCTGAAACCTTGGCCATTGACATACAATGGTGTTCAGCATTCACCAATTTATATATCCATGTAATTCTTCTCACAGCCATTCTTTAGAATCCCACTCCAAACCAAGAAGTCTGCAAGTCCACCCACAACTGTGTTTAGACTTCCCATCATGTAATTGTAGCATGGTTTCTTTATTCTCGTAATCCCTTTGCAATAGAAACTTATAAGCCATTAACAACAGAAAATGCTTTAAAATCTTGGCAGGTCTGACAGCATCTGTGGAGAGAGAGTGGAGCCAACATTTAAAGTCTCTATTCTCTCTCCACAGATGCTGTCAGACCTGCTGAGATTTTCCAACATTTTCCATTTTTGTTTCAGATTCCAGCATCCATAGTATTTTGCTTTTATGCCATTTGCTTTCCCAATTGCTGTAATTAATACCTACATGCCCACACATGTTCCTTGTATGAGCATACCCAAGTCTCTCTGAATACCAACATTTACAAATTACTCTCCTTTGAGCAAATATCCTGCTTTTTCATTCTTACTAACAAAGTGAATAACCCCACCCCGTCCAACATTATATGCCATCCACAACATAATTGCCTACCCATCTGTATTGCGTTGAAGCCTTTTTGCATCCTGCTCTTAGCTTACATTCCAACCTAGCTTTGTATCATCAGCAAACTTAGATACAATACATTACTCCAAGTCATTAATATAGATTTTCCCAACAAACGATGTCAGGCTAACTGGTCTGTATTTTCTCTCTCCTTCCTTTCTTGAATAGCGATGTTTCTTTTGCTAACTTCCAATCTGCTGGCATTGTTCTAGAATCTAAGGAATTCTATAAAATCATAACCAGTGCATCCACTAGCCCTGCAAACTACCTTTTTTAGAATCCTAGGATGCAGGGCATCAGGTCCTCATTCCTATCCGCCCCCTGGTTAATCTATACTTCTGGTGTGTAATTGGTGTATTCTACTGTGAAAACAGACACAAGAATATTTTCAATCTCTCTGCCATTTCCTCAATTATGATGTGGAGATGCTGGCGTTGGACTGAGGTAAGCACAGTAAGAAGTCTCACAACACCAGGTTAAAGTCCAACAGGTTTATTTGGCAGCACTAGCTTTCGGAGTCTCAGGCTCCTTCATCAGGTGAGTGAAGAGCTGTGTTCACAAACAGGGCATATACAGACACAAACTCAATTTACAAGATAATGGTTGGAATGCGAGTCTTTACAGGTAATCAAGTCTTAAAGGTACAGACAATATGAGTGGAGACAGGGCCAAGCATAGGTTAAAGAGGTATGTATTGTCTCCAGCCAGGACTGTTAGTGAGATTTTGCAAGCCATAATCTATACCTTTAAGACTTGATTACCTGTAAAGACTCGCATTCCAACCATTACCTTGTAAATTGAGTTTGTGTCTGTATATGCCCTGCTTGTGAACACAGCTCTTCACACTCACCTGATGAAGGAGCCTGAGACTCCGAAAGCTTGTGCTGCCAAATAAACCTGTTGGACTTTAACCTGGTGTTGTGAGACTTCTTACTGTAATTTCCTCAATTCCCATAATTTCTCCTGACTCTCCCTCTAAAGGACCAACATTTTAGCCACTTTCCTTTTCGTGTAATTTGTTAGGGAAAAGATGATGGGATGGCTCCCTGCTTTTTTATCTCTTGACTTAGTGAAGAAAAAATAAGTCACTTTTAAACCATGGACTGCTGTGACTGTTAAGAACAAACAATGACAGCTTTTCTCGTCAGTTTCTGAAAAGAATAATCTGAGTTATTACTCAACACTGAGTATATAAATACATGAGCACCCACTCACATTACACACAGACAAACCCAGATAACACATAAGAAAAGGTGATTACAAAAGAGGTAGCAGGTGCTTAGGACTTAAAATTCTAAAAGATCACTGTCACATTTACTTCTGTCAAGATGAAGCCTTGAAATGTTGCAAGCCTGTGACTCCTTTTTGGTAGACTGAGAAATAGAGGTTGGAGGTTTATGAAGATGGATTCGCAGTGGGTTACTGCTCGCAGTAACAAGTTTCACTGACTTCACTTCAGTCAGGGTGCAGCCAAACGTCTGCAACAAAAAACTAGTTTGTTTCTTCAGATAGGTAGGTGAAATGTCAGCATGAATTATTTGCCTTTTGATGGATCAGAGGCAAGATTCTGTTCCTTTACTAGTCTGGATCTCTTCTCATTTCTTTCTGCCTGCTGCTCCTGAAACGTGCCTTATTAAATGTCCTTTAACAGAAACCTGGGCTGGGATTTTCCGACCCTTCACACTAATGGGATCTTCCCAGTTATATGAATGGAGATTTCAATGACTGGCGAGCCCAGGGGGCTGGAAGATTTCTGCACTGGTATCTGACCTGAATTGGGGATGCCGGCGTTGGGCTGGGGTAAACACAGTAAGAAGTCTCATAACACCAAGTTAAAGTCCAACAGGTTTATTTGGTAGCAAAAGCCACTAGCTTTCGGAGCGCTGCCCCTTTGTCAGGTGAGTGGAAGTTCCATTCACAAACAGACAAGTCTGTACCTTTAAGACTTGATTACCTGTAAAGACTCGTATTCCAACCATTATTTTGTAAATTGAGTTTGTGTCTTTATATGCCCTGTTTGTGAACAGAACTCCCACTCACCTGACGAAGGGGCAGCGCTCTGAAAACTAGTGGCTTTTGCTACCAAATAAACCTGTTGGACTTTAACCTGGTGTTGTGAGACTTCTTAATCTGTCCTGAGACCATAGTATTTGTTTCTCATTTTCCTCACAAGTAGTCGCTGAAACCTTGGCCATTGACATACAATGGTGTTCAGCATTCACCAATTTATATATCCATGTAATTCTTCTCACAGCCATTCTTTAGAATTCCACTCCAAACCAAGAAGTCTGCAAGTCCATTGTGAACGAGTTTCTATTGCTACTTGGATAAGGGTGGCCTTTAATCCACAGGAAAGGTTTGTTGCATTTTAATGCCATCTGATTTGCATTTCAATGTCTCGCCCAGACATTCAGGCTAACTTCCAGGGCCTTGTATAGTTCCATGCATAGTGAGAGAAAAAAAAGTCACCTGACCTCTCAACTCCATTTTATTTCAAAAGTAAAGTGTTCATTCTCCATTTTATTTCAAAAGTAAATTGTCCATTTTCCATAAATCTATGAGTCAATGCTTTGTGAGAATGACAATTAGTAGAATTTCTTACAGTGTGTTTTCCTGGCTAATTTACTCTCATTCTATTTTTCCATTTTTATTAACTTTTTGATGGCCCTTTGCTAGTTCTTAAAACATTCCCAATTGTCAGACTTACTGCTATTTGTTGCCACATCTCAAGCCTCTTCTTTAATCCAGTAGTGTCCTTAACTTCCCTTTGAAGCCACAGATTGATCTTTCTTGGAAAAGATCATTTTTTGAAGGAATGTGTTTTTGTTGAACAACTGAATAATTTCATTTAATGTTTCCTACTGTTTATTTAATGCAAAACCTTTTAGCCTATTTAGCTAATCAATCTAAGCCATTTTTGCTGTCATACATAGGAACATACGGCTTAAGAGCCAGAGTAGACTATTTGACCCATCGAGCCTGCTCCACTATTCAATAAGATCTTGCTGTGGTCTCCATTCCACCTTCCTGTCTAAGGTTAAGATTTTTATTTGGTACTGGGGAATGTTGCTTTCAAGCTTAGTATGGAATCCAGTTGCACTATGATCACTTTTTCCCACTATATATTTTAGTATGAGATTAATATGAGCTTACTAACTCACCTGATTTATTCCATGGTACTAGATCAAAAATAGCTTTATCCCTGAAATAAAAGCAAAATATTGCAGGAACTGAGAATCAGGAAATAAAAGCAGAAGTTGCTGGATAAACCCAGTGGGTCTGGCAGCATCTGCAGAAAGAGAAACAGAGTTAACATTTAAGCCAACCCCTCTTCAGCTCTGAAGAAGAGTCATATAGACACAAACATTAACTTTTTCTCTCTCCACAGATGTTCCCAGATGGGCTGAGTTTATCCAGCATTTCCTGTTTTAAGATAGCTTTATCCCTAGTTGGTTCCACAAAAAAAACTGTTCAACATATGGTGCCATCACTGTCATTTCTGAGGGATAAACCTCAGTCTGAATGTAACGGATGGTGGTAGAGATAAAATGGCACAGTATAGAAATGTCAGGTGTGAATAAATGAAGAAAAGGCACAGGTAAAGAAAGATTTCTGATAGATGCGACAAATTAAAATGTGTCTTACTAATGACATTAACCTTTCAGAAAAGAATGATTATAGAGGTAGACAGAAGAACGTGGAATATCAACCATTGCAGAATAATTAAAAACCCATGGATCTTTCAGAAAGACGTGAATTTTCCAATGTAATGATGTTTTTGCAAAACTTCCTCTTAAAAAATTAACTCTTGCACAAAAGTGCCTACCAATTGCAATTGATCAAACCCTCTGAGCATTGAAGATGAGATGCGGATCAGTGAACATTCGTTGGTAATGGCTTAGTCAACTCCTGGTAGGTTTCAAATGGAGAATTAATTGCAAGACCAGCCAGAGAAAAGTGTTAATAAGAGTTGAATTAACCCAGGGCAACCAACAACTCATCATCTTCGCTGACAGCTTTAACAGACAATAAACAAAATGGGTATAGTTTGATGGACAGTTGGGAGAGGGGAAAAGGGTGTACATATTTATTGTCTGGCGTGATTTAGGATGGACACTGCAAGATTTATTCTTATCTTAAATTGCTGCTAAACCTTTGCAGAAAGTCTAGATTAGAAAAAATTCCACTGTCAACTGAAAATATGTTGCTGAGAATACAAAGAATGTCTCCTAACCTTATCATCTAATACAAATTTACTGTGCTTAAGATATGCAAGAATAGACTGCGGGCGGGGAATTTTCCGGCCATTCCAGCTGGTGGGATCTTGCGGTCACTCCGATGGTGAGTCCCCGCAGCAGGTACCTCGGTGACAGGGCAGACGAGCCATTCAAAACGCCATACACTTTAGCGGGATTGGAAGATCCCCCCAAAGCCAATGGCGAGCCACCTCTGGCACTGGAAAACTCATTGTTGGGAGGGCTGGAAAATCTTGGCCGATCAAGTAGTGAGCATCTGGAATACGTTGCCTGCTGGCGTGGTGAGTACAACGCTCTGCGTGCTTTCAGGAGCAAGTGTATAACTGAGATACAGATCGCATCATAGATAAGTGGTTTTATAGATATCACACAGTTCACGTGACATCCTGGACTGGATTTGATTGCCTGCAATGTACAAAAATAAATTTTGAGGAGTATTCTTCCCTTTTGTTGGTCCTGGATTTTTGCCACTCCCAGGAGATTACATGTGGGCATTAAGACCATAATAATATAAAAAATAGGAGCATGAGTAGACCATTTGGTCACTCGAGCCTGCTCCATCATTCAATAAAGTAATATGTCCAGGGCAACTCGATGAGGCTAGAACATATGACTTTATTGTCAATGAACAAATAAATTATATTTACAACATAACTATGTGACTGTACGTTACTCCTTCCTGACTCCAATTCCAGATCTTTCTCCAATCCAAGGTAGGTGCCCTTTCACTCAATTGGCTCAGCTTCCCGCAACACCACACCAGAGGGTCCAGCCCGACCTTCTGGTTAAAAGGATCACATTACCACACTTCCTCTCTAACTCATGAAGTCACCTAATGAGGAAGCAAAAAGAAAACATTGTTAACATAAGCGACAAATTAAAAATCAGGGCAACTCCCAAGGCAACTTGTCAAAGGTTTGGTCAATCCAGCAACTTCCAAACTCTACTAAAACATCTCAATTTTGAGCTATGTTCATCAGGAAATTAAAAATCAAGTTAGGTCAAGGCAAAAGGCAAATTCATCAAACCAGGGTCGAGTTCTTCCTTGGCAACTGCTATATGCTCAATTACAGAAACCATTTGCTACTCTGGTTCCACATGTACAACCGGGATCCCTGTAGCCAATCCTGGCGGATTTAAATTTACTGCTGGAGCCTCCTGTTGATCCTTTGTATCAGACACTGCTCTCCGACAACTTTGTATCTCTACCATAAGGGAGACCGGTTCTTTCCTTTGCACTATCTTACCAGCCAAATATGTCAGTCCTGCTGCAAAATTTCTGACCACAACTAAATCCTCAATTTGGAGAACTCTGTTGCTCTTCCTTGAGTCCTGATTTTTTCTGAAAGGCTTGCCTAGCCTTGACCCTCCCCATCAAATCAAGGAATATCACATCCAAACATGTTTTTAAATGGCATCCCATTAGCAGCTCAGCTGACATGACCCCCGTGGTCATATTTGACGTTGTGTTAGAAGACAGCAAAAGGTTGGCAATACATAAGGGTAGAGGTCAATTGATTTGTTTCTTCATTGATGCCTTGAACATTTGCATAGCACGTTCTGCCAACACTTTCGATGTTGAGTGGTAAGATGGTGAACGTCATTTGATTTTACAAATTTCAGAAACTCCTCCGCCGTGAAGGATGTGCCATTATCTAATACTAAGATCACAGGGACACCATGAATGGTAAGATTTTTCTCAGTTTATCAATGGTGGCAGCGGACATTGTGAACTTCATCAACTGGACACACATCCACTTTGAGTGTGCACCCATAATAATAGAAACATATGGCCCATAAATGGTCCTACAAAGTCTGTATATATTCTTGCCCAGGGTCTGCCTGTCCACTCCCAAGGATGCATATTAGCTGGCAGCGACAAAGCCTGTTGAGCTTGACACCTATCCTTTCTCTGTCTCCATGAAGGCCCAGCCACCAACATAACTTCGGGCTAGTGCTTTCATTCTGCTTTGACCCAGATGCAAGTTGTGCAGCTCTTGCAACACACACCAAGTTAGACAATATGACACCAGACTTGTTCAATCTCAATGGTCAGAGGCCTTTCATAATAAAGGGCCTGCTCCCCTTTGATTGTAACTGCAGCCTGTATGTCAACTTCCATTATAAGAGATCTGCCATTTACCATCAAGGCTATCTCAACAGGGGGCACTTTACTTAACTGAAGTTGGTTGCGGGTGAATGATTCAAGTCCCTTGTCGGGCTCCACATCCAATTTCTTCAAAGGAGAAAAATTAGCCAGTGTGACTTTTTGCACATTCTGTCCTGACAGCTTCATTCAGCACCTCGCTTGTAAATCATCCATTTTTTTGCACCTGAAGCACACATAATTCCAACATTGGCACATTAATAGAATCATAGAATCATAGGACCCCTACAGTACAGAAGGAGGCCATTTGGCCCATCAAGTCTGCACCGACCACAATCCCACCCAGGCCCTATTCCTGTAACCCCACACATTTACCCTGCTAATCCTCCTGGCAATGGAGTCAATTTAGCATGGCTAATCAACCTAACCCGCATATCTTTGGATTGTGAGAGCACCTGGAGGAAACCCATGCAGACACGGGAAGAACGTGCAAACTCCACACAGACAGTGACCTGGGTCCCTGGCACTGTGAGGCAGCAATGCTAACTACTGTGCCACCGTGCTGCCCCACTTGGGAATGTTTTTCCCCACACTGATAACAAGCTTCTGCCCTCAATGCTGCATCCCTTTTATTGGATTCTTCAGTACCCGCATCTGGGTTGCCCTTCAAAACAGCCGTTTCCTGCCTTGCAACTTGCTTACACTCTGTTCACCATATTCAGGCACCTGGGCCAGCTCCACAGATCTTTCTGGAGAGATTTTGGTGTCAGCCAATAACTTCTTTTGTATAATTAGGTTGTTTATACCACGGTCCCTCAATATTTCTCCTAAAGCTGGGCCGAATTCGCATTGGACTGCTAATCCTCTCAATCTGGCCACGAAGCCTGAGACTGGCTGTCAGACTGCTGAGTGAAATTCGTACCTCAACATAATGATAGAGTGTGGGGTTGAAATTATTTTTAACCAACTCAATTATCTGGTCAGAAGAGTTTGGCCATGATTTTCTAGTCGTGTTGCACATTTCACGTTAATTTGATAAAATTGTATGTCGGCCTAAAGGTGGGTTTTGCACCTGGCCATTGGCGTTTCAAGCAAGCTTTTCAAATTCCCCATTGATAGTAAACTCAGTGAAAACCCTCACCTGCTGATACACCCCATACACATATTCACTCACACACACACACGGTAATCAGCCCCACTCCCACCCCACACACACTCACACACACACACTCACACACACACACCGTAATCAGCCCCACTCCCACCCCACACACACTCACACACACACACTCACACACACACACCGTAATCAGCCCCACTCCCACCCCACACACACTCACACACTCACACACACACAGTAATCAGCCCCACTCCCACCCCACACACACTCACACACACTCACACACACACTCACACACTCACACACACACTCACACACACACACTCACACACACGCACCGTAATCAGCCCCACTCCCACCCCACACACACTCACACACACACACTCACACACTCACGCACCGTAATCAGCCCCACTCCCACCCCACACACACTCACACACACACACACTCACACACTCACACACACACACTGTAATCAGCCCCACTCCCACCCCACACACACACACACACACACAGACACACACACACACACACTGTAATCAGCCCCACTCCCACCCCACACACACTCACACACACACACACACACTCACACACACACACTCACACACACACACTGAAATCAGCCCCACTCCCAGGCCCCCCACACACACACACACACACTCCCACCCCACACACACACACACCGTAATCAGTCCCAGTCCCACCACACACACACACACACACACACACAGTAATCAGCCCCACTCCCACCCCACACACATTGACACTCACTCACACACATACACTCACACACATACACACACGCACCGTAATCAGCCCCACTCCCACCCCATACACATGAACACACACACACACACAAAAACACACAGTAATCAGCCCCACTCCCATCCCACGCACATGGACAAACACACACAAACACACATGCATGTGAGCACACACACAAACACACAAGCCAACACAGTGTAATAACCCCTTCTTCCCACCATTCCCTATACATATACACACACAAATAAACACACACACAAACATACAAACACACACAAGTGCACACACATACAAACAAACATGCACATAAATGCACACACACATACAAACACGCACACAAACACACACCCACACACACACAGTAATCCGCCCCACTTCCCACCAATCTTGCACACACACAAACACATACACACACAAATACACATATGTGCACAAACAAAAACACCACACAAATACATTTACATGCACAAATACACATATATGCACAAAGACATACATGAACACACATGCACACAAATTGTAAGCAGTCCCTCTTTTCACTAGCTCCGCCATTAAAGGGGCCCCCAAATTTACCAAAGGCAGGCAGCCCACACGATGTAGGGCAGGCAGGCTGGTGGCATTAACGCCACCGATGGCATTGTGCCCTTGTTTACAGGTACACCTGCCTGCTTTCCCAAGCCTGTAAAATTCAGCCTGGGTTGACAGAGCTGCCCATAGTGTAAATCCTGCTTGTTTTTTCCTGCCTGCACCTTTCATGCGATTGGATGTACTTCAGGTTAATAAATGTTGCTAATGCTATAATTTAAAGATTACAACAGCAACATAATCATTAAATGTCCTTTACTGTGGTGAGTGTGGCTAAGAAGCTAATGTCTGGGTATTTGTTCACTGTGTCCAAAAGCCTGTACGGATGTAACTCAGATTGAAATAAATTAATTAAAGTGCTGGTTTGAGTATAATAAGGAAATGGATACTACAGAGATCCAACTGTCTCTCCTTGCATTTTCACCCTCTCTCATTCACTGGTCTTAAGGTTTATACTTTGATAGAGAAAATGCCTGGGGAGAAAAGGGTTTGCATTGTTAACAATTTCTCAGCAAGGATTTAGAAACTAGAACTGTGCTAGGAAAAGATAGTTATGTATTCAGACTACGGGGAAATGATTTTACTTTCCATCAGAGTCACCATAGGAATCCTGTTTAATTAAGAAGACCAGATGTTCGAGAATAAAACAGACATGAGGGTCAAAGTATAAGGCTGTATAAAGGATATCTCAAGAGGACATGAAGGTATCACTCTGTTTATGGACTATATTGGTCTAGATTTTTGCTTGGTAGAGGGTGGGAGTAAGGATGTCTGGCAGAGAGCAGGCAAAGGCATTGCATTGTTGATGTCCGCACTGAATTCACTTCACACTAGCAGTGTGCACTTCAGGAGAGATTGAGGAAGGGGTCCTGGAGGAATGAACCTCATCTCTTTTTCACCTGTTTTTTGATGTGTCTATGTTATCGTTGGAAATAATAAGATAATAAAACTAGATACAGGGAAGACTGAAGTCATTGTCCTCAATCTCCAACACAAACTAGGTTCCCTGAACACCTTTTACATCACTGGCAACTATCTCTAGTTGATGAAAATTGTTTGTAACCTCAGTATTTTGCTTTATCCCAAAATGAGTTTCCAAACATGGGTGGATTTTAATGGAGCCCAATCAGAGCAGGCATTATGGAAGGAGAGCCAAGAGAATTGGGTGAGAGTACCCACTGAAAACCACCCACCGCCTTTGTATCCAACACCCACCCCTCCCCAACCAATCTTCCTTTACTGGCAAAGCCTTCACCATGACCCCGATTCTACTCCACTCACCTGCCTCCAGGGATCCAGAAATGTTCCTTGGTGAAGGCTTCAGAACATTGCCGGCAGCAGCCACCACTCTCAGTGGCACTGCTGGCAATAGAGAGCTGCCAACTCTTGGAGCAGGATTTCCACCTGACTGGGGCTTTGATTACATGGCCAGTTAAGGGCCTGACTACACTTAAATATCATCGGACCTTCTGGGCAGAGGTTCTCCAACTGGTAAATTCTGCCCCACATATCCAAGACTGCCTAATTCCTCCGCCATAATATTACTCAAGTCTAACCCTACTTCAGCTCTCCTGCTGCTGAAACACTCATCCATACCTTTGTTACCTCCAAACCTGACTACACCAATGCTCTACTGACAAACCTGCTATCTTTTACCCTCAATAAACTTGTGACATTCTATAACTGTTCTCCGTGTCTTATCTTACTCCAAATATCATTCAGCCATCAGAGAATCATAAAATCACTACAGTACAGAAGGAGGCCATTTGGCCCATCGTGTCTGCACCAACTCTCTGATAGAGCATCGTATCCAGACCCCATACCTGTAATCCCACCTATTTACCATGGCTAATGCCCCTAACCCAAACTTCCTGGGACACCAAGGGGCAATTTTGCATGGTTAATCAACCTAACCTGCACATCTTTGGACTGTTGGAAGAAACCGGAGCACCCGGCGGAAACCCACGCAGACATGGGGAGAATGTGAAAACTCCACATAGGCAGTTACCCGAGGCTGGAATCGAACCCAGGTCCATGGCGCTGTGAGGAAGCAGTGCCGCTCCATTCTCATGTTTATTGATCTTCACTGGTTCTCTGTCCAACAATGCCTCAATTTTACATTCTTGATTTTAAATCCCTCTATGAGTTTGCCTATCCCAAATTTGAAACTTCTTGCAGTCCTACAAAGCTCAAGGCTTCTGCACCCCTGCGTTCCTGACCTCTTTCACATCCCCAATGTTAACCGCCCCACCATTGCCGCTGGCTGTGCTTTCAGCTGGACAATGCCCTAAATGCTGGAATTTCATCCTTAATCCTCTTTGCCTCTCTACTTCGCTCTCCTCCTTTACGAGGTTCCTTTGATTAAGTGATTGGCCATCTGTTCTAATATCTTTTTATAACTCAATGTCAAAAATGACTTCATTGATATTTCTCTTATTAAGCACCTCCAGATGTTTTACTGCGTTAAATGTGCTATATAAATGTAAGATATTGTTATTAATTGTCAACATGGATTTTGTCACCTGTATATTTTAGTACTGCGGGAGTGAATGTTGGCAGCACTGAACACAAGCAAATATTGCACATATTTAAACTATCCAACCATGCGGAGAAAACCAAGCCCATTTGTCCCAATAACAGACAAGGAAATGGGAACTATTCTATAGGTCAATATGGAAAAGTGACGATGTAAATAATAATCTGACAAGAAATTGCCAGCACAGATCTAAAAGAATTTTCCTGAATGCTTTGAAGAATTGATCTAGTTTATTTGGAATTTCAGAAATCTTTTGGCAGCATTTGATGTGAAAGACTGTTGATTACCTAAAAGGGTAGAACATCAGGAATTGATTTGAAAAGTAGGATGTGAATGGAATGCTATCTTGGGAGGAGATGTTTAATAAAGCCTTATAGGAGACAGTGCTGGGAACGATATTCTTTCTAAGGTGTGCCGAATGATGATGCAGTAGAATAGAATCATAGATTCATAGAATCCCTACAGTGCAGAAGGAGACCATTCAGCCCATTGTGTCTGCACTGACTCTCTGACGGAGTATCTTACCCAGGCCCTTTCCCCCACCCTATCCCCATAACCCCACACATTTACCATGCTAATCCATCTAATCTACACATCTTGGGACACTAAGAGACAATTTACCATGGCTAATCCATCCAACCTACACATCTTTGGAATGTGGGAGGAAATCGAAGCAGCCAGAGAGGAGATACGGAGAGAATGTGCAAACTCCACACAGTCACCCAGGGTCAGAATTGAACCCGGGTTCCTGGCACTGTGAGGCAGCAGTACTAACCACTGTGCCATTGTGCTGCCTGTACTAATGGTCCTTACTGAAGCTTACAAATTTACACTTACAAAGTTTGCTGGTGGCACTAGCATAGAGAGAACAGCAAAAGATTCAAGAGAATTGGGTATAATCAGGCATAACAATCGTGGTGAAAAAAGTATGCATCATTAATATACAGTAAGTGGAATTTAATTTGTAGAGAAAAATTTAGAAAGGGACAAACTTATTATTTTCAATATTCAGTCACAAAACTGAAGTCCTTGATGAAGTGAATTGAATGGTAAAATGTGTAGCAAGAACAGCAGGCTGCAAGCCTCAACTGGTCAAATCAGGTGTGGAATATTGGCGGAAAACGTGCTCTGGAGGCTATGCCTTTGGAAGTGTGATGGGGAGGGGCTTCCTTTCACACTGCTGCCATGCTGCTGACTTACACATTTCCTCAATTTCACTTAATTAACTTTACATCAGACAGCTCTTAGTGGTCCTCCAGTCTTCACCAGCAAGCCTGTCTCAGGGGACAGAAAACAACTGCTGCCAACTTCAAACACCTGCAGCGATAAAGTGGATTCAGCTGCTGGTGTAACAAGGAAAATATTCTACTGTCCCTAAAATGTAACAATAAGGAGATGGAAAGGAGTAAGGTGGTCTTTATTACAGAATGAACGGGAAAAGTTCTCAGCTGCAAATGTAATTATTGGTCCCGATCTTTAGGAAACTTAAAATGAGGACGTTGTTTGTTATTCATTAGATTAGCAGTTAATTTACTATTCAACGATGCAGGGGAAAATAGCAGGTGGTGGTGTTCCATGTGTCTGCTGTTCTTCTCAGTGGTAAAAGTCGCAGGTTTAGAAGGTGCTGTTGAAAGACTTGGCAAATTGCTGCAGTGCATCTTGTATGTGGTACACGCTGCTGCCACTGTGAGACATTGGTGGACGAAGTGAATGTTCAGGATGGTGGATGGGGTGCCAATCAAACAGGCTGCTTTGCCCTGGATTGTGTTGAGCTTCCTGAGAGTTGTAGGATATGCACTCATCCACACAATTGTAGAGTTTTCCATCACACCCCTGGCTTGTAGATGGTGGACAGCAGGCTTAGGGGAGTCAGGATATCAGTTAACCGCTGCAGAATTCCCAGTCTCTAAACTGTTCTTGTAAGTCCTAGTATTTAAATGGTTAATCCAATTTCTGCTCAATGCCAAGCCTCCAGGTTGTTGGGAGGCTTGGCATTGAGCAGAAATTGGGATTCAGTGATATTAATGCCATTGAGTATCAAAAGGAAATGATTAGTTTCTCTCTTGCTGGAGATGGTCATTGCCTGGCATTTGTGTGGCACAAATGTTACTTGCCACTCATCAGCACAAGCCTGAATGTTGTCCAAGTCTTGATGCTTATCGCCATGAACTACTGAGGAATCTGAGGAAATGCAAATCATACTGAACATTGTGCAATCATCAGCGAACATCCCCACTTCTGACCTTATAATGGATGAACGGTCATTAATGAAGCAACTAAAGATGGTTGAACTGAGGACACCCCCTGAGGAACTTTTATGGTGATGTGCTGGGACTGAGACAATTGGCCTCCAACAACCTCAATGGGAATCAAGGGGTTGGAGTCATACCTAACACAAACTCAGATGATTGAGTTTGTGTTAGTTATGACTCCAACCCCTTGATTACCATTAACCTCAATTTTGCCAGGGTTCCTTAGTGCCACAGTTGGTCAAATGTTGCTTTGATATCAAGGGCTGTCACTCTCAACTCCCTTCTTAAGTTCAACTCTTTTATCCATGTTTGGATCAAGGCTGTAATAAAATAAAGAGACAACGGCCCTGGAAGAACCCAAACTGAGCATCAGTGAGCAGATTATTGCTGTTGATGACGGTTTCCGTCACTTCACTGGTGATTAAGGGTAGACTGATGGGGCGGTAATTGCCAATTTGGATTTGTCCGACTTTTTTGTGTACAGGACATTCTTGAGCATTTTCCACAATGTTGGGTAGATATCAGTGTTGAAATTATACGACAACAGCTTGACTATGGGCTGAATTAGTTCTGGAACTCAAGTCTTCAGTACTATAACCAGTATGATGTCAGGGTCCAAAGCATTTGCTGTATCCACCACAGTCAACTATTTATTGATATCGCGTGGCGAGAATTAAGTTGGCTGAAGACTGGTATGTTGCTGGGGATCTCAGGGTGAGGTCCAGACGAATCATCCCTCAGCCTTTCTGGCTGAAAGTGGTTACAAATGCTTCAGCCTTGTCTTTGGCACTGGTGTGCTGGGCTCCTCCATCGTGGAAAATGGACATATTTGTGGAGCCTCTTCTTTCAGTTAGATGAATAATTGCCCACTATCTTTCACGAGATTGCAGAGCTTTATTCTGCTCCATTGCTTGAGGGGTCACTTAAGTTAATCTATGGCATGCTGTTTATGCTGTCTGGTCTGCCTGTAGTCCAGTGCTGTAGTTTCACCAGAGTGGTACCTCATTATTAGGTAAGCCTGGTTCTGCTCCTGGCATGTCCACCTGCACGCCTCCTGGAACCAGACTTGATGATAATGTTAGAACTAATGATATGCCAGGCCATGAGGTTACAGATTGTATAATTCTGCTGCTTATGATCCACAGTGCCCCATGGATGCCCAGTTTTTTTTAAGTTTTCCCATCTTATGTTGCAACTACTGTACATGAAAGCTCAGTACCACAGCAGATCAATGTAGAAAACCTTCTCATGGCCAGCATCTGAGGTGCCACTAAATTGTTGGTCTGAGTAAAAGCTGTATAAACAGAAGCGTCAGAGTCCAGTTGCCATGTAAGATGCAACAAAGCCTGATCAGTACTGCATCTTCAGCAGTCATTCGCCCAGACCTCTGCCTCATCTTTTGTCTTTTATGCTTCAACCTGCGCGTATACTTCTTCCAGCACTTAGCGTAGGGGCAGCACGGTGGACAGCACCAGGGACCTGGGTTCGGTACCCAGCTTGGGTCTGTGCAAAGTCTGCGTGTTCTCCCTGTGTCTGCGTGGGTTTCCTCCGGGTGCTCCGGTTTCCTCCGGGTGCTCCGGTTTCCTCCCACAGTCCGAAAGACCTGCTGGTAAGGTGCATTGGCCATGCTAAATTCTCCCTCAGTGTACCCGAACAGGTGCCGGAGTGTGGCGACAAAGGGATTTTCACCGTAAAGTTTTAAAGTTTATTTATTAGTGTCACAAGTAGTTTTACATTAACACTGCAATGAGGTTACTGTGAAAATCCCCTTCATTTTAACTTCATTGCAGTGTTAATGTAAGCCTATTTGTGACACTAATAAATAAACATTAAACTCATGTTGACAAGGATCACATTTGGCAAGTTGGTAATGTCGCACAGCCGATAGAGGGGGAGTCCTCAGTGTGTAGATGACACAATTTCATTGGTCGTATTTTATTGTTGCAATTTACAATTAGCTGGATGGCATGTCAGAATTGTCAAATGAAACCACTTCAAAACTTTCATTTGTGTTTTTTGTTAATAAATCTGAATTCTCAACTCATTTCGGACCGAGGATAAGCATGTTGCACACACTTGCCTTGAGATTAAAATTGGCAGCTTATGATCTGCATTTATCTCCTTGTCTTTTTTATCTCAGTGCAGCAACTTGCTCTGATAACACTAGATTTCTACCATGTTCATGATTCAGTTTACAAAGAATAATGTTGTAATTATATTAGAAATGTTAAGCTTATTTCAGTCTAAGTGAATTTTAAACTCTCAGTATTGGTCTACAGATCTTTTCATGCATCATTGTACTTTGTTTTCTCTCTTAGATGCCCTTGCACTCGGCACCATTTGCTAGTTCAATGATCTGTTACAAGGAATAGGCCAGTAATGCACTGTAGCCAGGGCCCTGGGGCCGAATTTCCTGGTGGGATTGGAGGGGTTGTGGGTAGGTGGGCGGGGGCAAACAGAAAAGTCAGTCGGAGTTTGGAGGGCAGTAGGGAGGAACGAAAAGGGAGACTGTGACACCTTGGTTGGTGGAGTGACTGCCATGCGCACAGGGTACCCCCCCCCCACCTCCCCACCCCCAATTATTGAGCCCCCCAACACCCCCCCACCCCCACCCCTCCACTTTCTTCTCGTCCTTTTAAGGAGGCAAATTTTAAAAACGGCTTTTGCACTCTGATTCATCTGTCACTGTGTGGAGATGCCAGCGTTGGACTGGGGGAAACACAGTAAGAGTTTTAACAACACCAGGTTAAAGTCCAACAGGTTTATTTGGTAACAAATGCCATTAGCTTTTGGAGCGCTGCTCCTTCGTCAGATGGAGTGGATATCTGCTCTCAAACAGGGCACAGAGACACAAAATCAAGTTACAGAATACTGATTAGAATGCGAATCTCTACAGCCAACCAGGTCTTAAAGATACAGACAATGTGAGTGGAGGGAGCATTAAGCCCAGGTTAAAGAGATGTGTATTGTCTCCAGACAGGACAGCCAGTGAGATTCTGCAAGTCCAGGAGGCAAGCTGTGGGGGTTACTAATAGTGTGACGTAAACCCAACATCCCGGTTTAGGCCGGCCTCATGTATGCGGAAGTTGGCTATCAGTTTCTGCTCAGCGACTCTGCACTGTCGTGTGTCGTGAAGGCTGCCTTGGAGAACGCTTACCCGAAGATCAGAGGCTGAATGCCCGTGACCGCTGAAGTGCTCCCCAACAGGAAGAGAACAGTCTTGCCTGGTGATTGTCGAGTGGTGTTCATTCATCCGTTGTCGTAGCGTCTGCATGGTTTCACCAATGTACCATGCCTCAGGACATCCTTTCCTGCAGCGTATCAGGTAGACAACGTTGGCCGAGTTGCAAGAGTAGGTACCGTGTACCTGGTGGATGGTGTTCTCACGTGAGATGATGGCATCCGTGTCGATGATCCGACATGTCTTGCAGAGGTTGCTGTGGCAGGGTTGTGTGGTGTCATGGTCACTGTTCTCCTGAAGGCTGGGTAGTTTGCTGCGGACAATGGTCTGTTTGAGGTTGTGCGGTTGTTTGAAGGCAAGAAGTGGGGGTGTTGGGATGGCCTTGCCGAGATGTTCGTCTTCATCAATGACATGTTGAAGGCTCCGGAGGAGATGCCGTAGCTTCTCCACTCCAGATAACCTCATGATGCTCCACTTCTCCAGCTTCCACCCTAAACACGTTAAAGAAGCCATCCCCTACGGACAAGCCCTCCGTATACACAGGATCTGCTCGGATGAGGAGGATCGCAACAGACACCTCCAGACGCTGAAAGATGCCCTCATAAGAACAGGATATGGCGCTCGACTCATCGATCGACAGTTCCGACGCGTCACAGCGAAAAACCGCACCGACCTCCTCAGAAGACAAACACGGGACACGGTGGACAGAGTACCCTTCATCGTCCAGTACTTCCCCGGAGCGGAGAAGCTACGGCATCTCCTCCGGAGCCTTCAACATGTCATTGATGCAGACGAACATCTCACCAAGGCCATCCATTTGTATTCTGAGCTCGATGCTAGGTGATGCTCTCTTGCACAGGATGGTCCCTATACATTGATCATTGAATTGTTAAAATGATGCTACATTTAGAATGTCTTTCAAATTTACCTCAGTCATTGTATACACTTCCTTCCAACAAATCTTTAAAAATTGGTTTCTTCCATTACAAACATTATGGGGGTGAATCTCCCAGCCCACTGCACTGCTTTAGCAGAATAAATTATTTAAATGAAGTTTTGCATGTAATTAGAAAGGCCTGGGAGTGAAGTCTCCAGGCCCACTAACCTTTTCACCCTCCATCAAGAGTGTTTCCCTCCAGCAGAGTTTACAACAACTCCCCACTAACGGGGAGCTGGCGGCCTGACCCCACTGTGAAGGGAGGCCTCCAAGAGGTGGGGCATACGTCCAGGGGGTCAGCGATCGGGGAGTGGGAGGCTCTGCAAGCCAGCGATGCGGGGGTGGTGGGGCTGGCCAGCAATCGAGCTGGCCAACGATCGGGAGGTCGGCAGTACGGGTCTACTGCGCATGCGCCAATCTCAGCCCACTCAGCGCTATGCTGCCAGCCTCTCCAACGGGAATAGGCCCCACCCACTGATTTTTACTGAGATTCACGCTAGGGCTCTCTGCAGTGCAGTGTGGAAGATTCATTCTGAAAATCCTGCTGAAAAACACAACAGGATTTACTCTAGTTTTTACACGATTTCGGCACTTAGAATGTTTTGGGAGAATCCCAGCCTATATTGGACTGCACATTTGCAGTCATCCCCACAACTCAATGGATTTCAAAATGCCTAGAATTTTTTGGGCAAGTTTCAGGAGAGTCGAAACAACTGTTCCGTGAGTCAGATCTTTTGACAGTTACAAATACAACTCACATAAGACAGCACAAAAGCTATTGTCACACTGAGATTGCAAAGAATCAAGACCCACTCAAGAAATCAGTGCCGTCATCCAAAATGACAAGATGCGTTTGCTGTGGGGACAGGACAGATTTCGCCTAGATTAATCGTCTGGCAGGATCTCACTAAATCAATGCTATTTGTAGCTTTATGAATAAGTGTTGATTATAATCCATTATCGGACAAGCTACCCATCATATTAGTCTATATTTCACTTTTTTTAAACCAGCTAGAAACTACAGCTTTTGTTACCTTGAATGTTTTTAACACGTAGACACTGAATAATATTTTTTTTAACCAACTCTTCATGTCATGGACTGCAGATCCATAGGGTATGGTCAACTTCTAATTGCTTTGCCCAAGTGGCCATACTTACCAATGAGCTAATGCAGCGATTGTTAGCTGTTTGACCTCTGTGGTATCAGAAGCAGCTATTATCTTGACCAAAATGTGCGCATGCATACTCTCTGAAGAGATCATGCAGAGGGACAACCACTGGAATTCCCAGTTGATTATCCTTCCCTAATCCAGATCAGCTAGCACACCACAGATCAAGAATTGGATCGGAGATCCTTCAGTCTGTATGGGAGAACGTCATCAGAAAGTTACCATCTCTTTGGGCGGCATGGTGGTGCAGCGGTTAGCACTGCTGCATCACAGCATCAGGGACCCGAGCTCAATTCCGGACTTGGGTCACTGTCTGGATGGAGTTAGTGCGTTCTCCTCTCGTCTGCATGGGATTCCTCCGGGTGCTCCAGTTTCCTCCCGCAAACCAAAGATGTGCAGGATAGTTGAATTGGCCATGCTAAATTACCCCTTAGTGTTGGGGGATGCAGGGTAAATACATGGAATAACGGGGATAGGGCCTGAGTGTGATTGCTGTGGGTCCATAGGCTCAAATGGCTGAATGGCCTCCTTCTGCACTGTAATGATTCTATGATTCTTTGGCTGCTTGTGTCATCTGCATTAGGCTGACTGAAATGAACAATAATCCTGGACTATTTTATGTGATTAAGATTGTAGTACCTGCACATTGGTGCTGTGCAGTCTCTCCTATAACAGAACGGGGCTGTAGGACTACTTGAACAATTCTTTCAAAGAGCTGGCATAGGCATGATGGGCTAAATGGCCTCCTTCTGACTCTATGATAACAGGTTCTTTAAAAGACATAATATATGAAACTTGATTTTACAATTTTCCACAAGATTGAATGCTAATATGGTTCAATGTTCAAATATTATTAAAACGAATGTTAATACATTTACAATTTGACATTGGGCAACAGATGTACAATTTTATAGAAAGGGGTAGTGTGCATTAGCTCTTTATTTGAAAGGTGAAAAGCGATTTTCAATACTGATTACTATAAGTGTGAGAACACTGTGAGTCAGTTGATGGGAGGATTGATGTAAATGAGAACATCTGTTATCTAGAATAACAGCTGGCATTAAATTTGCACAAATTGCTTCTTAAACAAGAATGTTCTTGTAATTTTACTCTCATTCACAGGTCAAATTGATGCCAATATAAAAGGAGACACACTAAAACAAAAAGGTTCTCAGAAACAGGAATCTATTAAAACTAATATTCTTAGAAATGGAATTGTCTGCTCAGCATGCAAGTGTAGTCAGGAGGTTGGAGGAGTGAAATTCTTGCTTTCAGAAATGATATAAACCGAACAGTAACTTGGTAGATCAGTTGGTTAAAGACTTGACTCAAAGCATCTGTTCAAATCCTAAAGACAGCCAGTACTAAATTTGATCATGATAAACTACACATTTATTCCTGAAACTATAAAAGGTAAGGTGAAGGTAAAGTAATTCCGAGATCATAGGCTGCTCTCTCCTTTGAGGGGGAAAGCTGACTGGTAGTGCTTTAACCTGAGGATCACTGCAGCTCAGGCGAGGGGCAAGGTTGAGAAGGTGGACGGCGTGGTGGCACAGTGGTTAGCCACTGTGGGACCCAGGTTCAATTCCTGCCTTGGGTCACTGTTTGTGTGGCACTTGCACGTTCTCCCTGTGTCTGTGCGTGTTTCCTCCGGGTGCTCCGGTTTCCTCCCACAGTCCAAAGATGTGCGGGTTAGGTTGATTGGCTATGCTCAATTGCCTTATAGCGTCGGGGGATTAGCAAGGGTTATGGGGATAGGTGGAATTGTTGGTGGTGCAGGTTCAATGGGCCGAATGCACTGTAGGGATTCTATGAATAACCTCAGCCAGTATGGAAATTGAACCCACACTGTTGGAGTCACTCTGCATCATGAACCAGCTGACCAGCCAACTGAGCTAAACTAACCCCCCACCTGTACCCAAAAGTAGCCCAACATTTTATCATACATTTCATTATCACATTAGCTCCATCAGTCTCGGGAGACCATGGACTGTGCCCAGTGTGTATGCCATTTCTGTATTGGATATAATATGTTGTAGAGGCCAATTAGCAAGTGCCAATTCATTTTGCAGCTGGCACAGATGAATAGAGATGGCCCAAGGTTTACTGGCGCTTTTTCCTTCCAGCAAGCTCTTTTATTCCACCAATCGATCATTTCATTTTTTCCTGACTTTTCAGTGCCCTTCCTGATTGCCTGTCTCCAGGCATTTCATTCAGCAACGAGGACTTCCCATGCATCGACCATAATCCCAGTTAACTTGAAGTCTCATTTGTAGACAGTCCTGTACCACGGATATGAATAACCAATGTCTCATGCCCATTGTAAGCTCATCACAGAACATGTCTTTGGGGATGCAGCTGTCATCCATTCAGCTCACCAAACCCAGTGTTGTAATTCAGGGCAGAAACTCCAACGTGTTTTATGAAGTCCACCTGGATCATAAGTTTTGCACTTTGAATTTGGCTAGGGTGAGCATGAGATGCTTCACTACAGGTATGATTCAACTGACCCACTAGGAAGCTTTTATCAAACAAAATTTATTTAAGGATACAGTTAACATGTATAGAAAGAAAATTAGTAATAACTTTTATCAATTACAAAAAAAATCATATTATTTAACCCTTAACAAGTATTTGAAATGCTCCAATTAAACAAACTTCCCTATACAAAACCCTTGCCACAGGTTTAGCACAGAAAATACGAATGCTTACATGATGCTGGAACTTGGTCCTTTGGGTGGAGAATTGAAACTCTGACTTCCCAGCCTTGTAAATTCTAGCAGCCCTGTGGATATACACACACAGCCCAGCTTGAAGTCAGAACAGCTTCCCAAAACACCAAGGAGAGAGAGAGAGGTTCGAGTACTAACTAGCAACCCACCAACAGCAGAATTTTCACTCCAGGAGGGCCAGGAGACTTGCTTCCAGCTAGCCAGCAGAACCTATAATACCAAGGAGACAGAGAGAGAGAGAGAGAAAATAATGCCTGCCACTTGACAACCAAAGCAGCTTCTGACTCTAAAACCAAAACTGAAAGTGAGCCCTTGAATTCTTCTGGGGAGGAACCACCTGACTTTGACTTGTCAATCAATCTTCTCCCTCACAATGCAGGCTCACAAAAGATCCCAGAAAGTACCTGTGGCCTCGAGTAAAAATAAACCAAACCCCTTTAAACCACTGAAGCAGCAAAAATAGAACTTCTAACCAGACTGCCCAGCAACAATGGAAAAAACCAAAAGGCCTGCTTACAACTGTAGAGAACATGATCTAAAAAAAACACTTCTTAAAGGCACACTAACATCACACCTCGCCAACAGAGTGTCTGCTGACTGAAGAGGACAAACATGTTGGGGCTCCCTGCACACTGGTGTACTTCCATCTTCAGCACACTGTCTTGCAAGGAGATGTCCAATATTCATCTGAGACAGTGGACGTGGAAGCTGCTCAGCCACTTTTCCAGATTTGCGTAAGTTGCTCGCTACAGTAAAGGAGAATGCTGAGAACGTAAGCCTGGTACACACGGAGCTTTGTATTATTGGTTGACCTGAAAACAGTGGCCTTGGCAATCTTGATTTCGATATCAAGGGGCAGGCTGCTGGTAATTGTTAATACAAGGCACGTGAAAAGAGAGAGGTTATCAGTGTTGGTGGAATGTGGAGTCTCTACATCCTGGCCCATAGCTTTGATCTGCCTGACACGGATTGTCAGTCCAAACTCCTTGCAGGCCCAGGAGAACTAATCTCCAAGCTGTTGCAAGTGAATGTCAATATGGAATGCCAGCATGGTATCATCAGCAAACAGTAACTCATGAATGAGGACATTATGCACTTTGGTCTTGGTGCACACTCTTGCTAAGTTGAATAGTTTTGCCACCAGTTCCAGTTTTGCAACCAGACACCTTCATTTCAGTTACCAATAGTGTACAATAGCAAACAGAGGATAATATAACAAAGAGTGTTGGCGCCAGTACGTATTCCTGCTTTAGCCCATTGCTGATTGTGAATGCCTCCAGGATGCTCCATTGTAACTGACAGAACTGTGCATTTTCTTGTTGAAAGAAGGGATGGCTCCCAGGGGTCCAGGGAGACAGCATAAATTCCACAGCAGCTTAAAGGGTTCGTCTCTGCTGTCAAGCTCGAAGGGCTTGGTAAGGCCTATGTAGAATAGTGTGCATAGTTTGTGACACTTCTCCTGTAACTACAGAAGTGAGAAAACCATGTCAACTGTCAATCTCGATGTCTGTGTCGATATGCGCGATCTTCTTGGAGATCCTCTCCACTTGGAACCGGCAGTTTGCGGTGTCGATGGAACCATCAACACCGCTAACTGTCAATCTGCCAGTTTTGTAGTCACAATAACATTCAATGTAGATGTGTGATGCCAGAGTTTGCAATCTGGTCAAAGCCATGTGACCAAAGACCTTCCTCACAATACTTAGCAAAGAGATGCCTCTCAATTATTACTTTCACTGTAGTCCCTTTTGTTTTTCTACAAGGTAACTATTTTGGCATCACATGTCTTCAGGCACAAATCTTTCCTTCCATTTTGAGTACATTTTAAGATCATTGTTAACACGGGTAGAATATGGTAGCGCTGGGATATGGATCCTTGGTATTCAGACACATATCGACTGGTTGAAGCAGTGTCAAGTGTATAACTGAACAATAGAGACTAACACATTTCTGGGATCAATTCTTCATTTGATTTGAACCAGCTGAACTCGGCAAACTGTGCTCCAATTGGCTGAACGTGCCTCTGGGAAAGGATGAAGCAGCCTGGGTTCTCATTCTTGATCATTAACCATCGGTCGCACCTTGGAATTTGAGGGCATCAAGTGAAGACAGGGTCAGGTTTTGCTGTGATATTCCTTCTGTTGTCAACACTCAGTTCCATGGATCTTTAATATGAGAAGTGAACACGGAACAAAGTTTAATGTGTCTCACATGGTTCTCGATTCCCCTGCACCCCAACGCCACCCCCCCCCCTCCCCCTTTCCCCCTCCAGTTTAGGACATCTGGGCATAGATTTTTGATTTAAAATTATGCAATTTATCTCCTGTAACTCAAGTGGGATTGGAGCAGTAACCATTCCAACACCAACCTGCACATCCCTATCACTGGCACAAGTGACAGAATTATAAAATCTGATAGAGTTTGTGCTATACCAAGTGTGGGTGCAAGAAAACACTGGTACCTTCCTGGTGTCCTGCATTGCTATGATGATGTGGAGATGCCGGCGTTGGACTGGGGTAAACACAGTAAGAAGTTTAACAACACCAGGTTAAAGTCCAACAGGTTTATTTGGTAGCAAAAGCCACACAAGCTTTCGGAGCTGCAAGCCCCTTCTTCAGGTGAGTGGGAATTCTGTTCACAAACAGAGCATATAAAGACACAGACTCAATTTACATGAATAATGGTTGGAATGCGAATACTTACAACTAATCAAGTCTTTAAGAAACAAAACAATATGAGTGGAGAGAGCATCAAGACAGGCTAAAAAGATGTGTATTGTCTCCAGACAAGACAGCCAGTGAAACTCTGTGGGGGTTACAGATAGTGTGACATGAAGCCAATATCCCGGTTGAGGCCGTCCTCGTGTGTGCGGAACTTGGCTAGCAGTTTCTGCTCAGCGACTCTGCGCCGTCGTGTGTCGCGAAGGCCGCCTTGGAGAACGCTTACCCGAATATCAGAGGCCGAATGCCCGTGACCGCTGAAGTGCTCCCCAACAGGAAGAGAACAGTCTTGCCTGGTGATTGTCGAGCGGTGTTCATTCATCCGTTATCGCAGCGTCTGCATAGTTTCCCCAATGTACCATGCCTCGGGACATCCTTTCTTGCAGCGTATCAGGTAGACAGCGTTGGCTGAGTTGCAAGAGTATGTACCGTGTACCTGGTAGATGGTGTTCTCACGTGAGATGATGGCATCTGTGTCGATGATCCTGGACCACAATATCTTCACCTTCAACAACCAGTTCTTCATCTAGACACACGGAACAGCCAAGGGGACCAAATTCGCACCTCAATATGCCAACATCTTCATGCACAGGTTCGAACAAGACTTCTTCACCGCACGGGACCTTCAACCGATGCTATACACTAGATACATCGATGACATTTTCTTCCTTTGGACTCATGGTGAACAATCACTGAAACAACTCTATGATGACATCAATAAGTTCCATCCCACCATCAGACTCACCATAGACTACTCTCCGGAATCGGTTGCATTCTTGGACACACGCATCTCCATTAAGGACGGTCACCTCAGCACCTCACTGTACCGCAAGCCCACGGATAACCTCACAATGCTCCACTTCTCCAGCTTCCACCCTAAACACGTTAAAGAAGCCATCCCCTACGGACAAGCTCTCTGTATACACAGGATCTGCTCGGGTGAGGAGGATCGCAACAGACACCTCCAGACGCTGAAAGATGCCCTCATAAGAACAGGATATGGCGCTCGACTCATTGATCAACAGTTCCAACGCGCCACAGCGAAAAACCGCACCGACCTCCTCAGAAGACAAACACGAGACACGGTGGACAGAGTGCCCTTCGTTGTCCAGTACTTCCCCGGAGCGGGGAAGCTACGGCATCTCCTCCGGAGCCTTCAACATGTCATTGATGAAGACGAACATCTCGCCAAGGCCATCCCCACACCCCCACTTCTTGCCTTCAAACAACCGCACAACCTCAAACAGACCATTGTCCGCAGCAAACGACCCAGCCTTCAGGAGAACAGTGACCATGACACCACACAACCCTGCCACAGCAACCTCTGCAAGACGTGCCGGATCATCGACACAGATGCCATCATCTCACGTGAGAACACCATCCACCAGGTACACGGTACATACTCTTGCAACTCGGCCAACGTTGTCTACCTGATACGCTGCAAGAAAGGATGTCCCGAGGCATGGTACATTGGGGAAACTATGCAGACGCTGCGACAACGGATGAATGAACACCGCTCGACAATCACCAGGCAAGACTGTTCTCTTCCTGTTGGGGAGCACTTCAGCGGTCACGGGCATTCGGCCTCTGATATTCGGGTAAGCGTTCTCCAAGGCGGCCTTCGCGACACACGACGGCGCAGAGTCGCTGAGCAGAAACTGCTAGCCAAGTTCCGCACACACGAGGACGGCCTCAACCGGGATATTGGCTTCATGTCACACTATCTGTAACCCCCACAGAGTTTCACTGGCTGTCTTGTCTGGAGACAATACACATCTTTTTAACCTGTCTTGATGCTCTCTCCACTCACATTGTTTTGTTTCTTAAAGACTTGATTAGTTGTAAGTATTCGCATTCCAACCATTATTCATGTAAATTGAGTCTGTGTCTTTATATGCTCTGTTTGTGAACAGAATTCCCACTCACCTGAAGAAGGGGCTTGCAGCTCCGAAAGCTTGTGTGGCTTTTGCTACCAAATAAACCTGTTGGACTTTAACCTGGTGTTGTTAAACTTCTTACTGTTGCTATGATGATACAGAGAAGTGTGTAACCTTTAAAGGATTGTGCAACCTATGTAATCAATTGCAGATGCTTAAAAAAACAGGCCAGTTTGCACCCAGTCCCACTGGCCTTTGATTGTCTATTGTGCTATGCCTTGGTGGGAGATGCAGATCTGCTACAGCCATTCTCTGTCTGACACTATGGGATCTGGGGATCCTGCCTAAAGTGTTAAATGTAAAATTTAACATATGGGGTAGTGGTGAATAGGGATGTAATATTGCACTGAGAGGAATTCCCAGCCTGATCAAGTTGTGTCAGGATTCCACAGTCGTGGAAAATCCTCCTTTACAGTGAATTATTTTGAAATGCATTTGCTGGTGGTTGACCCCTCGTTGTTTGAATATGCCCAAGATGTAATTGACTTCATCATCTTCTGGGGACCTCCAATGACTGAAAAGCCCAATTCAGAATAAGCATGGACATTCACAGAACAAGCAGTTCATATTGCCAGTGTTCCAGAACTTCAATGTGTCACCATTAATAGCCCCAGAATGAATGAATTAATTTTAAAAAACAGGGTGCTAAGGACAACAGACTGGCAGAATCTGATTTTCATCTTCAATTTAATGCCCTGTTGCTTCCAAACATGATCATGGTGTCAGTCCTAGTAGAACATGTTTTCCGGAAACATGCACTGCCATCTTCATCAATAGTGGCATCCCAAGGAGAGGAGACAAAGGTGTGAGAATGTTTCTACATACTTGAGACTGGTGCCGTCAATGCTTCAGTCTGTTGCATCTTAGTGTGTGCCTGTTGCTGGCTGAAACACAACCTCAGTCTTGGAGACACTTAACTGGAAAGCAGAGGCTGGGTTTTCTCCTTTGAGTTAGGAATCTTGAGACGGACAATTTCTTGACGCTGTGATCCCACCTCCTGAGTGACCATAGCCACCCTCTCTATTTTCACGCCATAGAATGGAGAGCGGGCTTGAGTCTGGTTTGTGGACTCCTGAAACACAGTGGAGGTGGGAGCCAAGCAGATACATTGGAAGACCCACCTCTGTTCACTGGGATATTGACCTAGTTTTGTAGATTATAGTGAGGGTTCAACACTCACATCCCTTACCCCATTACTTCCATACTTCCAATTCCACCCTTGTTGTCCATACCCCTTGATATCCCTCATATTCCCCTTACCCCCATTTCCCCTCTCCCCTGCAACCCCCCATATCCACTCATCGACCCCCAATATCCCTTTAACCTCTCATGTCCGCTCACACATGATTTACTATGTACCAAACTCTTGAGCCTTTTTATTACATTTGGAAGTCTTTGAGATGCTAATGAAATTGTTAAGATAAACAGATACTCATTCAAACATCATTTGAGAAAACATGATTCTCTTAGATGGTCATAAAACTCTCAAAGTAAATAAACTCAATGTCCTCTGACAGCTGTGTCAACAACTCTTGCTGAGCTGAAGCCACTAATCGGGTTTTGAATTCAGCCAAACGGAATGAAGGTGACATGGAATTTTAGACACTGTATTCATTCAAGATGGTTTCTGAAAAGTCAGGTGACTTCTGTTTGTGATTTCTGGGCAGGCAGAGACACTGGCTGGGATTTCCCAGCCCTGCTACAGTGGATGCCACAAGCCAGCCAAATATCATTGACTTCAGAGGCACTGGTAAATGCCAGTGAGCGGATAGATGACCCTGCCAAATATGCCTGGGAAGTTACTTAGAAATGCAAACATGTTACCAGGTATAAATTGACTCCGCCGCACCATTCAATAGAGAAAATTTAAAAGACAATGGGTGGATTTTCCGTCCGCGCTCGCCCCAAAGCCAGAAAATCCCACCCAAGGTCAATGGACATTTGCATGGTCCACCACCAAACCCCCTACCCCGCCCCCGCCCGCCTGCAACAATTCCCGTGACAGACGGGATGGTAAAATTTCCCCCGATGGCTACCAGACTTGTCAGTTCCTTGAAAATAAAATATCAAATCAATGTCAAATAAAGGCCTGGATTCTCACAACCCCTGCGCCTCGGCAGGTTTTCAGGTAGCAGAAGTGGCTCACCATTGGCTGTCGACAGGATCTTCTGGTCCCACCGATCATTGACCATTTGCGTTGCTTTCCAATGGCGCTGCAAGGGAACCCACCATAGGTGATCGTTTTCAGGGGGACTGGTAAATCCTGCCGGCGGAAAGGGCCAGAAAATCCCACCCAAAGTCATTCAGTCATAGCTGGCCTGTTGATGGGATATCAATCATCCCCTTATTGTGTATCAATCAGCTTGGCTGCAATGCATTCTGTGGACAATGGGACGTGTCAAAACTGTCACTCCATGACCAAAACTAGCTGGATAGGGAATTAAAACCTTATTAACCCTTAAGGGAATCCTCAAAAGGCAATTGTGGACTAGCAGCACAGAGGGATCATACTCAGCAACGAAGAGAGGAACCTACCTCTAAAAGACGGTTATATCAGGCAACAAAGGGATGACTTTGCTTCAGCTGCAAAATTATACTTCTTCATAACAATTTCATCTGAAAAGCACAGGAACTTCCAACCTCTATTAGTTACTAAGGGCAAGGAGAAAATCCTTCCAGTCTGTAACATTTTTAACCTCCATTTTAAAGGAGTGGTTAAAAATAAATGACTTGTTTCTTGTTAC